>NC_063439.1:23112101-23777397 GCF_020379485.1 Brassica napus
TCCGTGAGAGACGTCGTATCGACTTTATTTTTTTCTTTGTATAAATAAAATAAATATCCTGACGCTTTCTATTTAATAATATAAAGACTATTAATTGTTTTAATGTTACGACGGAAATTATTTTTTGTGTAGCGTTTTTCTTGAATTATTGGTCTATTTATAATTTTTAAATAGAAATTTCTTACTACATGTCTTTTTTGTCATAAAAATAGTTTTTAACAAAAAAATAATTAAAATAAATTTTATTAAAAAATAAAAATATAAGATTAACTAATCTAGATTTAAGGTTTATAGTTAAGGGATACGGTTTTGGGATAAAATTTTGAGGATACGGTTTTAAATTTAAAAAAATAAAAATATATATTAAAATTTTCAAAATAAAACAGAGTTATTTTGGTTATTTTATTTCTTGGGAGTTATTTTTGTGACAAAGCTTAAAAAAAAAGACTATTTGAAAGTAAAAATAAGGGGTTAACTAATTTAAACTTAAGGTTTAGAGTTAAGTGATAAAGTTTTGGGGATACAGTTTCAAATTTAAGAAAATAAATATTAAAATTTTCAAAATAAAAAGAAATTATTTTGTTTTCTAAATATTATTTTTGTGACAAAAATTAAAAAATGGTTGTTTGAGAGAATTGACCATTTCTAAATGCGAACGGTAGTCAGCAGCATCCTCTACTGGAGAGAATGAAAACTTACAAATAAAAAAAAATCGTTAGATATTACAAAAGTACAATTCATTTACGCCTAATAAAGCATAATACATGTATATATGTTTATGTCAATTATGTTCAAATGGTAGATTTAAATCTAATTTTATGGTGATCAAATATTTTGTTTAAATTATCCATTTATAATTAAAAATACTGATGATTAAATTTAAATGTTTAAACCATTCATTTGCATAACGACATACTTATGATTTTAAAATATGAAACCTAGCTAGAATATATAGTAATTCTTTGGGCAAGAATCATCACTCACATTTTGGTATATTACTTAGCGTCATGTATATATAACTTAGTTTAGGTGGATCATTTAGCATTATATATAGTATAGTTTAGATGAATGGTATAATATCAAAATTTTATGATGTTTTGGACACATCCTAAAATGTTTCTGATGGATGAGGACATGCGAACCATATGTTTTTCGAATACCAAACCTGTCGCATAACCTTCTATGGGAAACGCTTGCCAATAAGTGAACTGATACCTCCAAGAAGTCCAGCAGATCTATTCTTCTGTCATAATTTGGATTTGATATCTCAGCCTTGTCCTTGCAATTCACGGATAACTTACATGACATAAAGTATATTCGGTAAACTAATTAAAGATTTAATCTTATTTAGATGATATGTTTTATGTGCTTGTATAATTTCATTGATCTTACTTCTAAAAAGTATACTATTATTGACTCACTTAATGTGTCGTTGTTAGAAAGACAAAAATACAAAATAGACAAATGACCGTTTTGAGATTCACATGTCTATAACATATAGCACAGACGATAATAAAAAAATTTGACCAAAAAAAAAAAGACGATAATAAAGTAGGTGATAATATTCAAGTATTGCAGATTCGTGCAACCTGACTCTCAAACTGATATACTAATCTGAGTAATGTATTTTCTATAAGTTTCCAAATTCTCCTTCACCTTTAAAACAATATTTTCTCATTTGGTTAAGACATTATGTATTCTCTTGTCTCAATTAAAATATTAACATTTCTGTCCATTTTTTTCTAAAACAGAACTTAGATATTGATACATTGAAAAAAAAAATATTCTCATGACCGATGTAGCTCAGTCGCCGCTCATTCTCTGTGTAGTGTGAATTGTATTTTAAGATAGATTTTGTCTTGTAAAATTACTAAGCAAAATACATTTTTTTTATTCATGTTGGAAAAAGCTTTTTACCCCTACTTGGTTAAATGTCAAAATATAAAATTTTATAAGAAAAACTAGTTAGCATTTCGTGTGTGTGTGTGTGAATGTATAATATATATCTTTCCACTATAATAAGCCAATGACAAATTATATGCATGTGGAAGAATTATAACATTTGGTGAAATATCAGAAAATAATCAAAGATATATGGATGATGTTTCCTGTTTTATCAATGTGATGTGATGTTATATTATGCAGGTCTCGATATTTTTTAGCAGATGACAATAATAATAAAAACAAGGTCGTCGTCTCTGGATAATATACTTCTCGTCGGCCATGCATTATAAGAATAATTGTTTTTTTTTCAAAACTTTGTTAGTTGTGTGAATTTCGTGTTGTTGAATATGAAACATACGACTTTGATTCAAACCTAATAGGATATTTCTAATTTTCTATATATCACTAACAGCAACAGTGCCGTCTCTATCATTGAGCTTCGAGGTTCCTAACAGGTACTATTCTGTAAAAGAACAACTGATCACAGCGACACAGGTAAGTAATACAGTGTGTGTGAATAAAAAAAACGTACGTGGGGAAATTGAGTAAATTCTCCAAGTAAAGTTCACGAAAAAGTACTGTTTTCTTACAGCATTTTTTTTCTTACAACATTTCTTATTAAAAAAAAACTTATCTTATCACTCAGAATTAGAATTTGACCGGTGGTTTATCATGTTCAGCTGAATTTCAATGTTTGTCGGTGCACGTGTGCGGTCCAACCACGATGGTGAATATACGTTACCATTTTCACTCATGCGTCAAAACAGTAAATGATACTGTTCATAAATATTTATTTAATTTTTCATGATAACCAAAAATGAAGTTTCTGAAGGAAGAAAAAAGAAAGCAATAAAGGGAATTAAACTGATAATATTTTAATTTATTAGAACGCAAGATCAAAGCCTGAAAATTGTTCATTGCTTTTTTCGCTGGCACCATCTACATGCATGGCTGTAGGAATATCAGAATCTCCGGATCCAACCCGGTTTTCCTTGGGTCGGGTTTCTAGCTCTTCGACTGACGTGTCGGCTGTGACGGTGGTGGTGGTCCCTGTGGAGGGTTGGCTGTACAAAGCTGTAAGTTGGTGAAAATAAGGACAAGTCCTTGAGTCAAGTGGCCTCTTCTTGTTAACATCTTTTGTCTTTCTAAAATACTTGTTGATGTTTTCCCATTTCTCTTTGCATCTCTTGGCACTTCTTTTGTACCCAACCTCCAACATTTTCTTGGATATTCTTTCCCACAGAGGAACAGCTTTTGTGGATGATGATGGTGACGATAACCGGATGTCATCTTTACGATGATCATCATCATTCATGCTACTGATACTGCGTCTGATGTTGATAAGAGCCAATACCTCATCCCTAGGCCATCTCTTGCCAATATCACCCTGTTCATCACCTTTTGGAGGTTTTGGATTTTTGGTTTTAATTTTTAGGGTTTTGGGTGAAGTGGGTTCAAGTGAAGGGTTTTGTAGAGTTAGGGTTTGAAGGGATGATGAAGTTTGACACTTTCTGCTGCCTTGGGGTTTTGATAGAACTAAGGAAGATGAGTCTTGAGAAGGGTTTGGACTTTGAACCTTATTATTCCCATCATCATGGTTATAATGGTCTGTAAACTTGGATATGAACTTGATGATGCTGGTGTTTCTATCACTAGCCATGGCTTGTTCGTGTGCTCTAATCTCCACCTCTTTGTTAAGCCTCTCCATCTCTTGCTTCTTCCAAGCTTCCTCTCTTGCTATTTTTTCTTCTTCCTTTTTCACCATATCCTCAAGAAGCTTCTTATGCATCTCCTCTTGTTGGGCTATCACGTTCCTCACAAGACCCTCACAAAACCCTTTCAACACACCAAACCTCTCCTTCTTTTTCTTCCTCTTCCTCTTCTTATTGTCCCTCATGATCATCATCAAGCTTGCTGATGATGATGACTTCGCATCATCTTCCACGTTCCCCACTTTTCCAACATTATCAATAGAGTTCATTTTATCCCTCATTGATGATTCATCTACTTGACCCTGATCCTGATGATCTGTTTTGTCCTCCAACAAGTCTTGTCCCGTTTCCTCAACGTTTCCTTTTCCCTCTAACGAACTGTTCGTCTTGTTTTGGTTATCCCCAACTTCTGATGAGACGACATGCTCACCACCAGCATGACCATGATGATAAAACTCATCAACCTCACTAAATAGCCTATAATTTCCCTTGTTGTAATTGCTCATGTGATGAGCATTAGTGTTGTTGTTACTATTGAAATATCTTCTCTCTTCTTCTTCGAATTTCTCTTTGCATTCTTGTGGACTCCTCTTAAACCCAACTTCTGCCAACTTTCTACATCATAATTTCATAAACGACATAGCACCATTAATTATGCGAATATACATACACGTATACCATAAAATATACAAGTATATAATCATCAGAATTATTCCTATATATATATATATATGTCTCCATTAGTTTCATCATTCAATTTATTAAAAATGGAAATAAAATTTTACGAAATGCCATTTGTGTATCAATAATGTACGTATTAATGACCAATCTTTTGTTAACATCAAAATCAAATTTCCCAAAAGTGTTTATTCGAAAGAAACAAGATATATCTAGTCTATCAAAATATAATTGAGCGCAGATTTTGGAATTTTAGTCAAACTAATGTAAACAGATACACACATAAAAACACTAAAGAGACTGATGCTCATGTCCATATGCGTAGATAGAAATAGATAAACATTTGTTGATGCATCTATTAGAAGTATATTTATATGTGTGTGTGTGTAATTTTGTATTACCTTGAGGTATGCTCCCATGTGAATTCAGGGAACCAATTCTCCACCGTAGATCTGAACCTAAGAAGGGCAAGGACTTCATCACTACACCATGGATGATGGTGATGGTGACGATGATTATCGCCATCGTGATCTGTATGACCCATCCACTCAGAAGTAGCACTACTATCTTTGATGTCATGGTGATGATGGTGATGGTGATGGTGATGGTGAGTGATCTTAGGGCCATCAAGGTTCAACATATGGGCTTGGTGATTAGTGTTAAAAGAAGCGAATGAGACAGGAAAAGGCAGTGATCTTTCTGCTGCAGGTTGATGCGGAGGAAGCGGAGGAGGTGGCTGTGGCGATGCTATGAACCGGTGGATCTGCTCCGGTACTCCACCGTCAAACATTTTTTATTCTGCTTCTTCTTCTTTTGTTTCACCTAGCTATATTCACATCGAAATGTCTCTTTTCCCTCTCCATTTTGGTCTCTTTTTATATTGTCATTTTATTAATTTCGAGGGATATAAAATGAATTTTAGAAAAAAATATCTGAGGTAATTAGTATTAGGCCACTAATGAATAATTATTGTTTCCTAATATCCTAACCATGGATTGTTTTGTTTTATTTTTTTCTGGTTTTAGTCTATATATTATTTATCAAGCTCAATATAGAAGAAAGTTCCTAGAACAAATTATAACATTTGACATAAAAGTTATAGTAAATTACAAAGAAGAGAATGCTTTCTTGTTTTTGTTCTATCAACTTTATACAGAATATTGGATCCATCCTCGAATTATTCGGAATATAGTTGAGAAATAAAACAATTGACTTCAAGGATATTTTTGAATTGCGGTCCAGTTCTTGTTCTGACGAAAAAGTTTAGATTCTACTATAGATGAAAAATTAATGTCTACAAATTTGTTCTCTCGTTATATCAAAAATATATATAGTAGCTCTAACAATATATGTTTGTTCTTACCGTTCCATATTATTATATCTAGCAATAATGAAATTACAAGACTATAATATAAAATATTTAATTCAATTTACAAAATGGCAAAGACAAGGAAAATATTAATATAAAACATACATCACCTCTCTCTCATTTATCACTGACATTTTGTCCAACTACAATAAAACGAAGGGACGAATCATTTAGCCCATGCTATAGCCACTTCTTATGCTCGAACAAATTAAATGAAACCTAAGCAATAGGAAACTTTTATAATTTGAAAACTATATATATGTAAAGCTGGTTTTTCAAATTCATATTTTGTTCGTTTTTTATAGATTCGTAGGAAAAGGTTAGCAAGAGATTCATACTCACAATTATGAAAGCATAAGTTATATGTTGATGTTATAAAAAAAAAAAAAGGACCAACAACCAATTACAAAGTTTTCTTAGACATGTTATGCATTGATGATCGTATATTCAAAACCTAAATGTTATATACAGTTATAGTCCAGAACAACCAATGTTTTTTTTGTTGCACTACAAGAAAACATCGGCATACTGAGGGAAAAAATCATCGGTATGTCGTCGGAATAACGCTATTCCGAGGACATACCGACGAAAAAAGTCCTCGGAAATATCTCTTCGGAAATTCATACTTCCTCGGAATTCCGTCGGAAATTTCCGACGGAATTCCGAGGAAACTCCGAGGACACAAAGTTCGTCGGAAAGTTCCTCGGAATATACCGAGGGAATTCCGATGGTTCAATCCTCGGAAGTTTCGACGAAATATTCCTCGGAATGTTTATCGGAAAATTCCGAAGAACATATGTTCCTCGGAATTTTCCGAAGAACGCCTTTCCCTCGGAAAATTCCGAGGAACATCGATCCCTCGGAAAATTCCGAGGGAGTGTAGTCCCTCGGAAAATTCCGAGGAACTTTCTTCCCTCGGAAAATTCCGAGGAACTTATGTCCCTCGGAATATTCCGAGGAACTCCATTCCCTCGGAATTTCGAAAAAATTTATTTTTTAAAAAAATTTATTTTTTAAAAAAAAATTAAAATTTTTTAAATTTAAATTCAAAAATTTAAAATTAAAATTAAAATTGAATAAAACATAAAATAAAACATAGTAGATAATATTCAAAGTTAAATAAAACATTCCGAGTTTTGGTAAAAAAAAAAAAAACTACGGGTCTTGAATGTTCGGGAACACCTCGTTCGGGTACATCCTCTTCATCATCTCCATCATCTGCTCGTTCAGCCTCTTCTGGGTCTCATAGCCCGCCTGTTGAGCTGTCATGGGTCTCCAACGCAGATATCCGATCATCCTTGTCCTTCAGCTGAGCCGTAAGAACTTCTGGATCAACATATGGCGGTGGTGCAGAAGGAGCAGCCGACCGGGAGCGACGACCCAAACCGACCAAACGTCCCTTCTTCTTTGGAACCGACTGAAATATAAATAACCAAATTTAGATAATATAAATTGATGATAAAAAAAATCAAAAATAAATAAATTGAACTTTAAAAAAAAAAACTTACCGATTCAACGATTTCGTTGATTCGAACCCAGGACAAGTTGGTCGAAGCCGTCGAATCGTCATCATCGGTTTGAAGCTGAGACACTTTGTCATACACTGAGTTGGACCAGGTCGACCACGTCCCTCACAAGACCATCATCAATCTGACCGGTCTTCTTGTTGGTATACGCCCTTTTCATTAGGGCGAGATCATCAACCGGCTCGCCCTCATTTTTTTCCGCCTTGAAAAAAAATAAATTAAACAAACATTAGAAATTTGAAAAAATGCACAAAAAATAAAATTCCGAAACTTAAATAATTGAAGAAAAAGCGGTTGAACTTACCATGCGATCCGCGAGAGTGACAATAGATTGGGCACCCAAGTTATGCTTGTAGATGCCCTTCCCTTTACGGTCGCTCCTGCGGTTGTTGGAGTTGGTGGAAGAAGTTTCTTTCGTCTCTTCCTTATCCCAATGCTCACACAACTCCTTCCAGACCGTGTCGTTCATCGACTTTGGGACCTTTTAATTTAAAAAAAAAAGTTTAATAATTTAAAAAATAGTTTAATAAATTAAAAACTGTTAATAAATAAAAACTACCTTGTTTACTTCCCACTTCTTCTTCCACTCGTACATCTGCTTCCCATAGTTGTCCATAACTTTATGGACAAAATGGTTATAGATAGAGAGCGTATCATCGGAATTCCAGTTGAATTCTTGCTGAAATAGTTTAAAAATAGTTTTTAAGCACAAAAATATAAATAGTTTAATAATTACAAAAAAAAAGTTTTAATAAATAAAAAAAAGTTTAATAAATATAGAAAATAGTTTAATAATTACAAAAAAAAAGTTTTAATAAATAAAAAATAGTTTAATAATTAAAAAAATAGTTTTAATAATATTAAAATGTTTAATAAATATAGAAAATAGTTTAATAATCACAAAAAATAGTTTTAATAAATAAACAATATAAGTAAAAAAAAATTTGAATACTTACCGCAAACTGACGAAACCACAGATGCTGCTTCTCGGGAGGGAAGTGAGTGAAAGTCGGATGTCCCTTGTCGAGGGCAGAGTACATCATACGGTTGATCCATGCGCTGATCCCGTTCCCGGATCGGTTGAACCTAATAAAAAGAACAAATTATTAATAATCAATCAAATTTTAAGGAAAAAAATTTAAGTTTAATTACCATGTATGACCATGTCCATGTGGATACTCAGTGAGATAGGGAAGATGGTCACGACCGGGCTGTCGAACCAACTGCGCAACACTCATCACTCCCGGAGGACCCGGAGGAGCAGGAGCGGGTGCAGCAGCGGGAGCGGGAGCAGCAGGAGCGGGTAATGGAGAGGGAGATGTATGGTAGGAGCTGTGGGGCGAAACGGAATCCTGAACATGGCTGGACGAACCCCGAGACTGGCTCCCCATACCACACCGGCTACGACGCTGGCGAGGCCGGGTCTGATCATCATTAGACCTGTAAATTAAAAAAAACATATTTAAAAATTAGTTCTAATAATTTAAATTAAAAAAAAACAGTTTAAATAAAAAATAGTTAAAAAATAGTTTTTAATCACAAAATATAAATAGTTTAATAATTAACAAAAAAAGTTTAATAAATAAAAAATAGTTTAAAAATTAAAAAATAGTTTAAATAAATCCCAAAAACAGTTAATAATTACAAAAAATAGTTTTAAAAATATTTAAAATGTTTAATAATTACAAAAAATAGTTTTCATAATATTAAAAATGTTTTAAAATATAGAAATTTATATTTTATATATAAAATACATAAAACGTTTTATAACCACAAAAAAATGATTTTAAATATTATATATATGATTTTTAATCTTAAAAAAAAGTTTTATAGATTTTAAAAATGTTTAATAAATATATAAATGAATTTAAAATGCAAAAAATAGATTTTATATACAAAAAACGTTTTCAATATATATATATAATTACAAATTCGATTTTTATAACCACAAAATTAATAAAAACTAAAAAAAAAAAAATTCAAATCAAGTGAAATACATAATCAAACTCGATTTTACACAAATCTACCATTCACCCTAACAAAATCTATAAATCTCATTCCAAAATCATCAAATCTACTTAAAAACCATACAAATCTAACCTAAGAGAGTGGGATAGGGTTCATACATGAGGATTAGGGTGGAAATCGCGAGGGAGAAGAGAGAAAGCGCCGGAAATCGCAAGGGAGAAGAGAGGAGTCGACGAAATCGCAGGGGAAAGAGAGAGTGCGACGGAGAGAAATGGGGAAGAAGGTCGGGCTCGACCTAATAAAATGAGGAGTCCGACGGAAACTATCCATCGGAATTTCCTCGGAAATATTTACTATATCCGTCGAAATTTCTTCGGAAATCATTAATTCAATTTTCGCGAAATATTTGGCGGCTTGGTTTACCCGGTTAAATGAAAATATTCCGAGGAACCAGGTTTCCTCGGAATACCCTCGGTAATTACCGAGGAAATTCTGAGGAACCAGGGTTTGGGGTTTCAAAACATCGATTATTTTCACCGTATTTCATTTCTTATACAATTATAATGCATACCATTGAGGATTCTTTGTATAGATGATCATAAACCGTGAAATAACAAAATTTCAAAAATAATTGTAAGTATTCCCTTTACCGTTTGTTAAAGTGTATAAGTGTTTCTCTTATGTTGTGTGGTTTTCGTTCATGCAATCGTAAAAGTGTTTGTTATTGGGTAAAACACCAAAGTTTGACTTCATAATCTGGTTAAGACACTTAATGAAGGTTATATACGTGTTATTCAATCTGCAAAACGTTGTTTTCGGTTTAAAACCCCTAGTTCCTCAGAATTTCCTCGGAATTTTCCGAGGGAATTCCAAGGAAAAGGAATGTATAATCAAATCCCTAAATCGACAAGATCTATTCCGAGGAAAACCTATCTGCCCTCGGAATTTCCTCGGTATTTATATTTAAAAAAAAAAAAAAGGTCGACGCTAGTCTGTTTCCGAGTCGTCAACACCAGATGAATCTGAATCTGGATCTTGGTGAAACTCTCCAATCACTGGTTCATCCTCTACGTGAACGGCGGCTTCCTCTCCGAAGACGGTTAAATCGACTACAAGGCCAACTCCACCTAAATCTTCTGCTGCACTTAAGTTGCCGGATGTGCTTGGTTGTAGTGGGTCTTCCAGCTCAGAACTTCCCTGAACTCGGCCTCTCGGGTTGAGTCTTGTAACAGTAACCCATGGATCATCTCTGTTCCTTACCCGGGGGTACTTGATATAACAAACCTGATCGGCCTGAGAAGCAAGAATGAAAGGATCATAATATTGCAGCTTCCGTCTCGAATTTACTGATGTAACACCAAATGCATCTGTTCTCACACCTCGATCTGGAGTGTTGTCGTGCCAATCACAATAGAAAACAGTACATCGCAATCCAACCATGCCCAAATACTTGATTTCCAAAATCTCATGTATGTGTCCGTAGTATACATCATCTCCTGATGCAGAACAAACACCAGCATCATAAGTCGTACTCGAACGTCTCCTCTTCTGAGTTGTGAATGCATATCCTCGAGTACAAAATCTCGGATATGACTTCATAACAAAGTTTGGTCCAACGACCATCTCGCGTATCAAATCGTCAAATGTTTCACCTCTGGCCAAACCAGCACTCACATAAGTAAACATCCATCCACCAAATTCTCTCTGCTTCATTTCTTCTAGTTCGTCCTCTGTGGCGTATCTATATTCGAACCGCTTTTCTGCCATGAAAATCCTCTCATATTAAAGAACATCTTCGCAGTTGGTGAGTAAATATGTTTGCAAATGACTGCGCTCCTGATCAGTAAGTCGACGGTCCTTTGGTTTTCCGCTAAGTCGTGCAACGTCTGTGAAAATGTCTGGAACCTTCCAATGATATGTTGCCCGTTCGCCTCTATCATCATGCCGAGCAGGTCTTCTGTTTTTGGTCTGAACTTCTGCTGGAAAGTAGTACTCGGCAAAGTTTGAAGTTTCTTCATTGATCATCTGTGCGACTATAGAACCTTCCACCCTACTTAAATTTTTCACCATCTTCTTCAAATGGAACATATACCGCTCATACAGATACATCCATCTATACTGCACAGGACCACCAAGTTCCAATTCTCTTACCAGGTGAATAACAAGATGCTCCATAACATCAAAAAATGAGGGAGGAAATATCTTCTCAAGGTTGCACTGAATCACGGCTATGTTAGTCTTCAAATTTTCAATACCTTCAAGAGTCACTGATCTTGTGCATAAATCGCGGAAGAAACCACTTATCCCTGCAATTGCTTCAAGAACATTTCGTGGTAATAGTTCCTTGAAGGCAAACGGAAGGAGGCGCTGCATCATTACATGGCAATCATGGCTTTTCAAGCCAGTAAACTTTCCTTCCTTTCTGTCGATACAGTTACGCAAATTAGATGCGTAACCGTCTGGAAATTCCACATTGTTTGAAATCCAATCAAAGAACGCATCCTTTCCCGCTGCATCAAGTCGGTATATGGGAAAAGGAGCCCTACCATTCTCATCAACATGAAGTTCTGAACGAGCACATATATCGACTAAATCCAGTCTTGACTTCAAATTATCCTTTGTTTTACCTTGAACATTAAGGATCGTGTTCATGAGATTGTCAAAAAAGTTCTTCTCAATATGCATGACATCTAAATTATGCCTTAGTAGATGATCCTCCCAGTATGGCAGATCCCAAAAAATTCTTTTTTTGTGCCAGTTATGTAGGTTTCCAACACCATCTACCGGAAAACGCTCATGTCCACCGACGTCTGGCGTCCTTTCTGCACCAAAATCTCTAAGTTGTGTCTTCAAATCTTTCCCACGAATTTCCGGAGGTGGACTGTCAAACACCCTCTTGTTCTTCGTAAACAAATTCCTACTTCTACGATATGGATGATCTGGTGGTAGAAATCTCCTGTGACAGTCAAACCAACACGTTTTCCTTCCGTGTTTTAGTTGGAAAGCATCAGTGTTATCTTGACAATATGGACATGATAGCCTTCCATGCGTTGTCCATCCAGATAACATACCATATGCTGGAAAATCACTTATTGTCCACATTAGTACTGCCCGCATTTGAAAGTTTTCTTTATACGAAACATCGTATGTTTCAGCACCTTGAGCCCATAGTTGTTGCAACTCATATATTAGTGGCTGAAGAAACACATCAAGTGATCTCTTAGGATGCTCTGGTCCGGGAACGAGAATCGAGAGAAACAAAAACTCTCGTCGCAAGCACAAGTTTGGGGGTAGGTTGTATGGTGTAAGAATGACTGGCCATAGAGAATACTGTCTTCCACTCTTGCCAAACGGGCTGAAACCATCAGTACATAATCCAAGGTAGACATTTCTTCTCTCATACCCAAAGTCGGGATACTTTGATTGGAAATGCTTCCACGCTTTTGCATCTGAAGGATGTCTGATCTCACCATCTGTTGAGTGCTCTGCATGCCATTTCATTGGTTGCGCTGTGCGTTCAGACAGATACAGCCTCTGCAACCTTTCCGTCAAAGGCAAATACCACATCCTTTTATATGGTACTGGAACTCTTCCACTCGTATCTTTATAACGAGGCTTCCCACAAAATTTGCATGAAACCCGCTGTTCATCCGCCCTCCAATAAATCATGCAGTTGTCTCTGCATACATCTATTACCTGATACGATAAACCAAGACCAGCTACGAGTTTCTGAACCTCGTAGTATGAGCCAGGAGCTACATTATCTTCGGGTAGAATACCTTTTACATAATCAACAATCGCATCCACACAGTCTTCAGCCAAATTATAATCCGTCTTAATGCCCATCAATCTTGTAGCAGATGATAAAGCTGAATGACCATCTCTGCAACCTTCGTACAATGGTTGCTTTCCAGCATCCAACATATCATAAAATCTCCTAGCTTCGACATTGGGTAAATCTTCCCCTCTAAAATGATCATTTACCATCTGCTCAGTACCTACACCGTAATCTACATCCGTTCTAATTGGATCTTCTAATCTAACCGCTGGCTGAGGTTCGCTAGTACTACCATGTTCATAATCAGTTTCCCCATGATGATACCAAATTTTGTAACTTCGTGTAAACCCACTCAAATATAGATGAGTCCAAACATCCCACTGTTTAATAACTTTTTTATTTTTACAATTAGAACAAGGACATCTTAACATACCTGTTTTTGCTTCCGGTTGTCGGTGAACTAACCCCTTGAATTCGGTTATACCTTGTTGGTATTCTTCCGTAAGCAATCTCGTGTTCGGATCCAAATAAGGTCGATCGATCCAAGAACGAAAATAATTTGAAGAAGACATGTTTTTTATGAATCAAATTCGTGTGTAAAGAGAGTGAGAGGGAGGATGAAGATATGGAGTGAATGAAGAGGAAGAGGGGTGCTTGTATTTATAGTTGAAATCCTGCCGACAGACCGAGGAAATTCCGACGGAATTCCGATGCAAACGGCTAGTTCGTCGGAATTTCCTCGGAATTTTTAAAATCTCCCAACGGCTCTCCAACGGTTCTCTAACGTCTATAATATTTCCTCGGAATTCATCGGTTTTTTCTGAGGAATACAATTTTCCTCGGTATTCCGTCGGAATATTCCGACGGAATGAATTTTCCTCGGAATTCCGTCGGTATATTCCGAGGAAATTCCGAGGAAACCAAATTTTGTGTTTCCTCGGAATTTCCTCGGAAGTTCCTCGGTATATTCCGAGGAATTTATTTTCCGTCGGAACGTCCGTCAGAATACCGCTGTTTTCTTGTAGTGTTGTTACATGTCAGTAAACAATAACTTAAGCTAAATTTCCTTAAACATTTTAAACAAAAATCCAAAAATGATACTATTTCAAAATAAAGTGATGTAGAATGCATGTTAGTTATGAAAAAACTATATTTATTCTATGATCACGCATCCTTATATTCTTCAAATCGAAATCACCTTTAACAAGCAATATAATATTGATATTTCTAAAAGAATTATAGCCACAATTATAAATAAACCTCGTCAACATAAGATTAGGAGTTTCATGTTTTTTTCCAAAGAGAAATATATTATATTCATTTCATACTTTTGATTCAATATACCTTCACAGGCGTAGCACAAACAATATCTCTCAGAGGCATATTTGTAGTGAATGGCGAAAAAACAAATTCAGCTTATATGTGAAATAATGAGCATTAACTTGTCTAAGAGCGTTGTCAATATTTTCTACCATTATTGCTTTTACGAGGTAGTATTGTTATGTTGAGATAAGTCCTGGTTGAGATCCTAATAAATTAACACAAACTTCAACTTTTCTTCCTTACATTATTTATAACTTACTAGAAATTAGATATTGAGATAAATGGATAAACTTTGTCGATGATGAGACCAGAAAAATTAGATATCGTATCTTGGCGGTTGTCAATGGTGAGTGGTAAATTAAGGTGAGACCAGAAAAATAATTAAAATAACTCGACTAAACTGGTTTATTATGTTTGCATTTCTATGTAGATTTAGTTTGATTATTTTGTGAAAATTTTCCAATTAAATTGAATGTAAATTTGGTAGCTGGTACAAGTTTAATGCATGTTATAGCTACATTTTATGATCAAATAAATTAAATGAAACTAGGAGGAATTTTTTTAATTATTTGAATACTAGATATTTAAAGTAAAATAATTTAAATTATTTATATAAAGCTGTTTTCAAATTTTAACCATATGATAAAATTGGCATGGGATTCATACTAAACTTAGAAAGCATATAAGTTATATATATGTTGTTGTATAAAATCGAAATAAGAAATTAAAAATGACCAATAACTAATTACAAAGTTCTTCTTAGTAATTATTATAAATTAATAATCGTATATTCAAAACCTAAATGTTATATATAGTTTATAGTAGACAAAAAAAAATTTATAGTAGACAACAACCAATGTTTTTATTGTTATGTTAGCAATCAATTCTTAAGCTATTTGTTTTAGAGAGAACTTAAGTTATTTCTTCTTAAACTCTTTCAACAAGAATCCATCGATTTATTAGATGATGATATTTATACTTTCCAAATAAAGTGATGTAGAATGCATGCTTGTTATAAAAAATAAATATATACTTTATAATATATCATCCATCATAAAGGAATAACCCATTCGTTGTACTTGTAGCTTATAAGAAGAGTAAGTTAGTAAGTGAAACTAAATTTCTGCATTAGATATTTAGAGAATCGCTTAATTTAAAATAAACAAAAATTTCAGTGAAAAAAAATACTAAAACATGCAATACCAAATATCTGAAATGTGTAAATTGATTTTCTTTTGCTCATTTAATTTCCATAAATATCTAGAGAATACTTTTTTATCAAAAAAAAAATCTTGAGAATACTAAATTTTTCGTTTTATTTATATGGGAAATAATTTGTGATTGTCTTATTTTTACATCAATTGTTCTTGTCTTTATTATGATACTTTATAAAATAACTGGAAAAATAAAATAATAGAATTTTTGGAGGTAGCTTATAGAATCCTATGCAGAAGCAGATGCGGATGATAGTGTAATAAACGGCAAGCGGGAATGGCAGGGCACGTGAATACATGCAGGAACTGGGTCCTCTTTATTTAATACTATTTCTTTATTTATGTCCCCATTTGTCTTCTAGGTTATATTCATCTGCTTCTCAGGTCCACCTATTTATGTTGCACCTCTCTTCTCTTGTCGCTATTGTGTCATCACTTTTCCATTGGATCATGGAATACTATTAGGAGATACGTGCAAAGCCTTGCTTTCGTCTCTTTTTTTCTTTTTCTTCCTAACGTAGGTTTTACTGTTAATCTACTTTTCAAATACGTCACTTTATCTGCATTTTCATGAATCATTTTTCTCTTTTCTTTGTATACTAGTAAAAGTTACACTGGTTTGGGAGAACTATTCACAAGATGTAGACATGAGTTAACAAAATATAGGTTGACAAATTAAGTAAGAATGAAGGTGATGTAACAATAATAAGAGTTGTACTGTACTGTCCGCCACCCGGGTTCGAGTCTTGGCCACAACGGATTTAACATCCTTTCCGTTGGGGCGCTGGACCCCTTTCGGGGGATAGTTGGGATTGTGGCTGCCCAGATACCAGAGTTATCAAAAAAAAAAAATAAAAAAAAATAATAATAATAAGAGCTCAACCACGATCTCGCCTAGATCGCGGTTTCCATGTTTTCCAGGGTTTGCAAACTTATATTATTATCGTTAAGTCAGAAGAAGTTCTTTTTAACTTAACCGCGAACGTGCTACGCTAATAGCTTACACGTAGATGCAGATGTTTTTGTGCATCTAGTTCAAAATCCGATATAAAGAATGCTTTGTACCATGTTTTTAGTATTAACGTAGGCTGGTTCTAAGCTATAAAATAGGGTAATTAAAAAAAGAACCTTCGTAGCTCTGGTAATCCGAAGAAAAGTGAGTGTTATAAGTTAGCTAATTTGCTAATTTGTTTGCGCAAAAGTAAAATGTTGGCTGGTATAAGAGGAGAGGTCCATCACCAAAACGCCTATAAACTATTTTGTGCCTTATTCTAAAGTACCTTGGGGGTTACAAATACAGAGCCACTGAAGCCCATATATCATGTTGAGCTTTGAACAAGAACATAGAGAAAACAGATTGGGCCTCTTCTGAAAGCTAATATTATAGCACAGGCTGCGTTTGTGTTATGATATGAAGTTAGGAAACACAGGTTTGTATTGTAACTCAATTTTGTTGTGAGTCGTACGAGAAAGTGAGCAACTGTACTCGAGGACGGCGATAAGCATGTTCACGTGATTTACCGGCTTGGAAACGATGGCTGAGAAAGGGTTTGGAAGGACAGTTGCGGTGACTTTTATAAGTACTTTTTTTGTTACTGAATACTTAATTAAAAGAGCTTAAAAGCCCAGTCCAAGAGAGGTTCATTACACAAAAGAGTTCCTGAGAGAAGCTTTTGCTAAAGCATCAGTCTCTTCGTTCTTTTCTTTCGAAATATGAAAGAAATCAATTGAAACAAATACATACAAGAGATTGTGGATGTCTTTGATGATCTCCAGCAGTTTTTTCCTCTGTGTCTTATTGATGAGTACTCCAATGAGCGTTAGATTGTCAGAGCAGATCCAGAGATGTGAGATCTTCTGACTTGCAGTCCAATAGAGCCCTTCCCTGATCGCCAACGCCTCAGCGACCAGCGGTGAGGTGACGAAGTCCTGAATCGAGGTGCCATTCCTTACTACCGTAGCCGGTGCTCCAGTGAGAACCCAAGCAAGTCCCACCCTAAGTCGATTCGCATCCCACGAGGCATCCGTCATGCAAACGGCGATCTGAGGATTGGATTGAGGAAGGTCTCTGGTTTTACTTATCTGAGGAATTGTGTGAGTCTTCTGAGCTTTAACTTTCGATCCTTGTGCTTCGTTCCACTCACGTGCTAAAGATATGCCTTTCATTGCTACATCTTCAGGTTGTGCTCTTTCTCTTTCAAAGATTAGTGAGTTACTGTCTTTCCAAATCGACCAACACACTCACGGTAATATACTGTTCAGTATTCCAGATGGTGGTAGACAGATCGCTGAGCGGAACCGGACCATTGCTGACTTGACGTTATATGTGGCAGCTATGTGAACTGCTTCTTTAAGAGGGATTTTGCTCCAAACCTTTTGCGCAAAAGGACACATGAAGAAGGTATGAATAGGAGACTCAAAACTCTTGCATCTTGGGCATTTCACATCTGAATTAATTTCCCTTCGTTATAGGTTCTCTCCCAAGGACAAGGCGTCTTGAGCTATCGACCAAAGGAACATTCTCATCTTGGGAGAACAGGAGGTTGCCATACATCCTTGATCTAATCGAATTCGTCAGTTGGGTGGTTCACATTGCGATTTTGAGTGGGGTTTACCATAGCATTGTACCCTGATCATGTAGTGTAAACCCCCGACCGGAGAGGTTGCTAAATGAAGCTATCCTCTGCCTCTTTTTGGCTGGGTTTGATGCATTGGATACGCTCAACAAACTCGAGTAAGAATCTTTCAATTCCTTGTTTATTCCACTTGAGGTCATCAGTAAGCAAATCAGACACTCATAAGTCTAAAGCTTCTTCTTGAATAGGTCCAAAAGGTTTGATTTGCTCATCAAGGGACATCCAAGAGTCTTTCCACGCCGACGTTGATAAACCGTTGCCTATTGCCTTGCTTAGATTTTCTCAGAGCAAGTTTCTGTCGTGTAGAATTCCTCTCCAACCGTGTGAACAGACTGAAAGTAACTCCACTTCTAGAAAGCTCTGATTATGACAATATTTTCCTTTTAGAACCCTTGCAAGGAGGCAATCTGGAACTGTTAAAATTCTCCACGCGATTTAGCTAGGAGAGCTTGATAAAATAGCTGAATGTCCCTGAATCCAAGTCCTCTCTCCCTCCGCTTTTGATTTAGTTAGCCTGTTCCACGCTACCCAACTCATCTTCCTCTTCTTGTCTGGTCCATCCCACCAGAAACGAGTCTGGCCCCTTCCTATTCTTTTGCACATACTAACCGGTAACTCAAAACATGACATCGTGTAGGTAGGTATGGCACTGAGAACAGCCTTCAACAACGTTAACTTTCCCGCTTTGGAGAGACACTGTGTAGAACCAACTAACAGCTCTTTGGCATATTCTATCAACAATGACTGTGAATAGATCTCGTTTCCTTCTCCCAAAGTGCTCTGGGACACCAAGGTACTTCCCTTCTCCTCCCTATTTTACTATTCCAAGAATTGTTTTTGCTTCTTCCTTCATCTCTGGAAGGGTTTTATTAGAAAAAGTGATCGCTGATATGTTCTTGCTTATCTGTTGATCTGATGCAACTTCATACTGAGATAGGATCTTCAAAAGGACATGACAGAAGGTCAGAGTTGCAGCGCAGAAGAACATTGTGTCGTCCGCAAATAACAAGTGATTAACTCTAGGACAACCTCGCGCAATTTTAATCCTTTGTAGAGTTTCATCTTGTGTTGCATTGTTACATAAACATGATAGAACTTCCCCACATAGGATGAAAATGTATGGGGACAAAGAGTCTCCTTGTCTGATTCCTCTACTAGGTTTGACTAGACCATATACGTGATCGTTGATCAAGTATGAATAGGAAACCGTAGTGATACATTCCATAATCCACATCACCCATTTACTGTGAAAACCTAGTCTTGTTAGTACTTGCTCCACGAAGTTCCACTCAATCCTATCATAGGCTTTATGACATATTTGTCTTAACAGCCATAGAGCAATGTTGTGTAGCTTGTGGTGTCTTTAGGTACCGCAAGACTTCATGAGTGATTAATACATTGTCTGTAATTGATCTTTCTGGGATAAAGGCTGACTGATTTTCAGAGATAATAGGTTTTACAACCTTTTTTAGCCTTAGCGAGAGCAACTTTGAGATGATCTTATAATAAATATTGCAGAGAGCACTAGAGCAGTTGGTCTGAAGTCTTCTGCTTTTTTTGCCTCCATGTTCTTTGGGATTAGTCTAACATAAATGTGATTTACTGATTTTGCTAGACTTCCAGTGGAGAAGAATTGTTGGATCTCTTGGATGATAGCGGAACCCGTGATCTCTCAGTTAGATTAGAAAAAAACGCTGAAAATTCGTATGATCCTGGTGCTTTATCAGGATGAATCGCAAAGGTCGCTTCCTTGATCTCCTTATTAGTGGGAATTTTAGTCAACATCTTGTGAGATAACAAACTAAGTCCCACATTGTAGAATTAGATAAAAAGTGTCTAATATATAAAAAGGTGTACAACTCTAATTAGTACGAGGCCTTTTGGGATGAAAACCAAAAGTAAATCCATGCGGACCTGCCTCTTAGGCCCAAAATAGACAATATCGTACTAATCGGAGAATATAGAGTTAGACATGGGATTTAACAATTCCAACACATCTCATTCTGCTTCACCGTAATGCAGGGAACCAGGGTTTCATATACTACTTGAGATCCCTCAGAAGGTATGGATGTAAATAGAGATGAGTAGTAGTTACATATGACCTCTGATATGTGTTCTTCTTCATTGCATGGTAATCCATCTTCATCTTCTAGAATTGTTAACTTGTTTTTTTGTCTTGCGCCCTTTTATAAGTACCTAGCCAATCATATTATACACATACAACTTTCTCGTACGTAGCCTCACAAATACTCACAACAGAACATTTATTTTTTGTTAAATATTATAAACCGTAAAACACACATCTATTTTAATGAAACAAAGTATTAATATTTAACTTATTGACTTTTTAGTACATCCATGTAAGTATATTATATTCCAGTTCCAAAATTTATCAGTTACAAGATATGAGCCCGTTGCGTTGCAACGGGTTTTGTGTGATGTTTTAATTTAATAAAAACCATAAAATAATAAATCATTTTATTATAGTATTATGATTATTTTTTTGCATATGTTGTTTGAGATTTATTTTATTATTAAGTTTTCATACATAAGTTCAAGTTAATATTTGTATTTTATAACCATGGTGCATAGATGAGTTGTTATAAAATTTATACTTAGGATCAGAGAAAATATTATACATGAACATTTAAGGTGAACACAATCCAAAATAAGAAATGAAAAGAAAAAAGAAATGAAAGTTAAATACACCAATCGAATCAATGACAATATTATACATGTTCTTATGTACTTATTTCATGTTTTATTAAATAAGTTTTTAAAATTGTATTTTGCTTGATTTTTTAAAAAAGAAAAAAAATCTATTTCATAAATCTCCTTTTTATGTAAAATAACAAAATAAAACAAAATTAAATTAAACACTCTTTTATAATTTTGTTTAATATTTTAGAAAATGTAAATTATTCTCATGATATAACCTATTATAATTATCTTCTCTTTAGAATTTCAAAAAAAAATTCTTATTAAATAATTATTTTTAGTTATTAATAAATATTTTTAAAATTACTATTTTTACAATTCGTATCAATACTAATTTCACACTTCTTTTGTTAATTAAATAATTTTAATATCAAATGAATTTTTACAATTCTCTTTTGGTTAGGACTTAAAAATATTATACAAATTTTTTTTTAAGATTTTTTTTATAGAAAAAGGAAAACAACTATCAAATATTTTTTCTATAGTTTTGTAAGATTTTAGAAAAGGAAATTAATATTACATAATCTCTTACAATTATATATTTTCTAGGATTTAAAAAATAAAATTTCTATCAAATAACTATTTCTAGTTAATATTAACTATTTTAAAAAGTTTCAATTTTGAAAATTTGTTTTATCATTAAATTCCTGTAGTAAAAATTACTATTAAATAAAATTTACAATTCTATCTGGTCATGATTTAAAAAAAAGGAAAATTTTTTAATTGGTTAAGATTAGAAAAAAAATTTCTTTTAAAAATTTCTTTTATTTAAGATTTTAAGAAAAGAAGAAGTTATTTTCACATAATGGAAGTTTTTATTAACACATTCACAATCTAATTTTTTAATTGACACATATCACAATCATATCAGATGAAATATTTGAAGTTATTTTTAGTTTATATTTTTAACAAAAATTTATTAAAAAGTAAAGTTAGTTAATTATAAGAAAAATAAGATTACTTTTACGTTTTTATTTTATTTAGACTTTTAAAAAGAAAATTAATTATTTTATTTCTTTTAGATTTTATACAACTATTTTATTTTTAATAGAAAATTTCTGTTTAATTATTTATATATTTTGTGTTATACATACAAACACATATTTATCATATTCACACATACTCATGTATGACAATAACATCAAAATTTAAAATTATGCTAGCATCATAAGATGTAATAAGGATAATAAAAAGTTAAGTTGTATCAAGATATTAAAAGAAAATACTCAGGTAATACTTTTCATGTAAATGCTATTGTTTTTTGTAAAAATAATATGTGGAAACTTAAACCTAAATATAGATGTGAAATATTTGTAGCTACTTTTTGTCATATTTTTTAACATACAATTATCTATTAAAGATGAAAGTTATTTACTTATAAAAAAATAATAAGAGTACTTTTACAAATTTATTTTAGTTATGATTTAAAAAAGTAATATTATTTATTTTAAAGTTAGTTTTTCTTCATGTTTCTATTAAATAATTCATTGTACTTGTAGGATTTTATAATTTGTTTTTGTTTAACATTTGTTTCTTAAAAAATACTGTTTATCTTTTATAATTCTCTGTCTTTAGTATCTTTTAAAACAAACATTATAATGAAAAATAATAATAACAATAATAATAATAATAAGACTATTAAATAATATTTATAATTAATTTTTAAGAAAAATCGTTTTCATTATTTTAGTATATATATTTTTCATTATAATATAGTTTAATACATATCACATTTTTAAATATATAACTATCATGTGTCACAATCATGTTAATTAGCAATTTTGAAAGACCAAGCTTAATATAATCTTTTATAATTATATTTCCATTAAATGTTTATAAAAGAAAATTTATATTAAATAAATTGTTTTCAAATCTATTTTTAGGATTTTGAAAAGGGAAAATTTCTCAAACAATTATTACTAAATATTTTTTAAATCGTTTTTACTATTAAATAATTTTTAAAAGTATTTTTTAAAAATTAATTTTTATTATCTTATCATATATATTTTTAATTATTATACATTTAAACACATGTCACAATATTGGATGGAAAATTATAATCAAATAATCTTTTGTAATAATCTTTTGATTAGGATTTTTAAAAAAAAAGAAATTTTCTATAATACATATAATAAGATTTTTTTAATAAAATTCTTTTTTGTTGATATCTTAATATATATATTTTTAATTATGAGATACATTAACACATGTCACAATCTTAAATATATAATTGCCATGTGTCGCAATCATGTTAATTAGCAACTTTGAAGAACCAAACTTTATTGTTTCCAAATCTATTTTTTAGGATTTTGAAAAGGGAAAATTTCTCAAACAATTACTACTAAATATTTTTTTAAATCATTTTTTACTATTAAATAATTTTTAAAAGTATTTTTTAAATTAATTTTTATTATCTTATTATATATATTTTTAATTATTATACATTTAAATGCATGTCACAATATTGGAAGGAAAATTATAATCAAATAATCTTTTGTAATAATCTTTTGATTAGGATTTAAAAAAAGGAAATTTTCTATAATACATATAATAAGATTTTTTAATAAAAATTTTTTTGTTAATATCTTAATATATATATTTTTAATTATGAGATACTGGAAGGAAAATTATAATCAAATAATCTTTTGTAATAATCTTTTGATTAGGATTTAAAAAAAAAGGAAATTTTCTATAATACATATAATAAGATTTTTTAATAAAATTCGGTTTTGTTAATATCTTAATATATATATTTTTAATTATGAGATACATTAACACATGTCACAATCTTAAATATATAATTGCCATGTGTCGCGATCATGTTAATTAGCAAATTTGAAGAACCAAACTTTATATAATAAGATAATTATGAGATAACATTATTGAAAAACAAATTAGGAAAGGGGTTAAGAAACCTAAGTCCTATTTTTACTTGATAAAAAAAGGTTCAATAGTATATAATTATCTATAACAAACTCGGAATGCAATCCCTATTCGGTAGTAACCAGATTGAACACACACTGTATGACTTTTTCCTTCTACTTCTAACAAATCTGCAATAAATCTCTCTATATATAAACACCATCAAAAACATTTTTTAATTTCGTCTCAAACTAAAGAGATCAACAACATGGACATTGAATCCCTTTCACCACCTGTCCATCAAGAATCCAGAAAACAAGCCCTTCTCAAGAAGAAGAGAGGAGGATGGAGAGCTATCAAATACATCATTGGTTCGTGTGTAACTTTCTTGTTTTCTGATTTCTTAGGGTTTATTTTTATAGAATGTTAATTGATTGAACACGCCATTGGGCTTGTGAAGCAAACGAGTCGTTTGAGAAGCTGGCGTCCATGAGCTTGATAGGGAATCTATCGGTGTATCTCACGACAAAATACAATCTTGGTGGTGTTTTCTTGGTGAACATCATCAACATCTGGTTTGGTTCTTGCAACTTTCTTAGTATCCCAGGTGCTTTTGTCTCTGATGCTTACCTCGGAAGATTCTGGACTCTTCTCCTCGGTTCCATAGCTTCTTTCCTCGTAAATTACCTTCCCATCTCTTCATTTCAAGTAGGCATGTATCTAGACGTGTACAAGCACGATAAACCAAAAACAATGTTATGTAACATATATATGAATTCAATGTTATTGAAATCGCTAGGCGGTAACTAAGCGTTATAGGGAATTAGTGCTTAGGCAGGTGCCTGGTCACCGTAGACTGATTTTAATAAAATTGTTTTAGAAAAATGGTTTCGTTTATGATAGATCTGCCGGTCAATACCAATTTTTGTACCACTACATATGATTTTGAATCATGTACGACCAATGCTGATGGTAAATGTGGAGGCAAATAGTGATTGATCCTTTTTAATTTCACTTGATAGGGGATGGGAGTAATGGCTCTAACCGCGGCTATTCCGCGTTTAAGACCAGAGGCTTGCAACGATCCAACAAATTGTTCAAACCCACCCGCGAAGTGGCATCTCGCGGTTCTATTCTCTAGTCTAGGTTTACTAGCCATCGGGGCAGGAGCAATCAGACCATGCAACATCGCATTTGGAGCAGATCAATTCGATACAGGCACTAAAAAGGGCAAAGCGCAGCTTGAAACATTCTTTAACTGGTGGTACTTCTCCTTCACCGTGGCTCTTGTCATTGCATTGACAGGGGTCGTATATATACAGACTAACATTAGTTGGGTCATTGGTTTCGTGATCCCCACGGCCTGCCTTGCACTCTCTGTCACCACCTTTGTCATCGGCCAACACACTTACATATGTCAAAAGCCTAAGGGCAGTGTGTTCGCAGACATGGTTAAGGTTATTGCCGCGGCTTCTAAGAAACGTAAGCTAAAATCTGGAGAAGGTGTATCATTCTATTTAGGCCCTTCCACTGATGGATCCTCCACCACTTTGATACAAAACAGACAAAGGTTTGTAGTCGTGTACATTTAATCATTTTATTTGTTTTCGCGTTTACATGGTTATAGAATCTAAAAAACAATTATTTTGTCAGCTGAATCTAAAAACTTATAATATTCAATACCACTTTTTTAAAGAAAAGATATAATTTTGTAAACTGGTTATTAAAATGGTTTTCTCTAAATCATTCCAGGGCTTTTAGTATATTTAGATTTTAGATTTTAGACAAAGCAAAGTTATTAATATAAAATTCATGTTATAATATGTTTTTTACTTTTAATATATTTTCATCTTTAATTATAATTGCGAGACGCAAATATATTGAGAAACATGAACAATCTATTGCTGGTTGACATGTGTTTTTGCAAACCACAAAACTGTTATAAAACATCTCCGAGTCATTCTTATTTTTGTCTTTATAATAGCATCTATGATAAAAAATATTTCAACATTTCACTTTTTTCTCAAATAGAGATTTATATATTTTTTCTTCTATATTAAGAAGATAAATAGGAATCTCTATTTTGACTCTGTATTTTAAAAATTGTTATTTAAAAAAATACATTGGAGTAAACTATATTTTTATTATATAATATCACTATTTTAAAAGAAACAAACTAGCAGAATACATCAACGATGTCAAAAATCCGCTAATATTTTGGCAAAAAAAAATTCTGCCAATATTCTTTTGATGCTTTGGTATGACAGATTAGGATTTTTTGACAAAGCAGCAGTGATAACTGATCCGAACGAGTTAAACGACGAAGGTAAGACGAAAAACAACTGGAGACTATGCAGTCTCCAGCAGGTGAAGAACCTCAAATGCGTGACCGCTGTTTTACCGGTTTGGGTCACAGGAATCGCGTGCTTCATGCTGACCGACCAACAGAACATCTACGGGATCCTACAAGCGATACAGATGGAAAAAACGTTCGGACATAACTTCAACGTTCCAGCAGGATGGATGAATCTTGTCTCAATGATCACTCTCGCCATCTGGATCTCGCTATACGAATGCGTCATCCTACCAATAGCGAGACAAATTACAGGACGTAAGCAACGGTTAACGATGAAACAAAGGATCCAGATAGGTATCGTTATGGGGATAGCTTGCATGATCGTGGCGGGTTTCTTGGAAAAGGACAGAAGAGCGTCTGCTCTAAAGAACGGTTCGTTCGTGTCTCCTGTCTCGATAGTGATGTTGCTTCCTCAGTTCGTGCTTGCGGGTTTAACCGAAGCGTTTTCAGCTGTGGCTTTGATGGAGTTTTTGACGGTTAAGATGCCTGAGCATATGAGAGCCGTCGCTGGAGCTATCTTCTTTTTAAGCTCGTCGGTTGCGAGTTACATATGCACGCTTCTTATTAATGTGATTGATAAGGTAACACGTGAGGAAGGGCATTCGTGGTTAGGTGATAAAGACTTGAACAAGAACAGGCTCGAGAACTATTTTTTCATAATAGGAGGCATTCAAGTCGTGAATCTGATCTATTTTAGGTTCTTTGCTTCCAGGTTTGTCACTGAGAAGGAGAAGGATAATAGAGATTTTTAGTCTAGTGGTTGATCACAATTTCATCTTTCTTTTACTAGTTTAGAGGGTTACATTTTTGTTTTTATTTTGTTTAATCAATTTATCTGTACCGTGGCTTGTTTCCTTTGACATATGTTGAAAGGGTTTTTGGTGTTTTAAAGAGTTTTATAGTTTTGAAATTCTAATGTTATTGGTTTATAGATTCGGTAAAGTTTGGTTTCCATTGCCTTTTTGATGATATTATTCAAAATTTTCTATTGTTAAATTTTTTTTATCAATGATTTAGTAATTTTATTGAACTCTAGGATTGTACTAATAATCAATTTAATATGCCTTCGTAAGAGCTAGACTTATTTTTTAGAAAGTGAGTTTTATGTAAAGCCATCTGTATAAGAGCTAAGACTAATTGTTTTGCTATATACCCACTTTCTAATTATGATTCGTGATATTTAGCGTTATGTGTACATGCGAGACAAAGGAGAGAAGGATAACAGGGCATGTTGATTTTGGTTTTAAGAAGCAAATACGTCTGCAGTATTTATTACAAACGAAGAGAAAACTCCATCGTTGTAAACAGTACTGGTGGTAAATATATCACACAGTGTTTGTAAAGCTACGTGCATAATGGCACTTGACTCAACTAATGTCATATGGAAAAATCATAACAAAACTTCATATAATCATAACTGTAGATAATATAATGAATCATGATTTCTAAAAGACTATAATCCAAAAGTAGAAAATGTTTTATATGATAAATTACAGTAAGAAAACAAAGTGGGTCCAGTCTCTTATTGTAGACCGGGCCGGATACTCGGTTCCACGTGCGATTGGGTTTTAACCGGGACCACTATTCTGAGTAAAACCGGTGGACACCTGGTAAGCATCGGATGCACTTCTTTGATAGTTTTTTAATCGAAACCGTTCACTTTTGTTTAAACATTTAAATATGAGAACATCGTACCAACCTGTCTGCTGTTTGGGAATTCCTATTTGTGTTTATCGAAAGAGGTTTGATCTTCTCTGATATCTGAATCCTAAGGATAATTAATTAATTTTTTGTTGTTTTTATCGCTAATAATTATCTGTATTGTTGTATGATAATGTGAAATTTTGCGATTCCACATTAAAAGAAAATAAAAAAGCAGACTTTTTAAATATGTCACGTGAAGAAATCCAATCCCAAAGGCCAAAACTGCTTGCTGTGCATGTTTTCTTGTTTTTTTTCTTTTGAATATAGATCCATTTTAGGTTTAGGTTTTAATTTTGTTATACCACATTGTCTAAGCACATTTGTTTATTACGGATTTGAATTTTGATTGTAAACATCTAAACCTATCCAAGTTCCACTATCTGGAAGCCTATGCATATATAAAAAATAATGTACGTATAAAATGTAAAATCTTTGTTAACATAGTGTATGTCTAACACATATTGGAGTTTTTTTCTTAAGAATCAGAAATTTTCATCAAACATTTTCAAGAAAATATCACTGGTCCATCAAGGCATACTAAAATTCAATATTCTATAAAGTACATCCAAAACGAGAATTTCAATTTGAGTAAAGGCATATTCAAACAGTTACTTTCAAAAGTAAATAGTTTGCGAACTACAAATTAAACATTACACTTTAAGCTTTGTCACATATTAGAAAGTTGTACATTTGAAAACATGTGAGAAATTTGATAACTGTATATACTTTACATGTTTTGATAATATTTCCAAATTTATCGTTCAATTTATTTACTAAAATGAATATTATATTTAATCTTCAAAATATCATTTGGTCATGACTCATATGACTATTATACCATTACCATTTGCGTATAGATTAAATGACAGCTAAGTTTGCATAGTCTGTGTTCGTGAAGCATTATTCTCTGGGTTGGGCCGAAATTTTCTGATGTTGAACCTATCTTAAGAGCCAATTAGCCAATATTCTATACACCGTTTTGTCAAATAGTCATAGTTTAATTCTTTTGATGTTCTACCTTAGATCATCGTAAGAAAGCTTTATGCCGAATGAATAATCCACGGAAAAGGTAGAATTAAAAATTTAGGAGGTGACTCGCGCTAGGTGACCTTGAAAGTGAAAAAAACAGTGAATGCATTGCTCATGACAAGGAAACCAATAGTAAGCAATTAATGAGAAATCATGTCATATGGCTATGAACATAAAATTTTGGGACTACAATAACTATCAACGACCAATCAGTAATGATATTAGCGGTTAGGAATATCTGGAATTGATTGAGAAGCATACATGTACAAAATTGCGATTACTAGTATATGGATTTGTTTTTAGCAATGAGACGCGTTAGTAATTAGTACTAGAGATTGACCCGCACGCCCGTGCGGGTGTTAATTTTTACTTTCTTATAAATCGATATTTTATTTTTATGATTAGTATTATATATTTTATATGTATCATAATATAATTAATTGCATAAATACTTTTAGATTTCTATACATCATAATCGAACCTGAATCAAATAGAGTAATATGATTACTTTTGGTTATTTGGTTATTTTTAGTTTAATTTGAATTCAACATACCCGAATTGAATCTGTTAATATTCTTACTTTTCATACAAATATCCGTACCGGCGTCAAATACATTAGTTTTTGGATATTTGTAGGTTTGTATATATCAAGACTGAATTCATCTGGACCCGATTCGAAACACACATGAAAATTTATAATACCGAAATGAAGTCTAGTTTCAAAACTCAAAAAGCATGATAACCCACAGAAATAACTCGTAGCTGAATAGTTATCCGAATGTCCATGTCTAACCGATACATAAGTAAATAAAAAAAATTGTTAACCATTTTGAATTCTTATCACAAATAGAGTGGTTTCATTCAAATATGTCGAATTATTATAGTTAATATGTAAATAATCCTGACAAAATATTATAGTAAATATAATTAATGAGATAGTTAAAAAGTGAGAAAATGAATGTAAAAGATAAAATAAAAAAATTGAAAACAAATAAGTTTTGTTTTTCATGTCACTATTATATATCATATATATGTCATCATATAATTAATCATATTTTATATGTACCATAATATAAGTAATCATATAATTAATATTATTTTATACATACCATCATATAAATAATCACATATATTATATTTATAAACTTAATATGAAATATAAAAACCATAATTTAAGTTGGTGTTTTTAATTAAGTTATGTATTGTATTTTTCTTATATATAGTGAAAATATTTTTTAAATGGTTATTGGAAAATATTTTAGTAAATTTTCTTAAAGTATATATATATTTGAATCAATTATTTATATAAATTAATTTTAAATTATTATTTTGATTTGAATTTTGTATAGAAATAATTAAAATTGAGAAAAATGAATGTAAAAGATAAAATAAAAATTGAAAACAAATAAATTTTGTTTTGTACTTCTGTAATAAATGATATTAACTTATTTAGTAAATATAATAGATGAAGAGTTAGAATTGATTAACAATATAATAAAAATCTTTTAAAAAATCAATTAAGATAAGCAAGTATTATTTTCTACTGCTATCCATGTTTCCAAACAATTCTCATTTATACTACTATCCATGTTTCCAAACAATTCTCATTTATACTATTATCCAAGTTTCCAAACAACTCTCAAATGTACTTCAGTTTTAATAATATAGATAATCACATATATTATATTTATAAACTTAATATGAAATATAAAAACCATAATTTAAGTTGGTGTTTTTAATTAAGTTATGTATTGTATTTTTCTTATATATAGTGAAAATATTTTTTAAATGGTTATTGGAAAATATTTTAGTAAATTTTCTTAAAGTATATATATATTTGAATCAATTATTTATATAAATTAATTTTAAATTATTATTTTGATTTGAATTTTGTATAGAAATAATTAAAATTGAGAAAAATGAATGTAAAAGATAAAATAAAAATTGAAAACAAATAAATTTTGTTTTGTACTTCTGTAATAAATGATATTAACTTATTTAGTAAATATAATAGATGAAGAGTTAGAATTGATTAAGATAAAATAAAAATTGAAAACAAATAAATTTTGTTTTGTACTTCTGTAATAAATGATATTAACTTATTTAGTAAATCTTTTAAAAAATCAATTAAGATAAGCAAGTATTATTTTCTACTGCTATCCATGTTTCCAAACAATTCTCATTTATACTACTATCCATGTTTCCAAACAATTCTCATTTATACTATTATCCAAGTTTCCAAACAACTCTCAAATGTACTTCAGTTTTAATAATATAGATATATCACAATGACTAACCATAAAGTACCCATATACATACACACATTCATGTCAATCTATAAATCAGATTCATATCTAATCACGGAAATAAAATAAGCATCGACAAATGTTCCCTAAAACCTCAACCATCATCACATGGAAAAGAAATGATTAATCTATCATCTAAAGTCTAGCTGAGTTATACACACGAGCCCTAACTGTATGGGATGACCCTCAAGCTGATGGTTATAATTTAAATCAAATTAAAACTCCAAAAACATAAAAGGATCAAACACTTTAGCGTGAACAATCATAACATATCTTGTTCACAAACAACTAAAAGAGCAACAACAGCATATATGTAGATAATGCAGATAAGACAATAGATTGTTGACCAAAAAAAAAAGATAAGACAATAGATTATACAAATAGAGAAGCGAATACGGAACAATACAATACATAAAAAGTAGAGAAATTTATATAATATGATCATACTATTGCACCCGAGTAATTAGCCATCACAGACTGACCTTGCTGTGGCTGCTGTTGCTGCAGCGGTAGAGGCGGCTGCGTCTGCGATAGCGTTTGCGTTCTCTGCCTGTTAACTCTCTTCCTCTTCTTCTCATAGCTAACACCGCGAGCTTTGGCCTGGAAGTCTCTGACTTCACGGAGGTATAACCTGACGGCGCGTGAGGCGAAGGGGTTAGCCTCGGGAGGGCCACCGTTCTCCTCGTAGGCGGCACGGAGGCGGCCGATGAGGGCGTCTAGTGAGCCCCAAGCTTGTCTAAGAGGGCAAGGGCAAGGCGCGGGAGGGTTAGGGAGGCCAAAGAAGGCACAGTTTTGGTGGTGAACCTTTGTTTTACCGAATTGGTCGAGGTAGCGGAGGAACTCGAGCACGTGTGCGCCGCTGCACGAGGGGAGAGAGAGCGGAGGACGGTGGTTCCGGAGGTACTGGCAGAAGGTGTTCCAGTCACGGCGTTTCTGATTCTCGTACCGGCTTGGGGAAGGAGGTGTTAATTGTGCTGAGGTAATAGCAGGGGCGTCCCTGAGGAGAGCCATTTGAAACATGGGCCTGGGGCCCCCATTATTAAAAGGCCCCTATTTTAAAAAAAAATATTTTGTTTTTTTTGAAACATTAAAAAAATATTTATATGTATTAATAATAAAATCGAACAACAGAATTTAGTGGGACTTACATAAAATAAATCTTTTCTCTTCCCACATTTACAGTTTTCTTAGCTTTTTGTTTGAGAATTAGTTTTTTTTTTCTGTTTTGCTTAAAAAAAAAATTCTTGCTCACGAATTTTAAAATTTCAGTTATGTTAGAAGGGCCCCCATTTTTTCATTTGTTTAGAGCCCCACTTTTTCCAGGACCGCCCCTGGGTAATAGGGTTCTTGTTTGCTTGGTGAGAGATCAGTTCCATTGCTTAATCTTGTTTTGAGTTTGGTAAGAAGAGGATGAAATCTGATCTAGGGTTTTGCTTTTCTTATAATGATCGAGATTAGGGTTTTTAGATCATTAATTAAAACCAAACAGAGAGAAAGAGGGACTTAACTGGTTGTCATGGTGAAAATGGTACTATAAAAGGGATAGATTCAACTTTGGCAGATCAAATCAAACAAACAAATATGAACAGAAATGGTGAGGCAAAGGGAGAATAAACTGAAAAAAGGAGAGAGAGAGAAGTGAAGTTTATTGCTGCCTGTAGAAGATGAGAGAAGATATATAAGTGGAAGCTATCAAAAGTGGGATTCTTTTCTCTATTTTATTATTTTCTAGCTTTTCTAATTTAGGAGACGGTGGATTCATAAAATCACACTTGTCTAGACTCAACGAGTGTAATTTCAAGACTGAAGAGCACAAGGTCATTTAAAGAGAGAGGGAGAGAGAGAGGCTAAGCAGATGAGTACAATATTGTAGAGAGAGAAGAAGAAGAAGGGGGACTGAGTGTTACACAGCGTAGAAAAGAGTAATTTCATTGCCGAAGAGAGAGAAAGAGAGTGTGACCAATGGCAATGGGTCAAGTGGGGAACTTGAAGTTGAACATTGACATGACATGAGGAGGAATAGTCTGTGTTCCTTGCCTGCAATTTGCAGCGACATTTTTCAATGTTTTATTTTAAAAAATTACTTTATGCGTTACGTTGCGTTTATATACTTTTGTTTTCGCATTATTCGTGTTCCCTTCCTTCACTTTATTTTTTACTTTAAAAATGACTTCATTAACATATATTATCTTTTCTTTTTCCGGAAATCATGGATTAAACTCAGAATAGTACTTTTTAAGACCTAGTCGTTTCCTAAGATTAAATTCCTGAGTGAGGAAAACAAACACATCAAGTAATTAAACTCGTGTTTTGTTTGCTTCAAGTCGAGTAAAGTTTTTTTTTCAACAAAAAAAAGTCTAGTTAAGTTTTTATGTGTACAGCTTCATCACAATGGTAAAAGCATGCCAGTTGAGCAGCGGTATTAGTGATCGTGGCAATAACTCCGACAGTAATTCTAGCACCAAACTATTCAGACCAAGTTTAAAAGATTTTGTCTAAGAAATTTATATCATACAATGTTTGAACTATAATAAAATTGAATAAAACGATCGCTAAAGGGAAGAAGTTTTTTTTTTTTGAAAACTCTAAAGGGAAGAAGTTGAGTCTTCAGATGTTTATTTGAACGCACCGTTTGTCTCTCTTCTACAGGACCTTATCTCGTGTGAATGTTTGTTCAACCTTCATTTTCGTCATAACTGTTTTGTCGTCCCTTCGTTTTCGTCATACTATAGCTGACAGATTAATGTACAAATTCAATTTAACCTAATAAAAACAGCCAGAATCAAGTGTATCTAACAGATGAGTTTTTTTTTTGGAAAATGATATCATCATCCAACACAAGTTTAGCATTTATGAGATTAGAGAGGGAAGATAACAAAAAACATCGAATTATCAATAGATAAAGTACCTAATATCATAACAATAATGTGTAGCATCAAACATAGGCGCCTTTTAAAGGAGAGATAGAGCCACACGGAATGGCGCGTGATAAATTACGCGTTTGGAATCCATCATTGTCAGTGGAAAGCAAGAAACAGTAGTTTGATTTGGCACCAACATCACACTTATTGATCTGAATACAATCTCCTTTGATCTCGATTCACTGTATGTGATTTTTTGGCGAATCATATATTTCCAGGTATATATGCTTCTAGACCGTGTGTTATTGTGGTGTCAACCTATTTAGTTACTTTTTACAAAACCTTAATATATGGACGAGGGCATTCGGTTATTTCCAGTTCAGCTTCGGCTTGAGAAAGAGATACTTCAAATTTGGTTAAAGTTTTAACTACCAACTACAATAAACAAATCAACATGGTCGATTAACTAAAGGTTTAGTGGTTCTACCCCAAGCTGGAAGTGCGATTTAAAAAAAAGAAAGATGTTAATTATTGCATACATATGGTACGAAAACACTAACCTCACCAATAGACCACTAGATTAAGATGGATTCCACATTCTATATACTTTTAAGCCTCTAACCTCACCAATAGAAGTATTGTATAGTACTTATTTTAGTCCCTAAGAGCATGTCCATCGGAGCTCCTTACGCGGAGGTACTTAAAAAAAAGGGAAGAAAAATAAATCAAAATTGAAAATAAAACAGAGGACCGCTACTTAAATTGGTATTTTTGGGTTTGGTAAGGATCCCTACGTGGCGCGCTACTACTGGACCACACCTTAATGTGTCTCTCTCCTTCGTCGGTCTTTCTCCCCCCCCCCCCCCCCCCCCCCCCGAAATCAGTTTTGTTTCTCTTCATCTTCGAAAGGCGATCTCTCGCGACTGCTTCCATCTCCGTCAATTCGCCGTCGATTCTCCATCTCTTATAACATTTAAAAAAAAAAAATTCATTTGCTTCTTTTCTTTCCGAGTGTAGAAGAACAAGTTTGAAGCTCTTTTATTTGTTTAAAAAAAAATTATTTTTTAAGTACGCCAATGAGTTCTACCAATGGAGGATGAAAAAATTAAATAGATTCATAGAGGTTCTAAACCTTTCAAATCACTAAATAAAACATTAATTTAATTTTAAGTACCCATTAGGGGTCCTAATGGATGGAGATGGTCTAACTATCCAACTAGTTTTTGACCTTTTACATAGATTTTACCTTTTCTTGACACCCAATGACCCAAAAAGGAGATTTTACCATTTTCTGTAACCAATCTTTCCCTAAATCACGAAACACATGTATTATATTTTGAGATCTCCATATATGATAATAGAGAGAGAACATCGTAAGGGGGACGGAGTTCCAGCATTTGGAAACGAAAGCCCTATCAGTACCATACTACCATGGATCCATATAGGGTTAAGCTTTTAAGACCTTTTTGTTGGTTAAACCAAGACTATTTATTCTTTAATATTCATCTAAAACTTCAAAATTGTCGTTCCCATTTGTAGCAAAATACACTTGTTCCATATTTGGCAAAACAGTAGTAGTATCGTCTCTTCACATGCACTTATGATTCCCTTCCTCCCTTCATGTTTCTCTCCCAGGGTGCACTCATCACTTGTTTATAATTTTTTGTCTATTAATTAACTAGCTTACATCTTTTTATGTTAAAGAAATTATCAAAATTTCCCCAGCGAAGGTACACATCCCATACTCTATGCAAACTTGACACTTATGTCCATTAAATGAGAATGAATTATGTATAAGTACCAATATAGTACTAAATATATATAGCTATAGAAGGAATCATCTATAACCGAAACGATTTTCTTAAAATCTTATCTATACTGTTTAAATTATTTTAATCAGTTAAAATTTGTCTAATTTGGTTTAAATTAATTTAAATTAATATAAATTAGTCTAAACGAGTTAATAAAGAATATCAGAGTGAATTGTAACTAATTTAGTTATATCATATTTACTGTATATAAACAGGTGATGGTATTTTTCTCTAATTTTGTTTCTAAGTATAAATTCACACGTTTATCTGATTTTTTATATTTTTTATATTTTATCAAAGTAAACTTTTAATTAAACACACAAAATTTTAAATTATGTAAAATAAAATAAGATACATAATAAATAAACATAAAATTAATAATGCTTAGATTCTGATCACTAGATGTTAGGTCTATCCAAATCGCTTCATCTAGTGATTTCTTTAACAATGATAAATACATTTCATCTCTTTTCAAAAAAATAAAAATAAATACATTTCATCGTCGTACATTAAAGAATTAAATACACATGTAAGTTTATTTATAAATAATTTAATACACATGTAAGTATATATATACGTGCGTAATGTATATTATAAATTTATAAGAGTGAAGGAAGCAACGAACTGCGTATGACAGGCGAGAATAGATGTTACGCGCAGGCGTAACAAAACACGACCTATCTGCACGACAATTAAGTAAGGTAGCACAATATTGTTGACAAACAAAAAGGTAAAGAGATATCAAAAGAACTTGTTAACATCCTATCATTTTCTTAAAGATTCTTTGTTTTTTTTTCAGCTCCACCGTTTCTACAAATTGGTACTATAAGTTACCACTTTTCAAATATTTTTGTGTCATAGTTTGTCCATAAATATGTTTTGGTCTATCAAACTTGTTAATTTAAATCAACACCGAAAAACCTGTCTCTGAATTATTTGTCAGTACATCACACGTTAGTACAACTGTAACGCTTATAGTAGGCATATAGATCATGTACTTGCCAATTTAAGGTGTTAAGCTTTGATAGATCATATAGATCATATCAAACATGGTTTTTAAAAAACTTTTGATTCTATTAATTTTTTTATTGTATTAATATATTTTTTATGTTTCTTTTTAGTGTAAACACTCTTACCAGAATCCCAATGGACTTGATAAAGGGATCAATCAAAATAACTCAGAAACTCTAACCTTAACCCAAACCAAACTCAACCCGTGTAGAAGTTCAACAAATGGAAGACAAAACCATAAAAAGATTCTAGAAGCCACACCATCAAACCCCAAAGAAGAACCGCCGCAAAAAAAAATAAAACTCTTGAGCCACCACCACTATCAAAAGCTAAGAAGATATAGACGATATTTTCCAGCCACCAACAACGAGCAGGAACCAAAATGGAGAGAAGCCCCGAACCGGCACCGCCTACAAACCACAACCCGATCTGAGAAAAGCAACCTAAGATTGCCACATCATCAACGTTAAAATGAGACTAAATCTTACTCCATGCGACAAAAAGCAGAGAAAGAGGGAGAAAGGACTACTCTCGGAGGAAGGGGAGATGTCGGGAAACTTCCAAAGAGAGGCAAATATATTGTCCCCAAATAGATTTATTTACCGAAAGCTACATCCGACCTCCACCGGCTAGCCTACACGCCATCGCCCCAGACTCAACTTCATGGACATCACCGCTTCACTACACCAAGCTTCAAAACCGGACTTTAAAACAAAGATGACAAACAGGAAAAAAGGGAAATGGCCACCGCCACTCGTCCTCGTCATCATCGTCACCAAAAAATGAAAACAGGAAACAGAAAAATCACCGTCACCAAAACAACACTAAGGTGCTGTTCATTTAATTTGTCCATCTGTCATCATCCATTCAGATGATCCATTTAGATAATTTAGTTAATTGATTCATATGGATGTTATTCAGACGGTTCGTTTCTCCGTCCAAATCGTTCATCTAAATGAATATGTATTCGTTTGTTCTTCTCTATTTTCATCTAGATGAGTTTAGTAAGCAAATGACTTATATACCATTGTTGATTTAATCATATTTTACTTTTTTTAACTATATTGATTTTTATTAATAAATCAAAATAAAATTATTTTTAAATATGATTTTTGTGGGAAATATAATTTAGCGGTTTTAGAGAAAAACATAATTTTTTGGTTTTCTTGGAAAAGTAAATTTTGCGGTTTTTGCGAGAAAATGTGATTTATGGTCTTGACGGAAAACATGATTTCACGGTTTGGCGAGAAAATGCATTTTTGCGGTCTTGGCAAAAATGCGTTTTGTGGTTCTACAGAAAATGTGTTTTGCAGTTTTGGTGAAAAAATATATTTTTGCGGTTTTGGCGGAAGAATACGTTTTTGCAGTTTTGGTGGGAACAAGCATTTTTGTTGTTTTGGTGGGAAAAATCCAATGCGTTTTTGCGGTTTTGGCGGGAAATGTGTTTTGAGATTTTAGCGGAAAAGGGAGTTTTTTGTGGTTTTGGTAGGAAAAAAACATTTTTTTTGTTTTTTCGGCAAAAATTATGTTTTTGTGGTATTAGTGAAAAATGTGTCTTTTGCAGTTTTGGTGGAAAATGTATTTTTCTGGTTTTGACAGTAAAGTGCATTTTTGTGTGTTTTGGTGAAAAATATATCTAAACTTTAATATAAATATTTATTAGAAAAAAAGTAAATTTGTTACTGTTATTTGGATAGGTTCATTTACATCCAGATGCACCGATTAAACATATCTCAATGAACCATCTAGATAAATTTTATTTTAGCCTAAAAATTTGAAACTCATATTAATGGGTAATTCAAATGATTTGTAATTTTAAGCCTAAACGAACAACTTATCTCCATTTAAATAGATCATTTTTAGATGGTGAAACAAACATGCCTCAAAACGTCGCCGTGCAAACAACCTCACTCAGGAAAGACCGAAGTCAAAGACGACAGCGGAGAGGCGGAAGCAAGAGAAGCGGATAGGACTAACTTTTTTGGTTGGTAACTATTTTTGTTTGGATAGAAGTGAGAATGTTTTCTCTCTCTACTTCGCCTTCTTATATATTCAAAACATGTCATGGGCAAGTTTTTAAAGACAAATGGCAAGAAGTGTACAGGTTCTGGCAGAACAGAAGTGTTCAGGTTCTGGCAGAACAGAAGTGTTGATTTATATTCTATGAACGTGGTAGATCTACAATTTGATTTTTTTATAAGAGATAGGGTAAGAATAAGTTATTCATATTATAACATTCATGTGCTATGCAAAAACATAAAACAAAGAAGTGATAGTAGTAATTATCCATGCAGTGTCCAATAATATAATCAAAGATGAGAAAAAAAAATATTCTTGATAGTTAATATTGGATATGATCAATTATTTGTTAAATCCGGGATAAGAATATATTTTTTTTGCTAAGAATGTTAATATCATTAACTAGTAATGAAATAGATTACAAGAAACTTGAATCAAAAAGCTTTAAAAAGCTAGTTTAGTTGAACAAACCGCAAAAAGTTAAAAAAACTTGTAGAACATAATAGGACTAATCTAGTGAACAAAATTAATGCTAAGACTAAAGATGTGTTGCTTTGCACTATACACTTGAAGAGTTGTGATGGCTGAACCACCTTAAGCTGGAACCTGCAAATGAAATCATTATGTCTCAAAGAAGACTGATAACCAGAGGGCCCCTTGGGTGGGAGGCTGCAATTGCATTAGCCAGAAGAGGTGACCAAGCTCTGCATCAGCCCATACAACACTACAAACTCCAGAAATACCAACAACAGCAAGCCTTGAGAGACTCTTGAGCTTCACGGTGTGGAAGCAGGCGGTAGGGAAACTACATAAACCGGCCACAAACCAAGTCGGAAGACTCGACGAGACTTAAAAGAAAGACAGCTAACATCTTTGGGCAGCCATAAAACAATCAAATGATTTTAGGACAGTGAGAGGCAGAGCTCTCAAATCAGGCGAGAGCTACGGCGAAGGTGAGACGCCACGGCGGCTAAGATTGCTCAATCAAAAGCTAAGCTGCATCCACCTCCCAATGTTCTATGAAGTATGTACATATATTACATAAACCCATCAAGAGCTTATTGAAACGTGTAAAAAAACTGACTTATGCTGAATGTGGATAGTAAAATAACATAGTTACATACGGGATCCTCCGAATGATATTTGAGTATATACTAGCAAAAATGTCATATAGACACATATAACTGATCATAAGAACTAACACTATATCGATACTAGAAAGTCAAATCTTCAGTAGACGTCTATCCTTTTTGGAGATTTGAACTCCCTTCTTCAGATGGTGAAACAGAAAACATCCATCACTCACTCATTTCCGGTCAACGGACTAACTATTGGCGGGAAAATCATATCAAGAAAGGAATATGCGATAACCGATCCGGTTTAAACCCGGTTCAAAAATCTAATTTAATATAAATACCGCGTCTTATCTCTTTCCATCATCATCTTCTTCCTCTGCGACTCTGTTCTCACCACACACACACACAACCACCATGCTTTCCCTCACCGCAACCACTCTCAAACCCTCAATCCTCTCCCTTTTCACCAAACCCAAACCCAACGGGCTATCTCCCCACCCAATTACCCGACCCGTTAACCCTTCACCCTTCACCGTCAGCGCCAGCTTAATCCCCGCTTCGAACCGCCAAGCCCCAGCAAAACAGAACCTTTACCAACCTTTCCGCCCTCCACCGTCCCCAATCCCTCCAAAGTTCCGATCTTTAGACACCGCCGGGAAAATCGAGGTCCTCGCCGACCGCATGGGCCTCTGGTTCGAGTACGCCCCCCTCATCTCCTCCCTCTACACCGAAGGCTTCACCCCTCCCACCATCGAGGAGCTCACCGGAATCTCCGGCGTCGAGCAGAACTGCCTCATCGTCGGGGCTCAGGTCCGCGACTCCATAGTCCAGTCCAACGCTAAACCCGAGCTCATCGCCGCGTTCGAGACCGGAGGCTCGGAGCTTCTCTACGAGATCCGTCGTCTCAGCACGGTTCAGCGTGTTGCCGCCGCTGAGTACATCGTCGAGCACGGGTTCGATACCAAAGGAGCGCACGATCTCGCTAGAGCTATTAAGGATTACCCTCACCGCCGCGGAGACAAAGGGTGGGAGGAGTTTGATTACAATCTGCCTGGGGATTGTCTGTCTTTCATGTTGTATAGGAAGAGCAGAGAGCATAGGAGCCCCTCTGAGCTTAGGACGACGCTGCTTGAGCAGGCGCTTGAGGTTGCTGTGACTGAGAAAGCCAAGAAAGCTGTGGGGAGGGAGTTGCATGGATACAGCGATGAGGAGAGGGCTAAGGAAGAGGAGGTTAAGATCATTCGCGTTCCAGTGGTGAGGCTGAAGTTCGGGGAAGTGGCGGGAGCGAGTTCGGTTGTTGTGTTACCGGTGTGCGAAGCTGAGGAAGGGGTGGGGAAGATTAGCGAAGCTCCGATGGAGTTTGAGTCGGGTGGGGAGTTTGGTGTTGTGGAGGCTGAGAAGGAATGGAGGAGATGGGTGGTTTTACCGGGTTGGGATCCGGTTGTGGCGGTTAGGAGAGGAGGTGTGGCGGTTTCGTTTAGGGATGATAGGAAAGTGTTGCCGTGGAACGGGAAAGAGGAGGCGGTAATGGTGGTGATGGATAGGGAGAAGAAGACGGTGGAGGCTGAGGATGGGTACTATTTGGTTGTGACTGGAGATGGGATGAAGTTGGAGAGAGGTTCGGTGTTGAAGGAGAGAGGAGTGGAGGAGTGTTTAGGGATGGTTGTTTTGGTGGTGAGGCCGCCTAGAGATGATGATGATGAGTGGCAGATAAACGATGATGAGTGGGACTAAGAAGGATAAAATATTTGAGAATACTAGTGTTACCAAGTAACTTCCATTAAAACTATACTCCATGTTTTTGGCAAATATGTAATTCTTGGTTCGGTTGCGTATCAGATATGTTATTATGTTTTTCTGAACTTTCAGCCTCTGTTTAAATAAGAATCTGCATGTGATTCTCACCGTAGTTTAGACTTGAAGCTACATTTTTTGTGTAGCTAAGAATAAGTAGGTGGTGATTAGAGATAAACATTGCAGCTTCTACTTGCTTGATATGGCTGATACAAGTATGAGCTGGTCAATATTTCTTACACGGTCAATAAGTGTAAGATAGTTCTTGGTTAGTGTAATCAAGCCGATCCTTTTAGATCATAGACTCTGTTAGGAGAGTGTCTATGAGCGTATGAAACGTTTGAGCATAGTCAGGCCATTTTGATTCTCTGCAGTAACAAGGGGACGTTCCTGCCTCCATCTTACCAGCAAGTACTGTTGAAGTATATGTAAGCAGCTCTTCATGGTCAACACTTGAAGAGAATGCCTGCACAGGATTCCTGAATAAAGACATTGTGGTTCTCCCAGTTTAGGGATTTTTGCTCCCTTGCCTTTGCTTACTTTTATTTTTCATTGATTTAATGGCAAACATTTATATATAGAACCGTTTGAAAAGAGACTTTCTTATAAATTCTCACAAGAGAAAGAAAAAGGAACTAAACAAGTATAACTTAAACCCCAAAAAAAAACTGATTATATGAAAAAAAAACAAAAAAAAAGGATGAAGTGAAACAGAATCCAGAAAAAGATGTCAAAGTTTACTATAATATTACAGTGAACCAAGAAAACGAAAAAAGCATCACAGTCTAGTTTTGCCTCTCTGCCATTGCAATGAAATATCCTTGGGACATTGTATGATATGATTGATTCATGCTCAACTTCACTTTCCATCATAAACCTCTACACACCTTCAGAAACTAGTGTACTAAGCTGCCATTTACTCATAGTCCCCATTTTCTGATGACCCATTTCCTCTCATTCCTGACCAACATCACAATAGTCCAAACACAAACAAAAACAGTCTTACTAAAGCTAAAAGCATTGCTAAAAAGGAAAAAAAAATTCAAATGAAAATAAACAAGTGGTTAGCTTTCTTATTACCTGACAAATCGTAACCAGCACCGCCCCATTCAGAAGGCCTGGCATGTGACATGTGCATGCCCTGAGGTGGTTGCATCATGAAATGAGTTCCACCACCACCCAATGCGCCACCACTAGTCATAGTATGATGCTCATTGTTTAGATTTCTTCCGGAAGATTCCATACTTGGATGATAGACATGCATAGATTCTGTGCCGCCAGAAGGAGAAGGCAATAAGCTTCCACTTCCTGAAGCATCATCTCCTTTCACATCATTTCCTCCATCCTTCTTTTTCTCTAGCTGAAATGTCCCCACAATCACCTGCAAAAGGAAACCAAAGACTATCTTATCAAACGTAGAAAATAATCAATGAAATTTCTTTTCTAAATTCAGTATCTGGTATTAATTTAGAGGCATAAGACAAGAGGAAAGGTACCTGAACTGGACCAGCAGCTTTGAGGAGTCCCCCAACTCTTCCACCGATGATCTGACCATCTGAACCAGATAAACAAATGCTAAGGCCACCAGTTTTCCCACCGTGTTCGCTCCGAATATAAGATCCACTCAGTGAGAGGATCTCGTACTGACCCTGAATACAAGTTCGTAATTCTTAAACAAGTTAATAAAAGTATATGCAAATCTCACGCATGTGTGTAAGAATCTTTAGCTGTAATGGAAGTTTGATTGTAACAAAACCGGTATTAACTTCTCAAACACACATATTGCACTTGACACGAGGTGAAATACAATAGTCCCTAAAAGAGACCAGTTTTATAGGCTCTAAGATACAGTGAACAGAGAATTAATTCATCATCAGCTCAGAGAATTAAGATAGCCCTTCCCAAAGTCCAATCCTTTTTGTAGGAACAAGAGAATCACCTGATAAGATACACTGGTTCCTGTCGCGATGTGAGACAAGGATGCACTAGAGATGGCGCCAGATGCAGAAAGGATGCATATCTCATGCTTGCTTTGCTCAGCGAAAAGTATAATTTTCTGAGCCACATCCTATCAAATAAATCCAGTTTGTAATACCATCAGTGAAACAGCAGAATACCTTATGAACGAGCTCTATAGCAAAACCTGAAGCTGGATTGCGTTTAAAACCAAATCATAATATCAAAACCAGGCCTTCAAATTAGTACCATAGAACAACACTCACCTCACCAGGAGTTATACTAACAATGTGTGGAGTAAAACTTTGCCCAGTTTTCCCTGCAACAAGAAACAAAAAAACTAATATGAAACTCAAAAATAACAACAACAACAACAACAAGAGAACACCACTCTAGAAGGTAAACTGGTAATCAAAGTGATCTTAGAAACTGATTTGAATAAGTCAACAACAAGAGCAGATCAATGTTATTGCAAAACTGAAATGATGTGTACTGCCACAAGCTCAAATGTAAACAAAGGCAGCAAAATAATACAATATAAGAAAACAAGAATCTACCAATTCTTCAATGTTTATGGAAGCAAAGAGAGTGTTTATGGAAACACAAGAATATAAAGAAGAGCTTTATTACCAAAACTAAAGCTATTTACTTCGCAGATCAAACCCTAGGAAGGAGAATCTAAACTAGATTATCACATAGAACTCGAGCAATTTTACGATTCAAGATCAATCTCACCATAAAGTTCATTACTTTACACAAAAGCCAAAAGGGTTTTCAAAAAGAGAGAGACTTTACGCACCGACATAGCCCGAGAGGCCCTTTCTCGACCCGGATTTAGACGGAGGAGGCGATACGCCGGCGGCGGCGGCTTGCTCCCTCCTCTCTCTAGCGGAGGAATTGCTCGCGGAGGACGCCAGTTTCTTAGCGGCCAGGGCCTGAGCAGGCGTATCGTACTTCCTGGGACGGCCTCTCTTCCTCTTGACGGGATCAATCGGAGCCGTGACGGCGGAGGAGGGAACGGAGTGAGGGTAGACAGGGAGAGAGGAGGAAGATCCATCGTTCGACGGTGGTGGGGATGTCAGATTACCATTGTTGGTGGAGGTGGTTGGCGGTGCGGCGGAGACGGTGGTGGGATTGTGGTGGTGGAAAGGATGGTAGTAAGGAGAAGTGAGATGGTGATGGTGATGCTGCTGCTGCTGCTGCTGCTGCTGCTGGTGGTGCCTTTCGTTAGGTTCCATTGCTTTTTTAGATAAGAGAGGAAGAAAAAAATAAAAATTGTATTTTTTTTCTTTTCTTTTCTTCTCTTAATTTTTCTTTTTCTTTTAGGGTTTTTATGCTTTACAGATTTTTTTATTTCTTTTCTATAAACGAAAAGGTTGTCGTGTTGTCGTCTTCTGGGGTTTTGATGTGTTCTCAGCCGTTGGATTGTACTTTTGACTTCATTTGTTGACTTTTTGTGTGTTTCTTCTTTTTGGTTTAAGTTTATTAATTAGGGGTAAGCTGATCTTATCATTATATCTTCTTTAATTCTTCTACTTTGTCATTTCCAGTAGGCCTACCAGGCTACCACCACCACCTACGGATAGGGTGGCTGGACCATTTCTTGTTTGGTTCATTTCGACTCAACTCAATTCAGATTTGGAGGTACAAAAAAAGTGTGTGGACTGTGAAGGGGTTGTAACATCATACTAACTTTGGTGATCAAGCAAGCGGTCATAACCAGTGGCTCTAATGGTTTAGTGTATCGTGTATTACACTTTTGACGCCTCGATAAGATTTTATCTTAAAAGATCTTTTTAGTTTTCATAAGTATTGTTAATACCTTTGTTTTCAAAATAAAGATTTTATCTTATAAGATCTTTTTGGTTTTTACAAGTATTGTTACAATGTAATCCTTCGTTTTCAAAATAAAGATTTTTTTTTATAATATTCACACATATTCAAAATATAATGAATGTTTATAATTATATTTATTATGTATTTTTACTATGCACTTTCAACAGCTATCAAATAATTTGGCATGATTAGTTCAATTGTGGTTGTAAAATTTACCTGTAAAATTTTAGTCGTAATTAAGTTGGTTGTAAAAGTGTTATTGTAGATTTTTTTATAAAGGTTTTTGATGTATTCAAATTTGTTGTACCAGTAAGCCATAGGTTATAGATATTCTAAAATAAAATAAACTAGATTCTAACCCGCACATCCGTGCCGGTAAAAATTTCATTTATAGATATTAAATATATATTATTTTGTATATAATAATTTATGATAATATATTGCTGTCATTTTAAAAATAAATTAATAGATGATATATAGTTCTAAATATTAAAATTTAACATATGTTAACAATTTTATTTTTTGTAAAAATTATTATTTAATTTATGAATAATAATCATTTTAAAAGGTGAATGATATTTTAGTCACTTTAAACGGTGAATGATATTTTATTTATTTATATTAATGAAAGTATTTTTCAAAATATATTGGTTACCAATTCAACATAATTTTAATATGTTTGCACAAAAAACATAATTTTAATATGTAATTCATTAATTACTTATATTTTAATATAATGTAGAATATACTTATAAAATTTATAAAATTAACATATAATTTCATTATTTTGTTTATAATAAAAATTTAATTAAAATTAATTTATAATCATATTATACTACTAATTGTGAAATTAATAAGTGTATTAATTAAAAGAATATTTAAACTTTTAACAAGATTTTGTTAGATTTTTTTCAACAGATTTTGTTATTCCTAAAACTAAAAGTTAAATTTATAGTTTAAATAGATTTGTTATTAATATCCTTATAATTATTTAGAAATGATATACATTAAATAAACTAATGTAAACAATAAAAAAATTATTTGAATATATGAACATAGACTTCCAGTATGACTATTTTGTAGTAGATAAAAATGGTAATTATCTTTTAATAGAGAAGATATTTTAATATTTAATTCATATATTACGTCTATTTTAATATAATATAGACATAATTATAAAATTTATAAAAGGTTAGCATATAATTTTATTTATCTTTGTTTTATAATAAATTTGTATTTAAAATTAAGTATAATAATATTTTATTACTAATTACAAAATTATTTAATTTATTAATTAAAAGCAATATTTAAAAAAATTAATTAGATTTTGTCAGATTTTTTCAACATATTTTTAATTTAATATCTTTATAATTATTAAAATTTTAGAAATCTTATATATTCAATAGATTAATGTAAATAATTAATATATATGTAATCAAGGAAATAAACCTCTTATGACTTTTTTGTGGTAGATAAAAGTGGTACTTCTCTTTTAATAGAGAAGATATGTGAAATGTGTGATGTATATATAAAGTAATTATTTTTACCGATTAAAATAATTTATTTTTTATTTTTTATAAATTGTCAATATTTACTGTTATTTAAAATGTGATATGTAAATAATATTTTTGTCATTTAAAATATTTCATAATTTAAAAAACATCCAAATTAAATTAAAATATTATAGATATTTTTAGTATGATTATCTAATTTATTTGATATTATAGATTATTTTATTTTATAGATTCTATAGTTTATAAAAAATGTAGATTTTTTGCATAAAATACATCAGAAAAAAATTTCTTTAATTTTTTTTATTGTGGCTTTAAAAGTAAAGATAAAATATAATTTGTAAAAATTAATAGAAACTTGTTGTAGATTTTAACTTTTAAAGATAAAGTTACAACATGATTGGTAAAATTTAATGCTTTAAAAATAAATAAATCTAAAGTAGAGAGATAACCCAACCAATCATCTCCTTGAAATATTTTCAATTTGTTTTTAAAGTGTACAAAATCGTAAAACAAAAAAAGTTTAAAAAGTTGTGATTTGTGAAAGCACCTAACCAACTGTAAATCACATTAAATATATATAGGGTTTAGTTATTAAATTCAACTGTGTTCAACACCTAACATAATCTACTTTAAGCAAAACCTTATGGTTTAGGATTACAGCGGATACCAGACGAAGATTTAGTCATTTAATTATCTTGTTAATGTCTTTAGACTCTTTACCGAGACAATATATAGTATGATCTACTAAGCAATGCACACCCAGCAAGAGTTCTTGACTCTAAAATGGCTTTTAGTTTTAGAAGCCATTAGTTCTAGAGAGCTAATACGCAATGGATAGAAGACTTGTTCACTATTTGTCGAAGGTCACGGCAGATAAACGGCAAATGATAAAAGAAAAAAAAAATTGAAAGATCGATACAATTATTAAAATAAAAAGAGGTTCGTTCTCAGTAGAGTTAAACCCATAGTTGCAAATGTAACAACAAGACAGGAATGACTATCCGTGCTCCTTCAGTCCTTGTGCATCAGCATATCGACTAGCTATGCATGTGATTAGAGGTGATGACTTATGAGAGTAACTTTTTAAGTATATACGCATGAATGCATGAGAACATTTTCTTTTTTTTTTTGGTAAAAGAACTCGAAAACTATTAATCTAATAAACGCCGCAGTAACGAAAAACGATGCTTGCAGCAAATTCAGAGCCTGTGCTCCCCGCAGGAAATATAAATTTCTGGACCTCTGCTTTTGTTCTTCCTAAAGGATGCTTGCAGCAAATTCAGAGCTTGTGCTCCCGCTTCCTATGGACTGGAAAAGTTACTGATCGTGGAGTTGCAAAGATTGCGTGGAGTACAGTTTGTTTACCCAAAAAAGAAGGAGGGCTTGGCTTTAGAAATCTAGAAATTTGGAACAAGACCCTCTGTCTGAAGCTGATCTGGAGGTTATATATCCCTAACCCATCTTTATGGGCTTCTTGGATTAAGAAGTACAGAATTGGAGATGAGAGTTTATGGAGTCTCGAAGCTAAAAATGCGGGTTCAGGGACATGGAGATCTCTCTTAAACCTGCGATCTTTAGCTACAAACTTCTTGAGAGCAGAGGTTGGAAATGGTGAAACCACAAGCTTTTGGTGGGATATTTGGACCCCTTTAGGTCGCTTAATCAATATATTCGGCGACACAGGTCCCCGTGAGCTCTCAATTCCTTTATTTGCTTCAGTTGCTGATAGCTGTGATGGAAATGGTTGGAGACTGAGAGGTGCGCGTTCGCCTGCTGCAGAGACCCTCCATATTCATCTCACGAGTATACATCTGCCGTCATCCTCACAAACTGAGGATGTATTTTACTGGCTCATTGATGGGGAGAACTTAGATGACTTCTCTGCCTCTCGAACATGGGAGGCGATTAGAAACAGAGCTCCTGCAGTCACTTGGTCAAACAGTGTATGGTTCAAAATGGCAACTCCTCGACATGCTTTCCTCATGTGGATCGCACAGAACGATAGGATGCCAACTAGAGTGAGGCTCGCAAGCTGGGGCCTTGGGATTTCATCAAACTGTTGCCTCTGTGACTCAGCGCCGGAGACCCGTGACCATCTGCTCCTGCGTTGTGACATCAGTAAACAGGTTTGGGTTTTGATTCTGAGAAGATTGGGGTATACTCACTCATGCTTCATCACTTGGACATCTTTTATTGAGTGGTTATCTCTCACGGATTTCACTACTCCACTGATACTTAAAAGAATTGTTGCTCACGCAACTATCTATAGTATCTGGGGGAAAGGAACAAACGTCTGCATGACGGAATCTCGTCTACACCTCAAATGTTGTATAAGCTCATTGATCGCCATATCAGAGATACAATCTTGGGGAAACAGCACAGCAAGAAGAGTTTCAAGAACCTTATGCTTTCTTGGCTGATGAATGATTAGAAAGTCTTTTGTTATGGGTTACACTTTGTTTTTATCCTTTTTTGCCAAAGTGCATCCCATCTAGCTTTAACTATTTTGTAAAATCTTACAAACTCTTCTCATATTTATATGAAATTCAAATTCTTGGCAAAAAAAAAAAAAAAAACGAAGCAGACGACAGAGAGATCAGAGATGTATTCGAATGCATGAGAACATTCATTGCGTGATCATAGTTTCACGATTTATTTAGGATCTAATTATATAAAAAATTGTTCGGTTCCCTCCTGCAGTGTCCACGTGGAAAGTCCATCCCTATAGGGTTGACACGTGTCTTGCTTCTCCCCAGACCGTGATTTATTTTCTCCTTTTTCTCTACTGTTTTGGGCTTCGGTAAACAGGCCCGTAAACAAGAGTGAAGAGGAACCCTAGATCGCGTTTACATCGTCGCCTCCGTCCTGTCTTTGCATTTCCGGTAACGGTTCAGACGAATCGGGTCGTTGCCACAGGGTTGGGTTAGATCGGGAGGTCATTAGAACAGGCGTGTCCTTGGCGATGGTGCAGGAGACGGAGAATGACGACCTTGAGCAGGACGTAAAGTTGAGAACTTTGGAGGGTGATGATCTCAAATGGGTCAATTGGGAAGAGGAAGATGATGATGAAGAAGATGGAGAAGCGGAGGTTTCGAAACGGAGGTTCTGATCTCTCACAGTCAATGTCCTTCAAAGTCGACTTTTTATAAATTATTTAGGACAAAAGAATAGACAGATTGGTCAGAATTCTAACCACAGAAACAGATAATGAATACATATACATATATACAGTATATATATAATAGGTTGTTTGGTAGGATGATGAACATAGAATTAGATTTTTAGCACATGGTTTCGAAAAACATATTCAAATGAACCATCACCTACCCTTATCTTTTACTTCAGCATATTGTTTTTTTCTTTTTGCTAATTTTTTCCCCATCCTTCAGATTGAATTTCAGCGATCAAGTTCAGCAGACATCAGCAGCATAGATGATGGTGAGGTGGTACTGAACACATAGACTGTCATGGACCAAGTTTAAGCGTTAGTAGGGATCAAAGCTGAAGATAGGTTGCTTGACCGATTGAAATCTACTAAAACGACTTGATTTTAGTGCAAGTAATTCTGTCTCTGGTTTTTCTGGCTAAACAGTACCTTCAGTTTCTGTTTTTACTGGTTTTGGATGACACTAACTTTGTTTTATCTGCTTTCTCTGGTGTTGCTTCTCAGTTGGATTGATACCACCATGGATACGCACCTCTCTGATCCGATGGGAAAACATCTCTGGTATGCAATGTATCCCCAAGATTTTAGTCCGCCTTTTAGTAAGCTCACTTGCCTTAAGAATTCCCAGGTCTCTCTTAAACTTTTCTTCAGCAAGTGATGATAAGAGAACTCTTCTTCCCAATGTTCTTGGGAAATAAAACTCCTAGCCCTTCCTGTTCAGATTACATCTCCCTTTGATGCCTTCCCTAGATGCAGCTTATGATTATCAGTGTTTCCATAGACTTTTATCTAGATGAATCTGATTTAAGAGTTCTCTAATCTCTGGATACTTCTATAATCCCAATGCTCCCTTGAAGTTTTGGTTTTGTACAGGTAAAGAGAGTTCTTCACATTGTGGAGTTGGTGGTAAAAGGAAGCATAGGCATTTAAGTTGGAGGAAGGACCTGAATGGAGAGAAGGAAAATCAAAGATTCTCTTTAATGGCTGGACTGGTAATGGAAAGAACAAGCGAGATGGTGATTCAGAGCCCTCATCTGGTTCAGCTTCCTGTTAGAATGTGGGAAAGTCACTAGGCATAGATTCACAGAGTTGTCAAGGTACCTTACGAAAATGCAACTAATTATGCAGTATACTTGGAAGGGTATGTGAAAGATATCTATAAATGTTATTTAGCGATCCTGAAAATGCCAAAGCATTATAGAAATAAAGCGATCCAAGATTGAATTAAATTTTTGTCTTACATGTAACTAACCTAGAAAAAACTATAAATTGAATGTTGTCGCATGTTTAACAAGAAATTGCGAAAGACGGAAGAAGTGATAAATAATTATAAATTAATTTTCTATCTTTTCGTTATAAAGAAAAAGGAATTTCCAGTCAAGTAATTCAAAATCAATAAGACCTTTTTCTTATCAAACAACTTCCAAAATAAAATATAAAACAGTCGACATCATCAAATAAACATAATAAGAATATGTGGAAAACTAAAACCAAATCAATAAAAACAAAGGAAATACTCCTACAACTCATGCATTTATTTAGTTAGAATATTTGGTATTAACTTATATATCGAAATATGTATTTTACACTATATGTGATTTTAGATATACATATATATGTGATTTTAGATATAATTTGAATAAAAAATAAAATATTAAAATAATAATAAAAGTTATAAATGAATTTTACTTTGAATAAAAATAAATAATACAATGTTTTTATTCTTATGTAAATGAGTTATATATAATAGTTATTAATTTATAATTTTAGTAGAACCATTTACATAAGAATTTTCTAAATCTTTATAAATCACGGGTTAGCCAAAACCACAGATTTAATAAATTTATGAAGCCATGAAATTTAATAATTATCTAATAATAAATTATAAATTAAAAAATGTATTCTTAAATCTGTATTCTCACATATATACAAATATTTGATTAATATACCTATTAGGTTTCACTAATACTCCATCCGTTTAAAAAAATTAGACATGTTTTAAAATTTTCACATTTTATAATAAACCATATTAAAATTTAGTTATAAATGCATATTTTTTGTACTTTTATATTTCCTATATTTTTAAACTAATAAGATTTTTAAAAATGCAATTAATTTTTTTGAACTTCAAATTTTTTATTATTAGTTGACAAAAATTGCATTGGAAATATAAAAAAAATTAACTTTTTGAAACAATTTTTTTTCTCTAGAACATGCATCTTTTTGAAATAGAGGGAGTATGGGTTAAGAATATAATCTTTTTTTTACATCATAAAAATTTCCTAGGCCTATTAAACAGATGCATTAATACTTAATATTTTAAATGAAAGATAAAAAAGTTAAAGATTAAGTGAGAGAGTATATGCAATTTATTTAAATAACTATGTACTAACCTGATTGGTATTTTTGAAAACATAGTAATTGTAAGACAAAATAATATTTAATAATGAAAAATTAAATAAATTGTTCATATTTATTGAGAATATTTTTATTATAATTTTACACCGAGTTGTAATCCAGAATTATATTTTAACTATAGTTAGCTTTGTAATATATTGTTTTATGGTAATAGTTTAATAAATAGCATAGTACATAGTGATATTCTTTATAGAAGTTTTAGTGTATTTAACTCCTATACAACGTTCGTTATCAAAAATTAAAATAAAAAAAGCTCCTATACAGTGTTTTAAGAAAAAAAATTTATTTGGTATGAAATATATTTTCTAAATAAGAGATAATTTAGTTTTACTAAAAACAGTGAATATTTGGTATTAGCTTTACTTATTATAATTTTAATAAAATATATTATAAACATTAAATAAAATATAAGAAAGAAAAATTTCCTACGATAGTTTTTTTTAAGTTTTTGTCATAAAAACAGCACTCAACGAAAAAAATGACCAAAATATTTTATTAAAGAGCAAAAATACATTTAGAGTTAATGGGTTGAGTTAACTAATCTATACTTTGTTTTAGAGTTAATGGGTTGAGTTTTGAGGGATAGAGTTTCAAATTTTTAAAATTAAAAAATTAATATAAAACTTTTCAAAATAAAAAAAGGCTATTTTGATAATTTTTCTTATTAAACGTTATTTTGTGAAAAAAACTTAAAAAATGTTATTTAAAATAATTGCCATATAAAAAATGTAATAAACAAAAACATGATATAAATGACATATCATATAAACAACAATCGTAAACAAGCAAAATATATCTTATCACATATAATCTCTTCTCACATAAAACTTTCTAAAAGACAAAAAATCATTATTATATACAGTTCTTGCAAATGCAAACCTGAAACACAAATCATAAAATCGTACAAAACTTAATAACCATAAATCACAATTAAAGTATATCCCGCCCGTAGGGCGGGCCGACCCTAGTTTGGAATAAAGAATTTTTTACTTTTTATAGATTTTGTGCCATTTTGAACAAACGCCACTGGTTTTGATGTTTTCTCGTTTGGCATAAACGACATTTAATTTGTTTGATCTGTCCTTTATTACTACGTAGTTCATGCATTAAAACAAGTCTTTTTCAACTTTTGCATAGTCATTTGCTATCATTCATCAACAACTTTTTATTATCACCTACCAAACATATATCCAAGTCCTAGTGGATGGAGGTTATCATTATTATACTTAATGTTAATTCAATCAATCTAGGATTGCTTGGCCAAGTAGCAGTTTCATTTAAATTTGGATCTTTGCATTTGGAGCAATATGAAATGTAAGACGGAGTATAACCAAGAGGAACTTCACATACGATAAATATTGTTAGGGCCATTTCTTGTAAGAAAATTTTGTCACTTGTTGTGTCAATTGAAGTCATTCTTCAAGGTACTAGCGATGGCGAATTTGACCATTTGGCAACATTTTCTTTTTAAAATCCATATTTAAAATCCGCGTAGTCTCTTCAAATCCAAAACCATACATCGATAACATTTTTGTGATGTAAAACATTATTCCCACTATTTAGAACTGGGGTAGACAAAGTTCAAAGGACCAAGTCATTTCTCCACCGGCCCATACTCATTTCGCAACTTACTTCATTTGTTCATATGTTATACAACTACCACTTTAAATATTCTTAACAAAATTTTGCTTAAGCCTTTTAAATGTTCATTGCTGCCTCTGAGTTATAATAATGTTCGCAAGAGCTAATATATAAATAACCTTCAAAATACCATTTTATTGGAGAGAAGATCTCACATCGGAAATATGAAAGGGACTTGAGTAATATATAAGGAACTTGGGCCAATCCACTAATTGCCAATTGGGTTTAAGTTAGATGCCCAGAAAACTTATCATGGTATCAGAGCCGACCCAATACCCTGACCCATTAATCCGGCCCGGACAGTGGCCCGATCATCTCATTAGCTGATGGCCCATAGAAGGCTCAGTTTCGCCGAGATTGCTAGAAAAATAAAGCATGATTTCGGAGGGAGGGTATTGGAGAGAAGATCCCACATCGGAAATATGAAAAGGACTTGAGTAATATATAAGGGACTTGGGCCAATCCACTAATTGCCAATTGGTTTTAAATTAGATGCCCAGGAAACTTATCAATAGAAAAAAAAATTGAAAGAGAAAAAGAGAGCACACGAATTTGTTTATGTTAATGCTCTGATACCATGTCAAGAAACCTAGAGAAGTATGAAAGAGTTTCTTGTATTGATAAGGTCAATGACCGCAGGTATATATACATACGAGTAAACCTAGTTCTAGAATATCTTTACATAATCATACAATAGGAATATTTACATAACCGTCAAATACGAATATATTCTACGTATATATCCGTAATACCCCTCTCAAGTTGGAGAGTGAAGATCAAGAACTCCCAACTTCGGTAGAAAATCATCAAACTCTTTACGCCCACGAGGTTTAGTAAATATGTCAGCAAGCTGATCATGCGTAGAGACATGTTTAGTAGCGATGAAACCTTTGACAATCTCATCTCGAATAAAACCTTCAAAATACCATTTGTTTTACTTAAAAGATTCTAAATCAATCAAAATATATAAACCAATAATACCTAAGTCAACTCGTTTCTAAACAAAAAAAACACTAACTAAATAAAAGTTGACGAATTATACCACATCAACGATGGTGAATCTAGTCTTCTTCTATTCTTATATAGCTTCTTCTAACAGCCTGTAAATTTCACAAATCAAAGTGATTCAGTCACCAGTCCGAAAAAGGATGATGATTTTCGTTGGGCGATCATCACCAAAGGCTTTACCTGCTGCTCTCCATTATTAAGATCACCGAGGCATGATTTCATAAGTTGTTTTAGTGGAGAAACAAAGGAAAAGGGATAAAGAAAGTTGTTGCCAAAAAAAAAAGGGATAAAGAAAGAATCCCAAAATAGATAAAAATGAAGATATTTTAATAGATACTTGCGGTGAATAAAATCTTGGTAAATATCAAACTAAAAGATATGAGCGTTATAAACAAGGAAGAATTTGCCCAATATACAAAACACTAATGTAAATGAAAAATATATCAGCGAGTTTGACATAATTAATTTGCTAACATTTAGGCAAAGAAAGGTCCGGTTTTGTCCTTTCAACATACAGGTTGCCGGTTACTGGTAGAGATGAGATGGTGATTTAGCATCACACAAGAAACCGAAAGCAACGTCACCAATTTCTTTACCATATGCAGAAAAAGACAACACACTGTAAAACATAATGGAAAACAAATATACAGTATAGTAAGTAACTTCTAATAGAACATAATCCTATAAATAATGCAAATATAATATAGATGTAACATAACATAGGTAAATAATGAACCACTGAATCCTCCTATACTCAAACCCCTACTTAGTAAATCGAAACCCTAGGTAGGATCCTATAAACCCAAATACAATCAATAAATTACTTTTGAAATCACATTTACTTGTTCAATAAATAATACATAGTATGGATCTTATATAAAATAGTATATAAATGTATGTTATATTTACATTAGTTGAGCATCATATGTAAAATAGTATAAAAAGAAATAAGAGCATTTGTTGATGAAAATAACATCTTTGAACTAGACATGATCCTACGTTTGTGAAACATTCAGATGAAACTAAATTTATATAATATAGAGAAACGTAAAGAATAGAACACTATATCTAATAGTATAGTAATCTTACATAAATAACCGCAATAAAAGAATACATACAATACTATAATTCTACCGAATATAGTATAGTCTGCAACTTCATCTTCTTCACCTCATCCTTTTTTCAGACATAATGATATACATTTATTGGTCCACCATTGTTATTCTTCATCACCATATAAATTCAAAAAGCATGACACATCCATATATTCATCGGTCAACCGTTAAGCATTAATTGAGGTCCCATTCCATCGTTTTCACACGACCATCGTTCTTAGAATCCGAGGAGCATCTTTTTTCCGTCATCGATCAAGCTTTCGTAAACGGTCTTCTTCTTAACACAACGTTGCCAATGAAGCTATCGATGACATCTCAGTCTCCTTCAATGAAACTATACACCTTCTCCAATTTTAGTAAATAAAAACTTATGAGAGAGGGATGTGTGAAAAGTATAAGGCCACGATTTATTGTTTTACATTAACCATTTATTAATTAATATAATTTTTGTTGCAGGTTGCACCGGTTATGAAGAAGGGCAAAATCGCATTATTATATAAAATATATTGTCTATGTGTGGAACTTAGGTCAATTTGTTAGATATTGAATTATAATTTTTTTTGTGATATATAGTGCAATTTCCCTATAAACAAAGCGTGTATAATGCAAATACTCTTTGATTAATATATATATATAAGTAGTAAAAGAAAATTGTAACTATACCCCGCCCTTGTTCTTCTGCTTCTTCCTGGCTAGCGCCTCTCTCTAACCTCTCTCTCTCTCTCAAACTCGCCAGTCCTATCGATTCTCCAGGTATGTTCCTCTTGTTAACCCTTCTCCCATAGATTCATTTACAGTACGCAAAGTTGTCTAATTTTTCCTAAGTTTCGACAAACCCTAATCGCTTCATAGGAAGAGCTTTAACCTTTACAATCAATCTTCCTCTTACCAGGTTTGGTGGGTACAAATCCAAAAGCCGAGCGAGATGCCGGTCTCTCTTAAGCAGAATATGAATGTTGAGATCCGTGAGATGATCAGTAGGGATCCATGGTACGCTTTCTGTTTATGGTTTTGACCTAGCGGGATGCCGATCTCCCTTAAACGGGATATGAATGTTTAGATCTGTGACATGTTGATCGATAGGGATCTCTCTTTTGTGTGTTTCAGGTCATTGAAACAACCAATACACGTTTTGGGAATCATCTTTGCTCTCGTGGCTTTCATCTGTGTTCTCGAGTTTCTCGTCATTCCATCCCAAGGTCACCTGTCTACTAACCTGAGATTCTTAGTTTCTGGAGCCTGTCTACTCACCTGGGCTTCTACACTCAGCAGATCATTTGCATTCTACTGCATATGTTCCCATTTATATGGTCTGTTCGTGGCTAGCTTTCTTCTTTTCTATCAGGTTTAGTATCTATTTTCTTGTTTTGTTTTAAGTGTGCATTTTGGCTAGAATTTGTTTTGATAATTGATTTTTTTTTATTGTGTGTATGCAGGTAGTGAAGCGACTACCAAAGAAATTGAGCTCTTCTGCAGTGTTCATGTACACAACTCTGGTAAAATTTATCTGTGTTTCTTTTATTGTCTCTCTCATTATCTAAATCACTGAGTCTTTTTCACAAGTTCTTTTCTTTCTTTATTTTTTGTCAGATTGGTCTTACTGTTGTCAGTCTTCCCTACATACCCGGTTGGTTTGAAGTTATTCGAGAAACATATGCACTTACACGCAAATTTAGGAATGTTGTAAGTTGAATTACATTTACTTTGGCTACTGATGTAGTTTTGTGGTATGCTAAGCTCCTATGGTTTTGCAGGGCGAGCTGGCTATAGTGATTAATACACGATTATTTGAAACACAATTTGGATTGATTGCTATCAATTCAGAGCTCCTCTTGGCGTACGATGGGTCCATTGACATAGGCATATCTCGTGTCATGTCTTGGTTCATTCGAATTTGGGCTACGGTTTTGATTCTTCAGGTATGAATAATTAAGATTAATAGGTCCTTTGTTTTTGCTTTGATTAAGAATAATTGAAAGTCATCTTGTTTGAACAACATTGTTGTCTCCAGAGCTCAGAAGATACTCGCCTTGCTGCAGGAGCGTCGGTATGTGTACTTGTTGTCTCGCCTTTACTGAGGATGATCACCAGATTAATTATCCCAGATCGTGGGTAAGTGACAGTCAGTTGATCATGTATCTAATAAGCTATATTCCCTGATATATCACAGATGCAAATGACTTAATTGTTTTTCTTGCGCAGGATTCTGATGGCCAAACTACTAATCATGAGGGATGCAATTAGAGATGTTGTAGGACCATTTGTCTGGAGTTTAATCATTTTACAGATTTACTCTCATAGATGTTGGTTACTAATTATTAGTCATTGAACCTTAATGTGCTTGAAATGAAACATAAAACTTAATGTGGTTGTTCAATGATTTTTTCAGTAAAGGAGGAATTTGTAAGAAGCTATGGAAAATCGGTACGAAAGAAGATGAAGAGGAGACTAGAAACATCTGTTACTGTTGGTGAAAGTCATACCCTTGTCTCGCATTTTCCTGCTCCCCCTAGGATCAAATTCTCCAGTGGCAAGGTATGCAAGTCTTAAAAGAATGTCGTTTCTGTTAGTTCGGTCGTTGCTTGTGCATCTACCGGTTATAGTATGTGGATGTGTGTATATCTACAGCTTTAGTATCTGTTGCTTTATGATTTATGATCAAGTAGGTTGAACAGGTATATGACCCTTTTGTTCCTAATAGCTATCCAAGTGGCTCTGAGCTTACTGTTCTTTTAGTTGTTTTGATTATTGAAGAGAATTGGTTCAAACCACAGTACCACCAGTTTTCCTCATCGTTATGGGAACACTGTCTGGTTCACCCTTGGTTCTTGCCTTCTGAAATATGATTAGCAAGTCACTAGTTCACTCTCTCTAGTCGTTGGACGTACTTTTTATATGCTTCACCCCTCATTTTATGCCTTGCTACAACTCTTACTCGCTAGATGTGTAACTTGAGATTATTTTTCTTTAATAGATTCACGTTTCCCATACTTCCTTTCATTCTACTTCATCTTTTCATGCTTATGGTGGCAGGGGCCAGGACCTGATGCACGTGTAGTCTACATAGCTGGTGCGTTTGATCTTTTCCATGCTGGCCATGTTGGGGTATTGTATTAAATTCCAAGTCATTATGCTCAGTATGTTATTCATTTCAAGACTGAGTTTGTATTTCTTTTGTCGACATATCTGAGCGCTAACCTATAAATCAGATACATATGGATGCTTACCATATATGTTTGTCGACTATTGCAACTAGAATTGCCTAAATAATATTGAGCGACCATATTTATTCTGCTAATGTGAACTCTTGTTCTTGATTTAATCAATTTTGTACAGATTCTCAGGCGTGCTAGAGAGCTTGGCGACTTTCTTCTTGTTGGAATACATAATGACCAGACCGTGAGGTAGTCATAAAACTCAAATCATCATCCAAAAAAAAAAAAAGTCTTGGTTGTGTTGAGAAGTTTAGATTTGCATCTTTGCTTAAAATCGTTATTATTGCTGTGCAGTGCTAAAAGAGGAGGGCACCCCCCCAATCATGAGTATGCAGGAAAGGAGCTTAAGTGTTGGGGCATGCCGCTATGTAGATGAGGTGATATTTGGTGCTCCATGGGAAGTGTCAAAAAATACGGTGAGCTTCTCTGCTCTCTAATTAATAATATACCCAAATGGCTTTCACGAAAAGCTAGTTTTAACAATGATTTGGGTATTGCAGATCATGTTCTTTGGCATATCATTGGTGGTTCATGGGACAGTAGCCGAGAGCGACAATTTTCAAAGGGTAAAACTAGATTCAGATATGAGCAAGTGTATATAGAGACAATAGAGCTGCGTTGCGTTTTCTAAGAATATGGTTGATGATTTGACAGAAGGAAGAGAATCCGTATGCAGTACCAATTAGCATGGGCATATTCCAAATCCTAGAAAGCGCTCTTAATATCACAACTTCCACCATAATGGGGAGGATTGTAGCGAACCATGAAGCTTATCAGGCAAGTTGCTATTCTTCTTATTGTTGGTATACTTCACCAATGTCTGACACAAAATCTTTCGTATTGTATAGAAACGTAATTTGAAAAAGGAAGCTAGTGATGACAAGCAGATGGAAAAGGAAGCTAGTGATGAGAAGCATAAGGGGACTGATAAGAATCAAAACACGGAGCGTACCGCATCCTATCTCAAGAACTCTAGCGTTGGGTTTTAACCGTGATGCTTCAGCTAAGAACTCGAACACGTCGCGCCCACCAGCCCAAGGCTCACCGTAGTTGCTGTGATGCTCCTCACTTGTGGAGGTTGCTAGGCAGTTGAATCTGAGGATTGCGAAGAAGAAGGAGAGAGCGGTGAAGCTGGAAGGATCGCAGGGAGTGGCGAACATCGTTGTGAAGATTCGCAGATTAATGGATGAGGGGCTGTTCGTTTCACCATTTGTCATCTTCATCCAAATGATTCATTTGTATGATCTATTGAAATGATCCATTCAGATTTTTTGTGATTGTTTGTTTGTCCATCCACATAGTTCATCTAGATGAATCATCTAAATAAATTTTATGTTTGTTTCTTTATTTTCATTTCCATTCAAATGAATTTAGTAAACAAATTACCAAAATACCCTTGTGTTGATTTAATCATATGTTTGATATTAATTTTAACTATATTACATTTAATTATTTAGTTTAATATATTTACATTAGAATTATTTCAAAATCAACGAGTTTTCTTTTTGCGGTTTGGGTGGAAAAACAAGATTTTTCGGTTTTAGCGAGAAAACACATTTTTCTGTTTTGGTGGAAAACAAGATTTTTTTGTTCTGGCGGAAAAACGAGATTTTTCGGTTTTGGCAGGAAAATACAAATTTTCGAGTTTTGGCGAGAAAACAAGTTTTTGCGGTTTTGCGGGAAAACACGTTTTTGCGGTTTTGGAGTGAACCACATTTTTGTGATTTTGGCGGGAAAACGTATTTTTGCAATTTTGGCGGGAAAACGCGTTTTTGCGGTTTTGGCGCGAAAACACGTTTTTGCGATTTTGGCGGGAAAACGTGCTTTTGCAGTTTTGGCAGGAAAACACGTTTTTGCGGGAACACATTTTTACAGTTTTCGCGGGAAAACGAGATTTTTCGGTTTTGGCGGGAAAATACCAATTTTTCGTTTTGGCGAGAAACCATGGTTTTTGGTTTTGGCAGGAAAACAAGTGTTTTTGGTTTTGGCGGAAAAACACGTTTTGCGACTTTGGCGGGAAAACATGTTTTTTTGTGTGTTTTGGCTGAAAAATGTATTTTGGGGTGTTGGCGTGAAAACATTTTTTGTGATTTTGGCATGAAAACATGTTTTTCGGTTTTTGCGGGAAAACACGTTTTTGCAATTTTGATGGGAAAAACATTTTTTTGCAATTTTAGCGGGAAAATGCGTTTTGGGGTTTTGGCGTGAAAAAATAGTTTCTAGCACGGGAAAAAGTATTTTTGTAGTTTTCTTAGTTTTCATTTGTGACAAAAATGATATTATGTTTATGTTTGTAATTTATGAATTACATTAGGGGCATAATAGACATTATACCATTTTAATTGAACCATCTCCATTCAAATGATCCAAATTGGTTCAGCTGAATGGACTTTAAAATTAAGCCTAAATTTTCAAAAGTCATCCGAATGATCCATCTGAATGAGTTGCACTTTTAGTGCCTAAACAAACAAAACTCTCATTTTCATCCAAATGGACCATCCAGATGGAGAAACAAACAGGCCCTGAATTGGTGATGGTGGAGATAGAAGAACAAGCAGAGAGACGTGGGCTTAGCTTGGGTCGATGAGCTCAGGCGAAAGCTACGTCGTATCATTAACCAACCGGTTAATAGGGGTTCGTAAAATTGTTTCAACACTAAAACCAATTTTACTCAGAATTTTCAAATGAACAATACAACCGGTTTAGTTGAGGATTCGAGAAGCACTATAGTGAACCAGTTCGGCTTGCAGTGGAGCAGAGAGAGTAATGGGAAGATTGGCCTCTCTGTATATAAAAAAAAAAAAAAACAATTGAAGAATACTAACCGGAATTCCGTTTTCTGGTTTCTCTTTTCTTTACAAAGTATACTTTTTAACATAATACAAAATTATTTGCTACATTCATTGGAGAGAATTTTAATAAGACTCTGATATTTACGTGTATGTGTGATCTATGTGTGTGTTTGCAAACTTGTGCTTTTCTTTTTGGTAATGAACATGCCAACCGTTTGTAATGTTTAAGATTCTGATAATCTGATTTATATTTTTAGATTATATTTGGGAATCGGAAGAATCATTGTGTATGTTATATGTTTTCTTTTTTTGTATCATTGTGTATGTCATATGTATTTTACTGTTTCCAAGCTATGCAAGTTTCTTTGCGACATTAAACTATCGAACAAAAGTATTGTCATATATGCTTACGAAACACAAGATTAGTGGTAATATGCATAGTAAATTACTTTAACAAAACAATACATTGCTGTGTAAATGTCAATTCTTTTATGTGTTCATATAGGCTATAGCTGTGTCTGTTCTTGTTTGATACTCCCTCTGTTTCTTATTACTTGATGTTTTACTCAAATGCACAAATATTAAGAAAAACTACTTTTTATCAAAATCATCACTAAATTATAATATAAAATTAATTTATTTAATTATAAATAAAAACTAAAAAAAATCTAATTGGTTACACAGTTTTTAATAAAGTTAAAGTTACATAGATTTGTGCAAACTTCATCTATTATGAAACAACAAAACTTCTCTAAAACATCAAGTATATTGAAACGGAGGGAGTATATTGTAGGAAGTGAAAACATGTGAAAAAAGTTGATTGGCTTTATTCCATTTAACTAGTTGTATGGTACAAAAGAACTAAAGATATTATTACATTACAGGCGTGTAAAAGCAAACTACCAGAGATTTGCCAAAATCAAGGGCCGAAATATTACATATTTAACATATTTATCATTTGTGGGAACGGGTTTCTCTAAGGATTTGTAGAGTTTGTTCATCTTCAAGGATTATAAGACGAACCCTGTTGACTTTTAGGCTAAGGGTTTAAAAATTGGACTCAATCTGGGCTAAAGCCCCATTACAACACTCCAGTGTGGATTCTTCTGATAACGACGTTGTATCCGATTCCAAAGTTAGTTCTATACATATGACCTGCAATGAGGAAAATAATTGCATGGAATTTTGTGTTAACTAGGTCGGCTGTCTAGCTCTTCGATTCTCTTGATGGTTCGAATCTCTCCGTCGTCGAATCTCTTTTTCTCTTTGTGTTAACAAGGTCGGTTCTCTCTCTCTCTCTCTCTCTCTCTCTCTCTCTCTCTCTCTCTCTCTCTCTCTCTCTCTCTCTCTCTCTCTCTCTCTCTCTCTCTCTCTCTCTCTCTCTCTCGGTTTATTCATTTGCGTCGAGTGGATTCTCTTGATTATGACGTCGTTTTATCGTTTTATTTTAGGGTTTAGGGTTCACATCAAATATCTCTTTCTCTCCTTCGAATCTCTGTCATATATTGATAGTCGTGGTTTTGATTTTGGAATTTTGTTGTACTTGTCTTTTTTGGATTACGTCTCACAGGAATGCGGAACTTTGTCTCGCAATCATGGAAATATCTTTTCGCCGCCCACTTCGCAACAATTGCCTCCTCTTCATTTTTCATTTTATGCTATGTGCGCTTGGAGAGACGATGAAGGGACCTGGGGGTTCAATTATTGATGATTGTGATGTTATTTGTGTCCTTCCTTGACTTTTTCAGTGTTTCCTTGGTTCTCTTTCTTCGAGATGATGATGATGCAGCAATGGTGGGTCCAGTACACTACAAGAAAACATGTCGTTTCTGACTACAGTATTAGTCGGTATTCAGTCGGTAAATGGTCGTTTCCGACTGATTCACGCCTGATCAGAGTCGTCATAATATACCGCGTCGCTAAATAATTTAGTCGTAAAACAGTCGGTAAATAGCGACTGTTTTACGACTATTTTGATCAGTCGTAAATGCAGTCGGTAATTAGTAGGAAATTTGGCGACTGATTTACGACTCATTTAGTGACTATACTACGACGGCTTGGTGACTGAATTTAACGACTGATTGCACGACTGACTTAGTGACTAACTACCTTAGTAGGAAAATATAACTGCTACCGAATCACGACTGATTAGCGACTGAAATGCTTAAATTTTACGACTGATTTCGCGACTGTATTGCGACTAATTACCATATTTTTTTGGCTGTTAAATGTATGATTTTGGTGTATTGTTTTTTCTTGTCCAAATCATGATTTGTTATTTAAATCTTCTTTTAGTACTACAAAAAACGATTTTGAAATCATAAAAGTTTTAAATACATGTACCATACACAAAAGAACTCCAATACTTAGGAGTTTTCAAGTTTCAAACAGAAAGAACAACTCCAAAGAGTTTACAAGTTTCACACATCAAAAAGATAGTTTTTAGTACAAAAGAAGGGAAATGCAAGACCTAAACATGATGGGGATCAGATGAAGCTGTTTCTTTGGAGATGAAGTCCAAGAATCTCTGGTCTGTGGTGGCCATGTACTTCCGAACCATTAACAACTCATCGATCGTAGCTTGCTGAGTAGTTATAACTCTGGAACGCTCTTCCTCAGCCTTTGCCGCAGCAGCAGCAGCTTGGGCACGATCTTCCTCAGCCTTTGCAAGAAGAGCAGCTTGTTCTTTGATTTGGCGTTGAGCTTCTTCAAGTTGCTGTTGCATTTGGATGAAAGAGGACAAGCTTCTTGGGTCATATACCACTTTATTAAGTTGGTTCTTCAAGCTTCCAAGGCCATAAATTTGCCCCCTGTCATTGGTGAAAGTGACCTACAAAAAAAAAATATTGAGTGAGAGACTATATCAATAACAAGCAATAACAACCAAAATGAATAGTGAGAGACATGAAGTTTTGACAGTAAGAAATCCTAACCTGAATAAACAGCTCATTCTCCTCTTCTATTGATAGTGGTGGATGCTGCCCAGTCTCGGTGTGATCATCAGTCTCAAGGGTGGCCAACTTAGCTTACTTTTTGTTCTTGAAAGCCTCAATAACTTGTTCAGCTTTGAAATCACTAAAGGTTCCATCAGACTTTGTATGAGCTCTGATGAATACTTCACCAAAGCTCATTGGTCTTCCCAATTCAACAACCTGAAGTAAAATGGAAGAAAAGATCAGTATAAAATGTTAAAAAACCAAACATACTTATCACATTGAACAACTAAGCAGTAGGGACTCACCATCTCTTGGTGGAGCTGCATATAAGACTTCTGGCCAGAGTTATGCGTGTGAAAGCCAAGACCTTGACGGTCAGACATTCTAGATGCTGATGCTGTAGCACTCTTTGCAACCGCAGCGTCAGTGTCCCAATAGTCGGTCATTGTTTTCCACAGTGTGTCGCGTATCCAATCAGGCTGCTGCCGAGAAGTCCTTACTTCGCTGACCATGTCTTTCAGTCGTAATAGAGCAATGGCCTCGAAATGTTCTTGCACAACACCAGTCAATGATGGATCCCATGTGTTTTCTACAAATGAACATAGAAGATACTAGTTAGCCATCAAAAACCAAAGAATTAAAAAAAACAGTGTGTATTAAACTTGTTTCAAAAAGACAAATGAACAATGAACATAGAAATGTTCTTGCACAACACCAGTCAACACCACTTACTTAATAACTATAATAACTCAAAGACAGAGAAGAGACAGAGAAGCTTACGGCAAATTCCAAAAAGTAATTTTCTTGTCTGTCTCTAGGCACATGAGTCCAGCTGTAGAAAGACTTATTAAACTTGTTCCTTAAAATCTTGGTAATCTTCCTAGACAAGCTCGACTTGTCATAACCAAACCTATAAAAGAAGACAAGCAAAGAATCATCAATAAATCTATATTCTTGACATATTGTAGCTAAATTCCTAAATTTATATTCTTGACAGACAAGCAAAGAATCATCAAAGAATCATCAACAAATCTTTATTCCTGAATCATCAACAATTGTAGGAAACGAAGACAAAATACCATGTGGTTTCAGGCTCAAGGTTGCGAGACAGGACAGTTGTGTTCTTCGCTCGACCTGGCTGGTTTAGGAGGGAGTTCAAAAGAACCAAATGGTCAGAGGCAAGATTAGGTTGAACCGGAGCCTCTACATCGGACATATCCTCCTCCTTCTCTTCTGGAAAATGAGAATTTTGTTCTTCAGAACTGTGAGGCGTTTGAGATGCTCGAACGGGAGCCGCTTGACTTGGAGGAAGTGCGTTCATATGTTCAGTCGACTGAGTTTGTCGCTGTTGAGGTTGAGACGTCGCAGCAGCTGGAGTGAGAGGCGACATAGCTGATTGAGAAGGTGGGAAGTTCGTTGTCGGAAAAAGCTTTCTCGGAGGAGGATAATCGCGAACAGACGGGAGAGGATTGTTCTTAGGGAGAGGATTTTTCTTAGGGAGAACGGGTGGGATGGACGGAGATGGATCCCTCGGTACGAAGTCATACTGAGTTGGTAAAGTAGACGGGCGTTGTGTAACCCGAGAGGTGTTCGGTTTGATGGTATTTCGCTTCCTCTTTCCACCCATATTCGGAGAGATCGGTGGTAGAGATCAGTGGGAGATATCAGTGGGAGAGATCGAGATCGAGATCGAGATTCGTCGGTTATCAGAGAGTGGCCGTCGAGATTGAGAGTCAGAGATTAGGGTTTCTTCTTTCGCGAAAACAGAAAGGGTAATAACCTCTTGGGCTTTGGTTCACGCGGGCTTTAGGTCCAAAAATGAAATAAAATTTTGGGTTTTCGCGGTTTAGATCAGTCGGAATTTAGTCACCATTTTTTAAAATGAAAATTAAATTGAAATTCAATATCAAATTATAACCAAATATTTTCGCGGTTCAATAATTTTTGGAGGCAAAACCAAATTTTTGGCTGAATAGTCGGTAATCAGTAGGTAATCAGTCGTTAAATTTGAAAATAAATTTGAAAATACAAATATACATAATTTAATATTAGAACATATATTTTAAAAAAATTTTGCGATTTAAGAACTTTTGGAGGCAAATAAAAATGTACATAATAAACCTGGATCCTAACCCCTAAATCGAAACCCTAATCCCAAAATCGAAACCCTAAATCAAAAATAACATCATCTTACAACATAGTATATTAAATATGACAAATAAAGTGTATAACATATATATGAAACATAATATTATATATGGTAACCGAAGTTTAGAACATCATATTACAAGATAATATTATACATATGAGTACTTAATTAATCAACTTAGTATGGTTCATCTTCATCTCCATCTTCATCATCATCTGAATTATGATAAATTACATCGGAATTCATCATTAGGTTCTGCATCTGCCACGTCGAAATCAATATTGATCGGTTCTCCAGGAGCATGTACCAAATGGTCGACTTCAAGGTCTTCAACTGTGGTCATCATAACAGCATCATTGTTTTCTTGTTGCAAAGTCACTAGATCTTTTTCTTCATATTCTCCGAAAATGATTCTCCTCGGATTCACTTTTAGAACATTGAGCCAAGACTGCTTCGGTTTCCTTACATACGGATATGGAATATAACAAACTTACCTAGAATAAATGGATCATATTTGTAGTATTTTCTCGATGAGAGAACATCCACGATTCCGTCATTTTTTCACCGAGTGCCTCTACCAATAACAGGGTCATACCATTTACACTTAAAAAGTGTGATTTTCAAATCGACTATCCCCTCGTACTCGATTTGTATGATATCTGTTAAGATCCCGTGGTACTGAGATTCATCAGCTGCATTTGTATAACTCTCTCCTTTAGCACATACTCCATAGTTGCAAGTCTTTTGTCCCTCACCATGCGTTTGGGTATGAAACATAAAACCTCGAGTGTTCTTCACTACCACTTAAATGCGTCAGATTAGCATAACTTGTTCCTAAAGCCATATCGAGTTCTTCTCCATGCTTGTACCACACATAATAGTCAAGCATAAACCCTTTACTATATATATATGTTTCAAAACTCGTTGCTCCGGGATAAATTTCTCATTTTTGCAAACACTGCATGGACAAAAGAATTTACCATTATTATCCTGTGTTAGAGGCTGACTGTTTGCAAATGCCATGAATTGGTATACTCCCGTTGTGAACTCTTCCGAGAAATTCCCCGTTTCTTCATCGATCCTCTTGTACATCCAATCTCGAAAGTTAGTGTAGTTGTAATTACCTCCCATTATGTGATTTTTTTCTGATTTTTTCCTGATTTTTTCCTTATTTTTTTTATTTTTTTCTGATTTTTTTTTTATTTTTTCTGATTCGCAAGACACGAAACCGACTGCTTTATTTCGGTCGTAGCATAGTCGCTATTCAGTCGTGAATCAGTAGGTAAATATAGCAACTGCATAATCAGTCGGTATAGTCAATCGGCAAAAACGTGTTTTCTTGTAGTGAGTGACCAGTGGCAGTTCGACTTCGTCCAAGTTTGCGTGTATTGACAACAGAGTTGTTAAAGACCGTGACTCTCTGAGTTTTTCTAATGCTAGATGGTGAATTTAAGAAGGGCAAAAGGCTTTGGATGACTCTGTTTTGTGTCTCCTACAATCTCCACATCATACATCTGATGGTCAGTTTCCTTATAGATGAAGATTGTGACTTTGCAGCAGGATTTCTTGCCGCTTCTTTCAGTCTAGTGGTGGATGCGATACATGATGATTGGAAGCTTTTACTTTTTCCTCCTGTTTGGTTTCTTGTAGCTCTCTTGGCATGTTACAAGTGCATCGTTATTCTCGGGATGGTGGTTGGCCAGGCCTAAACGGTAAGGGATATAGCTGTTTCCACATTTTTTCTCTTTTGATTAATTATAGCTGTTTCCATTTTAATTCTTAAGGGGGTGGTATTCAATCCAAGAATTTAATAGAATTTGAAAGAATTCTTAAATAATAATTTTTGTAGTAGTTATGAGGGTTTAATGCATTTACATAATTTTCATGTTTACTTTTCTTATGGATTTTAAAAGAATGCACTAAATTTGATCGATAGAATATCAATTTCTCTAAAATCAAAGAAAAATTTGAATCTTTATTATGGCTTTGATTGGTGACATGTGGTAAACTTGATTAAGTTTGATTTGTGATTGTAACTCAAAAATGTTACCAATCATGCATTAAAATTATTTTTTTGATTTTAAGTTTGATTTAACATGTATTGTACTTGAGGTATCATTTTGACTTAGATCCTTTGTAAAATTGCTAAATCAACATCAACCAAATTTCCATGTATTAGAAGTTGATTTATAAATTTAATTACTTTTTCTGTTTAAAAAATAAAAAAGAAAATAATGATTTTTGAAAACTTACGTGTGCCAAGTTGAGTCCACCTAATTTTGAGCTGGTCAAAGATTTTTATAATCTTTCTTGTTCCTATTTTTTTGAATTATTCAAAATTTTAACTAATTATTAAACAAAATCTTAAGCGTTAATATGATATAATAATTCAAAAATACCAATTATAAAATTATATATATGACCCTAAGTTAGTGTGAATCACGCACTTTCAAAACCTAAAAAGCTTAAGGTATGTTTTCTTCTGTCTTCTTCTTTTGCTTGCAAAAGTTATTTTCATTTTTTACTTGCAAAAGCTAATAAGCTTGACGTCTGTGTTCTATCTTCTTCTTCGTCTTTACTTCCAAAAGATATTTTTTTTTTCTTGAAGAAACCAATAAGCTTATGTTCAGTTTTTCTGTCTTCTTCTTTATGTGAAAATCATATTTTTATTTTTTTAGTTGCATTAGCTTTATAGATCGTTTTAAATAATAGAGTACCTTTTTATGTTTACTATTTTTTTTTTTTTGGATGAAGATGTCTAATAATGAAAATGTTGATGATGCTGGTGTTGGTGCTGATGACGGCGGTGGAACTACACGTCGTAAGGTGAACTTTATAATTGATATGTCAAAATTTTAACTATATGAAGTTATAGTATTTTAATAATTTTAACATAACTATAGAATCAAAAACAAATTAAATGGGAAGATGAGCATGTTGGGGTATTCTTGGAGCTTCTCAATATTGAGTTGGCTAAAATTAGATACAGACAAAAGTTACCGAAAGAGGTAGGAAGAGAGCGTATTTGTAAAGAGTTTTTGGAGAAAACTGGTATAAGCCTTTTTTGGAAGCCTTTCAAAAGAAAATACGATATATTGAGAAATATGTATGGATCATATAAAAGGCTCAAGAATTTTACTGGAGTTTCAGCAGATGACAATACCGGTTTGATTGAGATGGATTCTGAATGGTGGGACGATCGCGAAAAGGTACATTAGTGTACATAGTTGATATTTAAAAATCAATTAACAAACCTTGTTACTGATATTTAAAAATCAATTAACAAACCTTGTTATTGGATTTTTTTAATTTAAAGGTCGTGTTATTATTATTGTTATTTCATTTTTTTATTATTATCTATATTAGAATAAATATTATTATTCGATTATAATATTTAGAAATAATATATATTGAAAATTATTTTTCAAATTTAATACTTATTTAAAACATTTTTAAATATTTAATGGTTTATTTGTTTTTAATAAATATATCACTATTAATATGTTTATATATTCATTTATTTTATTAAGAAATTCATACTGCAACTTATACATCAAAAAAGTTACCAGTCAATAGTTTTTAAAAAATGATTACTCTTATTTTTACTGCGAACTTACCACATAAACTTACAGTTTATACCACATAATTTTTACTGTAAGTTACATCGAGTTACAAATCATACTGCAACTCGGCTTTAATACTACGTTGAAAAGATAACAAACATTATTTTAGTTATAAAACTGAAATAAATATAACAGTTACTACTACTACAAAAGTTCACTGATTGTAGCAGTTTTATTGCATAAAACAAAATAAGGGTATATTCGTTGTGCTACACTTTGACGATGAAAAATATTTGTGTTATTTCAATTTTGTCACTTTTTGTTTTCATTACTTAAGAAATAAAAAGAAAATCTTTTATCAAAAAAAAGAAAAGAAATAAAGAAATAAAAAAAGAACATTCATTGTGTGATCATAGTTTCACGATTTATTTAGGATTTGGGACAAAGAATTTTTTACTTTTTATAGATTTTGTGCCATTTCGAACAAACTCCACTGGTTTTGTTGTTTTCTCGTTTGGCATAAACGACATTTAATTTGTTTAATCTGTCCTTTGTTACGTAGTTCATGCATTAAAACAAGTCTTTTACAACTTTTGCATAGTCATTTGCTATCATTCATCAACAACTTTTTATTATCACTACCAAACATATATCCAAGTCCTAGTGGATGGAGGTTATCATTATTATACTTAATGTTAAGTCAATCAATCTAGGATTGCTTGGCCAAGTAGCAGTTTCATTTAAATTTGGATCTTTGCATTTGGAGCAATATGAAATGTAAGACGGAGTATAACCAAGATGAACTTCACATACGATAAATATTGTTAGGGCCATTTCCTGTAAGAAAATTTTGTCACTTGTTGTGTCAATTGAAGTCATTCTTCAAGGTACTAGCGATGGCGAATTTGACCATTTGGCAACATTTTCTTTTTAAAATCCATTAAAATCCGCGTAGTCTCTTCAAATCCAAAACCATACATCGATAACATTTTTGTGATGTAAAACATTATTCCCACTATTTAGAACTGGGGTAGACAAAGTTCAAAGAACCAAGTCATTTCTCCACCGGCCCATACTCATTTGGCAACTTACTTCATTTGTTCATATGTTACAACTACCACTTTAAATATTTTTAACAAAATTTTGCTTAAGCCTTTTAAATGTTCATTGCTGCCTCTGAGTTATAATAATGTTCGCAAGAGCTAATATATAAAAAACCCTCAAAATACCATTTGTTTTACTTAAAAGATTCTAAAATCAATCAAAATATATAAACCAATAACACCTAAGTCAACTCGTTTCTAAACCAAAAAAACACTAACTAATGTTGTAGTTATTATATTCTCTTGACCAAAGTTGTAAAAGGAATGAACTCTTGTAGCTGCCTCAAACGAAAGTTGTTTCAAATGAATTTCGTGAAACTAGAGAAGATGCTCAAACTGTATTACGTGTTACGACATTCTTAATCCTCTTGTTAAAATTAATTGTAATGTGACAGTTGATGCACATGCAGACCAAGCTGCCGAATCTTCACCAGTGAATAATGGTGATGATGTATACGCTTCCGGAAACTACTTGTTAAGGACCGATGTGATGATTCTGATTCAGATTCAGTTCAGATGTTTATGTATGATTGATGGCAATTTTTTTTTTGGTAACCATGGTAAGACTTTATTACCATTTTCCATTTTTGACAGAAGTTTTTTGTTTTAAAAGGAATTTTCACAGAAGTTAAAAACAAATTAAAGAAAAAATATAAAATACCAAAGCAAAGAAAAGCAAACACTCTGAGCAAAGACCTAAGATCAACAATGGTTTTTGTTTCTTGGAAGTGATTCCTAAAGCGTTAGAAATTGTGAAGAAGGTTATGAGCAAGGAGAAAGTGATAAGGATTTGATGAATACCATATCCTCTACTTAGATTTTAGAGCATTTTTAATTCTACTACATTTTTACTCATTTACTACTGTTATTCTATTTATAGAGTAATGATTTTATTTTTTACTTATTACTCTATTTTTAATCAAAAATGTAGTAGAACTTAGAGTGAAAATCAACACTAATATAGAGTTACTGCATTTAAAAAAACTAAATCGAGCAAAAAAATTGAGATGCTTTTGAGCCAGGTCATAAGAGACATCATCGCTTATACAAGCTATGGTTCATCTTCGTTACTATCTCTCAATCATTGCGAGTTTAGATTTCTATATTTTTTTTTTTTTTTTTTTTTTGTAACAAATTTCTATAATTTCAACTTCGAAGTATGTTGTTACGTGTAAATAATTGGTCAACCTACTAAACCAAACCAATTTCAAATTCAAACTACGTCACATTTCACAAATAATGATCTCTAGAAATCATTGTTCTAAGAAATAACATACTAAGATTGCGACATAACTTGTAGCGAGCAGATATGCATGGTACACTACACCACGTAAGAGTTCATATTTTTAGGGAACAAACACAAAAATAAAATAAAAACACTAAAACGTAAATACGAGTTCTTTGCTTCTTCAACAAGCAGCTAAACCAAAACAAACAAACTTCAAACTCTTACTACTACTACTTCTGCTGCTGCTTCTTCACTGGACCTTACTTGTGCAACACTCATTCAGTTCCCATCATCTGATGACTTCAAGTAGAGTGTTTCTCCACCATCCCCTGAGCTTCCACCCCTGCCTTCACCACTACCCATCTCCGGCTTCCCACGGCCAAATTCATGAAACCCACCAGCCTCTCCCTGAAGGATATGGAGACCACTGCTTCCTCCTCCGCTGCTAGAGCTCATCCCAAGCTGGCTATGGTGCAACTGCTGGTGCTGAAGCGTTGCATAAGGCTGTTGCTGCTGCTGATACATCATTGAAGAACGAGCTGCCATAAGAGACTGCTGAGTCATCTGCTGCTGTTGAGTCGCCTGTTGCTGCTGCAAATAGTGTGACGCTCCTTCTCCTTGAATCAACCCACCACCAGCAGATCCATACTGCCAATATTACCAATGATTTTTTTCAGTATTATGCAGAAAATTTGAGTACTCTTGTGATTTAACTGTTTACCTGGCTATGCACGCTTGGAGGTTGAGGCTGAGAATCTGCTATTGCAGCCAAGTACATGAGGTTGCGTTGAAGCCTTGCCTGATTCCTGTAACAAAATATTTAACCTTATGATCATATCCTACACACAAGTGAAAATCAAGGAGATATGTTTTATCTTACTCGGCACACTCGCTGAGCTTTCCTGAGTTTTGAGACTCAACTATCTTCAGAATCAAAGACTTGTTCTCATCCAAGTACTACAGATTAAGAACATCATAACCTTCATTAATCAGTAATGGTACGGTACGAACAGAATCTATAAACAAAGATTTGATATTTTCTTTTGTTGGAATAAAGACATAAGAAACTCAAGGAGACCCCAGTACTTGAGATTCCAGACTTATCAAAAGACAAAAAACGTTGAAACATAGCAAAAGTTGTATGAAAGATTTTCTTTCTAAAAGATTTTGAGAAGGACCACATAAAAGTGGAGCTTAAGGACCACAAAAGTTATATATCTGGTCATGTAAGGAAAAGAAGGAACACTTGGACTGAGCTTATACATATTAGATCTAAATCTAATGATAACAATCTAAACAGGACCACCACATTCACATAAATGGCTTTGTGGTTTTTGCCATCAATGAAACTTCCAGAACCCGAAAACCAAGACAAGCTTGAAATGTGAACAATCTTCAGTTCCCAAGATTTGTCTGTTTCGAACACATTATTTTTTTCATTACATGTTTCAAGAACTTAAAACAGCTGGACCCTAAACTTGTTTTTTTTCATAGAGAGAATCTCTTCAACCGTTGGACATGTAGCTGCCTCAATATTTTCATTACATGTTTCAAGAACTTAACACAGCTGGACCCTAAACTTGTTTTTTCATAGAGAGAAGCTCTTCAACCGTTGGACATGTTACATGTATAGGCCTCAATTTTTTCAAGTTCTGGTCAACCAAAGTTCTCGTCTTAATAGCTATTTTGTTCCGGTTTTAGACAAATTATTTTTATTTAAATCAGCCTATTAAAAAGATAAAGAGATATGTAAAATGATATACAGACCTTAATGGACAAGGAAAAAAAACTTGAATCAATCATCTAGTGACAACAAGGTGAAAGAAGATAGAAACACCTACCAAGCAAACACTACTACTACACAAAAATGAAACTAATTTATCTATGAAAAAACATGAAAACAAGAACAACAAGAACCCAAAAAAACAAAATCTTAGAAGTTTCAGTTTAGTTACACCCATTAGATAATCTATCATTTAAGTATGTTGTGTTAGAAGATAAAAAACGGTGTATCTGGATCTTCCAAGTGAGTTTTCATCACTTAGGTTATTTATTAAATTCAAAAAGCATAAATAATAAACAAAGAGATGATATAATATAAGTTGCAGAAGAAGTAGAAGGGGAAGAAGAAGAAGAAGAAGAAAACCTGCTGGATATGATCAGAGGTGACATTGCTGGGGTAGTAACCAGCCATCATGGGCTGCATCTGCATCAGGTGCTGTTGCATCTCTTTTGCTATTTTATATAAAACCTGATTATTATTATTTTTATTTATTTATAGTTGCAAAAATGTTTTATAGAGAGAACCCCCACCACTAAACCCAAAGGAAAAAGAGAAGCCACCAGAGAAAGAGAGAGAGAGAGAGGGGAAGATGTTAAACTTTTTGTATCTGTCTTCTCTTTCTCACACCCACTTCTTCTGTATATAGAAAACTCTTAACTATTGAAGATGTATATCTCTGTGTGTGTGTGTGTGTTATCTCGCTTTCTCTCCCCCACAAAAGTTGTTTTGCGTTAAAAGACTCAGAGAGACAGTGAAGTCTCTTAAATAGAGAGAGAGAGAGAGAGAGAGAGAGAGAGGTGTTAATAGGGAGGGGTGAGAGAGAGTCTTGTTTCTCTTTTTCTTGGGTTTTGGGGTATGGTTTTGTTGGTTTCTTTCTGTCTCATCCTATCTCTGTCCCTGCGAAGGAGAGGAAGTCACGTGACGAGTCATGCTTATTATAGAGACGTGAGCTTTGAAGTTTGCATTTTTTTATTGCTTTGAAGTTTCAACCTTAACTACAGTAAGCTTCTTTATTTTGAAGAACTTTTCCAGACAAGACCATTAACTGTATATATCATTCGATTTATTTCGCTTAGGTTTTCTCCATTTTAGCCAAAATATCTTCAGTATTTCGACTAGAGAGCTAACTATATTTATTTCTTTTCCAAAAATAGCTAACTATATAATTCTAAGTATATGTGTGGATTCAAGTCACAATTTCTTAGCTAATCGTAAATTTCTAGTCATTGCTTTAAAGAATGCAAAGAAAAAATTACTACTTGTTATATTACTACATTTAAAATCACACTAAAATGTCATCTGATTTTATATAGACCTATTTTCTAGAATTCGAAAACAAACAACCAAACCGAGTGCCCACGCCTCCTTGAACAAAACACTGCCGGTACGATCACTAGCCCATTGGTTTGAATGTTAGATATATTGATGATGTTTGACTAAAGGATCTCTAAAGTTTTTGAAATGGTTTGGTGATAGAATTTAGTATATAGTTTGGAGTTATTTGATGCCTATAAGAGTTCCTCGCATTATCTTTTGTTCGAATTCTTGAAGTACGTTTCGATGGTCGGTAAACTAAATTAAAAAGATTTAACAAGTTACCTTTGCGTGGTTATGTTATTTCCACGTTAGGCTCTCTAGTAGATGTGATTAAATATAAATTAACACCTTATTCGCTGGTACCAAAAATGGATCCGAGATATTCCTTCTGCATATATGAACCACGGAGGCTCTACTTTTAATGTATGTTTGTTTAAATATTAGAACCCAAAAACTATTGTATTATGACTGAAGATTAAATTAATCTGCAAGGATTATTGAATTGTTTTGTTTTCCCGATTAATTATGCCTGAGAACATTAATAACTAAAGCATATAAGAAGCTCATAGTTTTGATTTATAGAAAGAAAAAAAACAAGAACGATATTAAAACATCGTTAATTTTTCACATCACACCAAAGAAAAAAATGTTTGTCTTGCTATAAATTAAAACTATGAGCTTATATGCTTTTGTAAATTAATCTGAGGTTGATGTACCTTCAATGAAACTTTGAGCTGAGATATTTTCGTGGTTAGATACCCGACGTCATATTGAGATTCGACTTATTAGTTTGCAATCTTCCCCACGCGCTTTTCATCTATATACTTTATCGTCTTTCACTCGTTTGATTATGATCCTTTTCCCTATGATACGCTAAGCCATATAGGCTTCGAATGTTACGAACCGTTCCGCTCCGCAGTAACAAAAATCTTTAAATATATTATATATTCATATGTTTTTATAACTGTTAAAACCGTACTGCAGTTAAACCGCTTATTCCGCACCGCTCAAACCACAGTTGCCATTCGGAGCCATAATGAATTTGAATTTGATGTGTTGTTTTTTATCGAGAATATTTTGATGTGTTCTTTCTTTATTGTTTCTGAAAGAGAGCAAGAAATAACTGAAACTGATTTTCTTGTTTTCAACACTTTCAAAGCGTATAGTTAACGTGGTAATACCAAAAATGTGTCATGTCATACATTTTGCTAAACCAAAATAAATTTCTTTTGACATATAGTAAGAGGATGGATGATAATTGAACAAAACTTTTAGTCGAAAGCAAACAAAACCCTTAAAATATATTCCCTCAGTTTCAAAATAATACATGTTTTAGAAAATTTTCACATTTTTTAATAGAATATATTAAAATTTAATTATAAATGCATAATTTTTTGTAATTTTATATTTTTATATTTTTAAATCAATAAAAAAAATTAAAATGTAATTAATGTTTTTGAATTTCATAATTTTCATTATAATTTGACAAAAACTGTTTTGAAAATATAAAGTATGTATTTTTTTTAAACAATTTTTTTTAAAGTAAAATATTTTTGAAACGAATGGAGTAGGTTGAAGTGTGCACGCAAAATAAACGAGAATTTTTACACACAAAAAAAGAGAGACACATTTTACATGCAAACGACCATAACAACATAACGCCTATGTGTCAAACATGTGATGTCCACGTATATTTTATGTCTTTTCTCGCCTAAAATTTGGCAAGTTTTGTTAATTGTCGGTTTATAAATAACTAATGAGAAATGCTTAATGGCAAGTGACAGTACTATACTACTGGGATTCAGTTTCTGATAAAAACAAGAACAACTTCACTTTTTCTTCCATAAATCTAAGTTTTATAGTATTCAGATATGTCTTTACCAATTGTTAGATTCTACATCTGACATGAAATATATGCAAACGTGCTCTATATTGAATACGAGCATTTGTTCAAAAGAAAAAAAAAAGAATACTAGTATTTCAAATAATGTTACTGAACAAAAACTTTTGGTTTCCACCTACCAACAATTTATTTGTTTCTTTTTTACACAAGATAAAACGATTTTTTATTCACAAAAAAAAAATTCAACCAAATTTATCATTCTCTGTATATGCTTAATTGTTGGCAATTTCTAGTCTTATACCAGTAATCTCAATTTGATTAATATAAATGCAACTAACAATATACATTCGTCTTGCAGATCTGCAAACCCTACAAACTGAGACACACATATATATAGGTAAGTTATTCTCGAAGGAAAATATATTATTATATGCTTTACAATTTTTTTTAAATGTTTAGAAAAGAAAGGAATAACAATAAAGAGAATTCAGAAAGTAGGACGACATAATAAAATTCGTGGGGAAAGAAAAACATAGGAAATAAATTGTATGTAATGAGATATGCGAATCTAACTTTAGATATGTATCTGATGCATGAAATGAAACACCATTAATCCATATACATTAGTGGCTTCTCGTTGGCCTGTCCGTACGGCCAGCTTTGGACGAATATGTAAACGATAGCTCATTGTAAAGTTATTTTCTTTTTGTTGAAACAGCTTTTATAAAGTAGCTGAACACTAAAGATGAAACCATATAGTCTAAGGATTTATAATTTAACGTTGATATATGTAAGAAGGTAATATAATATGTAAATGAAATATAACAAATGGAAACCTTTGTGGCTATTATTTGGTCTAGTCCTGCATTCTTTACTCATAATTGGATACAAAAGAAGCTTTTGAAGCTTCAGCTACTTGTTTTAGAGCTCCCGAAAGTTGTTGCCCATAGTGGTGAATACGGTACTTTCGAGTATGAAATTAGTCCATTTTTAGTTATTTGACCCATTCTACAAGATTTGGTTGGCCACAACATACGGGTTTGATCATTAGTTTCCAGTTAATGTGATGCAGCGGCAATAGCCAAGGATGGCGTTATACCGAATATAAATGGACTAACTTGACCAACATATAATTCTAACTTTTATCTTTCTTGACACATCTAAAAGTATCTAATCTTAGTACACCAGTAAAGTATGTATTCTCAAAAAAAAAAGAAAAAATCAAGTTTTTAAACTGCTGTAAACATGGATCTAACGGATTGTAAAGTTATTTATTCATATAATCACAAATTTTAAACAAATATCTGCCTTAATCATTTTTACTTTTTGTTTTTCTTTTCAAGTTTTGATTTGCATTTGTTCACAACACTTTTGTTGTCACAAGATTTATTAATACGAAAGACTGTTCTCTTATAGTTTGACCATAACCGTTCGTAACAAGAAAAAAATCTGTTATGATATTGGAATTCTTATGACACAAAGGATTGTGGTGCTATTTGTCAATAATTTAATTACAAAAACATTTATATATGTGAGAAATGGAGAATCAATAATTAAGAAATTGGGTCCCAAAAGCTCACATGATCTCTGAAAGCCATGTCCAATCCAACCCTCAAAATTTGCAATAAGGTGGTTGACAAGACTCTTCTTTTTCTTTGTTTTTAGCGACAAGACTCCTCTTTAAAAGTTAATGTTGTAGAATAAGATTCCTCAAAAATATAACAAAATACTACTACTACTACTACTACATATATAAACGAAAGTTATCCAATGGCACTAGTCCCAACATCGAAATCTTGTTTGCAATATCTTTTGATTTGGATTAATTAAAAGCGCAATGTGAAATACTAGTAACAGGTTGACAAAAAAGAAAAGAAATACTAGTAACATTGACCTCCAGCAGGTTACTCTGGACTTTCAACTTTTCAGTATTGTCACCGTCGACAAAATTTATGTTATTTTGGTCGTGCTTGTAGCTTTTACAAACTTATGTCGATAAATTGAAAGCAAACAAATATATGACTTGAACCAAACTGGCATAGACATGATGTAAAGGGTCAAGGACAAGCAATTGGTAATGGCAATCATAAAAAAGAGATCCAAAAAGAGAAGTGAACGACTTAAGAAACAATGATTTGAGAATAGTGGTTAGCTTACCATTGATATTGCTTTGTGTTTGGGTTTTGTCCAACAAAATTGACTGGAATTACATGTAGAGGGAACATGTGGGTGGGTATGAAGGCATTAATGATTAGCAGAGTGGCATCCAAATAATTATGATCTCCACAAGGAAACAGACCCTACTTTTCAACCCAATCCTCTCCTCTTCACACCTCTATAGATTTTTCTCCCATCCCTTCATTGAGTTTCAATTTGTCTATATTTCTTCAAATACTCAACCATTCGAAAAAAAAAACTCAACCATTCGAAAAATAAAACTCAACCATTCGACGCTATCTTTTATTTCAGTAAATAAATAGAACATGTGCCTAATAGTAGTGATAAATATTTTAACTATTAGGCTTTAAAAGTCAAAATTTCGTCAATCATTCAATCAGTTTTGTAACTTTTATCCTAAAAAGCTAAAAATCCATCTTATTTTTACAAATATAGTAACTAACTAAATAGCAAACCAAAAAGCTCTACAGATACAGTTTCTATCCTTTGAAACATAATCACAAATATAAGTAGAAAATAAACTAAAGATCTTTCATCGTTTTTTGATAACCATACCTACCTATTCACAAGAATAATTAGAAAACTCTTATGTTCTATAAGAAATTAGAGGTTATGATAGAGGGAGCATGTGACTAAGTTCGGTGAAAAAGAAAGATAAAAAAAAAAAAGAGAAAAGACATTAAACTCACATGCCATGTTTGGTTTAGGTGAAGCTTTTTCCCTCTTCCAATGAAACGTCACATCTTCATTTCCATTTTTATGAAATTCAAGGACGTTAAATGACACATCGCTCTATCCATCTGTTTCGCCTCCAAACTTCGTGCCGTTTTTCCACCTCTTGGTCTTTTTTTCTTTGAATTATACAGAGGTATCCTGGCCCCACAGAAGTGCTCCAGACTAGTCACGTGTTGCCACGTGTCGGTCCTCTGTCATTGACGATGCCGAAATGTTAATTCCCCAGTGGCCGGGATTCGAACTCAGGTGGCGGTACTCACAGCTGTAAGCCCTTTACCACTAGAGATAGAAGCTCCGGTTAAAAATGTCCTTGGAAGTCAAGGACAGTCAAAGACATCTTTCCAACATCGAGACTTGAATTCATAAATTTAAACGCACTCTATATATTTTAAGACGTGGACTCCTAAACGAAGAGCTAAATGATCATAAATTTGATTAATTGGTTTCATGGTTGTAATTAAGTCATAAGTGGTTTATAATTGTGTAACCATCCGTGTTAAAATCGTTAAATTTCATATACTTTGAAGAAAACTCATGCGTTTTGCACCTTGAGCGAAACCTTCTCCAACTTAGGAGCTACAACAATAACACCATCATGTTGATCGAAAAAGTATGCAAGTTTGCAACGGTGCATGAACTATATTTGAATATTTCACTGTATCGCAACCCAAGTCCTCAACAGTAATATTTATCTCAGAGGCCTACTAAAATGGGCCCTTATATGAGAGATAGGCCTTCAAGGCCTACTTAGATATCTCGTGAAAATTTTCTTTTTGCAAACCTAGGTAGATATGATATAAACTCAAGAAAACATTGTTTTCTTTTTAAAGCATTGTTATATTGTTCAGCAAGGAGGAAGAGTAAAATAATCATCGACACTGTTGGATAAGCTTGAGTTACAAGTTTCCTATTCTCCTTTGGACTTATGTTTAGAAATAGGAAATATGATTTATGTTAATACTATTGAGAATAGGAAATATCGAAGCTATATATATGGAGATGCATATTGTGTTGCATAACATTGATTATTGAATTGTGATTTGTGATTTGAGCTTTTGTGATATTGAATAAGAGAAGGACTTCTTATTAAGTTTGTGATTCTATATTTGGTATCAGAGCCAAACAAAGAACCTTGACGATTACATACAAACCATGAGCGACGACAAAGGAGAGATTGTGTTACACAAAGATGCCGGACGTGCCTCCGTAAAGTTTCCTATGCTGACTACCTCAAACTACACTGTCTGGGCCATGAGAATGAAGATAGCCCTTAAGGTTAGTGAAGTATGGGAATCAATAGACCCTGGAACCGAAGATATGAAGAAAAATAATATGGCAATTGCGTTTCTGTTCCAATCCATACCGGAAGCTTTGATCCTGCAAGTTGGTGATATTGATACAGCAAAAGGAGTGTGGGATGCAATCAAAGCAAGACACGTTGGAGCTGAACGAGTTAAAGAAGCTAGACTACAAACTCTAATGGCAGAGTTTGATAGAATTAAGATGAAGGATAGTGATACGATTGATACCTTCGTCGGCAAGCTTTCAGAAATCTCTTCAAAATCTGCCTCCTTAGGAGAGACAATAGAAGAGTCAAAACTTGTTAAGAAGTTTTTAAAGAGTTTGCCGAGGAAAAAATACATTCACATGGTCGCATCACTCGAGCAGGTTCTTGATCTTAGAACAACAAGTTTTGTCGATATCGTTGGTAGGCTAAAAGCCTACGAAGAAAGAATTGCTGAGGAAGAGGAAGATACACATGATGATTCAGGCAAATTGATGTATGCAAGTTCTGAATCAAGTCACGAAGGCTATGGAAACAGCTATGGAAACCGAGGACGAGGTCGCGGCGGAAGAACAAGTTTGAGAGGTAGAGGTCGCGGCCGCTATAGCTCTTTTCAACAGCAAAGAGAGGCTTACAAACAAGGACGAATTACAGGGGATGCCTCACACATTACATGCTTTAAATGTGATAAGCTTGGACATTACGCAAACGACTGTCCCGATAAAGAGTTGAAACTTCAAGAGGCGGTTGAAAAGAAGGATGAAGATACTCAAGAAGCCGACGCTCTAATGATGAACGAGGTTGTGTATTTAAACGAGAATAAGGTAAACCCTAGTGCTTTCGAGACTGATTCAGATACTAGAGATGTATGGTACTTAGACAACGGCGCTAGCAACCACATGAGTGGAAATCGTATGTTCTTCCATGAACTTGATGAAACCATCACCGGGAAAGTACGTTTTGGAGACAACTCTCGTATTGATATAATGGGAAAAGGGTCAGTACGCTTCCTGATCAATGGAGGATTGAAAAGAGTCTTAAACAATGTTTACTACATACCTGCACTACAAAGCAATATCCTTAGTTTAGGACAAGCTACTGAGGCGGGTTGTGAAGTAAACATGAAAGATGATACACTAAAGCTACTTGATAAGCAGGGACAACTATTGATCAAATCTACAAGGGCAAAGAATCGTCTATACAAAGTCACGTTACTTGTAGATTACGTTCATTGCTTGCAAATAGCAGGTAGAGAGGACTCTTCACTCTGGCACGCGCGATTGGGCCACATCAGCAAGGAGACAATGAGAATGATGATTAACAAGGAGCTTGTTTATGGCGTGAAGAGTGAGGTTCAAACCAATGAGACATGTGTTTCGTGTTTAAGAGGCAAACAAACCAGGAAGCCTTTTCCACAAGCAACTTCATATAGAGCTCCTGAGATACTCGAACTAATCCACGCAGACCTCTGTGGACCTATCACACCGCCAACACCAGCCCACAAGAGATATGTTTTTGTTCTCATTGACGACCACTCGCGATACATGTGGACAGTGCTGTTGAAAGAGAAGAACGAGGCTTTTGAAAAATTCCAACGGTTTAAAATACTTGTGGAGAAAGAAACAAGAGCTGTGATAAAGACCCTACGGACAGATAGAGGAGGCGAGTTCGTCTCTCTTGAGTTTCAATCTTATTGCGACAAACATGGCATCAATCGTCACCTAACAGCACCCTATACCCCGCAACAAAACGGGGTAGTAGAACGTCGTAATCGGACGCTGTTAGAGATGACACGGAGTATTCTTAAACATATGAACATGCCAAATCATCTCTGGGGAGAAGCACTAAGACATGCCACCTACCTGATCAACAGGGTTGCGACGAGATCTTTGGACGGGATGACACCTTATGAGGCTTTGAGAAGTCGAAAACCAAATCTCTCTCACTTAAAAGTATTCGGATGCGTCTGTTACGCAAGAACAGAAGCTGCTGGGAGAAAGAAGTTGGATGACAGATCTAGAACTCTAGTCCACTTGGGGACAGAGCCAGGATCAAAGTCCTACCGTCTACTTGATCCCTTAACTAAACGCATTGTGGTGAGCCGAGACGTCGTGTTTGATGAAGAAAAGGAATGGTGCTGGTCAAAACAAGGAAACGTGGCTGCAACTGACGGCTTTACGGTAGACCTAAGGAGCTCGAATCGGATACTACCAGAAAGTGAAGCCTCAAATGCCGTAGGAGATAATGAAGATGTCATTGAAGATGATGAGAACGATGATGATGATAGCGATGAAGAAGACTCACAGCCACAGCCTAGACGATCAACGAGGGTAACTACTAAACCTTCTTACCTTGATGATTACGTTTTGCTCTCGGAAGTGGAAAGTGAGCACCTGTTAATGATTATAAACGATGAGCCGTGGAGCTTTAGTGAAGCTAAAGAATTGAAAGTTTGGATTGATGCTTGTAAGGATGAACTCTTTTCAATAGAGAAGAATGACACATGGGATCTTGTGGAGCTACCCACAGGTGTGAAACCAATTGGTTTGAAGTGGGTATTTAAGATTAAGCGCAATGCTGATGGAACCATCAATAAGTATAAGGCCCGGTTAGTAGCTAAAGGATACGTTCAGCGTCACGGTGTTGATTTTGACGAGGTGTTTGCTCCGGTGGCTCGGATTGAAACAATCAGACTGATCATCGCCTTGGCAGGATCGCATGGATGGGAGATACACCATCTTGATGTTAAAACTGCGTTTCTTCATGGAGAGCTGAAGGAAGAAGTATTTGTCAATCAACCAGAAGGTTTTATTGTTACTGGAGAAGAACACAAAGTGTACAAGCTGAAAAGGGCTCTCTATGGTCTGCGACAAGCGCCCAGGGCCTGGAATATAAAGCTAAATCAAATACTACGAGGTTTAAACTTCAGGAGATGCTCAAAAGAACCGTCGTTATACCGCAAAGAAGACAAGAACGAGCTGCTTATTGTTGTGGTCTATGTAGATGACCTTCTAGTTACCGGATCTTCGTTAAAGGCTATACTAGAGTTTAAACAAGAGATGGCAAGTAAATTCGAGATGAGCGATCTTGGAAAATTAACTTATTACTTGGGGATAGAAGTGTTGCAACTCAAGGAAGGTATCATTCTTAAACAAGATAAGTATGCTCAACGAATACTTGAAGAAGCCAAGATGGGCTCCTGTAATCCGTGTCATGTTCCAATGGAGTTAAACGCAAACTTCTCCAAGTCACCTAATGAAGAGAACATCGATGAGAGGGAGTATCGTCGAGCCATTGGTTGTCTCCGCTATTTACTCCACACACGACCAGACCTGTCCTTTAGTGTTGGAGTTCTTAGCCGGTATATGCAGGCTCCTAAAAGTTCCCATGGTGCAGCTCTGAAACAAGTTCTTAGATATCTTCGCGGAACCTGCTCGTATGGACTCTGTTACTTGCGTAACAGAGGTGTTGAAATAATGGGTTATAGTGACAGCTCTCATAATGTTGATACAGATGATGGTAGAAGTACAATGGGTCACATATTTTATCTTGGTGATAGTCCTATCACATGGTGCTCTACCAAGCAGGAAATAGTGGCTCTCTCGTCTTGTGAAGCTGAGTTCATGGCGGCAACTGAAGCTGCAAAACAAGCAATCTGGTTGCAGGAACTTCTAAGTGAGGCAGTCGGCAAAGAGAGCAAGCGTGTGGTCATTAAAGTCGATAACAAATCTGCGATTGCACTGTCCAAGAATCCTGTATTTCATGGCCGGAGTAAGCATATACACAGAAGATTTCATTTCATACGAGAATGTGTCGAGAACGAGCAGATTGAAGTCGATCATATCCCTGGCAGCGAACAGAAAGCAGACATTCTCACCAAGTCACTTGGAAGAATAAAATTCAGAGAAATGCGTGATCTAATTGGAGTTAAAGCTGTGAATGAAGATGATTTCAAGCTTAAGGGGGAGTATGTTGGATAAGCTTGAGTTACAAGTTTCCTATTCTCCTTTGGACTTATGTTTAGAAATAGGAAATATGATTTATGTTAATACTATTGAGAATAGGAAATATCGAAGCTATATATATGGAGATGCATATTGTGTTGCATAACATTGATTATTGAATTGTGATTTGTGATTTGAGCTTTTGTGATATTGAATAAGAGAAGGACTTCTTATTAAGTTTGTGATTCTATAGACACAACATTTGATTATCTTTCCACAAGACCACAACTTTTTTGATATGTTTTTTGAGTTGGTAATGAAGCAAAAAGAGTTTGCTCGTTATGCAGAGAAACTTATATTAATCCTCGAAACCTGTAGAAATTTGTTTACATGGTCACTCCTTCTTGCCTTCAGGTTTAACTTCAGTTTCTATTGGTTCCTCCTCTGTGTTCACCGCCTTCTCCTCCTTCACCGTATCTTTGGTCACCGGAGTCATTAGAGAATCGAATTTGTCTGATTTCCCCAATACAATCTCAATCTGTACATCAGTTTAAGAAAAAAATCTCAATCTGTACATGTCACAAATGCAATATAATAAAATCGAAAATACTTTAATAATAAGATTTTAGCTAAAGCTATTTTAAGAGAGAAATAAATGACTGGCCTTGGCCTTCTGAACTACTCTCCCTTTGTTCTCGTCCTTCATTCCCACTGTTGATGTCAGAACTTCTGTTTGTTTGTTTCACACAAATGAAATTTTCAGCAAAAAAATAAAATAAAGTAAGGAAGAGATAAAGTTAATGAAGAAACAACGTTATACTTACTCTTCTCTGTTGCAAGTCCATTGTTCTTCAAAATTTCTGAGATAGTTACCACTGTTGTGATCGCTGCATATACACAATTAATCATTATATATACGAAACGTAGTATTTAAAACACACACGGAGAAAAACAAAGTGAGATAAAAATAAAGAAAATCGAAAATGGTTGTAACTTGTAAGCAACCTACCCATTCCAAGTGCAGAAAGCTCGACCTCGTTGTGCTGTTGAATGTACCTCTGCATTAGATACACACGAAAATAACGAAATCCTAATCAATTTACAGTCACTAGATTCATATATAAATCGGTTGCTTGACCACCAAGAAACCTTTGTTGTGATAAAATGTAAAGATTGTTCTTTTTTTGGCACTTACCTTGGCGAGATTAACGTAGAAGAACAATGGTTTCTTAGTGTTAGAAACTTGAATCCTGTTCTTCTTATGAGTTTCCACGGCGGTTGTTGTTGCTGAGACAATGAGGTTGGTCGCCGGAGATGGCGCCGGTGCATGAACCGGAGTTGCTACTTCCATCGCCATTATAAGTCTTTCGCTCTTCTTTTTTTTGGGAAATTTAGAAAAGAGTTAAAGAGGCGTGTAAACCATTATAAACAGCGGTTCGAGGTGATTGTAAGTGACGCGTGTTCGTCGCCGGGTTGTACGTTGACCGAGCAAGAGAGAAAAACGGATCATCTGGCTTCCAAGTATATGCTTATTTGCATTTCTCACGATCTACTTTGTGGACTCCGTATTAATTTCCTTAAAAAAAAACGTATAAATAAATACTACTTACTTAAGAACATTAAAGATAAGTTCTTCTTTGAAACTGTAAAATGCTACGGAACTTAAATCGAAATTTTGGTCTAAAAGTGTTAAATGTCATTAGTAATTTCATAATAGGGCTATTAGGTTTGATTGGTTAGAGGAACAATCTAAGGCTTGGGAATTTGACAATTTGTTAATGAGCCCAGATTCAGAGTATTCTATATTGCTCTCTTCTTCTTCTTCACATAATTACTGGCCCATGCACGCACGTTGTCACATTTGATAGAAAATAAATCGAATGAAACACTTTTTTTTTAATAAATTCTACGGCTATTCAATCAGCTCGTACTTAATGTTACATAATGGACAGTATACCAGTACCGGTCCAACATTCTCATTTTTTTCTTGATGCCTTAAGCTCATTTAAAATTTTATGCTTTTGTTATTTATGTAAAAAAAAAATTTATGCCCTATATACAACTAAATTTTTCGCTTAAAATATGATGTCCTAAGAGCATCTCCAACCCATTGCTATTTTCACCTCTATAATAGCATTTAGAGGTGAAATTGCTCCAACCCACCTCTATTTCTTCCTCTATAATAGAGATCTCTATATTTTCCTCTATTTATAGAGGAAGAAATAGCATTACTCTATTTTTTACTCTATATGTAGAGATCTCTATTTTAGAGAAATACATTGGAGTAAAACCCACCTCTATTATAGAGTTCCTCTATTTTAGAGGTAAAAATAGAAAAATACATTGGAGATGGTCTAAGCGGTCGGTTCTCTCACTTATTGTAGAAATTTATGCTCATATGTTTCACAGTGTTGTATTAAGTAATGACGAGGTTATGCATGGAGAACTTTTTTTTTAGTCCATCAAATTAAAACTCAAAATATGAAGGTAAAACCTCTCATATCAGGTTAGAATAAAACCTCTCATATCAACAACAATTCAAGGTAAAACAAAATGTAAAAAATTTCATAACAAATGGTTCCCAGAAAATGTTAGAAATATTTAAAAGGTTGAGACAAAGAGGACCCAGAGATAGATTTGAGATCAGAAAAGTTGGGTTCGGAGGGTGTTCTTCCCCGTGTCGGCGTTAACTAACCGTCGTCAGCATTGACTACGCGAATTTAAAAGTGCAACGATTCACGTGTTATCCGAGGATGTTTTATTTTACACGACAATATTTCTATTCAAACTTGTCGACACATGCATATAATATCTAGTGTATAACAGAGAGTTTGTACTTTAGTTTTAGTCGTTGAAAATAAAGATGCAAAATTGATTCTTGATATTTAATCTCGATTTAAAAAAGAAAACGTGAGTATTTTTTAATTTAATTAATAGACTTTTGTACTGTTATCAACGGACAACGAGTTTACTTTTTGGTTGGACAAAATTCTTTTCGAATATTTAATCGCCGAGATGAAGAATTAATTGCCAAAAAGAAATGACTAATAATAGAAAAAGCTGTTAAAAGAAAAAAATGACAAATTAAACAAGTAAAAAACAGAGCCGATAAATATCCAACAGCTTAACAAATGAATCGCAGTTCCATAATAACAGTCACCGCCAGAAACATAAGCAATCTTTCTTTTTCATTGAGAGATAGAGAGAGAGAGAGAGAGAGAGAGCGCGAGGGAGAGTTCTTGTTCTTTATTGTCTGAAAAAAGCTCACGACAGACCGGAAAGATTAGTCACGAAGACTTGTTGTCAAGAATAATTGTTCATTTCAGACAAGATCTGTAAGGACATTATCTCATAGTTTTTTGTTTTTCAATTTTTTTTTTTTTTTCAAAAAAGAAAATATTTTTTTGTTTGGTTCTCCCCTGTCGCGTTGTATCGAGTTTGATGAAAAATATGTTCCTCGTATCAACCAATAATATTTTCTAAATGTTATCGTCATCTGGATTCATGCTGTTCATTTCTTTTTAGATCCGAAATGTTCAGATTCCAGATTAATATCAAACCTTTGTTTCTTTATAACCATGAACAAATTAGGTTGGTAGGATGCTGGAAATTCAATCAGAGAGCTGAAAAATTGAAATAACAAAAAAAAAAACAGTTTGAAACCTTAACATTAATTAAATTAGGTTCTAATAATATGTTTTGCAAGTTGTTTAATCTATGATCTCGTCTATTTTTTTTTTGGTGATTTATGATACAGTAATAGACTAGTTGTTGGAAATGGGAAGAGAAGTTGTTGAGTCGGTGAACAAAGATGCATCCAATGGAAGGACTCACGTGGCTCCCAAGATAGCTGCAGAGGAGGATTACGAGGTTAAAGAATGCACTGAGGAGGCGTCTCTCTCCCAGAATCATCAATCTCCTCCTAGTGTAATCACTGAGGTATTGTATAGTAGTGTATAGAGGGACATTGGAATTGACTGAGATATGAAAAAAGTTTTTAACCTATTTTTTTCTAATATATCAGAATGATGTGAAGAAGCCGTTGGAGCCTGATAACAAGAACAGTTTGGATGAAGAAGATGAATCTTCTCTTGCTTCTTCGTATCCTTTTTTAGTATACTTACTTCACAAAAACACCGATAAATCTGCTTATTTGTGATAAATAGTATTTTAGTTTGTTGGTGATTCTTGACGATATTTTACTCCAGCGCTGCAACATCCTTGAGGAATGCTAAGTCTAGAGCAGTAACTCATGGAACTGCTCCACGGTTTAGGAGTGCTCAGCGCGCTGAAAAACGCAAGGAGGTATGTACTCATAATCAACAAAGACAATTAACAATCACTTATGTTCTGTTCACCGATTTTAACTGTCATTTTTGTGGGTTTAGTACTACCAAAAGCTTGAAGAGAAACACCAAGCACTAGAAGCTGAAAGAAACGAGCTCGAACAAAGGCAAAAGGTAAATCCCATTAAGTAACTAAATCAAGAAAATGTAAATGATTCTTATCTTTAGAACATCTAAATGGGGAACACATTTAATGTGCAGGAAGAACAAGAAGCAGCCATTAAACAGCTAAGAAAAAACCTCAAGTTTAAGGCTAATCCGGTGCCTAACTTCTATTACCAAGGACCTCCCGTGAAACCAGAGCTTAAGAAGGTATCAATTGTATCTAGATTATCTCACATATGTTACTTGTGTCACAAGAAAGCTTATCAAAATGTTCTTTGTTTCAACATAGTTTCCTTTGACGCGTCCAAAGTCCCCCAAACTCAATCTCTCTAGGAGAAAGAGTTGCGGAGATGCCATTAACTCTTCTGGTGAAGAGAATCCGAAGTCAGTCTCTACTCAGAACCGACACAGCGTCGGCAAAACAGAGTTGAAGCCTGTGAGTGTGAATGAAGATTCTTCCATGGAGGAAGCGGTTACCATAACCTAATTTGATTATACCGGAAAAAACCGAACCAAACCAAACTCTGATTTCTGGTTATCTACGGTATTTGTTCAGTTTCTCAACCGTTCTCCTCGAACGGTTATTGATTGTTTTTTCTGTTTCACGTTTGTCTCTACTTGATTTCTGTTTTAATGTTACGTAACGTTTAAACCTGACACTGTATATTTTTAAGTGTTTGAGTAATCTTAGAGCTAAAGACTGAATCGATTATGCTAAAACTCGAAGCTGGTTAATAATTTCATTGCTGATGATTAGTTTCAAGATTAATCTCCTCTTATCCCTAACTTATAAAAAAAATATTGAAGAAGCGTGAAGCTAATTCTAGAAGAGTTTACTACTAATTACATTCTCTAATGGACTTGGAAAAACAGAGAGGAACCGAATCATATCAGATACATTAGTTCAACATCTGATACAAAAAAAAACATTCTAGATTATGACATTTATAACAATATCTATATGTAGATAAGGCTGAAACCAAACTTGTGATGCACGATAACCTACGTTCAAGGTAGAATTTACACTTGCAGATCGCAGCTACTAGACCGGTTTAGCTAATCAGGTGTGAGCTGACTGGGAGGAGAGCATTCTCGCATGGTTATGCTCACCTTCATAAGTCACAATAAGCATCGAAGTTTCGTCTACACATCGTTCAACATGCTTCCTTGCTGGACAACCTCGCACGCTGCTGCATTTATAGTATCCCCTGTAACGAGAGAGCAATATTAAAAACTAGTGTTCTAAAAATCGGTCTAGGCAGCAAATCAGTCATAAGCTAAACAATTTTTCATAAATATTTTTCTCGAAAATCTTATATAGGGCCTATCTCGCCTAGTGATTTCTTGAACATTGAACGAGGCCATTGGCTAAGCATGTAACTATTTACTAACCTAGGATGAGGAGAACCCTTTATTGGCTTTTGTCCATACTTCCTCCATGAGTATTCATCTGGAGGTATATCAGCAATCTTGTTACTGATTGCAGGTACTTTGATGGATCTTTTTACTCTCAGCTTCCTGTAAAATAACCAAACATCTTATAACACAAACACTTTCTATCTCATAGAAGAAGACAAAACCAACACACACCTTTTCTTGGAACAATGACACTTGCTCTTATTTCCACATTTCAAACTACCAGAGCAGCTTGTCCTCCTTGAATGCTGCGACATATGATCAGACCCCTGAGGTAATCCTATCAAATGAAACGAGTTTCTATCGTAGTCCGTCACACTCCCATCCATACTGAGAGATGAAACAAACGATCTTGATCCATTGGAAACACTTGGGGAATAGCAACTACCACCACCACCAGACCCATCAAACTTTAGGTTTAAACCACTGTTACTCCTATAGTACACTCCTTGCTGGTGGTTACGGATAAACTGATATGGCTTTTGATCAACAGCTCGAAGAGACGGTGGCTTTAGCTCTAGAAACGACTTGTCAACACACATTTTCTGGTTAAGCATCATAGGTGGAGGGTGAACCGGTCTCTGTTCACCATAACTAGGAGCAGCAGGTGGTATAACCTGAAGAGGCTTTGGTGCTAGAACCGGAGTGCAACCAGTTATAGCATTATTACTGCATATAGGACTTTCCAAGAAGATGTATTGGGGCAACAAAGGAGATATAAACTTGTAGTAGTTGTTGTTGAGTTTCTTGATCTTTCTTTGACCTCCTAACCCTCTAGTCAAAAGAGAAGTGACTCTCTTGAACTTGATAACTGCTTCTCTTGTTTCAACCAGTAGGGATTTAGGATCACTGGTTTGTTGTGACAAGAGATTCAAGACTCCATGACAGCTTTCCACTGCTTCTTTGTTTGCAGCTTCAACTTCCTCCATTTTTTTCTTCCACACACACAAGCTTCAGAGCTATAAAATTCAATCAAATCAAATGTGTCAGAAGCTTCCAAAGATCTAGAACTCAAACCCTAAAAACTATTGTAAAAGGAAAAGCAAATCATCATGACTCATGAGCACAGCCAAAACATTGAAACCCTGAAATGGATTAAAGGGAGAGATCTTTCCCATACAGATTAAGAAGAAGGATGAGGAAGGAATCACCCAGAAGTTAAAGTGTTCTAAAAGCAAATATTTTTTTTTTCTTATCTAACTGTAAGAAGAAACAAATACAAGCTTAGGGACTTGCCTTCTACGTCTGAGAGGAAGAAGTTCTTTCACAAATATTCCCTTAGCCCCATTAAAATACAAATCTTTTCTTCTGCTTTGTCAATATGAATTAAAATATAAAAATGAAAAAAGAAAAGAATAGAGAAGAGACAGTGGAGTGGAGTTGGGTCTTTGAGAGTTGGTCGTCGCAGTCACAGGGGAAGGAAAGAAAAAAACAGAGTCCTCTCTAAAAGATTTTCTTGGTAGGTCCCAATACTGGACCTACTTTGCATCTACTCGTTTGTAGATACGTTTTTTCTTTTCCTAAATAAAGCTTAGATCAAAGTTCAAACATATATTTTTATAAACATTTTGTAGCATGATTTTTCATCTTTCATGTTTATATAAATGATAAAAATATTTAAAAATAATTAATGTATAGTGATAATCAATGTATTTTAATTATTAGTTTCTGCATAATGTATAAGAGATTTATGCCATTTTTATAGTCCTGGGTGGAAAGTATTCTAAAATTTTAATAAAATACAAATAGGAAACTGTCGTTAATTGGCCCCACGTTCCAGCTATGTATTCTTTAGAATCTCGGGCATGCAACTTGGACAAATGACCGCTAGTATTGCGACACCTGTCCATATGTTCCTGTCTTCATCGTAACACGTGTAACTGGAATGTTGACTGAACATGAACTGTTGTCTGTTTCTTGTCTTATCTTGAAAATGGAAACTTTCTTGCATAAATCTTGTAATTTATTTGATTTTTAGAGTAGGTTATTCAATTTAAAACAGTGTAGACTTAAAAGTGTTACATAAATAAAATATATAAATAAAAACAACACTAAAATAGCTAAAACTAAAACTGTAAATAAACCAAAAGAAAACTACAGGGACTAACACCAAATGCGTTGCTGACCATAGGAAATGCGAGACTGGAAATTAATCCCTCTAAGACCATGTCCATTACTAGTCTCTAGTTACAGTATCTAAAGAACTTTCGGTAGCAAAACGAAGAGCCAGTACAAAATCAGCGCAGGAAGTTAACCCATATCTTAACTTATTTTAGATTAAAAAAAATAATTAAGTTAATATTATCCAGCCAATTACTAAAAATTGGAAAAAAAACGCATATACATAAAATTAATTCTAGAATAAGAGCGCTAGATGGTAATGATGTGCAGACCACCACCGGATGTTTTTCCGCATTTATCGAACGAGACATGTCTCGTTCGATATACACAAAACATACGGTGAACACATTGTTGAGGCTATTTTTTGGTTCCAACACAAATTACAGATGATTGATTTGGTTCTTTATCGCCCATAAAAAAAGAGCAAAATTAAAATTAAAAAAAAAAACTGGACCCAAACCGAAACAAGAGTCACAGAGTTGACCTGGCAAAGATTCTCTTTGCTTCTCGTCAAGTAGCAATGAACTGATTGTTTCTTCACACGACATTATTGAAAATAAATTTTATTTTGTTCGTTAATACTCTGTAGTTTCGATTTTGTTCATCCGTTAGTAAATAAATATACTTACAACTACGATTTGAGATACTAGTTTTCGTAAACTATAAATATTTTAGAAATTCAACTTTTGTATTGTCCGAAGCAATATTTTATGTATTATAGTCGTTGTCTTTGTCGTCGTATGTTCGTCCTCTACTCGTTAGATCAAGTAGCCATGGCCGATTCGTTTTCGTCAATTTTCACACCTACAAAGCCACTATCATCATCACACTAGCTAGATTGGCCAACTCCACCTCCTTATTATTATTATTTTAGTACATAGAGCATCCAATAAGGATCTCGAAACCGTCGAAAACATTAGGAGCAAAAGCCAAAGAGCAAATCGATTATTTGGTTGACAATAATCTTTCTGACGCATGAAGCTTTTCCTTTACTCTTTTTAAATTTGGATATCGTATCAAGCCCACGATGCATATCTTATCGCCATTCCTTTCTTCGACTTTACTCCTATCCAATCATGCACATGTAACATATGTATCCGTCATCCATGTGCCACTTTAACAATCACATGTCCCGTATTGTTAAATCAACTGGATTTAGTTAGAAAAGAAAACTATAATAACCAAGCTAGGTTATCCGATTAGGACGACGTTTATATATGTATATCTGGGAAGATTCGATATACACTTCATAAAATCATTTAGGTACGATGTTAGTACTTAGTGATATATCATATATGTTACAACTTACATGTATGGAACTTTGTTAGATATATAAATAAAACGTTCTGTTAAAGTCTCTTTTTCGTTTAAATCTGAGCGTACTAAAAGTCTAAAATGATATATAGGATGATTGCAAAGCTAATAAATAATTGTCGACATAAAATATGATTTTACTACCATCGTCCACTTTGGTAGTGACCTTTGGTTCCACATCCACTATGAAATGTGAATATGATCCCCAAGACAAAATCATTGAGCCATTTTATAATATATACACACTACCAGTCTACCATATAAATATTGCAATCGTAGATAATGGTAAAATACCCAGTCTGCAAAAAAGTATGTCTAACTTTTCTGTTTTCTTGCAGAATTTTCAAAAGAATCAGTTATATAATCAATTTAAACTAAACCACGCCTGTTATTGTGATTATGATTTGACTTCGGTGCCATATGACAAATGACAAATTCCTAAGCCACTACAAATTGCTTTTGAAATATTTTAATTCTATAATGAACCAAAAGTTTGTTTATTATATTGCTTACAGCTTTAGAGGTTGATACATAAGTAAGTTTTGAGTATTTTGTTTGGGCTTCATAGCGCAAGCTGATGAAGTACAATCCAAAGGGGAAGTCGTCTTGATTCCACTTGAGTTTTCGCAGCATTGATTTAGTTGTTAACAAAGAGATATCATAGTAAGGCTCATTCATCCAAAAACGACGTCTACAAATAAATTAGTAACCAAAACCTCAATGCCTATTTCCGACTCTTTAATGAGTGAACGATACTTTCCATAAATTTTGCTTTAGGCTACTTCGGTTTAGCTTCTAAACTTAATTGTGAAAGTTTAACATTATTATAAAGTAAAGTAACATATTTTTTTGAAAAATTAATAGATCTATTTTACCAAAAAAAATTAATAGATCTAAGTCTGAAAATCCGCATATATCTTAGAGCATCTTTAACGCTGCCTTTTAATGAGGCTTTTTATTAAAAAAAAATAAAAAATGAAAAAAAAGCGAAGACGCGCCTCTTGTGGAAGGCCGGGAAGGGGCGCCTCTTGCTTGCCAGGTGTCACTGAATTAGAGGGTGAAGCATTGGTTACGCGTTAAACGCAAAAAATCTCTCTCTCTCTCTCTCAATTTGTCTCTCGGTGGGTCTTCTCCTCGAAGCTTTCCCTCAGTGCCTCACCTCAAATCCAAAGGTAAAACGGTTCTTCTATTCTTTGTTAGCTATGTATGTCATTGATTATTATATATGATGTTCTGATCGCAATTTCAATATGATGTGTTCGTAAGTTTGTTTATGTTCGGTAAGTTCTGTCTCGTGAAACAGAAAGTAATGCACTGATATTTACATGTGTGTTTGTGGTAGAAGACGAAGAAAAGATCAGCAGAGGAGTACATTTGGTGGAACAATACATGTAATAGTCTTCTTCTTTTGTATTGATTGAAAGGTTTATTGTTGAGTTGGGTAGTAGTTATGTCTGAATTAATTTTTTTTCCTGTCTTGGTGTTGTCAGATTGAAGGATCAAGCTTCAGCGAGCAAAGGGTGATTGAGCAAACGTTCAACGAGCAAAGGTTAGTGTTACTCTGTCTTTCTGGTTTGATTAAGGATTTGGTTTCAATTGAATCGTACTGTAATTTGAACTCTTTAAAAACATTAAGTTTAATAAAGTTTTTTTTAAGAACCCTAAATTAAGAACTTCCCATTGGAGCTAAATATATTGGTCTCTCTTAAGTATCATTAATTACTAAAAAAACATTAAGAGCTCAAATTTGCCTCTTAGGGTTGATGATGCTCTTAATAAGACGAAATTCAAACCACTATTAAATTAATTCATTTTAGAAGAATAAATCATTATCAACCATGATTAATCAGGAGTTTTTAGAGTAGGGTTCTTAGCGGAAATTAAGAAACTATTTCTTAACTTTTAACTAAAAAAGCTAAGAACCTGTTCTTAAAGTCTTTATTTAAAAACCGGTTAAAAGTTAAGAGACAGTTTTTTAACTTTCACTAAGAACCCCATTCTAAGAACCCCGGTTAATCATGCTCTTAGAATTTTAATTACTAGACCACTTTTTCGTTGTTTTTAATAGTTAGAAAACTTTAACTCAGGTACCAATTAATAGCCATGTTCTTTTAATGGTCGCTGCAGCCAGCTGTAGCATCAACAAAAATCACTATGACAAAGGCAAACTGAACGGATCTTGAAAACTAAATCTGACGCCAACAAGTTGACGGAGACACAATTAGCGGAAGTCGCTAATGCAGCTACCTTTTTCAGAGTCAGATTTATTATTTATTTTTGCCGCAGCGACTGGGAAAACAAATCGGTTTTGTCCCGCCAGCACTGTATTTTTTTTTGTCATTGATGATTCAGAAATGTTGCATCCAAAGGGATGTGATAATAAGCAAAATAAAAAACCAAAAACAAAGTGGAAGCCAGTAGGCCCCAAAAAGTAAACCCAAACTGTTGGGAAAATAAGAAATCATAGAGCAGGTTTCCAAACTCAGAACCGAGCCTTATCCTGCTAATATTAATCAGCAACAGAGTAACCTTAAGTTGCCTCCTGCAACAGAACAGCAGACAGCCAATGAGGCCCACCAAAAGCAACATATGATTGCAGACGTTGGTCCTTTGTGACACTATCCGCTATTGTAGAGGCTGCAATGTTACATGTTTCAGGAACTAGAAACAAACCGCTCTTACCCAGTGAGTAAACGTTATTTATTAGCCAGCAGTGTATTTACCATGGAAATATGTGTAATTTTTGAACGCTAGTGCTGGTGCTGGTTGCAGCGTTTGCAAAAAGAACAGGGCTAATATCTTGCTAACATGTAACAACAGCAATAGATATAGTTTTACAAGTGTTTTGACTTGGGTTTAACTCATAAAGCACGGGTAAATTAAAAAGAAAGAAGATCTAGGTTATGTTCGCTTAACATATTACATAAAGAAAATAATAAAAAGAACCGATTGATCCACATTTTCCTCTTAATTTCCATAAACAAAACAAAAATAATGGATGTCTTTTTTAGTTCGGTTTTCAAATTACCTCATCGCCCTTTAGGGTTTACAATTTGAGAAAATATCCCACTGCTTTCCTCGGAAGACAAGTCACTCACGTCATGTTCTCCGGCGCCGCCGACGTTAACCGCCATACCACCACCTTCTCCAGCTAAATCCTCGGACTCACCTCCACGGCTAGGCGTTGGTTGTCGCGACCCATCAGCAGTTTCTTGTAACTGAAGCGCAAACTCAAGATTCCACAAAACATCTCCCATCGTCGGCCGATCTAAACCACTATCCGAAAGACACTTCTCCGCCGTGTCCGCAAACTTCTTCAAACATTCAGGATTAATCTTCCCTTTCAGATTAGGATCAATGATATCCTCTAACGTCCCTTTCTTTTTACAGTTCGTCGCCCAGTCACCAAGACTCACTTGCTCCTTAGGCAAGCTAGGGTTTAAAGCCGGTCTAGCACATAAGATCTCAAACAAAACAACTCCAAAAGAGTACACGTCTGACTTCTCGGTTAACTGCTGTCTCCTAAAGTACTCTGGATCTAAGTAACCGAAGCTTCCTTTGACTACGGTCGTGACATGACCTTGGTTCATGTTCGGTCCGGTTTTGGATAAACCAAAGTCGGAGACCTTCGCAACCCAATTCTCATCGAGTAAGATGTTCGTTGTCTTCACGTCACGGTGTATGATCGTATACTTTGCACCTGTGTCAGGGCCAGCTCAACATGTTAGTGGACCCTGGGAAAAACAATTTTTGGCCCTTAAAAATTATATTATATTACACTTTTCCTAAAATTTTACTTTATGAAATTTTATATATTATAATAAAAAAAAAAAAAACGGCTCTTTTGTTTCGTTAAACAATTTTTTTATATAAAATATATATATATATATATATATATATTAAAATCAGAGTCTTAATTAATATAACATGGGGACAATGGGATTGGAACAGGTTGGTCGTACCTATTGTTCCCCTATTAGAGATTTAGAGGCAGCACTGACCTGTGTGAAGGTAATGCAACCCTCTTGCAGATCCAATAGCGAGCTCTAGACGTCGTTTCCAAGTTAACTGAGGTCTCTTCGTGTTGTAAAGATGCTCCCTAAGTGTTCCGAGTGACATGTAATCGTATATCAAACACATCTCTCCTCCATCGTCGCAGTAACCTATCAAGGAGACCAAGTGTTTGTGTCTTAACCTCGAGAGAAGTTCTATCTCTGTCTCGAACTCGTTGAGACCTTGTTCTGAGTTAGGGTTTGATTTCTTGATGGCCACTTTTGTGGTTCCGTCTATAACTCCTTTGTAAACTTTACCAAACCCTCCAACTCCTATCACGTTAGACTCATCGAAGTTTTGAGTTCCGTGTTTGATCTCAGACAACGTGAATCTTCGACATAGACCAGCTGCAAGGTTAGATAAGTGGCTTCCCGTGTTGCTCTTACCGGATATAGTAGATTTTGTTGCGGACGTGTGTGAGTTTCCGTATATAGGAAGCCAACTCGACGTGTAAGAGTCGCTTCCTTGGAACTTACGTTTCCTTTGATACATTGTGAAACACAACGCACATAGTAAAATCGCTGCTACTCCACCAGCTGAACCGATGATAAAAGCTGTGATTCTTTTGTCTCTTCGAAACTCTCTTTTACCATCTTGGTTAGCTTGCATAGGAGATGGTTTAGGGTTTGGACCCGCTAGGTTTTTCATCGTGTCCATCTTGAAAATCTCTAACCCGTTGAGCTGTGAGTCGAGATACTCTGGTTGAGCAAATTTAGAAGGAGTCATCTGAAGTGAAACATCTTCGCCTCCTGCTCCTCCGTTGCTAGCATCAACGTACATCGCGTAGTCCTTGTAGGTTGGGACACCTTTCCCTCCTGACCACGCGATTATATCCGCAGCGTTGGTGTCCCCTTGTGCGGTTCTGTTGTTGATGTATATGTTGAAAGCTTTTTGATTAACTTTAGATTGCTGGAACTCACAGAAGTGGAGTCTCATGATGTAGGTGAAGTTAGTATCAACTTGAAACATCCATGTGAGATTAGAATTAACGTTGAGGTCTCCGTTTGGTCCTTGTGATCTAGCTGTTTTGTAGACATCAGGTGGTGCGGTCGAGACCGGCATTTTCTGGTAATCAATCCTGAAGTTGTTGCTTGCTTGAAGGGTAACACCAAGACCTGCGCTGGGACGAAACTAATATTACATATGTTGTGGTTTTAGGCCTAAGAGTATTACGGGCTTCGACCCCGAACCTCCTGGTATTCAAAAAAAGAAAAAAAACACCAGACCTGCGCTGAATATGTAAGGCGCATCGTTGTACCAAGTTCTAGTTAACCCGCCAGAGTCTTGGCTTCCGGGAATGTCCTGACCGCCAACGTTAAGCCTAAACATGGTCTGAAGATTCGCGGACTTAGCATCTGCTGTTTGGTCTGTGAACCCAACGAGAACAGCTGTATCAAACAGCTCCGGCATCTCAACGACTTCAATACCGTTTATGAAAGCAAACGCTTTAGGATGTTTATCTGAAGGAGTAAACGTGATGGTCAAGGCATCTTTTAGGGTTGGTGCAAGAGAATATTCTCTAACGAGGTAAGCTTGTGTTAAGGCTTGACATGTGATAGCTGCACTAAAGTTGCTTAGAAGGGTGATATCATTAGCTGCTACAGAGAAGTAAGAGTCATCAATGTTGAGTCCTGTGTATTCTGATGGGTAGAAATGCAACCGGAGCAAATGTCTTTTGTCTCCTTTAACCGGGATCTCATAAGTCGCGGGAGCTGTGAAGATTCTTGCTGTCATATAAGGAATTGTTGAGAGAAGAGATGGATCTTGATACGTAGCTGTTGCATGATCCGTGTTTGGTGTTTTCAAGAACTTGGTGTCGGGTTCCCATTTCTTCTTGTCTGGATCAGAAGATGGTTCTGATGCCCCGCATGCCAACGCGAGATCTTGGCCGTTAGATTGAGAGATAGAAACTAGAATAACAGAGAAGAAACAGAGGAGGGAACACAGGGTCCTCGTTTTCTCGTTCATGGCTGAAACATTAGATAAATTACGTGTTTTAAATCCTCAGGAACATAAAAGGTTAATTTTCTTAGTGGGATTGTTATTACCTCAAGAAACCAGGAGAGAAAACTTGGAGGCTTGTTTCTTCTCCTCTCTCCAAACCTAACAATGTATGATCAAAGCCATGGAAACAGGAGCAGAAACCTCAACAAGACAAAAACAAACAGTTCGTTTTCCTTGGTCATTGGATTTTTCTCATTTTTTTTGGTGTTGTGTCTGAAACAGAAACAGAAAGTAGTTAGAGAATCCATGGTGGAGAGGATTAATAGTAGAAAACTATTTTAAGCAAATTTGGTTAGAGCTTTGAAGAGAGAAAAATATACTTTTGAGTTATTAATTCTTACACTAATGAAATAAAATTCATGACTTAAAACTATATTGACTTGATTCTTAAAATAGGAAAAAATAACAGGTTTGATCAATGTACATTCTTGTAGAGTAGGATAATTATGAAACACGTTTTCTTTTTTGGGAGTCAAGAATCTAAACAAAGAAAGATCCCTAAATAAATGAGGATGAGTCTTTTGTATATCAAATTTAAACAATGGAGGAAAATAGCTTTTGACTCCATTGCATAAATCAATGGTGAAAACTACTTTCTCAAATCCTCCATTAAAGGCTCTTTGAGTCTCTTTTTGTGAGAGTTTATGTGGTCGGGTTTGGCAAAATTTTCAGGTAGAAAAAGAGTATACAGAAGATTTTCTGATCAACCCGACCCGTAGAAGCTTCTTTGTTGGCCGTGTTAGTTGGTTTTCACATGCGGCCAGCAGATGAAGAACATACATCTAGACTCATAAGCAAAATCCAAAGCTATATTCTCCTAAAGAAAACAGGTAGTAAAATAAGCCCTAGCTTGTACCAGAAGGTATCTTTTCCAATTCTAAGAACAAATCACCTGCCTTGCATTACAAGTAATCTTTTTAAAAGATATAAAAATGGTGAGGAGAAGAGAAGGCCTTACCTTACCAATCTCGTCTTCATCACCATCACTTCCTGAGACACAAGTGGCACCATTAGCCTCGCAGAAACCGAAACAGCGGTTATCAAAGCAACTATCAATGCGTGAGACACCGCGAGATGTTGCTTGGGAGAAAAGACGACGTCAGATGTTAAAGATTCAGGAAAAGAAGCAGAAAGGCCTCTCTGACAGCGATTGTGATCCTACTGATCTAACCGATGAAGACTTAAGGGAGCTCAAAGGGTCCATCGAGTTAGGGTTTGGATTCAAGGAAGAAGCAGGACTGAAGTTGTGCAACACATTACCAGCATTAGATCTTTACTTTGCTGTGCATAGGCAGCTTTCGCCTCTCCCTTCACCTAGTAGCAGCCGTAGCAGCAACGGAGGGGATGGCTCTTTACCTTCTACCTCTGCTTCCTCAAGCAGCATTCCTTGTAGCCCAAGAACCGACTCGGATTCATTAAAGATTTTATGTCCAGGTAAAAACAAATACTTCCTTTCATCTTCTAATAAATGCTGATTTTCTATGGTCAGTATTTACATGCATAGACTAATTGTTAAGTTTCCTAGACTTATAACTTAAAACCAATTGAGGATAAGTGGATTGAGCTAAGGTTTTTGTATATTAATCATGTCCCATCGAAACTCTTGGAGCTTATATTCTCACACTAATCATTGTGGATTGAGTTGTGCAGGGGACAGTCCTCAACAAGTAAAACAAAGATTAAGGCATTGGGCACAAGCTGTTGCATGTTCTGTGATGCAGTCTCACTAATGAGTGAATACGTTGTGACTCTTAAGTTTCAACTTGAAACACTTGTGTTTTTTTACTATTGCTGGTGAGATAGGACAGAGAAAGAATCCTACCAAGTAGGATCTCTCTGAAGGAGGAAAATAACAAAAAAAAAGGAAAGTTTTGGGAGAAAAAAAAAGATAGAGAAAGAGATCATCATGGCTCTCTCTCTACATAGTTTTGCAAAAGTAACAAGATGAAGAGAGGACGGCCTTTCTTATTCGTGTACTGTATGCATATAGACTTTTAATGTATGGTCGTGGACTTGATGATGGTTACGATGAAAAATACTTTGAAGTATGTTTTTCATAAGAGCCTTGTATCATGCAAATGCACGGATCTATTATATGATTGGTTTCAGAAGAATTTTTGACCGTATTTTACTTGTGTATTAATCATTTACTTGATTTAAAAATAGAGAGAAATAAGTAACAATAAGTTTCATATTTTTTGCACTTAAGATTCAAACTCCCAATCAACCTAAAAATCCATTTCAGCATCAACACAAAAGCTCCAGTATTACAGACACACCAAGTCACCAATCACAAGAGCTTGCGGAAGCTACGATAACACAATGAATCATATTTAGTCTGAGAGAATATAAATGACTCGCTATTCACTTGAGGTTTCTGGGTGACGGCTCACTAACTCTGCCTGGGGTGGGGGTGGACCTACCCCCCAGCCTAAAGTGGCTAGGTGGGGAAGTAAAATCAATCCTTGTTCATACATGGGCTTTTCAGGTACAAAATTACTAGTTGTGTCTCCATTAAACTCAACGATCGTAACTATCTTCTATACGACGAATACATAGGATCAAAATCTTCTTGAATCGTTGAGAACTCTGGAGTTCTAGCCGTAACGAGAAAATAAAGGGTTTCAAACCTCTCTTTTATAAAAATATCCATATCAATAATCTCCATACAACTCTAGGCATAGACGACTATTTATATGAAAACTAAATAACCTTAAAACTATTAAAAATCCTTAAGATAATTATAACTAATTAAGATAAACACTAAAATAAATAATAATCTAGATAATTAAGATATTTAGATATATCCAAATATCTCTCTCCATCAATTTCTCTCACCTTTCGTCAGGCCAGAAACATGAAGAAATGAAATGGACCTTCTCAACATCCGGCTAGCTTGGTTTCGTAAAACTAACCAATCGGTCACTAGTAATCAGTAATCACTAATCACTAATCAGGGTCCATGCGTCTCAATTCTCAAACATGGACTTGAAGCTTTCTAAGTATAGATCATAGTTTTACCAAGACGAAGACCTAATTCTCATAGTTCGATATAGGACCCCGTCACTGACTCGGTGTTAAGACCAAAGACTGCTTATTGCATACGTTGTGAGTAGAGTTCATGAGCTACACATCCACACAAAAAGATATGTTAAACCTCCCTGAAACAACAAATCAACATCTAAAAACATATTTCCACTGGTATAAATAAATTAGAATGAGATTACAAACAATACGGTCCAGGTCAGCTGCAAGACCGTGGACCATCTCGCCACCGTGTGGTGCGAGTGGGCTGAGATGGAGCTGAGGCACAAGAATTTGAAAGGAGCGTTGGAGCTGATGAGGCGCGCCACGGCTGTGCCGACGGTTGAAGTGAGAAGGAGAGGCGCTGCTGCCGATGGGAACGAGCTAGTGCAGATGAAGCTGCACAGATCCTTGAGGCTCTGGTCGTTTTACGTTGACTTGGAGGAAAGCATGGGGACGCTGGAGTCCACGAGAGCTGTGTATGCATGCCACGCCTCAGATCATACTCAACTACGCTTTCCTTCTCGAGGAGAATAAGTTCTTTGAAGATGCGTTCAAGGGAGATATACGAGCAAGCTATAGAGTCTGGTCTCCCTCACAAGGACGTGAAGCTCATGTGCATAAAGTTCGCAGAGCTGGAGAGAAGCTTGGGAGAGATCGACCGTTCTCGCGCGGTCTACAAGTACGCCTCTCAGTACGCTGATCCAAGATCCGACCCGGAGTTTTGGAACAAGTGGCAGGAGTTCGAGGTGCAGCATGGGAACGAGGACACGTACATAGAGATGCTGCGGGTGAAGCGAAGCGTTTCCGCGAGTTACAGCCAGACTCATTTCGTTCTGCCGGAGAACAAGATGGTGGACGTGGAGGAGGCGAAGGCGGGTTTGCTGGATGATGAGATGGCGGCGCTGGAGAGGCGGCTGATGGCGTCTCCGGTGTCTACCACGGTTAGGTCGAGAGATGGTGGGAGGAGAGATGGGTTTGTGAGCGCGGGGGTCATCTCACAGTCTGGTGAGAATGAGGGGAAGCCAGTGACTGCTAAGAAGATATTGAGCTTCCGGAAAAGAGTGATGATGAGTCTGATGGGGAAGATAAAGTAGAGATTGCTCAGAAGGAAGTTCCTGCTGCTGTGTTTGGAGGACTTGCAAGAAAGAGAGAGGAGGAAGAAGCTGAGGAAGGTGGTGAGAAGACTCTGGGTGCGTTAGAGAGGATAAAGAGACAGAAACTTGCACAGTAATTAAAATCATGTAGACAAATTAACTCTTGTAATATCCAGAAGAGGATCTTGTGTCATGAGAAATTTTGTAATTTTGTTTTCGTCTCTCAGATCCACCTAAGGTTGTTCAATATGGTAAAACCGAACCGTACCGAACCGAACCGAACCGAAATAGACAATATGGTTTGGTTTTGGTATATACCTTATAAACCGAATGGATATAATTTTATAAAAACCGTAAGATTTGGATATGGTTTGATATATAACCGATTAAACCGAATAAACCGAACAAAACCGATTAAAAGTAAAAACATGTAAATATGTATCTATTTTCTAACAATACATGAAAATCTATTTGTTACATAAGTTAAATTTGTGTTAATAACTATTACCATAACTTTATAGTAATAAAGAACTTGTAAAACACTTAAACTATAATTAAATAATAATACATCGCAATTTAGACATTTTATTTTCTAAGTTTTTTTTTGATCTTTTTATTTTATTTTAGTCTTCACTAAATTAATACGAAGGTTATAAATTTGATGGATAATAATTAATGGAAAATTTTCACAACTTTTTTCTTATCTATAAACAAACAAAGTTCTGTATTCAATTGAAAAAGCATGACTTTAATGAATACTAAATATGAAAAAGTGGAAATACTTTTCTTTTCATGTTTCTGTTTTGTTTCATATTTTTATTTTTAAAATTTAAAGCTTTGATTTTAGTTATAGATTTGATTATTTTATTTGTTGGTAGAAGCATTTTTACTTTTTGATCATTTATTTGAACATGTAATACATTTTTAATAAATGACTGTGTTGACAATATTACTCTAAAATTCATATAATATGATCTCAAACTAAATAATTATATTTTTTGGTATAAAACCGAATAAACCGAAAACCGACGGTATATAAACCGAACCGAAGTAAATATGGATTTAGAATGGTAGTTATATTTTACTAACCGAAATACCGAAAACCGAAAAAACCGAACCTAAACCGAACCGATATCCGGATTGAACACCCCTAGATCCACCCATTGAGTAACAACATTTTATGCAGCCTGTCTTTAGGTTCATCTGATGTTAAAAACTGAAAGTTTTGCAAGGTTTGCTATATTCTTAAGAAGAAATAGCTAATATAGATTCAAACACCATGGAGCCATATTTCATAGGAAGACAAGTCTGCTTCCATCAACAAAGAGTATTTGATCTAAACTCATTTAACTACAGGAAAAGCAAAAAAAAAAGTCTCATCATTCTTCATACATTATTGTCCTTTGAGCTTGACGAAACCTCAGTTTTTTCCTCTTCCTTGTTGCTCATTGCTACTGGAGACGACGAGCCAGCAGCAGAATCTTCTGGTTCCGTCTTAAGCTCAGACTCAAACTCTTTTGCAGCCTGCATGCATCATTACAATACCCCCACAAGCCTTTCATCAGTGTAAATATTAAAGACGAGAAGATCTAAAAGGAACACAAAACATACAAGTAGTAGCCCTTTTGATCAGTTTTCTAGAAAGAGATTAACCTACATAACAAGATGATCTATACAGCAGAGTTATCAATGAGCTTATTGTTTCATGGTTAACTGTTTTACAAGCAAATGTAAAGTTATATTCTTGATATGTGACTCTATACATCAAAGTTATACACACACTCAATTTCAAATCTTTCTGAGTCTTCGTCTTATCAATCCTAACAAATTCAGACAGAAACCATACCAACTACTAAGCACTTGAACCATAAAATTCCCAAAACACATTTCTTCTTAAAGACCTTTTTAACATCAAATTCCAACTAAAATCAACAAGCTTTACACATCAATTGGCACATGTGATGATGTGGAAGACACAGACCAAAACTATAGCATCTATAGTTTGAAAGATATCAAAGTATATGAGTTTGTAATAATCGGACAGCAAACCTGTTGAAAGCTCTTGACGGTCTTGCCAATACTCTTGCCAATCTCAGGAAGCTTCTTAGGCCCGAAAAGCAAAGCGGCGACGCCAGCAATCACAGCAAGCTCAGGGACACCGAGACCAAACAGGGCATTACAAGTGAGCGACTTTCTCCTCTGCTCCGGTCGAATCGCCACCAAAGAACGAGTCTTTGGTCGTCGGGTGGTCGCTATGAAACAGTTGGAGAATAAGGAAGAGCGAGATGAAGAGAGAGGCAGAGTAACTGGTGGCGGAGAAGATAGAGTCGCAACCGATGTCGCCATTACTTACTGCTCTTCTAATCTTTTCTTCTTCTTCTGGTCCTAACGTTATCTCTGTTTTTTTTTTATTCTTTTATCCAATTAAAATATAATAAAATTCTTAGCTAATATTTTCTTATTAGTGAATAACGAAAAGATAATATTTTATGCATATAAAATATAATAAATATCTATAATCAAACTTATTATTTATTTAATATACATATTTCAATAACTATCGACCAATAATATTTAATCGATCTGATATTTTCGATTAATTTATCATAAAATATATAAGTTAATAAAAGTGTTTTAAAATTTTACAAAATTTATCTTTGTAAAACAAAACAAATAAAAAAAATGTAATTCTAATTGCAGATAAAAACATTTTAACTCTACTAATTCACTACCAAGAAATGGTCTTTTCTATTGTCTCTACATTACCAATGAAGCTTTGAGTTTGATAACTTTGTAGTAGTAGTTACAAGATACAAACTGTAGATGTTGAAAAAGAGACATTGAAACACACATTTAAGAGAGACCTAATCAGAGATAAACAACTAGGTCAGACAATTCTTTACACAACACATATAACACTTTTGTCTCAATGCCTCTCTCTATTCGTGATAATGTTATACAAACCGAGTCTCTTCATCATCTTCTTCACAAACCTACTTATCCCCAACGCTGCGAATACGTTTCTGCAGATGCTCCAAGCTAGCAACTCTCCTCATCGACTCTGTTCTGTTCATTTTGCAACCGATCAAGGCCTTGCTTTTGTTGCTGCTTGAGCTGATCTCCGGTGTAGTCACTTGGGAGCTTGTGTCTAGAGAGTTCGATGTCTCTGAAGGATTAGAGACGCTTGAAACCTGAGGCATAGTGTGGAACATTGGGTTGAACCCTGTGATTCTCTTCACTGTCTCCTCAGCCATTTTCACCTGATAAAAAAGGTTTCAACAGAGTCTTGTTAAATGAGTTTTGTTAACTTTTTAATCCGAGAGGAGAGGGAAATGAATTTTTTAACTTACTTTAGCTCGTAGTGTCTCTAGATTGGCTTTCAAAACTCTGTTTTCTACAGATGCGTCATTGAAAGTCTGAGTTACGTCAGTGAGACCTTTCATGAGGTTTGAGTTCTCTACACGCAGCTGTGAAACCTACCAGAGAGATGGAGATTGTTAATAATAAGTGAGCTGAGAAAGAAAACAAATGTGGGGGGAGATTAAACATACTTGTGTCTCTAGCTCACTAAGGTGTGCTTGCTTTCTTCTTCTGGATCGTCTAGCTGATTCCCTGTTAGAGAGCATCCTGTAATTACAACAGGTAAACAAAATAAATGTTCAAGAAAGATATTTTGTCTTGTGAGAGAGATTGTAAATCCAAGAAAGGATGTTTTTACCTTTTGACACGCTTAACATTGGTAGGATGCATATTAGTTTCACCATCAGCTTCTTCGTCATCACCAGAGAACTCAGATCCACTTGTTATGGTACTGCTCATCACTGGTGTAGCTGCAAATGAAAATCAATACAGATTGGTTCAGTTAGCTTGAGTTTTATTTATATGCAATAACTAAGGAACACAGCAATGAGCAACACACAATAAGTGTCAATATACTATCAAGAACATCTTAAAGGGCTCAGCGTAGATAAGAGCAGTGTTTGAGCAATTAAAGAAACCTTTAGTAGAAGAAGCTAAGGAGCCTTGGTCTGATGCACTAGATGTATAAGCAGCCCCACCATTCTCAGATCTACCAGAGGTATCCTGACGTTTGATGAAAGCTCCCTATCAAATTTTCAAATATTAACACAACAACAAATCAATAATTATAATTAAGTCTTTGGGAAGCAAATAGCTTTCTTCTTCCAACTAAAAACCAATTTCCAAAGAACATATAAAGTTCACAAACTCAAATCATATTATATAATATAGATCTATACATCCCAATACTCATCAAGAACATAACCAGCTCAGTTCTTGAATAAGTAAGTTTTTTTTTTCAAAACAATTTTAGAAACTTTCAACCTTTAAAGCCAAAGGCATGTAGGCTGTTCGACTCAGCTACTACACAACATTAACCTCACATAAGAAAAGGTTTGGTTTTTCCTTTAAAAACTTTGAAAAACTGTTGTCGGTTAATGAAAGCATGAGCAGAGAGAGATTAGTGTTTTACCCTTTTCATGGCGACAGCAGCACAAGCTAGATTGAGTTTACTCTTCAGAATCTCTCTGTATTCGTGAGAATCTACCGGAGAAGACGGTCCAGAGACGGAAACGCCATCTTCTCCGGCGGAGGATTCTTGAATGAAGCGATGGAATGCCCACTCGGAGTCACTGCGGTTCATTCCAGACGTTCCATCAGATTCTTTGGCCGGCTCCGACCAAAGATGGTTATTACAGGAGGTTTCTTCGACAGAGAAAACTTTTTCCATTTTTTTTTGTTAATTTTTGTTGTAAAATTTTCTTTGCTTCGACTTCTCCCTACAACGTTTTCTTCTTATCCGATTGGGCAGCCTTTGCGTTTTAATAATACTTTTTTTTTGTTAAGATATTAAATTATCAGATTTACACCTTAAGGCCCCCGACAAGATTAGCGTATTCTTATTCACACCAAAAACTTCTGATTTATACTATTTTATCCAAAACTTTGTGTATTTTACTTTGTTATTTTGCCCAAAATTATACAGGATTTCCCTAAATAAGTTTATCGTAAATGTATGTTCTCCTTCAGTGCTTCACGTCCAATTATATTTTACAAATGTTTATAATAAAAAGACATTATTGGGTTATGTTTCTATTATAAAATAATAATAAATATAATCTGTAAATATATAAGACTAAGAGGGCCTTTGATGTAATATTGTTCTTTCTATCACAAGCCTACACGTAATAATATTATTTTGCCTTATTGGAATTGATATTGTTTTCCAACGCTTTTGGGGTCAAATCCAAGTCAGACTGACGTGTTATTAAGGGTATTTTAGTCAATCGGCGTCGTAAGAAGATTTAAAATTGTATTAAGTCGTCGTTGTTGGTTTTGAAACTTATACTTCAATACGTGGATCCATTTAATATTCCCAGTTGCATTCTATAAGGAGAGATCCGAGAGAGAGACACATGAGATATTGTTTTTTTAGTAACTGAAGTTAGATTTAGAGAAATGTACTGAACTTTAACGTTTTTTTGGATAAGAATCTATCAAAACTCAAGTTGCACTTTCGTGGGTCCATTTAATTTTTGCATATTATATGGTTCACTTGCACTAAATCTCTCGTCGAGAGAGAATAGATCTAGTGGGAGATAAGAAAATGACACTTTCAATATTTGGTTCTTCAATAACCCAATATATTTCAAGAACGTGAGCAAACACTTTCTATTAGAAACAAATAAATGCTGGAAAAGTGAAACTTCATCAAGATGCACCTCTTAAGCCAGGTGGTCTTTTTCTCTGTAAGAGACTACGTATTTAACTATTTCACTAACAACTATAAAAGAATGTAGACTACGTCTAGCTCTAGTTTTTACTCGTTTATCGATCTTTCAGTTGCGGAAGGGTTGTATAGGCCTGACGTGAAAGGTGATGGCCCATCTTTGGGAGCAACAATGCTCAACGGCCCCCGCAGTGTTCACTCCTTTAGAACCACATTAAAAAAAAATTTGTTTGTTTTTCCACGAGCAATAATATTTTTGAATGTCATTTGCTCCACGTTTTTCTTGGTCCACAATGTTTGGTCTATTCATATAAAATCGAGTATTGTTATTCATATTTTGTGTGGTTATGGTTTATCTTAATTATAGTCACTTTCTCTACATTGATTTGCTAAGACGTGCATGCTAAATCTCGACCTAATATACATCTTCCGTTGAAAGTAAGCAGAGACAATTCTTAAAACTTCACAAACTCATGTAGAAGCCTCTGTGTTTGTTGCACTGGCTAAGAATGAAACTGCTACTAATTATAATAGTCGCATTAGTATAGACTTCATACATAGTTAGTTAATTATAAGAGATATGTTAAGAATATTGCGGATCATATCTACTGTAAATTATTCAAACTTGACTATAATATGAAGATCGTGTCGATTACAGTTGATCTCCTCAATCTTACAATACGAATATTGCTCCCAACATGTACTCTGATGCCATCTTATTAGAATCCAGCCTGGGAAAAAGAAGGTTCTTAAAGAGTTTTCACAAAGAGTTATTGGGCTTGTAAGGACTTTTGTAGCCCAATAACGCAGGCCCGTAACGCACGCCTTTACTATATCAAAGCAAAGAGTCCTCTGAACTATTTCATGCTAGTTTGGAACAAATTTTCCATCTAAGATGATATCAGTAGAAAGCACGATGCTGATGGTGATGAAGAACTTGGACAAGCACATAACCATTTTCCATAACAGTTGATATGTTCTCTGGATCAAGGCTTCGTCCACACTCTCTTTCACTTGTAGAGTATCCAAAGAAACACATACTCAGAAGCTTTCAACCGTATCTTTCTATCGATTTATGTTCTCAGGTTCTGCCAGACGAGAAGACACTCAAGTCATTCGTAGAGAAAATGGTTTTGGAGGAATCAAACCGTAAAGACAACCAAGGACGTGCAGATCTTATAAATACTCTAATAATAAAGAAGGGAAAATAGTTGGGATTGCCTCTGGTATCTTCATCAGTGTCTATTCTCTATGAGGCCATATTTTCTCAGTTGAGTAGCAGAGAGAAAGAAACCTCAGAAGATGGACTTATGGATGTTCTAAAGGATATACTCAGGAAATTTGAGGAATTTCTCTTGAATCCGCACATGTATATTCTGCTACCAATCTCTAGGAGCTGGCTCTCAATCTCATTAACTAGAAAGAGAGAGGAAAGATTCATATAATGTTTTTGAGTTATATTATTGTTGTATATCCTAGTACCTTAGTAGCACTCTTGATTGATATTGACTATAAATGATAAATGAGGCAGTAATGTGTTGGTAACTTTTGATGTATATATGAAGTGATGTCATAAAGCAGACAGAGCATACAAGAAAAGCTAGTTTTTGAAAATGAGAGTACCATCATGTGACTTTTATTATTCTTGATCAGTGTGGATGGATATTTAAATGTCTAACAATCTGCATTTACCCTACTATTTTATTGATCCGATAGCTAGCGAACAAGATCCAAGAGGAGATATGATTGTTTTGGCCGAGGAATGGATGGCAGAAAAAGCATGGGAAGTGATCTCTAAACCCCTAGAGATGTGTGAAAGACATAATATAAGATAATGATAAGATGAAAGATAAATATCACAAAGACTTGCCAACTTGACTGTTGGTACCACCACAGCATCACCAAGTTGACAATGATGGTGAACATGTTGTGAAAGGACCACAAGAAAATGACTTCTTCAACTAAAAAAATAATAATAAAAGAAGTTTGCTACAGAGAAAGAAAGATGAGCAGAAGAGGAAGAAGAGAAGGAGACTCAAAATCCAAAAACACTTATTATTGGCTTTTTTTCTTTTTAAAGGAAAGCTTTCCTAAGACCTTATATCTAAAACATAATTTCCTGACCTTAATTATTAAATAAGACCAAGCTTGATAGTAGTGAAACCCATCCATTTACTCTTTTCCATCAGCAGCTCTGAGTGAGCCAAGCTGAACCGGTGCTTGAGTCCCAACCACCTTAGATGAACCATAAAGCGTCACATCACTGCCTTTAGCCTTCTCTTTCTCAATCTGTTCCTTTATCCAGAAGTAGGTTATTCTAAGCCCCTCCTGTTTTAACCACACACAATCATTCCTTAAACTCTCACTTCAAGATTCAAATTTCTCATCGCTGCTTAAGAATAATAGTGTTTTTAGTACCTTCAATCTCATAGTTGGAGCCCAACCAAGCTTCTCTTTGATCAGATTGTTGTCTGAGTTACGGCCACGAACACCTTCAGGGCCTGGAATGTGGTGAATTGGAAGCTTCTTTTCCTCAAAGCTGAGAACCATCTCAGCCATCTCATTCATGCTCACCATCTCATCGCTTCCAATGTTCACCGGCTCACGGAAGTCTGACTTAGTCAACCTAAACAAAAACAATTTCAGAACAAAAAAACTAACACATGTTTCTAAACATATCATTAATGATTTGGAGCTAATTAATGCCTTCACCTGAGTACACCTTCAACACACTCATCAATGAAGGTAAATGAACGGGTCTGAAGCCCGTCTCCCCACATCTCAAACCTATCTGTGGAGGTCAGAGCCTTCCTGCAGAAAGCAGCTGGAGCCTTCTCTCTTCCACCTACAAAGTCACATCAAAATATTAAACAACAATGGTAAAAGCAAACAATACTTCAAAGTCAACTGTTTGTTTGTCTGCTACTTACCTTTCCATGTTCCAAAGGGACCATAGATGTTATGGAACCTTCCAATGCGGCACTCAATGCCAAAATCTTTGTTGTAATGCTTGCAGAGCTCCTCCGTTGCAAGTTTCTCCAGACCATAAGCATCTTGAGGCTATAATAACATTATAACATGGCTTAAAAAAGAGACTTTGATCTTTAGGAGCAACATATGAATGATATAATCATCATCAAGGTGAGACAAACCTCAGCAGGCCAAGCATCTGACTCCTTGAGGCTCACATTGGTAGTTTCCAGCTGCTTGAACTCCGGATAGATACATGCACTTGAAGCATAGAAGAACCTGAAACACACACCCACAACAAAAAGTTTCAATCTTTTCAACTCTGTTTAATCTCCAAAACACACAAGAAAAAGCAACTCTGACCTCTTGATCCCATTGATCCTAGCAGCCTCAATCATGTTGAAGCTAATCATGGTGTTGTTATACATAATCACCGAGTGGTTGGACTGGATGAAACCCATCCCACCCATATCAGCAGCCAAGTTAAAAACATGATCAACTTTATCGGTGACCTTGAGGCAATTCTCCATGACCCTGAGGTCAACAAGGTGGAACTCGTCGCAGAACATGTCTTCAGTCATGTGCTCATTCTTCTTCCAGTCAGAAGCAATGACGTAGTGGCCCTCGTGCTTCAGACGGCGAGCAATGTGGGAAGCGATGAAACCTCCAGCGCCGGTGATGGAGATCCTCAGCTTCTCGGAAGGCCAGTAGAGCTCTCTCTCAAGCTCCTTGTACGTGTAGGCACCGTAGTCAGTACTTCCATTGGTAGCTGCAGCCATTCTACAAACACACACACAAATCTAAATCAGAAACATAAAAAAGAGTGAGACTTTGTAGTCTCAGGTATTATCCAGCAACTTGGGAACAAGTCAGATCTCATGCAAATAGGTATAAAGATATGATTTTTATCTGATAAAATTCTATAAAAATCTGATTTTTACAAAACTCTGAAACAAAAGGATGTGACAAATCTCAGATTCGTACTCTAAGTTTTGTAATGAACCCAGAACACACAATTGTTACAGAATCCTAAATCTGAACGTGAGTGGTATTAGGAACCGTAGATTTGAGGAAAGTTCAGATCTTTACCTGAGAGACCTTAGAGAATGTGAAGAGATAATGCAGAGAGAGAGGGGTGAAGGATTTGAGCGGAGGAGGGAGAGCAATCGTATATATACAAGCTTTCACAAGAAGACGAGGAGGCTTGGACACAGCAACACCGCTCGTTTTATTAGTTTTTTTTGTGTTTTTTCTTCTTCGAAGACCAGTATACCCTTCAAAATCGATACTTATCAATTTCCTTGTGTTATATAAATTGATTTTTTTTTTGCTTACGTATATTAAAGATATTTCACATTTTGATAAAATGATTTTGGTGACTAACATTAGTATAGTCTTTAAGATGCTTGCTTTCGTTATTGTCATTGGTTCATTTTATTTTGTCCATAAAGAATAATCACTAAATCTTGGAATTGAATGTTAAAACTATTTTTAATTAATTGTATTTTGGAAGAGTGATAGCTAACTTAAAGTATTTTAATCAATATATCTAAGTTTAATCTGCATTTTTTGTATTTTTGATTTTTTTTAAATATTTAGGTATATTTTAATGTTTATTATTTAAATAGTTATTTGAAAATACGAATTAAAAATTTTTCAGTAAGATTTGTTATAGTAAAATTCAAAATATTAAAAAAAGTTATAGTAATAAGACATTTACCATGAACGAATCTTCAGTGTGAATTGTTTTCTTTCTTTTTTACCATGTGTGTCGTGCCGTATATCGTACAAGTCCACCGAGAAAAAAGAAGGAACCAACCAACCAGTCAACTTTACTAGATCTCGTCAAAACCAACCTGTCGTGTTATGAAATATCTTTCCTATAAGGTAGAGATCATCTTAAATTTTTGCATAAAACTTCACGTTTTCAAATAAATGATCAAGTTGTCAGAAAAAAACCTCTCTAAAAAGGAGCATCTCCAACTCCACTCTATTATTTAGAGTAAAAAATGCTCCAATGGTATTCTATTTCTCACTCTATAGTAAAGTAAAAAAATAGGTTTACTCCAAATATAGAATAATTTGTTTTTTTTTCATCATTCTATTTTTTACTCTATTTTAGAGTACCATTGGAGCAAATTCAAACTATATTATAAAATTACTCTATTTTAGAATAAAAAATAGAATAAGCCATTGTAGATAGTCTTAAGTTGTAATTGACTGAATCTTTTTATCATCTTGAAACCTCTATATGATGTCTTCATACACTGCACAGTCTGCAGTTCATTTTGGTTTAATTAATTAACCATAAATGAAATAGAATAAAAGGAATTTGCATCGTTGACGTTCAAAAAAATTACAATTCACTCTATGATTAATTTTTCTAGTATACTGATACATTATATGTGTTTTTATATAATATTGTCATATTACCATTTTATCCAACCGGCAAAATCTACAAACAAATTTAATAATAATTAGTGATTGTGAAAAAAAAAGTGACCAGTTGTAATAAAAAAGGCAATGGCGAAGACGTAGACAATGAAAAGACACAAAACTTTTTCATTTCTTTTTGCCTTCTCTTAAATCATTGATTCTCACAATCATACTTCTACTTTCATATATTTTTTTTGTATTTAAATCTTGCAAATGAGATTGAGATTACCGCATCAGGATTGATCCACAGTGGTGAAGAATAACAAAGGCGGGTCAGTAAAAGTGTCGCTTTGTCGGAAAAAAAGAGAAATGAGATGAAGACAATCTCTATATGGTGATGAAGAATAATGACGCTGTGAATGATCCAAAGTTGATCGGAGAAGATGGACAGTTTTTGTTAAATTGTATTATATTCTATTATATGCATATAGAATATAAATGTAAAACTATTTGTATTATGTTTGTTCTATTCATGTTATATAATGCAATATATTCTGTCACTATATTATTTTAACATTGTTCCATTCCATTTGATGATTAATAAAGAGTATTCTATTTTGTTTAGAAATATAATTTGTAATTTTCTAAAGTTATACATATCGTTATATGTTTCTAAACCTATAAAAATTGTACTATGATCTATATTATACAGTTTAATATTACATAAGATAATTTAATATTACATAATATTATGTATCTTTTTAGATTTTGATATTTGAGTTTAGGAATAAGTGGTTAGGGTTTGAGGTTTAATATTAAAAAGGTAAGGATGTATGGTTGTGGTGAACATTAACTTCTTTCATACAATCATAAAACATTTCATAATTTCACCAAGATATATTATGCTATGTATTTTGTTCCATTTTATTTGAGTTTGAAGTTTATATTTTGGTTCACGGTTTATATTTTTCGGTTTATGATTTACTGATTAGAGTTCAAAGTTTAGTATTTATGGGTTGAGGAAAGATTGAAATAAGGTTTAGTATCTAGATTTTAAGTTTGAAATAGAATTAGTGTTCTATACTATTTTGGTGATATGAAATATAATATCTAAACCATCGATCAGTAAAAACATAAGTAATGTGAAATAGACTGACAATGTAAATAGATATAATACACTATTTAATGTGACAGTGTTGTACTGTATCCATCCTTTTCAGTAAGAATGTATTCGGTTATTATGTATGTGACGTGGACGCCTTCACCTTTTTTAACTGTCAATAAGGTAAATGTTAGCCATGCTTGATTTTGTCAACGTCATCTCTGCAGTTTTTTTTTTTTTTTTTGATAACTCTGGTATCTGAGCAGCCACAATCCCAACTATCCCCCGAAAGGGGTCCAGCGCCCCAACGGAAGGGATGTTAAATCCGTTGTGGCCAAGACTCGAACCCGGGTCATTTCTGCAGTTCTCATTTACCGGATATTTGTATATAAAATAGGTAAATCCGGTTCAACTTATGCATAATTGTTAGTTTCTTAGTTACGTTAAAATCAATGTCATGCAATTAATTTCCTTTCTAATTATAGTTATCTAGTAAATTCTTCTTAAAATAAAAGAAAATCATAAAATTAAAAAAAGAAAAGAAAGGCCGGATCACATATACATTTTTTCCCGACCACACACACCGTCTAATTTTTCACGTATATATACTAATATAATAATACCATTATTTATTTCTCTTTTTTTTTCTACAAGGTCGTAAAAGAGAGAGAAAAATAATAATAAAAATAATATAACATTAATTTAATTTTTTCCTAACTTTCTCGAGACCCATTCACTTTTTAGTCTGGGAGAGAAGGGAAGCTCATTGGAATCAGATTCTTTTCTCCGTTCTTTAAGATCTAGGGTTTCTTCGCCCCTTTCCGATTTGCCCCCCTTTCTCCCTCCTCCACGCCTCTCTCTCTCTCTTTCTACTTCACTGGCAGTTGTTGTTCCGATTCGATTGATTTGATCTTAGATTCCCGACTATGCTCGACGCGGTTGCTCCGGGAGACATGGCTTCCCTCGACGCCGATTTGCTCCAGCTCCAGGAGATGTCCACGTTCGTCCTCAAATCGAGACCCGAATTCACTCAGAAGCTCTTCGATCAGTGGCTTTCTCTCCCCGAAGCTCACCGTCAGGTAGATTCGATTAGGGTTTCACTTATTGGCTTCGATTGATTACTAGACTTTCAGCTCCAAAGCTATCATCTTGAGATGCTTTAGGTTGCTGGGATTTTGCTTCCGTGTAGATCAGATTCAATTTATACTCTGTTTTATAGGTTGCATCGTTGCTTCAAGATGCAGTAGCTGGAGCTCCTTTGAATGTTCCTGGGAGTGCATCTGGTTCAGGTCCTGGCACCAGCAACTCTTTACCGTCTATGTTTCCTGCGGGGAGTGCTCCTCCGCTTTCACCAAGAAGCTGCGGTTCGCCTCGTACGATGAAACAGAGGGCCCCTTCTAATTTAGGCTCTCCGTTGAAAGTACTCAACGAGCCTGTTAAGGAGTCGATTCCTCAGGTTTTGGAGCTTCCACTGCAAAATTTTAATAAGTGCATCTCTTCCTTATTATGTTCTAACAGAGTCATTTCTGAAATGGGTGTAGTTTTACTTTCAAAATGGTCGCCCACCTCCAAGCGAGATAAAAGAGCAATGTATGTTTAGAGTCAACCACTTTTTCTACGGCCACACGGATGGACTGCAAATACAAGGTAACAGATTCATGAGTTTTTTTTTTTGATATCTGAAGTGAGACTTATTATTCCCTTTTCAATACTCAGAATTCAAATTAGTCACCCGTGAGATCTGCAAGCTTCCATCTTTCTTCTCCACGTCACTTTTTAGGAAGATCGATGTCAATAACACAGGTTTTGTTACCAGGTGTGTGTCTCTCTGTGCTCTTTATTTTCTGGAATCTTATATGCGCATAGTTTGCAGTGCGTGCTTCAAGCTTTCTCCTCATTTTATAGACGCTATGTTATGTTTATGGTATTGACAATGTTGTAAAACCATTTAACAGTTTTTCGTTTGTGCAGGGAAGCATTTATTGATTATTGGGTAAACGGGAACATGTTGATAATGGATAAAACTACCCAAATATTCAAGATACTAAAGCAGCAAAATCAGAATTTCCTTGTGAAGGTAGTTTTTCTTTTGATTTGTTTATTCAGTAATGAAAATTAGGTTCTTTCTCCAACCTCCTTTCTCTTCTGATTGGAGTTTTCGTTCTCAGCTTTCTTTTGTTCTCGCAGGATGACTTTAAGCCACTACTTAAAGAACTTTTGGCGACACATCCTGGGCTTGAATTTTTGCAAGGCACACCTGAATTCCAAGAAAGATATGGTTAGATCTTAATTCAGTTTCCTATTTCATCTCATCTTCGCTTTTCCCTCTTGGGTATTCCTTGAGTTATGGTTCTAGAGTTTTGTAGTATATCTTATCCTTGGATGTATATTGTTAGCTAATAGCTACTGTGTTAGGGAGAATGAGTCTGTTATGCGCGGTATAATGTATATTATTCCCGTTTATATCATTGCTAGATGCCTAAGATAATATACTGTCTAGGACTCTGACAAGCTTGCATATGTAGCTTCTAAGCTAAGATTTCTTTGTTGTGTTAGACCATCTTCTTGTAACTTTCAAATAGTCTTGCTTTCTGATACCGTTTGTATTTTGATGGCCAGCTGAAACTGTTACATACAGAATATTTTACTACATAAATAGATCCGGAAACGGTCGACTTACATTTAGGGAGCTTAAACGTGGAAATTTAATCGATGCTATGCTTCATGCTGATGAAGAAGAAGATATCAACAAAGTGTTACGGTAATGATAAATAATTTGTTTTATTGTTGTAAATATCGAGTCAAACTTCTTATTGCTTTGATCTGCATAGTACATGTTTGTGTCACTTCTTTCGCATTAACGCTTTTCTATGTACTTTGGAAACTAGGTACTTCTCGTACGAGCATTTCTATGTCATATACTGCAAGTTCTGGGAGCTCGATACTGACCACGATTTCCTGATTGACAAAGAAAACCTTATGAAATATGGCAACCATGCTCTTACTTACCGGATTGTCGACAGGATATTCTCCCAGGTTTCGTCTCAAAAAATCTTGATCTGTTAGCATGCTTCTTATTGTAAAGTTATTACGTCTCTTAATATAAATGTCATCAAGGAATATGATACGGATCAATTTCTACTCAGGTTGCTAGGAAGTTCACTAGCAAAGTTGAAGGGAAAATGGGGTATGAGGATTTTGTCTATTTCATACTTGCCGAAGAAGATAAATCGTCAGAGCCTAGCCTTGAATATTGGTAAGCTGTGATCATTCAAAGGTGGCAGACAGACATAGTATTTTGAGTGTTTTATCTGACACAAGTATATATTGGACTAGGTTTAAGTGCATTGACTTGGATGCAAATGGGATTCTTACGCGAAACGAGATGCAATTCTTTTACGAGGAACAGTTACATCGAATGGAGTGTATGGCGCAAGAGGCTGTTCTTTTTGAGGATATACTATGTCAGCTAATTGATATGATCGGACCAGAGGTTCAACACTATTTCTCTTGTTATTTTTGGATATTATATGCTTGAGCTCTTTTATATTAAAGGAATATATAGGAAGTAGTTGATGTTTCCAGTCTTCTTTACTGACTCTTACATTTTTGTTGTCTTTCGCAGGATGAAAGCTATATAACCCTGAATGACCTGAAGGGCTCCAAACTATCTGGAAACGTCTTCAACATCCTTTTTAATCTTAATAAATTTATGGCATTTGAAACACGGGATCCCTTCCTCATTCGTCAGGTATTTATTGTCTGAGATGTCATCATTGTTACTTATTGGTATGCGCGGGGCCTCTTGTAAATATTTGAATGTCAAAATGGAAACAGGAGCGTGAGAACCCTACGTTGACAGAGTGGGACCGTTTTGCACATAGAGAGTACATAAGGCTTTCAATGGAAGAAGACGTTGAAGATGCATCCAATGGAAGTGCTGAGGTTTGGGATGAGTCATTGGAGGCTCCTTTCTGAGTTCATCTAGGTAACTTCCCCTGGATTTCACTCTTCTCTTTATAAACCCTTCATGATGAGATCGAGCAATCTTCATTTAATGGGAGTAGAAGCAACATAAATTAAAATCAGTGGGATTAGGGAAAGGAAAAAAAGCTAAAAGTTAAAAAGAAAATCTCCGGTTTGTGGAATTGATTTCATGATATTGGTAAATCATGCAGGATGTTCAGTTTATCAGAAGAAATATCGAAATCATAAAGAAAAATCTTGGGAGCGTTGTGAAGTAACGAAAGAGAAAGACGAGAGTATATCCTCTATCTGCTTCAACATTTACTGTTTTCCTTTCAGTTTATAGCTATTGTTATGCGCACGAGTTTCATTTATTTAATTTAAATAATCAGCGAGCAATGCTGATTTGCAAGTTACACAATTGGCACTTGTTCATCCTGTGTTTTGTATTTTCTGTACTATTGTTCCTCTCTATATCTGTACTTTTGTAGCTAAGGATCTTCTTTTGTTTTCAGAATTGTTAATGCGACTTTAATCAATTGGTTGGGTTTTTTTTTTTCACTGGGAGGCATCTTAGAAAGTAGATAGTTTCGTTATACCATCAGGTTATAATCTGATGTTTTTGGTTTGGGATTTAGGAATAATGCTCTACTTAAAATCATATTCATACTCTGCGGGTTTGTAGATGGAGAGATGATCAAATAGATTGCCTTTTAGAGTCAGTTCTAGACTTGTTTTCCCAACGTTCAAATAGATGATCCAATGTTAGCCAAAGTATAAGACAATCGTCTTAGCTCACGGGGCTTGTATGTATTCACACTGGTTTGTGTGTATACTCTTTGTAGTTGTGTTTGCTTCATCATTTACACTTGTTGAGAATTGTGAAAACCATTGTCATAGTTCGTTTGATTCTTTTTTTTTTCTTTTAATATAAAAACTTGCTCTGTTATTTAGAGGAATCCAATGAATTTAGTTTTCAGGTAGTGGTTGTTTTTATATAAGGTCACATGGCTCCAATAACCCCACCAATAACTATGATTTCTCATTCACCAAGACAAGAAACCACAGAATCTTTGTCCTAACTCTGCAGTTTGGCGGGTCCAAAACCGTACACCTCTTTCGATCGGACTCTGAGGGCATTGAAATTAAATCTTCGATGTCGATCTGATTTACAAAAAAGGAGTGATGGGCGCTTATAAGCTATTAAAAGAGATGAAAGCTGAACTAGCCACTCTGGAAAATGCAAAAAGCATCTGAGAGACATTATTTAAAAAAAAAAGAGAAATCAGATGGCAAAGTCGTAAATAAACACCAAATCCAAGGCTAATAATCAATTACCCCTCCCTCCAGAGAAGCGTATAGCAACCCCCAAATGGTTGCAACCAAAAAAAAAATTGCAAATTACAAATTGCAGAGAGAGAAAGAGATCTGAGCAAAAAGCTTTAATGGCGAAGTAAGTACGCACCTAGCCGCTAGATCGAAACTTCCTCGGACGATTATTGTCAACCGTTGGCATTATTTCTCTTCCTCATATTCCTTCCTCCGTGTTTTTGGATCGGGTGTGGGAGAGAGCATCAAAGCGCCTCCGTGTTTCGTCCTCTTCGAGCCTCCCTCCTCAGGTGACTTTTCCTTTTTTTTCACCTTACGGACACCAATGAATTAGAATATAGATTAAAAAATAAAAAATACAACTTTCGTTTTTGCTATTAGATTTGAGGAATTAATTTTTGTTCCGTAATCTATAGGTTGAAGAAGATAAAAGGGAGGGTTTTGTTTTTAGTCCTCCTCTCTTAAAGGTCATATCTTTATAGAGAGAGCAAAGTCTCTACTAATGGAAGGAACTAAAGCTTGAAGAAGAGACAGAACCTGACTTCTTTAGATAAGAGAACTGAGCCCCCTATGGAGGATTACTCAAAGTACACACACAGTCCTGCTCATCTAGCCGTCGTGCTTCACGACCACGCGGCTCTTAGACGAATCGTCATGGACCTCCCCAGCTTAGCCAAGGCCGGCGAGGTTACCAACGAGGCTGAGTCTTTAGAAGCCGAGTCACGCGCCGATGCCGTCACTGCCGTCATCGACCGGCGCGATGTCCCCGGCCGCGAAACCCCTCTCCACCTCGCTGTACGTATGCGAGATCCCGTCTCCGCTGAGATTTTAATGTCTGCTGGTGCGGATTGGAGCCTGCAGAACGAGAACGGCTGGAGTGCTTTGCAGGAAGCTGTTTGCACTAGAGAGGAGGCCATTGCTATGATCATCGCGAGGCACTACCAGCCTCTCGCTTGGGCTAAATGGTGCCGTAGGCTTCCGAGGATAACGGCTTCGGCGTCTCGTATCCGTGACTTTTACATGGAGATAACGTTTCATTTCGAGAGCTCGGTGATTCCTTTTATTAGCCGTATTGCTCCCTCGGATACGTATAGGATATGGAAGCGCGGTTCGAACCTCCGTGCTGATATGACACTTGCTGGTTTTGATGGGTTCCGCATCCAACGGTCGGATCAGACGTTTCTTTTTCTTGGGGAGGGTTATGCGTCGGATGATGGGAAAGTGTTGTTGCCTCCTGGCTCCTTGATTGTTCTTTCTCATAAGGAGAAAGAGGTGACGAACGCTTTGGAGGGGGCGGGGACTCAGCCGACGGAAGCGGAGGTTGCTCATGAAGTGGCGCACATGTCTCAGACCAACATGTATAGGCCTGGCATTGATGTTACTCAGGCTGATTTGGTTCCTCAGTCGAACTGGAGACGGCAAGAGAGGACGGAGACGGTTGGGAGCTGGAAAGCTAAAGTGTATGACATGATGCATGTGATGGTGAGCGTGAAATCGAGAAGAGTTCCGGGAGCGATGACTGATGAGGAGCTCTTCGCTGTTGATGAGGACAGAACGGCGAATGGTGCTGAGAACGATGGGTTTGAGGATGTGTTGACCGCTGAGGAAAGAAAGCAGCTGGATTCCGCGTTGCGGATGGGGAACTCCGAAGCTGCTGAGGATGAAGAGAATGACGTGGACGATCATGGTTCGGGAGGAGAAGCCAACGGTGCTCCTCTCAAGGAGAAGAAAGGGTGGTTTGGTTGGAACAAGAAAGGCGCGAAGCCTGGTCATGATGGTGGTGGTGCTGAAGAAACAACAGCAAAGGTTAAGAAAGGCTCCAAGTTGGCACCAGAAGAGAAAGAGAAAGAGAAAGGGAAAAGCCAAAGATCGTCGACGCTATCTGATAATAATTCCAAGGAGGATGCTGGAGATGGCAAGAAGGGAAAAGACAAAGGCGGTGCCAAGAAGAAGAAGAATGAAAGCGAGTACAAGAAAGGGTTAAGACCTGTACTGTGGTTAACACCTGACTTCCCTCTTAAGACAGAAGAGCTTCTTCCGCTGCTCGATATATTAGCCAATAAGGTCAAAGCCGTGAGGAGGCTCAGAGAGCTCCTTACCACAAAACTTCCCACAGGAACATTCCCTGTCAAGGTAATAATATCTTTTGCCCTGTTGTGGATTCCGTTTCAGACACAATCTTATCGAATCTTGTCTTGCTTATTGTGCAGATTGCGATCCCCATTATACCAACCGTCCGTGTACTCATCACTTTTACTAAATTTGAAGAGCTCCAACCATCTGAGGAATTCTCAACGCCTCCTACGAGCCCTGTTTTTCATGACGCAAAGTCATCAGATAGTTCATCTTCAGCGTCATGGGTGTCGTGGATGAAAGGTACTCGCGGTGGTGGCCAATCAAGTGACGGAGACAGTAACCGGTACAAGGATAGTGAAGTTGACCCTTTCATGATACCATCAGATTACAAATGGGTCGACTCAGCTGAGAAGAAACGCAGAATGAAAGCCAAGAAAGCTAGAATCAGGAAGAACAGGAAACAGGGTGCTTCGAAACCTAGTTCCTCGAGTTCCCGTTCCAATCAAGAACCGGAATAAAATAATTGCCACCTTGAAGAACAGGGTATCACTTAGACGAGAGAAGGTTTGGTTGTGTTATTGTTTGTAGTAAGCCATGTTATTTGTGAGATTCTTAAGGAACACACGTTTGCTATATAAGAAACAGCCATTTTGCTCTGTTCAGTTAGTCAGTGAAGTTGGTTCGTGATTGCTCTGAATTGTTTATGAACCAAACCGGGAAAACACTTTGTACAACAGCTGAAGAAACAAGAAGTGGAAGAGTTCTGTACATAGCTACCAGAACCGGTCTTTATTATCCAAATAAAATAAAAACCATTTAAAATATAACGCAAGCACGTCAACATATGTATATGTGAACATGTCTAAGTTACATTTTTTTGTGTAATCTAAGTTGCATATTCCTAGAATGTTCATGATGCATCATCGGTGGCGGATCTAGAAAATATTTTGAGTGGAAACAAAATAAAAATATTTAACCAATTAAATAATATATATTTTTGTTTGGCTATGATATATTTAAAATAAACTAATAATATGGTAAAGGAAAGTTTTATACATAATTTAAGGAAAGAGAATGAAACCAACTACCTCTTTGTTTTAGAAAAAAAAATATTTAATACAAACTAAAACGATACGTGAGGGAAAAGGAAAGGAAAATGGGCAAATTAGAGGGGGCTGGTGGGCGCTGAACTGAGGTTTGATGGGGGCAGTAAACGGACTGGAACCAACCAAGCTGCAGAAAATTACATATTTCCTACGCACATAATCTTACATGTATGTTTTACTGGGGGCAGCTGCCCCCTTTTCATACCACGTAGATCCGCCCATGTGCATCATTGGTTTTTCCTATTTCAGAATCATCGTAGACCATATAGGAACAGTGCCGGTCCTGTGTTTCATGGCGCCTAAAACGAACCAACAAAATAATACTCTCTAAAAACAATATATATATATATATATATATATATATTAACTTTTAGCTTTCTAAGCTAAAAAAAAATTAGAGTTTTTCATCATGTAGAAATTTCATTAAAAACTAATAGTTGATCTAAAAAAAAATTTTTTTTACAACTTTCTCTGCATTAAGCATGTTACTAGATAATAACATTGGTTTTAGATAAGTTTCAAAAAAGAAAAAAACATTGGTTTTAGATTACTCTAGTTCGTCTTGTAGCCACTTAACTGAGGTTTTTTTTGTCAACCACTTAACTGACTTATTATTTTGTTCCCAATAACACTTTCTAAAATGCATGAAAATGATAATAATGTTATAATTACTTAAAATGAAAAAAATCTGGTAAGTACAACACAAGAGAACATCATTTAGAAATTGGTTTAGTTTGTAATCTTCAAATTTTCAAAGTTCTGAGAGAGAGTATTTGAATCCAAAAAGAAATTTCATGTTTGTTCTTAGTTTTTAAAGATACAAAAAGTAGGTGAAAAAGAAGATAATTAGTCGAAAGAAAAAAATGCATGAGTTTAGAAAAAGAAATTAGATTTTTTCTTTTAGTTGGTTTGTTTAATTATGCATGTCTACGACATAAGATTTTTTTAATATTGATAAAAAAAATGAGAATCTTTAATAAATTATATAAACATTGAAACTAAGATTGTCAATAAAGGAATGAAAACCTGTCAGATTCTTTAAGTTATTTTCAAAATGAATATAACAAAGAAGGTTTTCAAAAAAGAAAAAAAAAAGAAAGCAAACTCAAGAATGGAACATTATGCAATGCCATAAGGAAAACAAGTGAAGCATTAACCACCGGACCAATGAAAAATATATGTTACTAGTTTGGCGCCCCTAGAATATATACATATTTTGGCGCCGAAAGCCCAAGCGTTACGGGCTTTAGCCCAGGGCCGGCTCTGTATAGGAACATGTGTTCCATCCATTACACATATACACCCCTTGAAGTTTGATCCATAATGTCTATCTGACTGCAACTTTCGATGGACTTGAGTGAGATTTGTGGATCCGGCTTAAACATATCTATTTTCCATAAGTTTCATGATATCAAGAACTTCATGAAACTTTCTAAATATGCTCTTTTGGCGAGTGTCCAAACATTCTCATGACGTTTTTCTGAGTGTCCAAACTTTCTAAACATTCTCATGACGCTTAAAATCCTCTTACTCTTAACGAGGTTTGAATAAAACAAATCTTTTACATTTTATAGTTGCATATCTATGAGTAATCTAGTTATATATTATTTCATTTCTAATGTTAAAAACCAGATTTTAGTTGCAATTGTTGCGTTTCTTTTTTTTTGTTATCGACTTGTTGTGACCATTGTAATTTAATATACTACTAGGAGAGGATCCGTACTTTGCGCGGATTGAGTTTATAAATCTATACATTGGGCCGAGACCATTTATAATTATAATTGTGGACCAAAATTTGTTTTGAATTTATCATGGACTTCACAGATTTGGGATTAAGAAAAAAATAAACCTCCAACAATCAGTTTTTTCACTGAAGCATAAATTTTATCTGAGACATGAATTTTATCACTCTATTTATATAAAAAAAAATCTAAAAATATCGTCAGCAAGTTGAGTAATCAAAATAGCGGGTTCTACAAATTTTTAAAAAAAATCTATATCTCTATATTTTAACATCTTTGAGAACCATCTCAATGGTTTAACCATCGACAGCTGAAATATTGTTTCCACAGTCGAATAATTTTCACCCTAATTTTCCACATGGTTTTAGACGATCAAGTTGATACATGCCTTAGTCGTATGCTTAAGAGATACTTTTGAAATTTCATGATATTTTTATGGAGCACTCGACAGTGTATACAAATGTGATAGTTAGGTTAACAGATTGTTAACCTACATTAAAAATATTATGTTTATCGTGAAACATTATGCAAAATTACTATATATATTTTCCTTAACTACCATAAAAACATTAGGCAACTTTTTTCTTGGTGACAAAGTATTTTATACACTTCAATTATCCTTACCAAATATTACTTCTGAAAAATTGTGTATCAAGCATACATATTACTTCTGATATATCAGTTTAAAGAACTTCCATGTTTTTAATTTCTTTCTGCTACCAACGAATCGATAAATATAACTTACCAAATGAGCCTGATTCTCAATTTTTTGTTAACACGTAATTTATGTTTTTTTATTGCCGTCTAACCATCACATGTAGGCTTTGGTACAATTGAATTAAATGACATTACACCAACATCAATTGTAGACAAACCGAAAGAGTAGTGGTTTGTAAACTGGATTTGTTCTGTGTGACAAGTTCCCTTTTTTCACTTCCTCCTTTTACTAACTTGTCCTCAAAACTTCTAATTTACTATATTTTAGCCCAAACTTTTTCTCTACTAAATGAGACCTCGCTAAAACCCCTCAACGAGTTCATGCACAATACAAATCGACCCAGATTATTTAAAATCATATTATTCTAATCTTCTAAACAAGAATTTTCGAAGATTTTGTACTACAACTTGCGTTCATATATGCACAAAGGCAGAGACATAAGAAGGTCAGACATAAAACTAACAAAATATGGCGCCGTCAAAGAAAGCAGGCCAGAGTCTAACTTGGTGGCGGATTTTTGTATAGAGGAGTTCCCATCCTGCACAGCTATAGATGCCGTTGTCTGCGAACAGTTTGTTGTATTCATTCCCCTGTCCCTGGATATCTACATTTACATGTGTTGACCACAGTTAGAACAACGATGCTATATAACTTGGGACTCTACCTCACTCCCTAAGAAGGTAAGATATTCATTGGTCCTTCAACCACAGAGAACTTTCTACTACTGCTTATTGTTGTTAATGTAAGAGAACCAAGAAGGAATAATGCATAACAAATCAAGACACAAGAGTGATATGCATTGTCATGTCGCACAGAAAAAAAAAGAGAGTAAGGTTCATAGCAACTAAGACGATCAGAACAGAGTTATAATGTGAAAAGGAAAAAAAAGGTGACAGCTTTGAAAATTCTACTACAAGTTCTTCAGCTTATTACAGTTATAATGCTAGAGAACCGAGTATTCATAACTACTTGCGTATAAAATGCCAATCACTCATTTTGACTAGAAATAATTATTCAAGTATCTTTTCATAATTTTACCCCAAAAAAAGTCTTATTATTCATTAACTTGAAAATATCACATGTTTATCATTTACTTCAATACAAGCCGTGAATAGATCGCCAGAGTTCGAATCCTCGCGCCGGATCTCGCATCGATCCTTCCACGATACGACGTGGAGTCTGCCGAACCATATCTTATCGGACTGAAGCCATTCGCCACACTTGTATCCCACAGATGTGGTTCGATCCTGGAGACCTCACGTAACACGAGAAGTGTATGCTTGAATGTCTCCTCCTCCTTTTCTTCTTCCTCGAACGACATCGAAGGAAGACGTATGTGAAGCTGTTACCATTTTTATTTCAATTTTTAATATGAAAGTAATAACAAATTCCAATATCTTTTCTTTTTGTTAATTTATGCAATTGTACAAAAAAAAGAAAAGGGAAGACACAATATCAATATTTATTATTTCATAGTATTGTACACCTTATTATGCCAAAACACCAGCAACAATTTATTAAATCTTTTTTATTTTTCTATGACAAAAGCATAATATTATTAGGGAAATTGGACTGTATGACCAACAAAAATTTTATAATTAGGTAACTAACTAAAAAAAAATTTGACCAAGATATTCAACGTATTTTCTAAAATATATACCAAACTACCCTTGAAGACAACCGGTTAACCCTTTTCTCCTGTCTTCTTCATTATTTTCCCAGATATCTGCAACTAACATCTACATCTGTTTATTATTTTTTTTTATGTTTTCATCATCAATTTATTTCTGTTAATTTTTTTTTCCGATCAGCGATTACTCTATGAAATCAAAAGATCAATTCCTTCCACCTTCTGTCTTCGCACTCTGTTTTGCTCATTAATATCTCAAACATAACTGGAACATCCACAATCTAAAATGGACCTGGGATATTATGTAAATCTGGTGATGAAAAGTAATGGTGGTGGACAGATGAATGTATGTTGTGTCGGGGATATATGAGGATATGTAGAAGATGATTCGGCAGCTACTCAATGTAAAAAGGTATATAACATAGTAGTATTATTTGCAGAAATGTAATTACTATACTATTTAATATATACACTCCCATTGTATTTCTATATTATTTCAATGAAATGGAACATGATGGCATATTAACATTTCTCTTTTTCGTATTAATCATTAATAAGTAGTATAATGTTTATCGTGTTTTATTTTGTTTAATGATTGAGCAATGTTATTCTTTTTCACCTTTCAAACTACAAAACTATATAATCTACAACGCTATGGTATTTCTATACCATTTGCGCTAAATGGAATAGCTTATTTTTTCTATTCACATATTCTTTATACGTATTATAACTTTATATTGTATTTTATATTTGGGGTTTAGGGTTAATGATTAGAGTTTATGATTTAATATAGGTTTTGGGTTTAGTGATTGGGGTTTAGGGTTTAATATTTAGGGAGGGGGTGGGTTTAGTGTTTTGGGGATGTTAGGGAAGTGTTGGTGTGGAGTCTATAAATGAAATAGTATTTTATATTTGGGTATTTTTTAATCTACAACGCTCTCGTATTTCTATGTCATTTGCGTTAAATGGAATAGCTTTTTTTTCTATTTACATATTCTTTATATGTATTATAACTTTATATTATATTTTATATTTGGATTTACGGTTAATGATTAGAGTTTAGGGTTTAGAATAGGGTTTGGGTTTAGTGATTCGGGTTTAGGGTTTAATATTTAAAGGTTGGGGAGGGGGAGTTGGGTTTAGTGTTTTGGGGATGTTAGGGGAGTGTTGGTGGGATCTGTAAATGGAATAGTAGCTAGAACCATACTTGATTTTATTTTGGAAAACTATTATATTTTATACTGTAGTATTTATAAAAAAATTATAACATTATTTTGTACCCGTAACATAACGTCATCAATGGTGTGTTAATCGTTGTTTCTCTTCTTCAGTAAACCGTGATTATATCTCAACCTTCTTGCATGCGTCTTCCACAGTAAATACCACAGACCATATAACAAATAATCCAATATACATACTCATCATCAACGATATAATCATCCTCGTTCACATGTTCTTTATGTCGACGTTATCTATTTTTTTCTGTTACCGATTACCTGGAAAGAGGAAGGACATAACCGGCACAATTGTACACTAAATGTTATTGAGTTAATAACGTCAAAATCAGTGACATATTCTTCATTTCCTTTCCAAAATTGGTTAGATGGCAAATTAACCCATATTATTAGTAAATATTATTTGAGTTTCAATGTAGATAAATAATCAGCAATGATAACATATGCATAGCATTCGTTTTTCGCCAGAAGGCCCATTTTCGCAAGCAGCACTTGGCGCTAGTTTATTCAGTTTGAGACAATAGGCTTTACACTTATTGGCATCGCATGGATTACTTTTGTTTCGTAAAATTTCACCACATTTTCTGTCACCTTTTGCTGTCGAAATCGTCGTTTCTCCTGTTATTATAATAACTAAAATATAACCTTAGTTTTCATATTTAAAATAAAAAATCAATTTTTGTAAAATATATGTTTAGAGTTTTTATGCATATTTATATTAAAAAAATTGAAAGTCTAAATATCTTCTATTTTAATCTTTCATTATTCTTGAAAAATCATTAAACTCAATAATATAGAATTAAACATATAATCTATGTAGTTACCCTTAGTGAGTTTATATTTATAATTTATTATGTAATTAAAAATAAAAAAAATATTTTAAAATAATGATAATTCTTATCTATATTGGGTTATTATCTGGAAAATGATATTTATATTATAAAATTTAATATATTAAGATACAAAAAAATCAAACAAAAATATTTGTATAAAGATATTTTCTAAACTATTTCTAATATATGAGTGTTTTCCATTTGTATAAACATATATATTTTGATGAAAAACTAGTATATATAAATAATTTGATTTTTAAACTTTTCGAGAACATTTAAATTAATAAAAGATAAACTAATAAGTATTTGTACAAAGATTATGCCCTTATGTGCGGGTAAAACACCTAGTATAAAATAAATGATAGCAAATAAATTTATTTTTTAATGATTATTCAATATTATTAATAAAGCAATAAATGTAAATACAAACCGAGCAGAAGAATTGTGAGCATAAAGAAACCAATAAACCAAGGTTTGAAAGTAACTTTCATCTTCGATAATGAAATAATGGTGTTTCAAAAAAAGACAAAGAAGTATATTTATAACTGAATCACAAATTGAAACATGTCTAATTTAAGCATACATCTTTTTAAATTCCGATATAAAAGGATATAGTTTGACCAAAAAATTACAATCACTGATTTTTTATTTATTTAATAAAAAATTAACTTATTTATATTTAACTTTATTTAAAATATTTTTGATATGCATAAACAATCATATTCGTTTTACTCTTAGATTCAGAATTTATGTAATGTATATTTAGAAAAGAAACATAAAGATAATTGAGAAATTGCAATTTGATCTAATCTTACAATACTAAAAGGAGGATATGAGCTTCATTGAACCTATCCACGTATGCATGAAAAATCAACCAATGAGAAACATTCTTTTTGCCACGCTACTTGCTTTGTCAACTAAAAAATCAAATTAGGCTTTCGTAGTTCCAAAAATTTAACTCTGGCCCAAATTTGCTTTATCACTAGAAATCCACCATTCATCCAATCGCCTTCTTCGCCTCTCCACCTTCTTTTTCTTTTTAATCAAATTTAGCTTTTCCACCTTCTCTGAACCTCCTTTGGAACGTCACCTTTCCACATTGATAAATCTTAAAGCCCCCTTATTATCTGAAACAATAAATGTCTATTCAACTCTTGCCATTCCCTAAAACTTATAGCTACATATATTTATTTTCCAAATCTCTGCGCTTCGACTAATTCTCCACAACAAAATCATCAGGGAGTGGAGATCAGTCGCAACTGTTCCTGCCGATTTACAATCTCAGGTTGGATAGTTTTCATATAAAAGGGTCTATTCTTCCGGAGAAGAATCAAACGTTTCTTTTTCAGAGGTAGTACCACGAAATTGGAGACTCAGTTTAATTTTACGGCTTCAAATTGCAGTCTGAGGTCCGGTGAACCTTATTCAGTAATGATCTTCTTGCTAAGACAATATCCATATTATAATTTTGTTTGATTTTGGGTTATCTCTGTTCCTCAGGCCTGCTATTTTCTTTATGCTGAAATATTTGTTTTCCTGCGATATATTGTTGTCTGAAATAGAAAACTTCACGGATGCGGTTGGGAGTCCATTCTCCGTTTCGGCTGAAGTTTTGACCAAGGACTACGATCCAGAATCACTTATTTGGAGCGATGATTGAAATGCCACTCTGGCTCCAGCTTCGGTTTGGGATGTAAGATTGTTACTTTCACAAACTTTTATGTGCTTTATAATGGTTTTCTCATGTATGTTATCAATCTAAATAGAAACGTAAGAAGAAATCTTTGTCTGAAAGGCTTAATATCTGATAAGAAAGATGCTCGAGAGAGACCCAAATGAAGTCTTAATGCTCAACAAGTCTTGCGTAAGTAGGATTATGAACTCCATAGCTTAAGAAGATATGTAACTTAATCTTGGTTTATTTAGTTTTTTGTCAGGCCTTCCATCGATAAGGGACACACCGTCATGAGTCGCTTGAAGAAGTTTTCAGCTAACCGTCTATGATAAACCAAAGTAACACAAACCAAATTATCATAATTGGAACTGTGTGAACGTTTTTTTTTTGGGATTAGTCTTTGATATTGGAGTTTTAATTAGTGTTTTTGTGAAAACAAGTGTTTGATTTAAAGTTTATTTATTTTTTATTCTGGATCGAATAGGTTTTTCACACAATATTTGTCCGGTCTCATATTTTCTTAACTATTGTTTTTAGCTATTATAATGTGCTATGGTATTTGTTTTATAGTTTGCAGGAGGTGACGACACCGTTGGTTGGGTTCTTGGATGTCTTGGAGAGTTTAACAAAGAAAAAACATCACCAATTACTCATGTTGACATTATCACTCTCTGTCAAGGAGTTTTGGTTGGTTAAGTGAATCATTCTTCTCTCTTGTGTCATCATCACCAGTCTTTTAACAAATTGCCTTTAGAGATTGTTTTTTTTCCTCTTCAAAAAATAGTGATATATTGGTTTAAAAGCTATCCTCAGTTGTGCAACCCACACTTTGGTAAAATGCATAACAACTGCATCTTTGTAAACTCTCTTTATTGAGCCAGTGATCGAACAGTCCTTGCTAACAAAGGAACATAATGAGGTTTTAGAGTACCCACAAGTTATCAACGTCATGAATGTGCTATATATATATATTTTATTTACAAATATGAACATAGGGCAATTTGATTTTTCCGGAATGCTATCTTTCAGCTGTTACTATAAGATGAAGCAAAAATTTGATCCCCAACATGTCAATGAGATGTTTAAGAATCAGTTTATATAGTTATGAATTAAGCATTGGAGACTATATATTTTGAGATAGCCATAGTATCAAATAAAATACATTCACACTTTGATTAGTTACATCTTTAATTTTGTGTGATTTCGTAGCCAACTTTTGTTTTTCTCTGTAATTTATTGGCCAAATTTTATCTTAAATTTGATCTAAATTTTAAAGAAATCATATTTGAAAATAAAAATAATTTCACATAAAAATTAAATTAGAATCATAAAAATGTGTGGCTTGTGGTGTGTACCATTGAAGCAAATCAATCATATAGTATTAAATTAAAAATATTTTTATGGTTTTTGATTACGCTCAGAAAACGTTCATATTAAAACCTCCTACATATTTTACCCTTTTTAATTAAAAATCCTTAATTACAAAATAATAAATACTAAAAAATAAATGTTGAAAATAAAATATAGTTTCAAAATTTTAAATATTTATTAAATCATTGTGTTATTGGTCATCAAAATTTACAGATTTAAGTATTCAAAATGATTACAAATGCAGTGTGTGTATATGTATATGAAATGAAAGTTAAACATGATTACAAAAAGATTAATAGAAACTTTAATTATGTTTACATCTAAAATATATATTAGTATATAAATTAATGATATTTTAAACATAAAATTATTATCTTTCAAAACATTTCATTTTAATTTGTCAAATAATATGTCAAAAAATTAATGATAATCAATCTTTATATTTAAGTTTAAAATATATATAAATTTTATAAACAACAAACCGCGCGTAGCGCGGTAAAACCTCTAGTAATGTTAAAAAGACAATTTCAGCTGATAAGTATAAATAAAATTTTCTAGAAAAGTAGAAATATAATTTTGAAATGAAATATAAAAAGAGAAAGAGAAAGGGAAAGGGAAAAGCCAAAGATCGTCAACGCTATCCCCTAGACTATATTTGAGAAGTGATTTTGCCATATCTCTTCTTTACAATCAATTTCACAAAACAAATATGACATGGCTACTGAAATTGATGACATGGCTTCCAGAAAAATATGACATGGATAATTTCATTTAATGTTGATTTATATTTTTGGCAAACTTATCAGAATATGGTAATAATTCATATATTACATTTAATATTGATATTTGTTTTTGGTAAACTTTTTTTTTAAAATATGGTAATAACTCATACATTATCTATAAAATAAATATATTCATATATGATATTTCAAATTTCAAAATATTATTATTTTTGTATAATTATATAATTTGTATTACTAAAGCTTTCAAAATTTTTTACTATTTTTAAAAAATTTAAATATCTAACCGTAAGATCATTAGTTTTTTATATACCTAAAAGTTTTATAAATATTGTTTAGGCTAAATTTTTGATAATTATACAAGATTATATCATTTTATTAATTTTATATAAATTGATTTAATATATATCAAATCTATATTAAATATTAGTAAGAAAGTAGTAAAATTTATAATATTTAATAAAATTTATTTTTAAATATAAATTTGATTTAAAAAATTCATTGCACATAGTGCTGGAAAACAGCTAGTGTGATTATAATTCCAAGGAGGATGCTGGAGATGGCAAGAAGGGAAAAGACAAAGGCGGTGCCAAGAAGAAAAAGAACGAAAGCGAGTACAAGAAAGGGTTAAGACCTGTGTTGTGGTTAACCCCTGACTTCCCTCTTAAGACGGAAGAGGTTCTTCCGCTGCTCGATATATTAACTAATAAGGTCAAAGGCGTGAGGAGGCTCAGAGAGCTCCTTACCACAAAACTTCCCACAGGAACATTCCCTGTCAAGGTAAATTTCTTTTGCCCTGTTGTGGATTTCGTTTCAGACACAATCTTATCGAGTCTTGTCTTGCTTATTGTGCAGAAAGTTTGGTTGCGTTATTGTTTGTAGTATGCCATCTTATTTGTGAGATTCTTAGTGAAGACACGTTTGTTATATAAGAAACAGCCATTTTGCTCTGTTCAGTTAATCAGTGAAGTTGGTTCATGGTTGATCTGAATTGTTTATAAACCAAACTAGGGATGGGCAAAAAAACCGAACCCGAAAATTCAAACTGATATAATCGATTAAAGGGTAAATCTAAACCGAAGTGAACCTGACATAATATCTGAATGGATTTTATTCTCTTGTATTTTGGGTTTTATCAAATCCGAATTCAAATGGATATTAAAAAAAAAACACTTATATTCATGTCCCAAGCTTTTGTTAATGCAAATTGTTTAAAATTTTCAAGTTTGTGAATTTAAATATGTATTTTCGAGTTAGAAATAAGTATTTGGAACACTAAACATGAATTATAACCGGACCCAAATCTAAAACTGGTTTAACTGAATTTTCGATGTGTTACCGAACCCGAGTGAACCCTAACTGACACCAAACCGAACTTTTATATATCCGAATGAGATCTAAATTTGTGCTCCAGAAAACTCAAACCTGAATTGATTCCAAACCGGAACAGATTAGACACCCGAACGCCTAAACCAAACCGAAAAAAAAACATTTTGTTACAACATCTGAAGAAACAAGAAGTGGAGAAGTTCTGTACATAGTGGAAGCGGTGAAGTTACCAGAACCGGTCTTTATTGACACTGAGAAAACCGGACATGACTTTACCACCGGTATTCCTAATACCATCAATGAGGAAACACCAAGTGGAGCCTAAAGCTCCGACGAAGAAGTCAGCTTCTGACGCTATCAAGAAGTTAACAAGAGGATAGTTCGTGCTCATCTCTCTCCCAAGGCTAGCTTCATACTCAGCCATCGAGTTATTACCAACTTGTCTCGCCACTTCCGTGTAATAGAATCTCCACTGACCATACTCTTTACTCCTGTCCACAACTTCCTTCATCTCCGTAGAGAGCCAGATCCTGTTGAGCTCCGGAAACCGTTCTCTGATCCTATCAGCCAAACGCATATACTCTTCTAAAGCTGCGACTCTCATCTCGCAAGCTTTGTCTCCCATACGCACATGCACGCTCAGCATTGGCCTCGGTATCCACGGCTTGTGACTCGACCACACGCTTTCCTCAATCTCCGACCTCTTCTTCTTCTTTCTCCAACCTCCTGCCGAGAGAACAATCTCAGCAGCTTCTTTCCCAAACGCAGCATGTCTAGCAACGTTCATCAAACCGCAAGTGTATTCCGTTTGAAACCTCATCAAGTATCTAACCGCCTGTGCTCTCCACCATCTCCTGTCCATTTTCCTGTGACTGGTGAGTAAGGTTCCGTTGATCTCTGTAGTTGGCCTCATGTAACTCCAAGGCTTACCCCATCTCTTTGGTATATGTCCAGACCAAATCTCCTTGGTGCTGTAGTTTTGTTTCCCTGTAACAGTCCCTCTCTCCCACGCTTCTCTCTTCTTCATTACTTCAAACGCACGTTTCCTACACTCTTTCGATGTTTCCGGTAGGAAGTAGCAAGACCAGCTTCCTCTAGCAGAACCTGCAACCAAACAGAAGATTGATCAAGAAGATGTTGTAGCCTAAGGTGTTGATATCTTTTAAGGACATACCTTTGCAACCATCATGATCTGCTCGGTTATAGTAATTTGAAACAAGAACTCGGTTTTCGTTTATAGCTATTGCGAGAAGACCAGTCATTCCAGCGATCTGAGCTCCTATACCAAAGCCAGGAAGCGTTTCCCAGTCAGCTACAAGGAACTTGAGACTCTTGTCTTCACAGTCCAAAGGATGCTGATGATACCATATCTCTCTTTGCACTCTTCTAGTTAATGGATAGTTATCTTCATCTCCTCCATTGATCTGGAACAAGTGTTTTTATGTGATCATTAGCTTCTTGATGATGACAAAGAATAAGAGGAAAGCATACCCAAGAAGGAAACGTATGATTTGATAGTCTTGTATCCAAGCGCTCTCTAGCTCGTGTCCTCTCCTCACAGTTCTCCAAATGTGGAGCGTTTGGGACATCAGATTTGTTCATCCATAGTTTCTTGAAATAGTCTTCATTGTTTAGTAATAAGTTGTCCCAAGCAGAGACCAAAAGATTCACCTGATCATCATCATTTTCTTCTTCTGGCTCAGCTTTGTTCTTCCATTTCAGTTTCATGTCTATGTCTGCACCCATGTCTGCATATAACACAACAATCTATCATTATATAAAACATACACAACTAGTTACCAAAAATTTCTTGAAACATACTGATGATTTGAGAAGTGGAATTGCAAGGAGGAGAAAAAGAGGAGAAGGAGAAGGCGGCGAGCTCGAAGGTGCCAATGGAAGTGAGAGCAGCTACGAAAAGAGAAGTGAGACAAATTCCACAGAGAAACCCAACCACACAGATTTGACATGGAAATGAGTTTCCAAGCTTTAATGCTTTATCTGAAACCACTCTCTCTAATGACTTCATGCTTATACCACTACTACCTCTTGCTTCCATTAACTTCTTGTTGTTTCTGTCTCTTGTCTCTTACTTCTCTTTGTAACTGAAAAGCTTTTCCCAATACTTTCTTCTTACCTATAAGTTTTCTCAGGAAACTATCACTTTCTTTTATAGCAACACTTGCCAACTATCAACCACACCTCACATGATATTTTCTAACTTTTTCTTTCTTTTCTAAGATAAATATGTATATATTTTGTGGAAAAAAGATAGATCAAGATACTTCCATCAAACTATGCTTGTTTCTTTCTTCATCAAGTGGTCCATTTTTCTAATTTCCTGCAAAATAGATAGTAACAATAATTAAATTAATCATTCTCTATGAACCAGATCAAACCAAGTTTTTTAAAAAAAAGCTGGCTTTAGAATCTAATGAACGTTTCTGAATTTCTCAGTCACTTTTTCTACCTAAACCACTGAGCTGAATAAACACAAATTGATTTAATGGAGAAGATAAAGAAAATTTGAAAGTATAAACTCATGAAACGGATTTGTTGCACTAATTATGGAGATATTAAAGGAGAGAAGAGCATAACTGTTGATCGTATCTGATTTTTTTTTTTTTTAACAATTTTAAACTGTAAAAAATCTGGTTTCTTATGATAAAAAAGGAGATTATGAAAACATGAAATTTCGATACTAGTAAATATGAAAAAAAAGACACTTGGATTATAAAGAAAGAGAGAACAAAATGGCTTTTTTTGACCAAAAAAATGGCTTTTTTTACCAGCTGGTCTGAAAATGAGGAGGGCAGAGAGAGAATTATAACACATTGAAAGGCTAACCCATAGTGCACAGCAAGTGAGAGTTTGATGTGAGCGAGGTTGGGTTATTAAATTATAGATCATCACACTGTTTGAAGTTTGATTACTTTTATTTCGTTTTTATTATACTTTGATGTTTGGTGAAGCAATTAATTCCTATGGTGTGCTTGGAAAAGTAGATGTGACTTGAATTAAAAGTTTAGTATAAAACACGGGATGATAATGACAATCGTATGATATATATGTGTTTAATTTTTATTGGTATACACAAATTCAATCATGCGAACATTGTTACACAATTACTAATATCTTTATGTCTGGTTTCTTTTATAAATGAAGCTTCAAGAACTTAATATATACCATTATCTCTTATGAACAGAAAACATACCCAGTTGGGCAAAGGTATGATGTAATAATATAATATCCATCCATCATCATTATCATTATCATCATCATCATCATCAACATTATCATTGTCATTATCACTATCATTATCATTATCATCAATAACATGATACATCATCATGATCATTTCAGTTAATGTATTCTTCACGTCACTACTAAAACCTAAAGTGTCTTTTTCAAATGATAGCTGGCGATTTATGGATAATTTGCTACAGAGTTTATAGGTATAGCTAAACCGGGCTGAACCAAGAAATTAACCTGGTGACGGTCTATAGGAAGCTCTCGTACCCGGATAACGGTTCTCTCTCTTTCCGCGGGAGCAAGATGAGTCCCGACTGCAAAAAATAAAAATAAAAGTTGAGAAAGATGACCAATCAACAAAAAGGATCAACCGCATCCTACCTATAAAATTCCATCGATAAAAAGATCCAGAAAGCATCATAAAAATGTATCTCTCCTGCCATTTTTTTTGGTTAAAAACCGACCCTTTCCGATCACTTTTTGGAAGCTCCTCTACAATTGGCAAGCCGCTACGAGGTCGAAGATGAAATTGCCCCTCTCCTCCATTAAGAGGAGCCAGATGATACACGTACAAGACCCCATTGATACCAAAAGACAAATATTCCAAATCATCTAGGTTTTGAACAGCTATGAGGATTCTCCAAACCGGAAGGCTTAGCTGAGAAGACGAAATTTCAAAAAGGCTGCATAAACCAGCAATCCGTGCAGGAATCACTCCCCGGAAGCCAGAGTCAAAGAAAGCTTTGTAGACGGCGATCTCCCCTGTGATGTAGCTAGAAGTACGTTCCTCCGAAGTAGAGATCCTGAGGGTAACAAAACGAGGAAGCGAGTACTTATTCCGCCACTCAGCCAGCTTGTACTCACTAACCGATGAGGCAGGACCCACTAATGGGGGAGCTGCGTAAACACAAGACATGGGTAGGGGAGCTACAGATCGCAATCAGATCCTTCGCATGGCTCCGAGGAGCTGTCAGATCGGGAAACTGGAGAATCCATCATTCTCTTCAACCTGACCATATCAGCCTCTGCGGGGACAAATGAAGTGGAACGCTTAGACATGGATCTAATAGTTCCTATCCAACAGATCGCGACAATGAGAAAGCTAATCCGCAAAAACTTAACAAACAAAGAAATCCGAAGAACTAGAAGAAGGGCAAGAGAAAAAGTTACCTGAATCTGAGATATCGATGGCGAATGAGCAAGGAATTAAAAAGGAAAAAGGAAAGTGAAAATCTATAGAGCAGGAGCCGTTGGGAAGATTTCCAAAGAAGCCGTGTATCTAATAACTTCCGGATTTCGACGGAGATTCAAAATTCAAATCAATTTCCTTATTGGCGAAAGGGGTGATCTCAGCAGATCCCCCTTCATTTAAAGGAGAAAATCTCCTAAAAACGGGGGAAACTTCAACGGAAATTGTCCTACGTACCAGACCTGGAAAATCCATGAAGTCACAAACTTGACCAAGAACCTCAGAATAGACAAGGAAGCAACATGTCCGTTAAAGCATCTAGTACCAGCTTCAAGACTTGCCTCTACGCATCAAACATTCAGGCCTCCTCTTCGGAAATCATCAGAGCTCCAGGCTCCGCTGTCTCCAAGACACCATCAGAAGCCCCGAGCTTCTCCATCTTCAACAAGAGATCAATAGCTCAAGAAAACAACGCCAGGCCCCGGTCTGGTATAAGGGAACCGGTCCTCCCCGGGGTCATAGTGTGGCTTCGGCCTGAGTGGAGCCCGGGATCGCAAGATTATTGGAGCGATGTCCTGCCTAAGGGTAGCCTGCTGAGAATGAGCAATTCTGGTTGACTTGAGTGCACAGGTTATTCCCCGAGTTCAATGACGAAATCGAGCATTAAAGGGCAAACTGTTGGGAAAAAATACTCATGTATTGAATTTCTCCAAACCCCAGGCATGACCCGGCCTCTGGGTCCCCGCTAGGAGGCACCCCGAGTCTCCGCTATGAAGTACTCCGTGTCTGGTCCCAGGGACCGCCCTATTCCCCCGAGAAATTGAAAACTTTCGATAACAAGAACCTTTCCTATTTCCGAATATGGAAGAGTTCCACTTGCTCAAACCGACTAAGGCCCACCTTAAGAATACTATATAAAGGGAACCTAAACCCTAGACCTAGGGATCGACACTTCGAGACTTAGAGATTAGAGCTAGGTGGCTAGAACTAGGCCGTTCATACTCAAAACTGTTGTAGTTCCAGCTCTTTGATCTAATAAAACGTCTCTTTCTACCTTATCATTTGCAAATCTATACGAATTCAAAGCCTTGACCATCGTTATGTGGTACTCACAAAGATCCTACACAAAAATCCCCTAACACATGAGATCAAATTCTTCAAACAAGTCTGAAGGTAAAGCCTTGTATAGAAATATCACCATCTCTCTCTCAATTTCAAAATTTAGGTTTATAATATAAAAAATATATATATATATATATATATATAATAATGATAATAACAATAATAATAATAATAATAATAATAATAATAATAATAATAAACAATATAGTCAGAAATAGAAAAAATAGGAAAAGAATTCGAATAGGACTTGGTGGCTACAACCATTAAGGCTTGATTCATAAGAATTTTATAGGTAAAGAATTTGAACAGAACTTGGTGGCAACAACCATAAGGTTTGCTTCACAAAAATCCTAGGATATAGGTCAAAAAGAGGTGAACAGGATTTGTTGGCTAAAACCATTAAAGCTTGATTCATGGAAGCCTATCCAACCTTGTCAATGATCTTGCAATAAAGCAGACTTTGACTGAGGGAGAAATTAGTAGAGAGAGATAGGAAAGGAATTAATGTTTACCTGCAGGTCCAAATACTTGTTTGAGCATCCTTGCATCATGTGATCGATACACCCAAGTAAAGCCTACATTTTTATTTATGTAAGAAATGAGGTTGGTTGAGGGGATTGTCAGACATGATTTGCTAAGTTGTTGACTAGGTGCACTTGGTTGCTAGAATAGGATATTGTATAATGTGCTTCTGAGACTATGAATGCCTGAAGTGATGATTATGAGTTTTAAATCTGTGAGTTCCTGATGTTTTCAAAACCTCTTTCAGAGAGACTGCATTATGTTTTGTTTGAGGACAAGCAAAATGATAAGTCTGGGGGAGCTGATAGACCATGAATTTGACCTACTTTTACCCATGGCTTATAAGTTTTTTACTACTATTTACTATATTCTTGAGTCTATTTAGTATATTTACTGGTTCAGAAGTGATTTGGAATAAAGTGATAATTTTGAAGCATTTTGGAGATAAAAAAAGAAAACATCCGAGCTGGCCATCGAGCACGACCATCAGTAGATATTGAAGAGGAATAATCGATCAACAACGAGTGCACAAAATCCCGTTTGGCCCAAGCCAACTTAACGCCGAAGACTTCACCAAATTACAAAATTACCCCTGACGAGTTTTAACCTAATACTTATAGTTTGCAAACATGTTAGAGGGAAAGAGTGCTTTCTTGTTCCCTTTTTCCACAGCAAAAGATTTTAAGGTTTTTCTAGGATTTTAGAATAGTCGGAGAGAAGATCCAGAGAGATTTTTGATAGGAAATCCATTGATTCTTCTTATTAATTCTATGCAGTTTTATTATCTATTCCTTGTTGTTATGAATTGCTTAGCTATATCTGAGTAGTTCTATTGCTAGGTTTAAGGTTCAAATATGTTATGAAGGATTAACTTCAACTATATATTGCTAAGTTGTGATATTCATCATTAGGATTGTCACTAATGCATGTTTCTAAATTAGCTACTTAGAACTTGCCCTAGGAGTTGTAGACACAAGTGATAACTTGCATCTCACCTTGAATCCGACCTAACTGAGCTAGAATTGTTAGAGTAAGACGAAAGATGATCTAGGAAGCCTAGTGAGCATAATTCAACCCGTGCGTAAAGCTTGACTTAAAGCTCGTCGATCAATATTCCTACAGAATAATCGACCGACAGCGAGATAAGTGCATCGATCGATATTCCTCTAGAATCATCGATCGACACTAAAGTCGTGTCAATAGACAAACCTAGAAAACGAACGCCGATCAGTTTGTTGTTTAAGAGCTTGGCTCTATAATACCATGCATACAACTAATAAGCATCTATAGGATTATAATCTTGATTACCTGAATAGAAACCCTAAGTAAGGGTTATTGGTTGTTGTATTTTAATGCATTTGAAAATCGGAACTAAATCTAGTGTTATTGGTTCTATGATTTTCAAATATGTATTAAATTCATATGTTATTGGTTTAATGATTCATAAATTCCATATCAAATCAAGTGTTATTCAATTGTACTGATTTACTAATAAATTTGATTCTATAATGAATTTGAATGGATTTGTTTGGATTTTTTTGTTAAAAATACAAAGACTCAAATCCAAGGAAAAACCTCCTGATTTGTAAATACTAATCCGAAAAAATAAAATAACATTTGATTTGATATAGAATTTATGAATCATTAAACCAATAACACATGATTTTAATACAAATTTGAAAATCATAGAACCAATAACTCTAGATTTAGTTCAGATTTTCAAATCCATTAAAATACAACAACCAATAACCCCCACTAAATCTAGCTATTTCATTTAATTATCTTAAACCACAATCAATCAACCGAGCAACTACCTTGCTCACAACTTGTTATTTGCTTTAATCATAATCAACCTAGCTTAATCACCCTGATTAGATCTATTAGGTTCCCTAGCTCCTTGTAGATTCGATCCCTAAGTATTACAACTGAACCTCTTATTTGAGAGAGTAATTCACTCTTTATGGTAATTTGAATGAGATCACCGGACCAGATCTTATCAGACTGAAGCCATTCACGACACTTGTATCCCACAAATGTAGTTTAATCCTAAGACCTGACATACCACGAGAACTGTATGCTCGAATGTCTCCTCCTCTTTTTCTTCTTTCTCAAACGACATGGAATGAAGACGTATGTGAAGCTTTTACCATTTTTATTTTTAATTTTTATATGAAAAATAATAAATTCCAATATTTTTTTCTGTTAATTTATGCATTTGTACAAAAAAAGAGACATATATAAATATTTGTTTGATTTGAATTCGGTAACATAGGACACCTTATTATGCCAAAACACCAGCAACAATTTATTAAAACTTTTATTTTTTCCTATGACAAAGGCATAGTATTATTATAAATATTATTCGAGTTTCAATGAAGATAATTATTCAGCGAGTAGCAGGAGGAGGAATACGAGGGCAGAGCGGCGGATGACAATGGCATACCTTTGGCCTTCCGCCAAAACCAAGTTCACAAGCACCTCGCCCTTTTTTATGCCTTTTGACACATTCGGCTTTACAGATATTGTCATCACATGTATTTTCTTTGTTTCGTATAAGTTCACCACATATTTTGTAGGGCAATTGCACTTGATATACACGATTGAAACATTATTTAGCTAACTGAACAATGCACTGTTGATAAAATTATAATCCCAAACTTTACCCCTATTTCTAGCACTACACTACTTCTGACAGTTGTATTTGCACATCATATTTTTGTTTTAAGAAATTATTTAATTTTCCTCCCTTTCCTCTCTCTTATGGATTTAAAGACGGAAAAAATCAGAAACTCTAAATATTTGTTGAAACTCGTTGCTCCGCCACATTGCATCATCTCCTCACGTCCTTTCTCCGCCATCACCTCTTGCGCTTGCCACCAACGCGTCTCCTTGTTCGGTTCGGCCACCGCGACTTAATTTCATAATTTTTACCCTAAATTACCTCAATTTTTTTCAAACAGATGAGAAGAGTCCAAGAAGATACAAGAGAGAATTTCAGTCGATGCTTGAAGGTTGCGAGGAGGAGGATAAAGAAGCCATAACTGAGGAAAGAGGCCAAACCGGTGTAGCTGAGAAAAAGTGATGGTTAAGCATTAACCAAGTCAAAGCCTTGGAGAAAAACTTTGAGTTAGAGAACAAACTTGAGCCTGAGAGGAAAGTGAAGTTAGCTCAAGAACTTGGTTTTCAACCTCGTCAAGTAGCTGTTTGGTTCTAGAACCACCGTGCACGGTGGAAGACAAAAGAGCCCGAGAAAGATTACGGTGTTCTTAAAACCCAATACGATTCTCTTCGTAATAACTTCGATTCCCTCCTCCGTGACAATGAATCTCTTCTTCAAGAGGTAACAAAAATTCAAACTTTTTTCTGCATAAAGATTAAAACTATATGTTTGATGATTGAAACTTTATGCTTAAAGATTGAAACTTTATGTTGAAGACTGAAACGTTTTGATGCAGATTAGTAAACTGAAATCTAAGCTTAACGGAGAAGAAGAAGAGGAGGAAGAGAACAACGCCATGATGATGGAGAGTGAATTGTCGGTCAAGGAGGAAGAAGTTTTGTTGCCCAGGGGAAAACGAGTAACGCGCCACTGCGCCAGAGCTTCCTACCGGAGTTCATCTCTGACGCGCCGTCGTCGAAGTCGTCGGTGAAGTTAGCAACGGCGGAGGCGGAGCTGAAGCATTGTTTGAGTTTGGAGAGGCCGTCGGCTTGGTCTCCGACGTGGCAACCCGTGAGTTTCTAGAAAGTTTCCCACGAGCATCGAGTGGCGTTTAGGAAGCAATAAGTTACACAAGCCAAGCATTTTCTCTCCTCCCAAGCTTTGTCATCTTCGTGTTTGGATGGAGACTTTCCAACGTCGTCGGTCTCCCACCCACCCCTTTCCTTCGGAATCTGAGAGGCGTGACGGAACAGATGCGGGTCCGTATTGTTTGTGGCGTTTCTCTCAATCTGGGTATCGGTGGGGATTCTGGTGCGGTGGTTCCATATGACAGCTCCAGTGCCCTTGTGGCTCGTCGGTTATGGCAGTGGTTCTCACTGTTAGAGGGTGACGGTGACGCCGTCGAAGACTCTGCTAGTTAGCGATCGGAGTGTTAGGGTTTTTCCGATTGATGTGAGATCTTAGTTTGTCGATGGCGGTTCTCCGGGACCTGCATCCTCCAGTGCGACCTACGATCATGACAGGTGGATTGATGAGAGGCGCATAGATCCTCGGTGCAAGAAGACGAGCTCCAATCACAGCTACGGCAGCTAGGTGCGGTCGGCTATCAATCAGTTATCAATGAATTTGGTAATTTTGTTGAAGGTTCACAAGGATTTTGGTTGATTTGGGTGTTTGGTATCTGTTGGTTTTAATTTTGTGTTCTATATTTTATTCTGGATTTATCTTGTTGTTTATCTTGTTCTTTGTTAGTTTGATTCCTTGTGGTAGGGCTGTAGTTTCTAGGAAACTTTTATTTCGCCGGTTTTCTTTCCGGTGACAATAATATATGGTCAGTCGGCTTAATGTTTCGATCCATTGTATCCCTACCTTTGTATCTTGCTTTGGTTAGAAAGACAGTATTTAAAAAAAAAAATATTTATCCTTTCTCCAAATGCCATAAGAGTAAGTTAAAGATTTCATCTTCGTAAATTTGTGGGTAATTTTATTCCTTGTTTTTCTTTTTCCTTTTGATCGACCACACATGTATTAACCGACACAAAGCCTATTGCAGACCTATCTATCCTACCCTATCACTGCAGGCTATATACAGCACAAGTGAAGTTCCCCGGGTCAGGTGAGTCTTTTCGCCTCTGTTTCTCTCTCCAACTATCTAAATATATTTTCTGTTGCATGATCTACTAATTAACTTATGTTTTGTGTATTTCTAGCCAATTTGGCCTATTTTGTAACGTTTTGCAATTGTTTTTTCTCCTGTTATTATAATAATTAAACATAACTTTTGTAAGACATATGTTTGGAGTTTTTTCTGCATATTTATATTTTTTTTTTAAAACTGAAAGTCTAAATATCTTCTTTTCTAATCATTGATTATTTTTGGAAAATCATTAAACTCAATAATATAGAATTAAACATATAATCTACGTAGGTATAAAATAAATGGCATCAAATAAAATTAATTTTTGAATGATAATAGGGAAATTGCCTAAACTATCACATTTCTAATATCATTTTTTCATGTTTACCTTAACAACTTTTACCCGTACTTTAAAATTGGTAAAAAAACACTTACAACCCTAGGGTTAACTAATTTAGATTTATGGTTTAGAGTTTAGAAGTGGTATAAAGTTTTGGAATGTGGAATTTAGGATTCTCATAAATACATAAATAAATACTTAAAATTGTATTTAAAAAAAAATAGTTTCAAAAAGAAAATTTGAAAAAACTAATTTCGACAAAAAATCAAAAACAAAATTTATAAACAAGTCCGAATTTGAAAACATATAATCCAAAAATTAATTTTTATATTTTTATTTATACAGTTATTTATTATATATATAAAGCAAGGGTAAAAGAGATTTTTTCCTTCTTCAATGAAGAACATATTTGTGAAAATGGTTATTTAGTAAAAGTAACATGAATAATAGTATCAACAATATGGTAAACATGAAAATTCCTCCATTATTATATAATATATTAATAAAACTGTAAATGTAAATACAAACCGTGGAGAAGAATTGTGAGCATAATGAAACTAATAAACCAAGGTTTGAAAGCAATTTTCATCTTAGATAATGAAATAATGATGTTTTAAAAATTAGAATACAGAGAAATACATTTATAGATGAATCACAAAGTGAAACATCTCTAATTTAAGCTATACATCTTTTCAAATTCCGATACAAAAGGATCTAGTTTGACTAAAAATCGATCTTACAATATCTGGCTATTTATTTACTTAATAAAAAGGCCAATTTAGGTGAATAACCAAAACAGAGAAGATAATTAGGTGATCATGCATTATTTTTATTTATTTGCAAAACCATGTATAAAGATATGGTGATTTTACGGTTCTGTCCAAAATTGAATATATGGCTACAAAGTAATGCATGTGGTAACGAATAGTAATTTTTAGACTTAGATGTTACTCATCAAATATGTGGTTCTTGATGGCCTTGTCTTCATTCTTATTTAAATACGTGCGTTTTCTATATTTTTTTAATTTTGACTTCCACTTGTTGCAGGGAAAGGGAAAGGGCAAGGTTAGTCGGTCAACTTTTTTGGTCCCGGCGTTGATTGGGTTGCAAAACACCTCCCAAAAAAAATCTTAAGCCGGCAAAAGAAGAGACATAGACTCATCAGTGAACAATGGCGTCTAGAAGCAGTATGCATTAATTTTTTGTGTAAATAGTGGGATCTGATTAACAGATCTGAATTTGAGATTTAAAAATTAGAAAATCAAGATCTATGAAAATCGTTATACGAACCTAAATCATACACACACGAAAAAAGAGAGATGAAGATGAAAATGAAAAACTAGTTTCATATCGTTAAAAAAGTTGGAAAACAATATTGCAGGAAGAAAGAGTATAAGGAAGAAGGTGCTTTTGTAGAAACTAAAACCACTAAAAGATAGAAAAAGAAACAGTAAAAGAAATACGGAAAAGAGATTTGTATATAGACATATATATCAGGATTATGGATTAATATAGGGGTAGATATGGAATTAAAATTGTCAAATAGTATCATGATCATTTACCTAATTTAAGTATCTTTTATGGTCATCCAGCGCAAAAACCCTAATAAAAATTAACTCAATTATACTTAACTTTATTTAAAATATTTTTGATATGCATAAACAATCCAATTCGATTAAATCACATAATCAGAATTTATATAATGTATATTTAGAAAATAAACATAAAGATAAATGAAAAATGACAATCTAACAATATTAAAAATTGGATATACTCAACTCTTAGCCTATCCACATCAGCTCAAATAATTAACCTATCACAAAGCTTTAAATTGCCACATCATCTTAAAGAACTATCATCAAATCTGACGAGAGAAAAAAAAACAAAGAAATTATAACCTAATTGTGACTCTTCTTCTGCTCATACATACGTAACGCTTTGCTTCTGACGACCATCTCTCAGCCAGACCCTTCATTTATAATATCTTTTCATCTCCCACACCTTCCCATTCTCTTAAATGTAACACGTATAAAGTAGCCTAATTGTAGACTGATTCAATTCCATTATCTATTTATCTACACCTCTGTCTTATAAACATGAGTTTTCAACTCGAAAAGCTAAGAGGACACTGGAGAAATACTGCGGATGATTGGTATGATATAGTGATCACTCATCTACTTATTAATTACTGTAGTTTTTGGATCTGCGTGTAAAACATATTCTTTCTCCAGTATGAGAATCATCGAGTCAGAGGTAACCAAACCAGAAGCTGAGCCAAACGCGCAAGTATTTTTTAGTAAGGAGTGCATGAGGTAAGCCACAAACACAAGATCAAAATGATAAGATATTTGAATGAGTTAAATTCAGCGCTATATTTTTTGAGGAGTTTACTGAATTTTTTTGATTTGTCAATTGTTTTACAGTCCAAAGGATCCCATCCCATGTCAACTCTTTTATTAGTGATGCCACAACAATCTCCTCTTTCTTACAAGAGCGTGATCGATACCTTCTCGGCTTCTCCATTTTATTTAGCCGTATACGATTGGGAATCCAAGTCTTAGTTGATCATATTACAGATTTATTTAGGCCATAAGACTCATTTACCTCCTTTTTACATCGCTTCCTTTTCTTTCTTATTCTGTTGCAGTACAGAAACCCACGATCTCCACATTTTTTTAAGGGTTTGGAATAGCTGATGAAAATCCATTCGTATAGAGACGCAATTTGTGTTCTATTCTACAAAATCAGATTCTCTTGGTATGTACTATATAGTCCCCTGTTTCTTACCAAGCGTACTTACTCTATTACATTTTTCGTTCTGTGTTAGAATGACAAAGTATGATTTGGTTTCCGAATGAGGGATCACGACCAAACTCCCAGGAAGCTAGGGATTTTGAAGTGTCCTCTAAATTAGTTGAAAGCTATCAGCTTTGCTCTGCAAAACTATGGCGTCTACTGAAGGTATGACTTCGTAAACGCTGGTTTATGAATTTTTCTGATTTTTGAATTGAGATATATATTTTGTCTGTGGTTAATTTTAATGTTGTAGACTGTTTCTCCCAAATCGTTCTACTTGATGGATTCAAATTGAATATTTGATTTCAATTTTAAAACTCACTCATCTTTTAGGTCTCACAAGAAGATGACGTTTTACAGCAGCAATCTAAATCACTTTCATTTATTTCCGAAGATATTCGTATGAGAAGTTTCTTTCTGGTAGTTCTCTAATATTAATGCGTCGGTTGTAATCTGATCAATGACTCATTGAAGACATTAAGTAACAGTAACCAGTTGTTCTGTTTGATAGTCAGAGTTATTGGTCATAATAGATACATTTACATCCAGATCAGAGCGCAGAAAGTAGGGATTCAGTTGAATCTTCCTTGCCATCACACGAGCAGCAGTGTCAATTAAGGGTATGACTGGTTTTCCCCCTACCACCCGCAAACGCAGCTTTTGCGGTTGGTAGCGGTTATTGACGTTTCGCAACAATCGCTCAAACCGCTCCAAACCGCTCCAAACCGCTCTAAATCGCTCTGAACCTCATAAATTCAAAGCTGGTTCCAGCTAGCGTTTGCGGTTTTGGGCGGTTGCGGGAAGATAAAAAAATTTCTTTTTTTCCAAAACAATATAAATACAAAAATAAAAATATTCAATAAAAAATTAAATTGGAATTATAAAAATGCTAAAATATATCTATTATATTTTAATTAATATTATAAAACTCTAAAATAAAAATATTTTCTATATTTAAAAAAAAATTAAATTATAACTTTCTAAATATAAATTTTATATTTATTATAATATTATTATTTTTGATATTTTTATAATTGTATAAAATGTAAATATTGTTAATTTATTATTTAACCGTTGCTGCATTTCGTAGTTAACCAGTCATAAGTATCCCGCAAACGCACCAATTTCTAACCGCAGAACCAATCGTATAAATCTCTTAAAACCGCTTGAAACTGCAACCACCCGCATCCGTAAACTCCCGCAACCGCAACCGCAACCGCTGCGGTTGAACCAGTCAGGCCCTAAGTATAATGATATGTTTCATATTTTCTATCTAACTTTTCCCACCTACTCAGTTTGAAAGAATCTTTTTTTTTTGAAAACAAGTTTGAAAGAATCTTACATTGGTTGCTAATCTTATCATCGCTGTTTGATTTATGCGTTAGCTTCTTGCATTAGGACATCTCCAACAAGACACCAAAATACCAAATTTGATGTAATCTCATCTCCAACAAAACATTAAATTTGACACCATTCCATCAAAGTTGGTGTAATGTGAATAGTGCTATACCAAATTTAGTGTAATACTATTCATCACACAAAATAATTAAAATACATTTTATTATGTTTCATTTAATAATATAGTTCCATTGTTATCAAATTTGTAATTAAAAATAAATATATTATGTTATTTGTATTTTTATTTTATCTTCACATAATTAAAAAAATTTAAATTAAAATTTTATTTTTATTTTCAAAATAAATCACTAAATGACTATTATTATTTATCATTTACAAATAATAAAATATAAATAATAATCTAAATGTGACTAAATAATTATTTATTAATTAATAAATAATAAAAATATAAAACTTTAAGAACTGAAAACATCAAATAATATATAATAATACATTTGGTGTAAAATTTGGTGTTATTCTTGGAGATGATAAAAAGATTGTGACACCAAAACACCAAATTTGATGTAATTTCAATACCAAATATGATGTCATTCTTGGAAATGCCCTTAAGTATGGCTTATTTCTTTTCTTTCATCATGCTTTTGATATGCATTGATGTAAGAATTTTACAATTCTTTATGCACTACTCTGTATTGCTCTAAATTTTATGATTGCTAATTATTGTGTAGGTTTCAAATAGTGGCTTCTGTATATTTCAGTTTCTTTCTGTGATTTGATAGTTTAATGTTGATCTCCTGAGTCGTGATAAAATAGTTCATGATTATATATATTGTGAAATAAAGAAGATCTATCTCTGAATAGTTAATTGGAAACTCGTATAAATCATTCAAGTTTTTTACTTCACAATGATTTCGTAAACAGCATATCAGAAGACATAGACAACAAGTCACTATGATATTCTCAGTGATATATATACACATGTCAGTAATCTATACTCTATATTACTTTCTGTGGGTCATTCGGTTGTAGTCAAAATAAATGTAGACATAGAAAGAGACATAATTATTTTAATGTGACATTATATGATTCTAATATTCTAAGCTTTAGAAAAACCATATGCATCAAATTAAACAACATATAATTAGTATGAAAATGCAAAAAGAATATAGAAGATCAAATGTTAAATTTAACAAGAAAACAATATAAAAAATCTCTATCTTCATTTGCTAATGTTGTAGACATTTTAGGATTTGTTGATTTTAAATTATGTATAACTTTTAAAAAATTTGTACCAAAAACAACCAAAAGAATTATAAACAAATAATCCGGGTGTAGTCCGGATAAACCCCCTAGTTTGATCTAATAGTGTTAAAAAAACTATTTTATCTAATAAAGTAGAAATTGAATTTTCCCAAAAAGCAGAAATGTAATTTTGAAAAGATTTTTTTTTAAATGAAATAACAGAAAAAACTCTCCTTTTCAAACATGGCAACAACTATGGGTGTCAAAATGGGTCATGACCCATGGGTTGATCCAATCCAAGTTGACCCATTAACCCAAATGAACTGTTTATTTTTGATCCAATTGGTTAACATGTTAATGGGTTAATAGGTTAATGGGTTAACAAGTTAGTGGGTTAATAAGTTAATGGGTTTATTGGGTTGTGTCAACTCTAACCCATTTTGTTTTCAATTAAAAAATACCATGAGTAAACCACCCAATTCTAAGGTTTGATAGAATTGGAAAATCATGAGTTTCTCAAAAGTTCAAACATTTATTCGGTGGTAAAATGCGTTTCCCGCCAAATAAGTTTTTCCGCTAAAACCACGAAAATAAGTTTTTCCGCCAAAACCGCAAAAACGTGTTTTCCCGCCAAAGCCGCAAAAACGTGTTTTCCCGCCAAAACCGCAAAAACGTGTTTTCCCGCCAAAACTACAAAAACTCGTTTTCCCGCAAAACCACGTTTCCCGCAAAACCACGTTTCCCGCAAAAACACATTTTCCCGCCAAAACCACCAAACGCAATTTCCCGCCAAAAATGAAAAACCAGTTTTCCCGCAAAAATGCGTTTTCCCGCCAAAACCGCAAAAAACGCATTTTTCCGTCAAAATCACAAAAACAGAATTTCCCGCCAAAACTGAAAAACCAGTTTTCCCGCAAAAACGCGTTTTCCCACCAAAACCGCAAAGACGCTTTTTCCGCCATAACCGGAAAAACGCAATTTCCCGCAAAAACGCAATTTCCCACAAAAACGCGTTTTCTCGCAAAAAAAACTGTTTTCCCGCCAAAATCCAAAAACGTGTTTCCCCGCTAAAACCGCAAAAACACATTTTCCGCTAAAACCACAAAACGCCCTTTCCCGCCAAAACTACAAAAATGTGGTTTCGTGCCTAAATCGCAAAAACTTGTTTTACCCAAAAACCTCAAAAAGCATTTTCCCGCTGAAACTGCAAAAACTCATTTTCCCGCAAAAATGCATTTTTCCGCTAAAACGACAAAACAACATTTTCTCATTTCGATCAACTTGGTCTTAACTTAAAAATAATTCATTATAAAGATGTTGAGTTGATGGGTCAACCTTTAACCCATCTAACCTATTTAATTTAATGGGTCATGGGTCAACCCAACCCATTTAATAAATGAGTTGGGTTGACCCATAATCCATTAACAGTAAACCCATTTGGGTTATGGGTTGGGTTGACCCATTTGACCCATTTTGACACTCCTAGCTACGGCGAGGGTTTCCATGGTTTTTCGAAGGTGGGATCCGGGTAGTGAATGTAATCGAGCAGATCTATCTCTTTATGGTAAGATCGGGAAGACATGGTTTCAATACGAAATCACGGTGATCTGGGTTCGATACAGAATCACGGAGATATGACCCCTTGTGAAATTTCGATGGAGGCTTTTTTATAAAGGAAAAATGGGAATCAACAGGATCAATCAGAAGAAGATTGTAGAGGTATGATTTTCGTTCTCATAAAAACGGAATCTTATTCAATTGATATGGAGATCATAGTTATCGATTCATGATTTGGTCATTATAATGATTGGAATGGAGAGATAGGAAAATTGAATCATTTGTGGGAGATATGGGTCTCGATATGGGAATCGGGGATTGGGCATTTGGATCCTCTATAAAAAAGAGTTGTGACTTCGACTTAAGCATCACAGTGTCAATTGACTAGATTATAACATTACTAAAGAGTATTTTTATTGATTTTGTTATCTAGCATTGTCTCCGTGCAAGTGCGGAGTTGTGCACAGAGTTCTTGTTTCATCTCAATATTTTTGCTAGGGTTAGTGTAGTTGTGAATTTTGCGTTTTGAGTTGTTTTTCAATTTTTTTTTATTGTTATAGGGTTAGAGTTATGATGATGAACTGTGTATGCACTGTTTTCCCCTTATGAAAGTCTAAAATGTGTTAGTAATGTGATTGATATAGTTCGAGTTGTTGTTTGTTATGTCACTGAGACTTATTGTTTGTTTGTCTTTTTGATTTGTTTCTTGTACTATTGAAAGTACATAAATTATATTAAAGTTGTTGAGAGTACCTTTTGTTTCTGGATATTTTTTTTCTAGTTTAGTCGTGTAAGTTGTTTGTATTACAGGAAATCTATGCAATTTATTGCAGATTACAGGAAATCCCAGACTATGCAATTTATTGCAGATTAAGGTTTAAAGGCTTCTACATCCAGGTCTGGGGTTCGAATCCCAGACTATGCAATTTATTGCAGATTACAGGAAATCCAGGTTTCAAGTCTCGGAGAGAGCGGTTTATTAACCAATTATGCAGACTACAAAGGAAAGGCTTGCAAGAGATCTTCAACATGGTGCAAGTAAATCTGGTCAGGCGTGGATCTTCATCGGACGGCTCAGGTGCTGCAGTTAGGCGTAGGTCTTCATAAGGCAGGTAGTATTGTCGGTTGTCGAATCGTCTATGTAATATTTCCTATATCATAATTGTAAGATCATAATAAATCAGCGTTAAAAAAAAGTTGTTTGTATTATGTAATAATTTGTTATATGTTGTTATTTTATTTTTAAATTTGTTGCTCTAACCCGACCTTTAAAACAAATACATGATGACTTGTAGAAATAACTATAAAATTAGTGACACTTCGGAGTATTTGGGTTTTAATGAGTTTTAAACTTCTGAGTATTTATGTTTTAATGAGTTTTAAACGAATTTAAGTATTTCTCATAAGAAGACAATAGCATTAGCTTGTTGACATTGGACATGTAAACTATTTTTATAAGGCAAGAGGAGTGAGCAGGTGGAGCTGTTGTTACTGTCTTTGTGTTTGTCGGGATTGTCTTTTGTATCTCTTATTGTGGCTATGTTTGTTTATCTTTTATTTGATGGATAATATGTAAACAAAAATCATTGTTAGTTGTATTTATCAGAGTTTATAACTTACTCTGCTTTTTTGTTTAGGTAATTTCACTGATCTTGGTTGTCTTCTTCGTTACGAAAGTAAGTTTGTAAATTATTAAATAGTTAGCCGTGTAGTTTGTATTTGTTTAGCTAACTCGATGTATGTGTCTTTGCGAAAGTAAGTTTGTAAATTGTTAATTAGCTGGTCGTATAGTTTGTATTTGTTTAGCTGACTCGATGTATGTGTCGTTGAGTTTTAGTTGAGGTGTTTGGTTTGGTATATTTGTTTTGAAGTTTATTTCAAAGATTAGACAAAAAAAGAGAGGTGATCATTAATGATTCGTCTTTTTTGGAATTCTAGTTTTTGGTGTTTTGATTGTTTGGGTTGTTGTGGTTTCTTTTAAGCTGTAAAATAAAGGTTTGCGTAAAATTATTTTGATAAGTAATGAAGATAAATAGACGACCACAGAATTTGGGTAGGAAATATTTTTGATTATTGATGTTAGCACAATATAGATAATAATATAAAGGGAATTATGTGTTAATTATTTCTTACGGATTATTGAAGAGACGGATAACGACTCGAGTTGTTTCTTTGCTAAGGTCAGAGCCTTGGACATAACGGATTTGCCCAACTACATTTGCGAGTTTAAATATCAGTTATGATAACGAAACATATTATAAACTCAGATGCAATATGATAATATACCTGGGAGTTCTAGGTTTGTGTTCGCAATCATTTGGAAATTATCAAACAATCTAATTATGATTGGAGATTGATCTTAGGAACACCCGTGATGACTTCATCAATAATAGTTGGTGATATGAAACGAATGAGGAATGGATGATCAATTATCTTGTACATGCTTGAGCACCTAGCAACCTCAAAACTATCGACTTTCACAATGGAACCGGCTTTCAAAGATGGCATGTAATTATTAGCACGTCCGACGGGAATAAACCCACGAATTGCAGAATCTGCAAATAATATTATTTAACAAATAATCAGAAAATCAATTAAAAACAATTATATTAAATAAGTGTGATAAATCGAAGAATAGCTTACCTTTTCATCAAGGAAGAGAACTGTGATTCCCATAAATTCATTGTCTTTCTTGAAGTTCAGGGAATCACATAAGCGAGGAGGTTAGAGGCTATGCACTGACTACTACGACCAACACGAAGAGACTCGAAGGTTAAGTGACGGATGCCGGGAACGCCGGTTTGAGGAACTGGAGAGGCAGAAAGACATTTTCTAGAAGATCGTTAAAGCTAAGAGGAATCAATGAGTTTTGTGGAGATGCAAATTGGGTTCATCAAATATTAGAATTATATATATATATGGTTTACAGAAAGGCTACAAATCAGGAACATTTAAGATCAAGGAATTTAAGATGGGGAGATGAAGAGTTCACCAGTGAAAAAATAGATTACGAACAGACACACAGCCCAACTATGTAACTCAGACTTGTCTAAGACAATGATGAAAAGAACCCTAACTCATGTTAAACGTATACAGTTTACAATATGGAAAAACTATAATTGTTTTTTTTTTCATATAACGTGATGAAACTCATTTAAAAATGAAACTCATAATACACTTGTAGGCTCGGTCCACAGAAAAAACCGAAGAAGCAAAAGTTTCTGATCTTCATAAATATATATTAGTTTCGGCTATCAATATACAAGTATAATTTAGATTAGTGGTATAAATATTGGTGTTTATATCTCAATAACCTGGGTTCGAACCATAGGTTCGATACTTTTTCACACTTTTTAAAAGTAGAATCCACCAAAATGCTGACGTGTTGCTTCAAGAAAGAGATAATTGTACTATTATATTATAGATTATATATATATATATATATATATATATAAGATTTGTGAAATAAAAACCCAACCTTGAAAAAAGTTATCCTAAATTATTTTTAGAGATATAAATAATTGGGAGTGGTTTGACAAAAGCCTGCTAAGTTTTTGTAAAAATAAAAATGAATTATTTTGATTATTTTATATTTTTAGGTGTTATTTTTTGATAAAAATTTAAAAATAACTATCGGAAAAAACTGTCGTATTATCAAAGAGGATTGTATCCAAAAATTGAGGTTTAATAAACAACAAATACGGGAAACCAAAAAAATGTTTACAAAACGGGCTTTGAAATTCTTTTTTTATCAAAGGCTCAAAAGCCCAATAGAAAAATAAAAGAAGACACCATTGGAGCTCGCTCCCTCTACTCTACTCTTCGCAGCCGCCACCTACATCACAAAAGTACACCGGTATTCACCAACTAAAAGCTTCCCTCTACTCTTCCATTTGATACCCCATCGTACTCAAACACTCACATTTAGTTCGTGTCCGTATCACGAATCCAGGAATGGAGTCTCATAACCAATCAGAGAACCAAAGTTCGCCTGAGAAAAGTGGTTCGAGCAGTGTGTCTAAGAAAGTCGCGGAGATGTGGGAGCGAATGAATGCAGGAGTACCAAAAAAGCGAGTCAACTTCCACTCAAAGAGCTCAACCGCTTTGCCCGCTAAAAACTCAGCTAATAATAGCGTGAGTTTTGCGTTTTGCGTCTTCGTTGTTATTTTGTGCTTTTAAAGCGTTTTTATCTATAACGCAGAAGTGTAGAAGTTATCTTGGTGTACTGAAGGAAGATAGCGTTTCGGATAATAGCTGTAGCGAGGAGGCTAAGAGCATCGCTGCAGCCGCTCTAGCTGCTGTCAGAAACGCTACTGCAACCGCTGCAGCTGCATCGAGCCGTGGCAAGGTTGAGGTGAGCAAAGGCTTAACCTTTTGTGTTTCTTTGACTAGGTCTAGTTAGTAAAGTCTCTGTCTTTATGTTAATGTGACATCTCTCAGCTGTTTTGAACTAAGAAGAGAGGTTGTGCATGATTAAAGTCTCTGTCTTTTAAGTTAATATATAGTATGATTTTGCTTTGCCTAAGCAACGTTAGAATCTTAAGATATTTCAGCTGTTTTGAACTAAAAGGATCGGTTGTGTCGTGTATGCTTTAAGTTAAATGTGACTGTGCTTTTGCAGATAACAGAGGTCAAAGACTTTGCTGGGCATGAAATCGAAGTGAAGCGGTTAGTGGAAGCGGGTTCAAAGGAAGCCTCCTCCTCTGCATCGACCTCAGGGGTTGATGCGGTTCTTGAGCAGATAAAAAAGAAACAGAAGCTGAGCGTTTTAGACAAGACGAAGAAAGATTGGGGAGAGTACAAGGAGGAGAACAAAGGTGTTGAAGACGAGCTGGATAAGTACAAGAAGAGCTCTGATCAGTATCTTGATAAAGTTTCTTTTTTGGAGAGAGCTGATTACAGACAGTTTGAGAAAGAGAGAGACGTTCGCTTAGCTCTTCAGTCCAAGAGAAAACACGATGATGTCTGAATGTGATGACTCTACTTCTTATGTGTCAGTGTTCTTGTTTTATGAAAAGATTGAATGATGTTAGGACATCCTCTGAGTTTTGACAGGATCTGAAACTCTCTGTGGAGAGAATCGTGGCGGTTAATAGCTGATATCTTCATGGCTTTGTAGAACATCGAGCCGTCTGGTTTGGTGTATTCTAAGAGATGGACTGATCCGAACGAACCCTTACCTAGGATCCTCACGAACTTCAATTTTGTAATCTGATGATCATTGGTTCTCTGGGCAAAGCGTTCTGATGGAACTTTTTGGGCATTGCAAACGAAATATAGATTTTTAAAAATTACACACATGAGTTGTTGTTACATATTACATTAAGCTCAAGGATGTGTAGTTGTCTATAAAAAAAACTTACAAAAAGAAAGCTTTTGAATCTATAGATCAACGGCTGGAGGAATGTCGTCGACGGTGAGGTCTACTCCATCATCTGGCAAGTCGGATCCTAGTGGTCCTAGTATCCCTTCAGAACTCAGCGTCAGTCCGCTCTGCTCAAACATATACACCAAACATTAAGTTATTATCATTATCCATCAAAAACAAAACTTCTCTGGTGAACAAACCAAACCCCAACAACATAATTTTTTGTAAAGAACCAACGGTGGTTATGATCTAAAACTGTACCTCAGGTTGGAAGCGAAGCATGTCAGCACGGGCCATTGCTTCTGCTTGGGCGATTCTCTGTCTGAACGTCTGAGCCATCTCCTCAGCCTTTGAGACAAGAGAAAAGTAAGAAACATGATCGAAAGGAATTGAGAGAACATTTCAGTGGAGATAGTGTTACCTTCTCGAAAACAAGTTTCGGGTTGCGAATCATATCGCCTGGTGTTGGCTCCAGCTTCTTGGTGGAGAGACTTACTCTTCCTCTGTCACGGTCGTGGCTCAGTATCATAACCTGTTTAACACTATACGTTATTGCTCAAAGATCCCTACTAAAAAAAGTTTAAAGAATTATCTGTGGTAGAGTGACCTTGAGAGTGTCACCGGGCTGAAGAACAGTAGCGATATCTGAGACACGGTCATGACTGATCTGACTGACATGGAGAAGCCCGTTGATTCCACCAATGTCAATGAAGGCACCATATGGTTTCAAGCTCTGAACAACTCCTAGGACCACAGATCCAATTCCAAGCTGAGCCTGGCTGTCTGCTACAGCTTTACGGTTGCTGAGGACAAGCTTTGTCTGTTCCTCATCAACCTCCACAAACTTTAGAGGTATTTCCTTATCAAGTAGCTCTTCAGCTGCTGCTTTCTGACAAAAACAATTGTAGAAGAACACACATCATCAGGTTTGATTATCCTTAAACTCGTAAAAGCTTTTGAGACAAGTACTAACCGATGATATTTGCGAGAATGGTACAAATCCACGAAGACCCTCCACTAGAGCCACTAATCCACCTTTGTTAGCACCAATAACCTAAACCATATAATCCAATTATAACATTGTTAACCAAAGAGTAACAACCAAGTTCCCAAATGTACCTTAGCCTTAACAATGACATCCTCAGCCTGAAGCTGCCTACATCTTTCCCAAGCAAGTTCGTATTGGATCATTCTTAAGCTCAACAGCAAACTATCATCACTTTCGTTTTCACCTATGATGACAAACTCTTCAACCATACCAGGAACTATACCAGCTTCTTCCACATGCTTGATTCTGTGAATGCAAGCCTGTTCCACTGACAAGTAAGCCGAAGACTTTGCGGAAATGTCAACTAATGCACCGTTAGCATCAGTTTTGAACACCGTTCCTTTGACCTGAAACAATGTCACAGCCACAAAATGATACATATACTTCTACATAAGCCACCGAACCGAAAACGAGGTTTGGTTCGGGTTTGAATCCTATTAATTACCCGAACAAATTTTTTATCTCTAAAACCAAGAAAACCGAAAGCGAAGCCGAATGGATACCCGAATTTCTATAATATAGTTTGTATACTTATAAATATTAACTATATTTAATTTTAAAATAATCAAATATTTTTAAAATACTATTTATAAACCGAATTACCCGAATAGTTTTTATCCGAAATATTCAAAATTATTTGAATATCCAAACTTTTATCCGAAAACCCAGAAAAAACAGATATTTAATCCCAAAACCCAAATTTTCTGACTCTTTAACCCGAATTAACCAAAAAACTCAACCGAACGGAATCCAAAATTATATCAGATATTAGCAAGTTCTCAACTTCCTTACATGAAAACCACAATAACCGAACCGAAACCGAACTTCCTAAATATCAAACCAATCTTATATCTCTAGAACCAAATAAATCGAACGGATATCCGAAATGCCAATGCCTACTACTTCTACAGAACCAACATGACAATAGATTGCAAATCTCAAGTAGCGATTAAAGCTCAAAGTTGGAAACTTTTAATGAAGAAAAGATGAGACGAACCCTAGTGCCGATTTCTGAATTAAAATCGTATTGCTCAATAGCAGCCGCGAAATCGTCGACGGTGAAGGCGACACCTTCCATGGGAGCAGTTCTGCATCGCTCGTAAGCCTCCTCGAACATCTTCTTCAGCTCGAGACGCTCTCTTGTCTGCCCGCTAGACATCGCAACCGCCGCCACGATCGTCGGAGAGACGGAGGCGGATTTGTTCTGCGGGAAGTTCTTGGCCGGTGTCCTCGTTAGCCTAGAGGAGGAAGAGAGTGGGGAGCATCTCAACCCCGTGAATTGCTGAGCCAGTGACGCCATTGTTGCCTACACTCGAAGAGGAGAGTCTCACTCACTCGTATCTGTTCTGCTCCTTCTTCTATGGTTAGATAAGGGAGGATTACAAAGATGATGATGATGATCTGTTGGACTACATGCCGTTTGTTAATACGCTAAACAGCGTGACGTTTATGCTATGGGCCATGGAAAATTATGCGTGCGTGGCGTTTATGACATGGGCCACAGAAATATGTGTGACCCCACTCTATTTTTTTCTAAAACAGGAAAAAACTCTATATAGAAACAAGTTTGTTTTAAAAAAATATTTTAAGAAAAATATAAAGAAATTATATTTTATCTATATACTTAGAGATCAAAATAATAATTTTACAATAGAGTTTTTCTATTTTTTTTAAATATAGAAATAAATATTGAAATGGGTTAGAAATGCTCTATTTCTATGTCGCTCAATAGATGTATACGTGAAAGTCTTGTTTGTGCCATATATATGAAAGATCAAATGGATATCAAAGTATAAGAACTGAACACGTTTCAATCACACAACTTGTTTTATTAAGAATCTCTTAGACAATCTTACAAGACCTGTCTAATCCGACTTATACAACGTCAACACTGACTTGTTACGGACCAATTCTTAATCTATCCAACTACTCAACTGGTGATCGAACTTCACCAATTGTTCTCACGCGAGCCAGTGTAGAACAGCCTCTTACACTTGCTCTTTTCAATCTCTAAAAACCGTGACCTAAATCTCCTATCTAGTCACCGTTATATACTCTGTTACATAATATTCTTATCTCCTAATATTACGCTAACAGCAGATCTTCTCAAGCTTATCACCACAGCAAAGATCTTCTAAGCCGATGTCTCCACGTCATCAACTCATACCCACTTTGAACTGGTATCTCGCATACCGAGCGAGCCATGTATCACATGCTCTGTTTTGCATTGAACCAGCTCCTTTTCTGGAGCTAACATTCTCCCCCTTTTTATCTGAATGTGACACGCTATGCTACCTGCAAAACCATGGTTGACAGGAAATATGCTATGGTTGAAAATTAGACACAACAATCCATTCAAACCATGAATTCAATCCGGATAATAGTCTTTGATACAACCCTAGAATATTACACAACCTGGAACACAACTTAAAACCATAATCGAGAAGTTCACCCTAAACAACAAAATACATCCAATAAGCTCATTGTCTCCCGATCAATTATGAGACAAATCAAACACATGAAAATTTGAGCCTATAGATGAATCGACTACATATAGCGTTCCCTCAGTCACTTCCACCATCACTGTCTTCATTCTGCTGCTGATGTGGGTATTCTCCCCCTGCATAGATGCACATTAAGATAAAATCACGTTAGTACTGATGCAACATTAGTTATTTCAACTCCTCAAGATCATCTTACTCCTAAGTCGCATGCTGATGGCCTTGAGACCAGCTATAGCATGCTCAATGTCTTCTTCAAGGTTAGGTGACCTAGACTCGGTTCCAGACCCTAAGCCTGCCTTCTTGTCTTTGACTACCTTCTTTGGCATGCCAGTGAATTCCTCATCGTCAGAGTCCGGAGGAACGTTGCGTTGGAACAGCAACACTTGCTGAATTAGGTTGGGGAAGATGATTCTTCGAGTGCGTTCGGTTCTCGTGTTCTCAGCCATTGCCATGATCTGGTTGTAGACAAGCTTTCCGAAGTCGAACTTGCGGTCATGGTAGAGCATGTAGATGAATCGAAGACGTTCTGGGTTCATGGCTGTGTAGCTTGTGGTTGGAATCCAGTTGGCACAAACAAGTTTGTACAGCACTTGATTTGTGGCAGTGAGAAACTTGGAGCTCATATCCTCCCAGCGGCGGATTTGCTTGTTGGTCAGAAACGTACACACTCGATCCATGTTATAGGTTGACCAGTCAGGATCCTCCTCACATGATGGAATGAGATACAGAGAGTTGATCAGGCTTGGAGAGAAGTTAACCAGTGAGCCTTTAACATAGACTGCAACTCCATCCTCTCGAGGCTCGGCATCCACCAGGTTTGCGATGAACTGTCTTATCACACTAGGTTTGAAGGGGTCAGAGTCAATGACCGTGTAAATCAGTCTAGAGTCCACAATCACCTTCTTGACATCTTGAAGATTCTCTTCGTCTAATGGGAGACGGTACTGAACAAGAAACTTCCTGTTCTTCAGATCCCGATACCTTTCAGTCGCTTCCACTGTAGCAAATCGAGAGTTGATTGGTGCCCTGGACGGTCGGAGAAGCGCAGGGTTGGCTTGAATCAGGGTCTGGAACTCTTGGCGACTCTCCTCGTATCTTGGTCCTTTTGAAAGAAACTCGTCCGGTTGTTCATCTTGAGAATCATCAGAGGCAGCTTCTTCCAGAGATGCGTCGGATTCGTCATCATCTGTGTTGTCTTCAGAGAGAGATTCAACCTCAGGTTCCGGGGGTGGCGGAGTAGCCGGCGTGGGGCGGCGGAGACGTTTGCGGGAATACTTCCGCTGACGCGACGACGATTCTGGGTTGATCGGTGATGGCAGAGAGCTTTGAGTCTCCAGTGATTGTCTCAATCGCGAGCTTCTCCGAGGTTGCATGTTGCTCGTTGGGATGAGAGAGAGCTTTGGGGTTTCTCGGTTTGGAGTGTGGCGCATGAGCTGAAAACCCTTAGTGGTTAAGTAGCGTTTCAGCTTGTTTTGGCCCATCACACTGACCCATTAGCTTGTTTCACAAATGACATTTAAGCCCAATATTCACTTTTACGCTAAGGAATCCTAATGCACTTCTAAGCAAGACACATATGTAGAGAGTAATAAGGACTGGTTCCTGTGATCATCAAGACATGATTGTCGGCACACTTAAGTCAAAAATATATATACAAATGTTCAATGTCCCATGGGAAAAGATACGGCTAGCTCAGACAGGTTCAGACACATTTAAGTCAAAAATAAGCGAATGAAAAGCAATGATTCAACTCCAATCTGTAGCTTGCTCAGCCGAGTAGCTGACACAGATTAGTTCACTAGAAGTTTTGCTGAAGACTAGATCAGTTGCTTAGCTTGGTCACACTTTAGAAACACTTCACGCAGCATTGTGCTCTTATCTCTGCCTCTACAATGGGAACCTATAAGGCCTTTTCCTCTTTTTTTTTTTTTTTCTTTTTCCCAAAATCATGGTCTTAGTGGGACAAAGAGCATCACAGATGCAAAGTGTTGTGTCACCCCGATCCATGATGAATGTCACACTAATCTCTGATTTTGCCTAATCTGAACAGTGATCGTCTTAGATGCAGAGTGTTGTGACACCCTGTTCCAAAACGAGTGTTCTTCCTTTTAGGCCTTTCACACTGTTATTTTAGAATGTTACACTTTGTCTGACGTTTCCGTGTTTCTTGACTCAATCCAGACAGTGATCAGTGCTCAGCACAGAATGTTTTAGCATCCTGATCCAAGATGAGTGTCCTTCACCTTAGAGTCCCGTGACTAAGATAGCTAAGAACAGCTCAGATTATGACTTCTAACAAATTGTTGATACAAGGTTTTGAAAGGGGTGACTTAAAGTGAGCTTACTACTACCTGAGCTTATCTACCCCTTAGGACATTATGGGTGATGTGATTACAAGTCGACAATTCCCAACGCCTTTCTGAGTCCAAGAAAAGTGTTGAAGTCGAGAGGTTTAGTGAAGATATCTGCCAATTGGTTTTCAGATGAGACATGTTCAATGATCACAAGTTTCAGTTCTACCAATTCTCTCACAAAGTGGTGTCTGAGGTCGACATGCTTTGTGCGAGAGTGTTGCACAGGATTCTTAGTCAAGTTAATGGCACTCATGTTGTCACAGTGAACAAGCATGGGGTCAGAGACATACCCGTAGTCAACAAGCATTTGTCGCATCCACAGAAGTTGGGTGCAGCAGCTTCCTAAGGCTATGTATTCAGCCTCAGCTGTTGACAGGAAGACGCAATTCTGTTTCTTGTTGTGCCATGAGACCATGTTGTTACCTAGAAAGAAGCATCCTCCTGATGTGCTTCTTCTGTCATCTACACAACCTGCCCAGTCAGCATCACAATACCCTGCAAGATTAAGGTTAGTTTCAAAGGTATAGTGTAAACCAAAGTTCAGAGTTCCTTTCACATATTTGATCACTCGTTTTACAGCATTCATGTGTGATTCCTTCGGAGAGGCCTGATAGCGTGCACAGATCCCTACACTTAGGCATAGGTCAGGGCGACTTGCAGTGAGGTAAAGAAGACTACCGATCATTGCTCTGTACAGATTTTCATCAACTTTCCTGCCGTCCTCGTCACGTGAGAGCTTGGTGGTCGTGCTCATAGGTGTCCTTGCATTCTTGCAGGTTACCATGCCGAACCGTTTAATCAGATTTTTTGCGTAGGTGCTTTGAGTCACGAAGATTCCATCGTCCATTTGCTTGATTTGTAGACGAAGAAAGTATGTTAACTCACCTACCATGCTCATCTCGAATTTCTTAGTCATGGTTTTCACAAACTCCTTGACAAGGTACTTGGATGTGCTCCCAAATATAATATCATCGACGTATACTTGGATTACCAGAATATGTGAGTCTATTTCCTGGATGAACAATGTCTTGTCAACCCCTCCTCTCTTAAAACCAGTCTCGGTCAGGAATTGAGTTAGTCGCTCATACCATGCCCTAGGAGCTTGCTTCAGGCCATAAAGTGCTTTTTTCAGTTTGTACACATGATTCGGGAAGTGAGGGTCCTCAAATCCTTTAGGCTGTGTTACGTACACTTCTTCCTGGAGTACTCCATTTAGAAAAGCGCTTTTAACATCCATTTGGTACAGCTTGATTCTCAGTTTGCAGGCAATGCCGAACAATAGGTGTATGGCCTCGAGTCGTGCCACAGGGGCAAATGTCTCATCAAAATCAATGCCTTCAATCTGGGAGTAGCCCTGTGCTACTAGCCTTGACTTGTTTCTGACAACATTCCCATTCTCATCAGTTTTGTTCTTGTGCAGCCATTTCGTACCAATCACATTTGCATCTGTTGGCCTTGGTACTAAGTCCCAGACTTGAAGTCTGATGAACTGGTCCATTTCCTCATGCATTGATGCGGTCCAGAATTCATCATCCAATGCTTCTTGAATGTTCCTTGGTTCAATTTGTGAGATAAAACAGTCTGTTCTCACCATCTCTACCAGAAAGCATGCGAGTTTGACCATCCCCTTGAAGTCAATTTGTTTCTTGCGAGTTACTCTATCATCAAGTACTCCTCCAATGACATCCTCTGGAGAGTGATTTTTATGAACCGTAACTGAGGAAGGTAGGATCTGATCGTCAATCTCAGGGGTTTCGTCAGGTGTTGTTACAGTAATGGGATTACTGTCACTTGCTGCATCAGGTGTGACACACACATTTCTTTGAGCTGCATCAGTCTGATAAAATCCCATTCGATCATCAAACACCATGTTGACTTTGTCATCTATCAGCTTAGTCCTTGAATTGTACACCCGAAAGGCTGAGCTGTTTGTAGAGTACCCAAGAAACATTCCCACGTCACTCTTGGCATCGAACTTGCCTAGGTTGTCTTTGTCATTCAAGATGTAACACAAGCAACCAAAGACATGACAGAAGCTCAGGTTAGGAGTCTTTCCTTTGAAGATTTCATACGGTGTTGTCTTCGTCTTTGGTTTCACGTACACCCTATTGATGATGTAGCACGCAGTGTTAACAGCTTCAGCCCAGAATCCAGATGGAACGTTGTTTCCGGCGAGCATGGCTCTTGCCATTTCTTGAAGGGTTCGATTTTTTCGTTCTACAATCCCATTTTGTTGAGGAGTCCTTGGTGCTGCATACTGGTGTTGAATGCCTTGACTCTGGCAGAATGTGTCAAAGTCCTTGTTCTGAAACTCACCTCCATGATCACTTCGAATTTGTACTATGCCACCTTTCTCTTGTTTGAGTTGTAGCGCCAGAATTCGAAAGCTCTCAATTGCATCTGTCTTGTGTTTCAGGAACCTAACCCAAGTGAACCTGGAAAAGTCATCAACAAGAACAAAGATATATTGCTTTCCAGCAACACTGTTAGGAGTTATCGGACCCATAAGATCCATATGGATGAGTTCACAAACTTGTTTAGAGTTAATCTGAGATACCTGCTTGTGTTGAACCTTGATTTGTTTACCTTTGCAACACGCTCCACATATGCTGTCTGAGGTATCTTCGAGCATTGGCACTCCTCTTACTACCTCTGCGCGTACCAATCTGGATAGGCCATTAGTGTTCATGTGTCCTAGTTTCTTGTGCCAGAGATCACTTTGAGATTCTTTAGCTGACATGCATTGGTTTGAAGGTTTCCACATGTAGCAGTTATTTTCTGATCGAAACCCCACCAAGACTATGGTTCCCTTTTCGTTAACTGCACGACACTCCTTCTTATCAAAGATGACTTGAAGTCCTTCATCGCAAAGTTGGCTCACACTTATGAGATTTGCTTTCAGTCCATCCACAAAGTACACGTTTATGAGTTTAGGTAAGTCTGCTCTGTTAGTGTTTCCAACACCTCGGATTTTTCCATAGCCACCATCACCAAATGTGACCTTTCCTCCTTTGATGTATTCCACTTTATCCAAGCAACTCAGTGTTCCGGTCATGTGTCTCGAGCAACCACTGTCAAAGTACCATGGAACTTCAGTAGTCACGGAGTTGTCAGTGGAGGTGTAAGCGACTCCAGCCACTGTGGATTGTGAGTTGAACGTGCATGAGAGTTCTTCGCTACTGTCATCATCATCGGAGAGTGACATATCACAATCTGAATGTGACATTGATTCTTCTTCAGTTGAGACCCAGTCTTGCATGAACGCTAAGTTGCACATGATGGCTTTGCCTTCCCTTTGAGTACTGACTAGCGCTTCGGCACATTCTTCTACAGAGTTGATTTTGATGGGAACTCTGTTTCCATAGTTTGGATAAAGATCAGTCTTGGCTATCCACACACATCCTACTTTGGTTGGTTCAAGAAAGCATTTGTTCAGTGACCATGTCCGTTGATGTTGACGTCTGCGAAAGTAGCAGTTTGTAGCCATGTGTCCTGGTTTGCAGCAAAACATACATCCATACTGTCGAGGAGTTACCTTTCTCTGAGTTTGATCTCTTCCATCAGCTTTGGATGGTACAGGTACCTGATGATCAGTTGGTGCAGACTGCTGTGAGCTCTTCACAAATTTGATGCCTTTTGTGTGATCATCAGTCTGAGATGTAGTTCCTTGATATCCGAGGCCTCGGTTGATTGCGGGGGACTGCCCTTGATTCAGAATGCGGTCCAGAGTGCTGGAGCCTGTATTGAGCATTCTCAACTTCTTGTAGTTGTCACTGAGTTCTCGTTGCAATAACCGACTCTCCTCCATTTCTTCACTCAGTAAGTGTTGAGTTTGATCGTATCTGATTTCCAGATTCTTCAGATTGTAAGCTTGGTTGGAGACAGTTTTCTCAAGGGCAGACAGGTCGTTCTTCTTCTCTTCGACTAATTCAGTCGAGGTCTGACTGATTTTTGTTTCAGGTTGTTCCAGCTCCAGAATGTTTACTTGAGCCTTTAACATAGCTCTATCCTTAATCAGTTGTAAATTCTCTAAACTCAGTTCAGTGAATTTGTCAAATAGAACTCGATATTCTGTTTTGATGTCTGTAGATACCTCGTCCACATCTTGTTCAGTATCTGACTCCGAATCTGAGCTTGAGATGGTTTATGGTTTGTCGTCTTTGCTGACTAATGCTACAAAGTTTAGGAGCAATTCATCGTTATCCTCATCACTTTCTGACTCAGTGTCGCTGAAACAGATAAGAGACTTGTCCTTTTTGAGGTTGTTGGGGCATTCACTTCTGGTGTGACCATATCCTTTGCACTCAATACATTTTAACTCCTTTCTCTTTGTCAGAGGACATTCATTGCGATAGTGACCATACCCTTCACATTCATGGCATTGTAGGTCCTTTCTGCGATCTCCTCGACCTGAATCATTCCTTGAATTCTGGTTAGAGGTTCGTTCACTGTCTCTGTTCTGAAATCTGTTGTTTGACCTACTCTGTCCTTTTTCAACTCTCTTAATCACCTTGTTGAAATTCTTAGCCATGAGGACCATGTTGTCCTCAATTCGCTTGACTCGATCGACTTCCTGTGTGTCAGCCGAAAATGCAATCCCCTTCTGACTTTTAGGACTTTCTTACACTCGCTCGAGATCATGTACCTTCAGAATCCCTGCTAGTTGATCGAACTTCATCTCGTCAGTGTTGACAGCAATCTTCAGGACAGCTTTATAGGCTTCAAATCGAGCTGGAAGACATCTCAGAAGTTTCTTCATAAGTTTCTTTTCATTGTACTTCTTGCCAAGCACAGATGCTTCATTAGATATAAAACTGATCTTTGAAATGAAGCTTCCAATTGATTCATCATCCTCCATGCGTAGGTTTTCAAATTTTGAGGCTAGATGATCAATCCTGGTACATCTAACGCTAGTATTCCCTTCAAAATGATTGATCAGAGTATCCCATGCTTCCTTGGCAGATTCACAACCTTGAATTATCTTGAATTGATCAAGATCTACAGCGGAGAAGATTGTGGTGAGGGCTTTAGAGTTAAATTTTGAAGCAGCTTTATCAGAGTCTGTCCATTTCTCCTTGGGTAAGGGTTCTTTAGACTTATCATCCATGATCATGGTGGGTGCTGACCATCCTTGCTCAACCGCAGTCCAAGCATCTTCGTCAATGCCTCTGATGATGTGTCGCATCCTAGCTTTCCAGTGTCCAAAGTTTCCCTCATCTAGCATGATCGGTTTTTGCAATGCAACCAGTTCTTTCATGGTTTCCATGATGATCGCAGGATCTCAACCTGTGAGTAGACTACTTGAGTCCACAGAGGAGACCCGCTCTGATACCAAATGAAAGATCAAATGGATACCAAAGTATAAGAACTGAACACGTTTCAATCACATAACTTGTTTTATTAAGAATCTCTTAGACAATCTTACAAGACCTGTCTAATCCGACTTATACAACGTCAACACTGACTTGTTACGGACCAATTCTTAATCTATCCAACTACTCAACTGGTGATCGAACTTCACCAATTGTTCTCACGCGAGCCAGTGTAGAACAGCCTCTTACACTTGCTCTTTTCAATCTCTAAAAACCGTGACCTAAATCTCCTATCTAGTCACCGTTATATACTCTGTTACATAATATTCTCATCTCCTAATATTACGCTAACAGCAGATCTTCTCAAGCTTATCACCACAGCAAAGATCTTGTAAGCCGATGTCTCCACGTCATCAACTCATACCTACTTTGAACCGGTATCTCGCATACCGAGCGAGCCATGTATCACATGCTCTGTTTTGCATTGAACCAGCTCCTTTCCTGGAGCTAACAATATAAAGCTATATTAATTCAATGTGGACATGATGATATTTTAAAATCATACATGAATCTGTTACCTTAAGTTTGTTACCATATCAAATGTATATTTACCCAGTGGTAAATGGTAATGAAAATGCTATAATCAAAACCAAAAAAAAAACTGATTCAATCTTGTAAATCAACTAAAATAGTTTTTTTTTTAATTCGTTATTCTATATTTAAAGTTATACTTTTGCCGGCTAAATTTTTTTGAAAGCAGTATTGTTGCAGCTTTCTCTATTTTCACTTCTCTTTTCATCATGTAGATATGTTCCCATCGTTTATTCCTTATATTTTAAAAGCACAACATGCAAATGTATATCTAATGTGTTTTGTTCTAAATGGTTCCTTTGCAAATGTTCCTACTAATGATGCCCACACGTATAATTTGGCACATACATCGTTTAATGTTTCAATCACATAACTTACATGAAACCACATACACATAATATATGCTAAAAGATAGTTTTCATAAATCAGATTATGATGTTCATCACCCACCAAATGGAATTGAAGTTTCGAAGAAAAAGATGATCAAAGTTATACGTGGCCACGTGGCACGTGCTAGAGACTCAGATGTGATCAATATGAATATTTAGATTCAAATGAATTTGTTTCGCTTTAAACTAAGCTATGCATGTAGTTCTCGACATGGTAAGCAAGACGAGAATTGTACCTAGTGAGAGTTAAGGTTAGCCGTACAAAGTGCATAATTAACTTGCCAAGATGGTTTCATTTCAAAGTTGGTAAAGTACTTAAAGGGGATAATTTCATCGGTTCATAAGACGGGAAAGTCTTTTCTACATATCCTAAAATCCGAACGTCACAATGGTGCATGATATATCTAACAAGATTAATCGTCTGTCAAAACATCAATATTATTTCTAAAGTTTACGTGTTTGATATTTAACCATATATATAGAGTTGAAGACTCTTTCAAGATTTTTCTTACTTCCAATTTACGGATGATCTTTATCTTTTGACAACAAAATTTTAAAATTTACTGCTTTCTTAACCATTAATTGTGGCTGTAAATATAAAACCATTCTCCTGCCAAGTGCCAAGTTTGGAGAATGCTCGAATAATGCCGTTCGTCCTGTGTAAGGGATATCTGAGTTCTGAAAGTGACTTTTATCTTATATTATTTAGAGAATTTTTCCTACAAATGATACTTTAACAGGATAGTTTGCAAATGCGATTCTTCAGAATAAATAAAGAGGTTGGAAGCTTCGCAAAAGAATACGCGTTTAGCTTTCATAATTTAAAATTAGAATATATTATTAAGATTTAAGATTAGTGTCGTTTGTAACAATCATTATTAGAGACTTCTGGGAAAAGAAAATTCTCAATATCAATCAATTAAATAAAAGTGATTAATAAGGACTCCATATTTTTTGGTTGTGTGTACGTGTTGATTATTAGACCATATATCTTGGTTGGACTTGGCCCGAATTAGTGCAAAGTTGCGATGCACATTTTTGTTTATAGATACATTATATATTTAATAACATGTGCAAGGAAGAGAATGAAATGTGATAGAAAGAAATTTTCTTGAATTACCATTCACCTAGTGTAGTCATCTTCTTACTTATGTCACTTATGGTGTTTTTCTTTTTTTGGTAATATTTCATGGTTATCTTATAAAGTAACATTAATATTTTTTGTTAAATTGTTAACCACTACTGATGTGATAATTGCGGTTACGTATATTAGTTAACATCTTATCTCCGACAATACCGGTTGCAGCTACCCAAAAGCCAAAACTCTGCCATCATAATCTATTGTTGGTTACTGAATCTTTTTTACCTTTATCTCAAAGATGTATACTGCAATGATGATTTAATATTTTGTAATGTGGTTAGTTTCAGAAAAATATTACTTAAACGTTATTATTGTCCTAAAAGTCTTTTACCAAAAGAAAATAGAGAAAAAGACCAAAATAGCACTAAATCAAGTTTTTGTTCCCAAACTAGCACTCAAGGCCAAAAATCACAAAAATAGCACTCAAGGGGTGGGGTTTAGGATTTAGAGTTTAGGGTTTAGGGTTTAGAGTTTAGGTTTTAGGGTTTAGAGTTGAGAAGTGAGGTTTTGGGGATAAGATTTCAAATTTTGAAAAATAAAAAAATTTAAATTTTTCAAAGGATAAAAAGCTATTTTGGTCATTTTAGTTTTTGAGTGCTATTTTTGTGATATAAACTTAGAAAAGTGTTATTTTGGAGATTTGCCCAAGAAAATATTGTCCTAAAATATTTTAGTATTTTACCAAAAAAATATTGTCCTAAAATATTTAAATGCACATCTGCATAAATGTGGGCTACACAAAAAAAAAATGTGGACGAATTAAGATTTTTATGAGGATGGAAAATAGTAGAAGTACAAAACGTAAGTAAAACATAAAAAAAAAAACTCGTGAAAATGATATACTCATTATATTAGATAGGAATTCTAACTTTATCTTAAATTTGATACCACTTTTTAATTTAGTTTTAAATGATAATCCTTTTCACGTAGCATTAAATTTATTATGAAAAAGACAAAATTAATGGGTTTAAATCATTCATAAATGTTATAGAATTATTTATAGAAGTTTATAAATTTAATCCACTCTTAAATACTAAATCTTAAAAAAATGATCATTAAACTTTAAATCCAAATGTTATGATATTTTTGATTAAATGTGTTTTTGGAATATGAAATTTAATTTAGTATATTTCAAACAGTTTCTCTTATATTATTGGTAACTTAGTTAAAACTGGAAAAAATAAATTAAAACTATAAGAGCAACATTATCAATGGCAACTCTTAGCAAACATCTTAGAATTTTTAATTATTATTTTTAGTCTAAGAAGTTTTCTAAGATACTTAAGTAAAATACAACATTATCAATGGAACTTTTCGAAGGTTCTTAGGTATAAAAGATGCAAAGGCTCCAGTTTGGTATCTGTCAAAAGTTTCCAAACACCCAATTTCAAAATATTTACCAACACGTTAAGGATCAATGGGGAGGCTTACAAGTAGATAATGGTGGCAAAAATCACAAGAACAGCTAGCCGTTGTCTTGATCCATCTTGGTTGAACAAATAGATAACAGCAGCAAGCTTGAGTATTAGCAATATGTCAAGCTGAAACGCAATCTCAAATCTCCGTACCACCACTTGCCTTTGACCTGCATGTTGTTGCTGCTGCTACTGAACTTGACCACCTTGCGCTTGGTTCTCTCCCCCAGCCTCAGTCTCTTTGCTTGGTCTAGTCCTAAACCATCAACCCAAAAGAAGATAAAAACCATCAACCCAAAAAAAGATTCATCATCAAGCCTACAGCTTTCTACCACAAAGTCATCTCAAAAGCAACTCCACCAGTGATTTGAACCTAAATACGATTCCTCCATTACACTACTCAAGAGTAAGTAAGGAAGGGGAAGTACAATACAAAGCCTACACCTTTCTAGCACTAAGTCATCTCAAAAGCAATATCACCGGTGATTTGAGCCTAAAGGGATCAACTTTACACAGTTTTTCCTAGCTAGAACAATTCAACCAACAAATACGATTCTTCTCCATTACACTAGTCAAAGAGTATCTAATGGAAAGTACACTTACATGGGAACATGGTAAGTGAGAGGAATGAGATAGTTTAAAGGAAGACCAGCCACATGTACAAGAACCGCATAAACACCAGCTCCACGGTTCGTCTGTTCATCGTACTGCCCAGGATTCGACCCGGGAACAAGACCCGGATACGAACCCGGATACTTTGGAGAAACACCATGATCCGGATCCTGATCAAAATTGAATCATTGAGTCAATTCAAGATCAAACCCTTGAATGATCTGAGAGAAAGGTGGAAGCTTTACTGTTCATTCATCACTTATCCAAATAAAATACACGAACCTGGGGCTTGATCTCAGCATCTTCGGGTTTCTTGTCAGAGGAAGGTTGCTGTGACGTTGAAGAAGACGCCTTCTGCGGATCTTCTCGCGTCTCCCTCAGCATCGTGCTCTTCGTCTCCGCCACGAGCTTCGCCGGATTCTGCTCACCCAATCGCCTGCTGCCACATAGCACTTAAGGACCAAGCCTAAAACTTCTTAATTAAGATCCGTTTGTATTCTTTTTAAGTGTTTTTGATTTAATTTTCGACCAGAAAACACTAAGATATGGGCCTAAGAAGTGTCGATAATGTTGCTCTAAGGGTTAAATCGTATAAAATACAAGTTATTCAACTTATTCAACATGCGAGGCACACGCAGGGAAGTCAAGTGTGAACCTTTAATTTAAAGCTCTAGTGCCGAAGTAAGTGCTACTTAAGTACACTAATAAATCTGAAGGACATTTTTCAATCCATACCACGATCCTCTAACTAATGTTCAATTTACGGCATTCTTAACATTTGTTCATTAGGATAACGCGTTGGGTGATTGAAAAAAAGAGAGACCGAGTCAAACTTAGATATTTTACTACTATTTTACATAGTTTTTTTTTTGTGTGCAAAACTCTTTACGTAGTTTGTTATTCAAAAAATGTTGTCTGATTTCGATTATGATCAAGATCTTCGGTGACGAAATCTAAAGATCAACATCATAAAACTACATTTTCTAGTCTCCCTGATTGGAGTTGCCATCATTTAATTTTGTTAGATGGTTAACATATATACTTGTTATAATTAAGGTTTATTATGTTATTGTTTCTTTTTTTTCCTAGAGTGTTTTCTTCTCACGAACTAGAGTACTGTTATCTATCTACCGAGCACGTCCTAGTAAATATATGGCTAGAAACAAAAATAAAAGGATGTGGCCTACTTTTTCAAAGGGAATCAAACCCTTAAGGCTAAACCTTTGTGACATACAAAATACCCAAACTGCTAATGCTATTAAGAACTTTCTGTTAAATTTTTTTAACACCGTTAAATAAGATGTTCTCTGGCGGCCGGAAGCACAAGATTCTTCAAGTTCCATCAAGGACTGGTTCTGTCTATTTAACTAACACAAAAATTACATTGAAATTTATCGGGTGTTTATCTCAACATTAGCTGGTAATATGTAGTAGATTGTCTATATCTTCATATATAGTATTCAGAGTATTTTTTTTAATAATTCTTTTATATATCATAATCATTTTTGTTTCTGACTCATTTCGAAATGAATTTTACTTTTGAATCCAAAACATTCTCCACTTGAATAGCCTTGGAATCTGATATCATACTTTTATTAGCTTCCAATTTCTAAAAATTATTTTAATGTTAGATGCAACTCAAAACAAGCATAAACAAAATAAATATTTCAGTGTCCCAAATACATTGTTTTTAGGTATCTTCTTATTTCCAATGTATATTCTAGGTTTCTAACAACGATAACATGTGAAATAAGCGTTTTAGAAGATTCTATATGTATGTGCTATCTAAAAATTAGCTACCAAAAGCATGAGAACAAAACATAAATCTAAAACAAGGAGCATCATATAACCTGTTTGGGAACGAATTATTTAGCAGCATATATAGTTTAATGTTGACGAATTTGTAACTCCAAGTATAAATTACTTGCTAAGTCTATCAAACTATAATCATGTGGTATCTGATCTCTAATCTACAAAGATCCTGATGATGAACACTCCCTAGCAACGCGGTTCAATAAGATCATCAACATTTCTTGATTTATGGTTTAATGCACTCTTAAAAACACGGGTTGATCAACTAAAATGGGAAAAATATTTTTGCTTATGTATTTTGTATAGAAGTTGAAAAAACAATAATATTAACGTGTGTACTTGAATAATTGGGATCATATTATGAAATTCTTGTTTTATAATAATATTATTGGAAACAAAATTCTTATATTGCGGCCGCTTATGCCTTCTTTCCACATGTTGCAAATAGTTTAAAGAAGCAAGCTTTTCTTTAAAAGATATTATTATTTTTTATTCATCTATAAAAACCAATCAACTTCTGCATCTTTCCCTGTGGATACACCCCTTCTCTCTCTACACATAACTCCAACAAAAAGTGTTTCTCTCTCAGTTAAGACAAACAGAGAAAAGGTACAAAGTCTCGATCTCTTCTCTGAATTTCTCTTTGTGGGTCTCTCTGTTTCAATATGGAAGGCAAAAGAAGCTTAGAGATCAACAAGAACATGGGGGACTTCGAGAACAACGTGGATGACGAAATGGACCTAAGGAGAGGTCCATGGACGGTTGAGGAAGATTTCAAGCTCAGCAATTACATTTCCACTCTTGGAGAAGGCCGATGGAACTCTCTAGCTCGTTGCGCCGGTATGATACACTACCATCTACTATTACACGTATAAACATTCAGATTAACATATTCATCCGCGTGTATGAATGTGTTCCTAATTAAAAATTAATAAAAAGCTAAACTATCACAAGTTGCATAAGCTTATTAAATTTATTGTTACGTTTTGTTATTTTCTTGTTATATCTCGATCTCCATGTGTGTTTTTGAACCAATTCGCTACTCCATTTTTGTGCTGATAAATAAATCAATTGCTTCGAAATTTCAAGTAAATGAGGTTTACGTTGGAGACTTGGAGTTCCAAAAAAAGAAAGAAAGAGGTTTACGTTGTGTGCACAAATGAAAAGTGCCTAATGAGTAATGGGGAATCAGTTATAAGTATTTTCGAATCTCAGTATGGATTCAATAATTTAACCAAACTCTAGGTTTTTGGATAAATTAACTATATTCGCGTATTAAAAAAAAAAACTAATGCTAATAAATGATTAACATCTATAGGGGAAGAGCACTAACGCAATGACAGAAAGTTTGCTGGAGAAAATACCCTTTTTACAATTTGCATCATAGCAACGGTCCATATTATTCGAAAACTTACAAAATATGATCATTATGATGAGTTTCTTGCGTATGAAAAATGATGAATATGCCTAAGCAATAGTATCTTCCGATTTTAAACAGGTCTCAAAAGAACCGGAAAAAGCTGTAGATTACGGTGGTTGAACTATCTCCGGCCAGACGTCCGCCGTGGAAACATAACCCTTGAAGAACAACTCTTAATTCTTGAACTTCACTCCCGTTGGGGCAATAGGTACTTTTCTAATGTAAAACAAGTCCTAGATCAATTGTATTTACAAGAATTCGGTCACAAAGATTGATTATCATATATATAGTAAGACCACGTCGCGTCTTTTGTCATCAATTCATTTTATTTTCTGCTTACAAGGATTGGAAGATTGGTTTTTTCTACCAAACAAGAATTTCCTCACAATTTTAGTCACTAATACAATATTTTTTCTTGTGATTTCAGATGGTCTACGATTGCACAATATTTACCAGGAAGAACAGATAACGAGATTAAAAACTACTGGAGAACACGTGTGCAAAAGCATGCAAAACAGCTTAGATGCGACGTGAATAGTCAACAGTTTAAAGACACCATGAGGTATCTTTGGATGCCTCGTCTCGTAGAGCGGATCCAAGCCGCCTCCGCTTCATCCACTACTGGTTCTGCTGCCAAGTCTTGCGTCACCACAACCACAGATCAGTTCTTGATCACGTCATACGACGGAGGAGCCAACAACAACAATACCAACATAGACCATTTGGGTTTAACGAGCAACCCTAATGGTTACGTCACGTCGGGAACTTCCAGCGTTACAGTGTCTCCGGCGTCTGGTTTGACGGAGTATAACATAGGCAGTGAAGTGGGACAGATTGAAACTAGTTTTGATCCGGTTCAGAGTTTGGTGGGTCCACAAATCATGTTGCCATCGCAAAACTACCTGGATGATAAAAGTGGATTTTTAAACGGAGGTTTAGGGGCGATGCAGGAGCAGAGTTATCCTAATTTGTTTGAAAATATTATTGGAATGATACCTTCTTATTCGGACAGTTTCTGGAACATTGGAAGTGATGAAGACTTTTGGCTCTTACAGCAACAACAACAGCAGCTCCTCAACAATGGAAGCTTCTGAATAGACAAAATAATTATCTATAAAGAAAAAGAATAGTGAAGTGGATTAACTAGTGTGTGAAAGGAATTGGTATTAAAGGAAAAAACTTATATTTGAAAAAGGAGGGTTTCCTATATATTTTTGGAGTGATTTTGATTGGTTCGTGTTTCTTTGGGATTTTGATACTTCATTATAATTATGCTGATAATTAAAAAAAAAATGGAATCAAAGTACTAACTAAGTCTCCTTTTATCTTTTGTGCATTTACTTGAAAGGTTTTCTGAAACTATAAAGTATTTGCGGATTTCCTTCATGGAAGCATGACAAAGCTCATTTCATTATATATGTTTTCCCAAGGAATCAAACCATGCATAATTGGTTCCACCATGTTTCATACAACTTAACTAACTCAGTATATGTCACAGAGGCAAACAAAAATTATGGAGTATATTATAATGACTTTGGCATGATACATGAGAAAAATGGATAACCCAAATATCTAATTGATGATGCTTTTAGGAAGCAGGTCTTGATGTCCATGGGACCTGTATATGGGAAAAGGGGGCCTAGATGTGTGAAAGGCTTAGGGTTCAAAAGTAGACAATCCAAATTTTGCTTTTTGTTTTTATCATCGTATCTCCATGTGGCAATGTCTTAGTGGTGAAAGTCTTAGTTTTAAGGTGCCATCATGGGGACTATTATTATCCTTGGGAGAATGTAATAATTATTAACTTAGTTATTCATTACAATATTTGGTTAGTGATGAAAATTCCACCATTAACGCGTGCAAACGATTATTAATGAGTACCTTGGTGAATAGTTGGAGTGTTCAGTCCGCTGAACCAATTAAAATTGAACCGAACCAAAATAGAGAAAGTGCTTTGGATTTGATAAAACCGAATGGATATTATTTTTAGAAACTGCAGTATATAGATATGGTTTGGTATATAAACCGATCAAACCGAATAAACCTGATCAACTAAAATATAGTAGTATAATTATATGTAAATTATATATACATAATTTATTTTATTGATATGATATTCATACTTAAAATGTTGATTTTAGTTATTTAATATTTTGTTTTAACTTAAAAGTTATTTTTTTCATTTTTATCAAATTAAATAAAACATAATTTTTATTTTTTTGTTGACAAATATGTGTGCTAATATTTAGTTATTTTAAAATTTTATAGATTACTATATTTTTATTTTTGTTCCATAAAAACTATTACTATTCACTTAATATGTTTACTAATTATTTTAAATAGTAAAACTAAGAATAGTTTATTTAAAAACCAAAACATTTTCATGTTATATTAAAACCGATATATAGTAAAAAAATTCATAAAATATTATAAAACATAGATATATTAATGGTTTTTGGTATAAAACTGAATAAATAAAAAACAACGATATACAAAACCAAACAAAACTAAATTAAATATGGTTTAAATATGGTAGCTATTTTTTATAAACTAAAATACCGAAAAACCAAAAAAATCGAACTGATATTTGGATCGAAGAGCCCCAGTAAATAGTGAGTTTTCCTCCTTTTTTTATTCTGAATTTTTAATGGAACACCATTATTGTACGGATGATCCCACCACTATCCAGAAAATACCTTCCTCACACTGTAACACGTCATCCAGCCGATGTCGTCTTCCTATCTGAAACTCTCTTATAAAGTATAGACTGTATAGTATATCTAAAAATATACTATTAGCTACCCAATAGTTAATAAAACATTATATTGCCGTTTGTATAATCATATGGTTATTCTTGACTAAATGATATAATAACCCGTCGAGAAGTTAGGAGACATAGTTTGATTTTGTCTAATGCGATTCCAATCGTAGTTAATTTTGTAGATGTTTAGGATGAAAAATATAAGGGTACCCAAAATATGAAAAGTAATATAAATTTCAATTTAGGGTATTTCACTTATATAAAATTCATACAGTAAATTTTTTGTTGAATTACAACAAATTTATATGTTTTAGTTGTTATATAACCGAGAAATGGAAAATCTCCTCCCCCTCCCTCCCCGAAAAGAAAAACAGAACAGATAAAACCCAATTAAATTATATAAATTTGACCTGAAATGGTACATATGGTTATTTTGGTGTTTTATTCAACGGATGGTTTCGCTAGACCTTCCTTCCACACTTTTTGTATCTCGGACTGTTTTTCACTTTTTCTTTACATTTTTAGCTCATCTCGACACTACTCATGCATATTACGCTAGCCAAGCTATTTAATTCAGATTGTTTCCATGTATGCAGTAAAACTGTTAATCGCTTATGTAATTGCGATCACACTATCTGAATTTGAACCAAAAACTCCACAAACAACCCAAATACATATGTGAAATGAAAAGGATTAACAAATTTAATATCGAACTAATGTTACAATTGTGATTTTTTTGCATTAGAACGTGTTTATAAGAAACTCCTAGATCTCTTAATTAAAACAATACAAAGTAAAAGAGATTAGTGGAGAAGTTTAGGAAGCTCAAGAGGGACAAATAAAGGAGAGAAAATACGAACCCTATGAGTTTACTACAAAATCTTCATCGATTTAGCAGAGACATCAACTAATGTAGAAACTGGACATAACAGAGAAACCAAGAAGATGGAAAAATAAGAAGACAGAAAAGGGTAGAGAAAAGGTCTTACAAGGTCAAGAAAAAACAGTAGAAGTATACTTAATAAGAAAAAAAGAAGAAGCTCAGGATAAGATAGAGTCGTTGATTTCATCATGAAGAAGAACAAGTTACAATCACCTTCTTCTTCTTCTTGAAATAGCCTTTTTGTCCTATAAAAATTATGCCACTACATAAGTCAATGATAGATTGATAGACATAACTAACTAACTAACTAATCGTGTGTGTGTGTGTGTGTGTATACCTTGATCATGACATTTTGATGCTTCTTCAATCCGTGAAAAGCTTTCAAATACACCCATAACTTGAGTGAGAAAGATAGAGAGTGTTTTGCATGAATTATACATTTTATAAAGAGACATGGTCAATTACACACACGGACGTAGCTATATATATATATATATAGAGAGAGAGATGCATGTATAAATAAATATATATGTATAATGTAAAATTTCGTGTTTGTCTTTAAGGAAAAAAAGATTATATTCAGTTACAAAAAAAAAAAAAGATTATATTATTGTATGTTTTCACACATTTGTTTGACAAAAAGATTTGAAAAGAAAAACTTACGCCTATAAATTATAATCATATCCAGTTATATCATGTATCGTGTTTTAACACTCATTTACTAGTCTTTTCTTCTTAAAATCATCTTCTGACCCATTTAACAACTAAGGTTTTGAAAGAATGTTAAATTAATTCAAACAAAAAATCTGTTTTACACTTTGTGTTACATTGGGATTGAAATTTTTCTTAAAATAAAAAAAAACAACTAAGGTTTTGGCTTAATATATCTGAAGTGCATTGCTAGAAATATTTGTCTCAAATCATCATTCATGCTCATTTGAATAAGCGTCAGAGGTTATGGCAAATAAAACACTTGATACCACCAAAATGTCGGACACATGGTCAACATTGATGAGAGAGCGAAATCTTCGGAAAATGTCGGACAAGATCTAAAAGTATTTTGGACCTGTGCAAAAACATCATATCATCTGGCATGAATCTTCTTGTAGAGAGTCCTCTTGCAGACAAAGAGAAGTCACGCGTGCGCCATGAGATTATTAATTAAGATTATCGTAATGTTTTTGTCATAGATGTCAATTAAAATGTATTTCATATACTCGTGATAAAGGCATGTGAAAATATGATCAATCAGTTAAAATAACATATGCATGGAAAATGGCAAAAGGGAGACAAAAAAAAATGAAGAAGTAAAGAAGCAACTTAAGTTGCCTGAGGAAGATAGGGAAACTGATGTGACCAAAGACACAAATCATTGAGACAAAGTTACCGAGTTACGACAAAATCCTACTCCTCAACGACACTTTCCCCTCCCTTTAATAATTTATCGCCATTATATGCATGCATCTATACTATACAAGTATACATGATTGTGATTTTATATGTTTATTCCATGTATGTAAATGTATATACGTAGACGATTATACATTTTGTATATACAGTATACGTAAGGGCTACATATAATATTTTATTATAAAGTTGGCCCAAGAAGAAGCAAGACGGCAAAAATAATTCATGGGTGGAAGAATCCTAAGTTATAACTCCGTATCTCTGCTAATCCTATTTAGTTGTCGCTTACTAAAATTTTACTTATCTAACTGCACTACTAGTTTGGAATTTACAACTATATAGAACTAACATTAGGAGTAGGACCAGTAACGGCCCTCGGCAGAAGCCATGGAAACATAAGTTTTCGGCCCTGAAGAAAACATACACTACAAGAAAACATCGGGATACTGAGGGAAAAAATCGTCGGTATGTCGTCGGAATAACGCTATTCCGAAGACATACCGACGAAACAAGTCCTCGGAAACATCTCCTCGGAATTTCATACTTCCTCGGAATTCCGTCGGAAAATTCCGACGGAATTCCGAGGAAACAAAATTCCGAGGAAACTCCGAGGACACGAAGTTCGTCGGAAGGTTCCTCGGAAAATACCGAGGGAATTCCGATGGTCCAATCCTCGGAAGTTTCGACGAAATATTCCTCGGAATGATTATCGGAAAATACCGAGGAACAAATGTTCCTCGGACTTTTCCGAGGAACTTTCTTCCCTCGGAAAATTCCGAGGAAGTGGAGTTTCTCGGAAAATTCCGAGGAACTTTTTCCCTCGGAAAATTCCGAGGAACTTAAAGTTCGTCGGAATTTGCCGAGGGGAGAAAGTTCCTCGGAATCTTCCGAGGAACTCCATTCCCTCGGAATTTTGAAAATTTTTTTTTTTTTTTAAATTTATTTTTTTTTAAAATTAATTTTATTTTTAAAAATTAAAATTTTTAAAATTTAAAATTAAAATTGAATAAAACATAAAATAAAAAATAGTAGATAATATTCAAATTTAAATAAAACATTCAGAGTTTTGGAAAAAAAAAAAACTACGGGTCTTGAATGTTCGGGAACGTCTCGTTCGGGTACATCCTCTTCATCATCTCCATCATCTGCTCGTTCAGCCTCTTCTGGGTCTCATAGCCCGCCTGTTGAGCTGCCATCTGGGTCTCCAACGCAGATATCCGATCATCCTTGTCCTTCAGCTGAGCCGTAAGAACTTCTGGATCAACATACGCATGTGGTGCAGAAGAAGGAGCAGCCGACCGGGAGCGACGACCCAAACCGACCAAACGTCCCTTTTTCTTTGGCGGGCTTGGCAGAATCAGCGGGGAAAGAAGACCCTGTTGAGCTTGACTCTAGTCCGACTTTGTGAAATGACTTGAGAGGTGTAGAATAAGTGGGAGCTCCGGCGCAAGTGAAATACCACTACTTTTTGTTATAAAACATGTGTGGATTGCCATTAACCAAGACAAGAAGAGAAGAAGGCCCAACGGCCATGATCAGGCCCGACCGCGGCCGTGTCCAAGAGGAGAGAGAGAGAGCCGACTTCAGGAGAGAGAGAGGCGGCCACAAGCTTAGAGAGAAAAGGAAACTCTTTCATTTTCCTAGTAGATGTAATCTTTCCTTTTATGTATTTAGTAGATTTCCTATTTCATGTAGGATTAGGATAAGTACTCTTTCCATTTATCTCTATCTTGTAATTCTTATATAAGGAACCCCCATTGATGATTAATAATACACACACGAAATATTCAGTCTCAAACCCTTCTTTTACAACACGTTATCAGCACGATAGTCTCCAGACCCTGAGACAAAACCATAAACAAAATCCGTCACTCATAAACCCTAAATCAGGCGGAACTTCAAATCAATCGATCTCTCCAACCCCGACGAACCAGACGACGAGCCACATATCAAATCGAAGCTCTTGCCGAGACGAAGCCATCAGCGCAAACCGTTCGTCGATCCGATCTCCGACGCGCCCACACTCGCAGAAACAATACACGGCGCCGACTTAAGTTCTTGGAACCCTAATCCGAGCCAACAAGATTTTCTATCCAAATTCAAATCTTGTGAAAGATAAGTTTATCATAACACAGTTATTTGATAATACATTGTTTAGATTATGATGTTCATGTAATCTAATACCCCTTGTTTTGTTTCATGAGCTGAGAGGAATTGGTGCAAAGATCTAATCCCGACGACCCCAATTCGTCCTAACTCGCGTTCCAGCTCGTCAGCATTCGATCAGCTCCAGCCATAAGGCGTTCCTGATCCTAGACGACTTCAGCTTCCTGTTCAGAACAGAGCCATCTCACGTTCACATTACAGGCAGCTCGAGTTCCCAATCAACCAGCTCGCAAAGGAAGCAACTCGCGACCCGATAGGAGGCAGCGTCCGTCCAGCTCGCGTCCGAGGTTTATCAGCCCATCTTGGAGGTCCGGTTTCTACAATCTGCAAGACAAAGGTAATCCTAATTCTGAGAACATGAATCGAACCTGGTTGTTTTGTAAAGATTGAAACCCTAAAAGATAATCTCTAAACTAAAAGCCATAGGATAATAGATCAATACCCTATGAGTAAATCGAAGCTCTAAAAGTTCGATCTAAACCTAAGAAAGAGATTGATCCATTGATCAATTAAAATCAGAGCCTTAAAGGTTTTTGAATCTCAAATCAAATCCCCTTGATCAAAGATCAAAGTATTCGAAATCCCATAAAACCCTAACTAGAAAATCGGTTTTAATTTTGATTTGAAACTCGAGTGTTTTTGATTGATCACATAGAGCTGTGATTAGGATTGTTTTAAAACTTGGATCTGAATCTTGTTTAAACTGAAAATCCTAATTTCGAAATTAAAGATCCTAAGGCCTTGAAACCTTAAAACTTTAAAAGTTTTATTGAATGAGAGTTAGGTTGCTAGATTTCTTGATACTAAAATCTAGTTGAATATCAACCTTAAAATTAGTAAATCTAATAGATATGAAACTATGCAATAGGATTGAAAACATTTAGATTAATAATCCCCTATTGTATATAGCCATTGTACACACTTGCGGCCTTGTCCCCTTGACTGGTTGAAAGTCGTGTGGCTTAGTGTACATCTAAGAGGCCGTGTGGCCTAGCATCCGGATGGTTATAGAAACCGGATTGCATAATGATCCAATCCTTAGGATTGATGTATCACATAAATACCGTGAAGCTTAAGGCATCACAATATATGACCGTATGGTCTAGAGAGACATCATATCTGAATGATCATGTGACCTTGTTTGCATATCTCATGAACCGATCTTTAAGATCGCTGTATCACTAATATGGTCGTGTGATCTAAAGCATCACATTACAAAGCCGTGTGGCTTAATACATATCTAAGTGGCTGTATAGCCTAGCATCCGGATAGTCACATGACCCGGACTGCATCATGATCCGATCCTTAAGATCGTTGTATCACATAAGTTTCCGGCCCTGAAGAAACGGCCCTCGGCAGAAGCCGTGTGGTCTTGTCGCTTACTAAAATTTTACTTATCTAACTGCACTACTAGTTTGGAATTTACAACTATATAGAACTAACATTAGGAGTAGGACCAGTAACGGCCCTCGGCAGAAGCCATGGAAACATAAGTTTCCGGCCCTGAAGAAAACATATAAATTTTCGGCCATTTTTAAAATATTTCTAGTAGGTCAGATGGTTAAAACTTGTCGTGGTAATGCTAAAGATACCAAGTTTCAATCCTCTTAGAAACATTTCAAACCATCAAGTCCTCAATTTTTTTGTGCTTCCAACCCAATTATTTTTGGGCTATCTCAGGACCGGATCTGACTAGGACATAGTTACGTTAAATTAACAAGTTAAGTGGAGACCATCTAGATATTTAACAGAACATATTGGTTAGTGTAACCTTTTAAAATTGGTTGAAACTGAAATTACTATTTTTGTGCCCGTATGACTGTGGTCAAGTGGTAGATGAAACTTGAAAATGTGCTAGAATATTTTTTTCTGGGGTTTGAGTTTCCCTTGAAACAAAGTCATGTGGGAAGTCTAAGTTTGGGTTTCGATGCAGACAGTTTACTTGGTAATTTGGTAACAAACGATTCAGTTATCCTTTATCATTAGTTGGAAGGTATTCTAAATTTGGATTAGATAATGTGATAGTAAATCTATTTTGTAGCACTAAGTGTGTTTCTTTCGGAACCGGCTAGCTCAACTGATATACATATTAAAAAAAATTGTTAATGGTATAGTAAAAAATTAATGTTTATAAGTACACAATAAATTATTTCCTTTATATATAAACATTATGACCTAATTGGAGATATTACAAAAGGTTTAGTGCACCGAAAGGAAATTTTGGAATTTCATAATAAACCTACAACAATGATAAGTGATAGGGGTAAAGCATTTTATCCGATACCCGAACCCGATCCAAAAAACCCAAACCGAAATCCGCGAATTAGAAGAGATTGTATATCCAAACCCGAAAGGATAATATCCGAACTCGAATAGATATCAAAAGATAACCGAACATATGTATTACTAACTTTATATTTTTAGTTTATATCTTTCATTTTATTTAAAATATTTATATTGATACTACACATACTTTAAGTGCATATAATACATATAATTACGGAGGAAATGATTTATTACTCACTTAAAATGCATATCAAGTTTTTTGTTTCAAGAATTAACAAAAGTTACATTCGAAACTTAAAAACAATAACAAAATTAGTATCTTTTTAGTTTTCAAATGTTATTGTAATGCCCCGACCCGCCCACGGCTAATGGGCCATCCACGCCCGCTCTCTCGGCCCGTAGGCCCATCCCGTCTGACGGTCGGTCAATTAATTTTCAAAGGCTCGAAATCACTGTTTACTGACCCTGCAATCACCACCCGACCTTTTCCCATGCTTTGGCCTCACTCACATGCTATCGCGAATCACTTCCCGATAGGTCACTCATCCTTACATTATTCCAGCTCAAGCACGCTTAACTCTGGAGTTCTTTCAGGATGTGCTCCGAAAAAGGTAAGTTAACTTTGGTGACATAGGTAGTCAAATCAATTCTCTTAAGTCTTTCCATATATCACAACTCGGGATGTTACAGTTATGTCCAAATATATTAATCATTTAATCTATTAAAAAAAATCAGTTTGAAAGTTATATTTTTAAACACAATAAACTTGAAAAATGAAATTTTAATTTTTTTTCAAAATCTAAATATTCGAACCCGATCCTAAATAATCGAATCCGGACTAAAAATATCCGGATCCGATCTGAAGTACAGAAATACCCGAACCGGTTCTACACCTCTATACCGAAAATCCGAAATACCCAATTCGAACTCGTACGGAAGTGATGGCCTGATGGGATCTTTCTTCTATTTCTTATTGAAAGTGTAGGTTTGGCCTTATTACCAAAAGAAAATTAATCATATCTTCGTTTAATACATTAGTGTTTCAAGAACCACAGTTGTATATAAAAGTTCCAATCCATCTTTGTTGATAACATTCATGGGCCTTGGGCCTAAATTAGTCAAAGCGGGAAGATGCTCTGTTCTTCTTCCCCATCATACTTTTGTTGTTCAACTCTCGGCGATTCAATTTCTTTTTATCCATTTTCGCCAATATGAAAATTTGAATCCGATTCTGTCTACATTCCTGTTATACTGATTCCATCGATGGGTGGGTAACTTATGTGAGATAACAAACTAAGTCCCACATTGGAGAATTAGACAATGAGTGTCTAATATATAAAGAGATGTCCAACTCTAATAGTACGAGGCCTTTTGGGATGGAAACCAAAATTAAATCTATGCGGACTTGCCAATTAGGCCTAAAGTGGACAATATCGTACTAATCAGAGAATATAGAGTTGGACATGGGCTTAATACAATCCCAACAATTGGTATCAAAGCGGTTGACGAGAAATCTGCAAGAAAGATCGAAATACCCTTTGAATGATGACTGAGTGATGAATGGGTATCCTATGAGTTAGGAATGAGAGGTGTGTAGCAGATATCGAGTCAGAAGATCCTGGAGATCAGTTGTGGGACACGAGATGAATGTGATCCTTAGTTTGAGGGGGAGAATGTGAGATAACAAACTAAGTCCCACATTGGAGAATTAGACAATGAGTGTATAATATATAAAGAGATGTCCAACTCTAATAGTACGAGGCCTTTTGGGATGGAAACCAAAAGTAAATCCATGCGGACTTGCCAATTAGACCCAAAGTGGACAATATCGTACTAATCAGAGAATATAGAGTTGAACATGGGCTTAATACAATCCCAACAACCTAAACACAGAATCTCTACGATCCCGTTTCGAGCTTAGAGCTTATCTGCTGCGGTGAGACCAGGAATTTAAGCTTCTTTTTTACCACTGTGGATTGCTCTTATCTGTGGTATCACTTAGAGTTTATCTCCTAATGGGTAACCGGAAAGGTGCTCTCTTTCCCGATGACTAGATAATTTCTGAGACGCCATAATCAGGGGCGGATGCAGGATCATATTTAGATAAGGGCACATCATTTTGTTTCATTATATAATAATTATAGGGTTAGGGTGCATTTGTTAAACTATAAGCAATTACTGAAGAAAATTCAAAATTAGATGGGGGCACATGCCCCTGTACTTCATCACCTCCATCCGCCACTGGCCATAATATCATGAAATTAGGTTCTATATGTAAATGTTTATATTGCATTTTCTACAAGTTTTCTTTTGTAAATACATATGAATAAAAATTAAAGATACATATATACATTTACTTTCTTTTCTACTAGTACAAATAGATTTTGGGATCGTTGAATTTTTGTTGATCCTGTTGTTTAGGCTTCTCCATAACATCATGTTTACCTTGAACGTCTTCAAAAACAGACAAAGGCAACGACTTAGACAACAAACCGACCTGTGTCTTGAAGGTAATCAAACCAGAGGGGCGGTTTACGTGAATCTCACCGAGCGAGATCCAGACCACGAACTCCTTGGCCTTAACCCCAGTGAGTTTCTTGATCGTGTTCGGCTGGAAATAAGCAGTGACTTCATCTTCGAAACACACCATGACGTTATCGAATCTAAACGAGTCTTGATGTCTCTTTTTATCGTCTTTCTTCTTCTTCTTGTGCTTTAGCCACACGAAACCCGTGTCCTTCACGTATCCGCATTCTTCTATCTCCTGGTTACTTAGGAGCTGGTTTGGTAAACCGATCTCGGACAAAAGGGAGCCGAATATCTCTCTGCATGCCTTGTCTCCGTGGTACACCTCTGCCTTGATTCTCATGGCTTCTGCCACCATAACGACGATATTATTGGATAAGAGTTAAGTATGTGTTTTGAGGAGATGAGGTTTTCGAAGTTGTCTTTTGGTACTTTTAATGTGTTTAAGATGTTGTGCAAGTTTGGGAATATGCGTTCTAAGAGGATCTCTCTCGTGTCTTTTACCTTGCAATTTGAAACTCTTCTTTTTGTCTTTTTATTTATTTATATACATTACCTAAAGGATATCCTTTTCTTGTTCTAATATTTTTTTTTTTTGTTAGCTTATGGTTTTGTAGTTTTCTCTCATATTGCACGTAAGCCAGCTACAATACTAAATAGATAACAAGATGGTGACCTTCACCAATCACACATAACTAATTTGAGTTAATAATAACCATACACTGCTTAGAGATCTAAACAACTAATGTTCACTAGTTTCTTATTCATGTAGCAAGGTCTATATATAGTGATAAACTTTTTTTGTAAACTGATAAGGTTTAAATCCGGATCTATTAAAGACACAAACCTAATTCTCAGGTGGTTTATATAGTGATAAACTTGGAGAGTTGGGGGGAGTCGAAGTGATGTTAAAAATCAATTTATATAATTAGAAGTATATCAATACATTTTATACCAATATTTAATTTATTATTATGCATTAGAATATTATAAGAATAAGTTTAAACTTTATAAAAGTACAAACGAGTTTCCCACTAGGCACTAGTCAATACTCAAAACCTATGGCATTTGGGCCCAAGTTAACAGCTTTAAGTAGCTTACAAAGTGTGAACGAACTATAACCATCTGGGCTACGCCCTAAACGGACGGTTACGCATAACAACAACTCTTTAGCAATTGTAAAATATAGAAAAACATAATTCCAGCATCTTTAGATGTAATCTTCAAGGTTTATAAACTGTTTTTTTCTTTTAATATATAACTTGATTTTATACGGTAATAAAAAGACACTCAAATAACAGAGTTTTTAGCTCTGGTGGTAAAAGACTCACCGCTGTGAGTTCCGCCATTCGTGTTCGAGTTCCAACCACTAAAAAATTCACATGCGGAACCCCAACATCGGAGACCGAAAATCGTTCACAGTGACCCACATAATAACCAACTTGTTGGTCTTTGGTCACTTTAATTTCTAGTCTGGACCATTTCGGTGGGACATGACATTCGGTTATAAAAAAAACATCCAAATACACTTAGATTACAAAAATTGAGAATTATTTTTACTCTTCTTTACCACTCTCTTTAACATGGAGTAATTTCATTTTTATACAAAACGGGAACGGTATATAAATTCGTAATTAATAATATCTGCGATTTAACAGCTCATCTTAAAAACAGTGACACCGCCGGCCGAAACCTCCGTTATTGTGATCGCCTCCGTCTTTCTTTCCTTCTACCCCCAAATTGAAAGCGTCCCCGTCTCTCTTTCTCTCTTCTCTTCACTCGATTACGAGCATCAATTGATTGATTGATGATGCTCTAGGGCAATCTTCTTCTTCCCATGGAATCTCCTCCTCTCCTTTGGACTCAGAGTTTCAGGTTCCTCAATTCTCCTTTACAATTCCTATCTTTCCGTTAATTTTCCGAAAGTGTCTTCATGGGTTTGATCTCAATTGCTCTCCCGTTACGAAAGTTTCCTCCTTTTTTTTAATCCAAAGATTTCAACTTTTTCTTCGATTTCGATTAGTTTTTCAAGATTGCTTTGTGGCTTGACTTGACTTGATTCATTGCTCTGCAGTTGATTTCGCTTTACTTTGAATTAGTCATGGCTCGTAAAGGAAGCCATCAGAAGAACGGAGTAGTAGTCGATCACAACCAAACCAAGCCAAAGAAGAAAACTTCACAAGGGAAAGCTAGTGACGCCGATGATGATAAGCACACAAGAAGCACTGAAACTTCAGACAGAGACATGGCTGCTGACCCTGTTGCTTCAGAGACTGATTTAGCTGGAGATGATAGCACCGAGCCTGGCTCTGCAACTACTCGATTTGATCGTGAACGCATCAACGCTCTTATGAGAACCTTGCTGGACATTCTGAGCACCAACAGCCCCTCTGAGAATATCGGGCTAGCATACAATGCAGCAATCAGGAAACTGAGGATTCCCGCTGCTACTGTATCAAGGGAAGTGAATCACTGGATGGAAAGAAACAGGCCTTTGATGGTTTCTGTCAAGTCACGAGTTTACAAAGCCCGTGACCTTGTTACAAAGAAGATTCGGCTAGCGTGCCCGGTTGTCTTCAGATGGCTTATGCACTTTGGCAGCATTATTCTCCTTCTATCTTTGGTTTGGTTGGACTGTGCAATCCGAGGCTTTGACTCTTTCATCAGGATGGGGACAGCATCGTTTTTCTCAATCATGTGGTGTGGTGTCTTCTCAGCGTTTTCCATGATCGGCATGACCAAATTTATACTGATGTCGGTAAGAAACTTAGATATAATTTGCTTATATGTTTACCTTTTTATGCATATGTTGATATTCGATATGATTACAGTTTGCAACTGTTCTGGTGTCGTTGTTCATTGGATTTGTTGTTGGATCTATCACCCTTGCCATTTCTAGTTTGGTTTTCCTGTGGCTCTATGGTAGCTTTTGGACAACGCTGATGTTCCTCTTCTTCGGAGGTAAACTCCTTCCTGTCTCAATCTTGTAGAGGAAACCATACTCTTGAATCATTTTTTTCTGATACATTGTGAAATGGTTAATGATATAAAGGTCTGGCATTCATGATGAAGCACGAGCGCATTGCACTCTTTATCCTCACAGTGTATTCAGTCTACAGTGCATTGTGTTATGTCGGATGGCTAGGCCTTCTTTTGGCTTTTAATCTTGCTTTCATCTCGACCGATGCTCTTATATATTTCTTCAATAACAAAATAAACCAGCAGAGCACAGATGGTGGACCCAGTGATCCCTTAAATGGTTCCTCTTTCGAAAACGGCCCTGGGTTTCCTGGAGACCGTGGCCCAGGAGTCCCGTCGACCAGCGGAACAGACTCTGAGTTAACATCAGAAGGTGAAGTTGCTCGGTTGCTGAATTGTGCTGACCACTACTCAGTTTTGGGCGTACCTCGGTATGGGAACGTTGACATGGCTTATATTAAGCGAGAATATAGGAAGAAGGTAATGCTGTTTAGCTCTCTCTGCCTATATTATTTTCTGGATACTCATAAGCAACAAACACGTATATTGATTTTATAAGCATTGTGAATGATTTAATAGGCAATGCTGGTACATCCTGATAAGAATATGGGGAATGAGAAAGCAGCCGAAGCTTTTAAGAAACTTCAGAATGCGTATGAGGTACTTGTTTTCTATTTATCATTTCAATTTGTATCTGTGCATCAAGCTCTCCCCATCTCTGATCTCTCTAGCTGGCCTTTTTAGGTGTTGCTTGATTCTATAAAACGGAAGTCATATGACGATGAGTTAAAGAGAGAAGAACTACTCAACTGCTTTCGAAGGTTTCAGAATTCTTCTCAAAGGGTATGTTTTATACTTGTCTTGCTGTTATTTCATCTTCTGAAGTACACCATTGTTGCTCAAAGTGTCATTTTCTCTCTCCCTCTGCTTTTTATTACGAACCAGGACACTCGGGGACACGGTTTTGGAAGCTCAGAAGGCGAAGGAGATGAAGCGTTGAGAGAGTGTAGACAAATAGCGTGTAAAAAATGTGGCAATTTCCATGCCTGGTTTCTAACAAAGAAATCAAAATCTAGAGCAAGATGGTGCCAGGTTCTTTTCCAATTCTTCATCTTCATCTTAGAGATGCTTTATATTTACATCAATGATAAACCTGCTTTTGTATCTCAAGGATTGTAAGGACTTTCATCAAGCAAAAGATGGAGATGGTTGGGTTGAACAGTCTTCACAGCACGTCTTGTTCGGGTTGATTCAAAAGGTATTCAATACCAAAAAAAATAAATAGAGTTTGCATTTCAGCTTTGGTAAATGCTCTGTATTGAAAAAGATTTGAGAATAGAAATAGACACTGTGCTCGTTGATCCACATGATGACCAGATGGACGTAGTTTCTCATAGTCATGTGAAAGGTTTGTTGTTGTAACGCAGGTTGATCTGCCGCGTGCTTACGTTTGTGCAGACAGCAAAGTATATGAAGCTTCTGAGTGGTATATCTGTCAGGTACCCCCAAAAAATGCTTTTGGCATTTCATAAGAGATTCCCTTGGTTTTGTTTCGGAAGGATTGAATTTTTTTGCTTTTGTTTTGAATTGTTGTAAGGGAATGAGATGTCCTGCGAACACACACAAGCCGAGTTTCCATGTGAACACAAACGTGACAGGTGCGAAACGAGGAGGCACAAGTGGTTCATCAGGGCAGAGAGGAAACCAGAGAATGCCAAATGCAAACATGGATGAAACAATGACGGAGGAAGAGTTCTACGAGTGGTTGCAGAACGCCGCACAAGCCGGTATGTTTGATAGTGCCGCCGAGAGCCCTACTTCTGCAGCTGCGAGTAATACTAGTGGTAGTAGCAGCAAGAAGAAGAAAAAGGGAAAGAAGCAATGGTGAAAGAAAACAGAGCAACTGTTGTTTGATACTATTATATAAGATGGTGGAAATTTTGCACCCTTTTTTCTTCTCAGAAACTAAACTTTTACTTTTAAAACTTTTAGTTCATACAGAGAAAAAGCTCTCAACAGAAGCTGATTGATAGATTCAAGTTTATTGTCTTTTACGGAAAATTCAGTTCAACAATCCCAAATTTAAATAAAAAAAAGTCTCCTAAACCATTAAGGCAATAAGAATGAGTTTCAAAGAAGGATGATAATGACTCAGATAAGGCCCCTTTAGGGTTTCTGTTGAAGAGGAGGTTTCTTGAGAAGTACGGCTTCTTTGAGCTTACGGCCAAGAGCAAAAGCCAATGGTGGAGGCACTGCATTTCCAATCTGCCTATGCTTGTCTAGTATTCCCCCTACGAACTTATAGCTATCCGGAAACCCCTGCACCATTGTTTATATACCAATCAGTTACTATATATATCCAAAACACTCTAACATAACATCTGAAACATCTTTCCATACATACAACAAATGCTTTGCCATCTCCACAATTTTTACTGATGCACAGAAGAGTTTTTTATTATTACCTGAGATCGGGCGCATTCACGGACAGAAATAATCCTGTCTTGTTCAGGATGGAAGCACATTCCAACCATACCCATTGGCCGAGGATCGGTGATGGAAGTTGCAAAGCTTCCTTCCATGTCTAATCTCCCAAAGAGTCCTTTCCACCCGTTGTGAGTCTTAGCTTTGTTTCTCAGCCAGGCTGGAATCATATCTACCATCTTCCCACTTGATAACTTAATCTGTATTACATTTGAAAAGCAAAGATTTAAGTTTGTCTCTATTTTACAGTTGAGTTCCTTTTAGTTCCCCTAAGCTAGTTAGGATGATGCATTAGACTGACCTTTTTTTTTTTGAGGTTTTTGAGGTCACGCCAATCAGCACCTGGAGTCTTTGGTATATTTTCACACCGGATGAGGTTTGTTTCATCCATCTCTTTGCATATATGATCAGTGAGAACTAACATGTCTCCTCTTATCTTCTTTTGGAACCAAGAGACTGGATCAGCTCCATACTACAAGACACAAGAAAAAAAAATGATTCGATATATGTATCATAAATATATTTTTTCATGATGTGTTATATCATACATACCTCTCTGTTGGTCTCTGATTCACCATTTTTTATAGGTGGAAGATCGTTAATGGTGTCTCTCACTGTGATTGAGCGGAAAGGTGCACCATATTGAGTACTACGAACAGCAGCATAGTGTGATCTTTTGGATAGTTTTATTTTCAACTCTGGAGTACCAAAGACATGCATAGGCTCAGGCCATTCTGGAAGAACTTCTCCTGGTGCAGCTGCCCAAATAAAAGCTCTTTTGCGAGATTGAGCAACTCCATATGCACCTGCCTCCAACACTCCAAACCTCACCTGGAAAACACTTCCATTGTTAAACAGATGCTGAGTTCAACTTCACAGACTTTGTAAGTGGACATGCCAACTTCTACTAAATAGTAATCAAGTGTTGAACACAAAGAGAATGTGACTAACTAATAGCCAATGTTTTTAATACCGAACTGGAAGTTGAACCGGATAAATATTTGGGTCATGTTTTAATATGCTTCGATCAGATCGAATTTGGTTCACAAAAATTATATAGATACTAATTTTGTTCAATAAATGTAAAATTAATTTAAGTAAATATAATATATAGTTAAAATATAAATAAATATCAAATATAGAACACTGAAGTATTAACTAGTATTTTTGTTAATTCAGTTCATGAATTTTTGATAATCTTAATATTTTTAATCCAGTTGAATAATTTTAAAACCCAACACAGTATCTGATCGGTCCATGGCCGAACTTAGTTGAATCATCAGGTTCGCCCGGTTTTGAAAACACTACTAATAGCACTAGGATGTTTTTACCTGGTAACCCATTTCAAGAAGAGAAGCCAGAGTGAGTTTAAATGTCTGCCCTCCATTGAATGACACAAAGTTCCTCACGTTCTCCAGAAGAAAATACCTTGGCCGGAAATACTCAGCAAAGGACAAGAATGCTAGTATCATTTCACGCTGAACTTTACTCCATGAGCCTTCCTGGAACCTGTTCATACCAGAGAATCCCTGCAAAATTGAAGCAGTTTAATAGTCACTTCTTTAACAAAGACTGTAGACAAAATATAGCAGCAATATTGAAAAAAAAATACTTGGCATGGAGGTCCTCCGCTGATGAAATCCACTTGACCAGGCAGTGGCAGAGCAAGCTTCTGTTCTTCATCAAGTTTAGCTGCAAGTTCATTTGCCTCTGTAGTAGAGAGACACTCATCTTTATCTCCACATTTTTCCATTATAGCCCTGCCGATAATTAATCTCAAAACAACTCATCACAAACACAAGAAATAAACCTTCATCTTAAGAGTAAGTTTTTTTTATCTTGTTGACCATTTTTACCTAAGAATCACATTGCAGTTGTTAACAAAAACCGTTGACTCAGGATGGTTTTGTTTGAAAGCCTGCCCTGCTGGCTCTTCATACTCAATAGCCCACTTTGTTTCAGATACACCTTGTGTGCATAAAGCATACAAATGAATCAAACTTGCTCAAATACATAAAAGTGTTGACTTGAGACAATTCATACCTGACTGTTCCAGTCCCTTAGACAGGCCACCACAACCGGAAAAGATATCAAGTGTAGCCAGACGCATCTCTTTAGGTAACTCATCATAATCAGTTTCACCCTCTATTCCCTTCCCCTTTTGCTTTCTGAGAAGTGTGTCGTCTTTAATGGTAGAGAACTTCGGTTTGATATGGACAGGCATCTGTTACAAGACAGTTTATAGTAACACTTCAACTTTGTATTGAATAAAGCAATAATGTTAACAAACTAGTTATATACCTCACAAAAGAAGATATTGTCTAATGTTAGATAATCATTGCGTAAGGGCATATCATGTTTCTTCCTTACTTCACATTTGCCTTCAAAAGCCCCTGGAGGGAGAATATGTACGTCCTCACTGTAATACACCTATAACAAATTGCAAAAAAGAAAAACGAAAAAAGATTATAAGACAAACCAACATAATAACCTCCTTTACATCAAACATCATTACATAAGAGATAATTCTTAGTACTTACTTCTTGGATGTTTGAAGAATATGCCTTCTCTAAAGGTGTATCTTCAGGCCTATAAAATCTTCTCACTATAACCTCAAATAAACCATTTAATGACGATACCTTTGGGAGAACTACTTCAAGTAGTTGACACACAACGAAGGATTTTAAATCAACGTTCCTCTCAAACTTCTTATCCTTTTTCGGTTTATATATAAATTTAGGGTTGACATATGCATAATCCTCCATGCAATAGTCAACCCCGTTGAAGACAAAACCGGTCATTGTTGCATTCAGCTTCGGTTTTGACCGTTCATTTTTATCCTCCCTCATCTTACAGGAACTGCAAGATCCTGTACCGCTACTTATGTCGTTGGGTTGAAGACTAAAGAAACCCCCTCTCACAGGTGAATATAAGCATTTGCAGAAATATTCAGCCGGCAAGTGTTGTGCTTTTCTCTCTTCTGCTCTTGCTCGGTCAAGCTTATCAGCAGCGTTGTTCTCTTTCCTATACTGATGTCCCCATGGCCTTGATCGAATCTCGAAACTGACTGTTCCTTTTATGTCCTTAAGCTGAACAGTCATGCATGCATTGGTCAGGAATAGTTCCCTCTCGTTAGCAGTGTTCCCTAGAACAGTCTCGGATCCTCTTTCTAGGTGTCTTCCATGTAGCATTTTGCAGTGATCTGAACTTTCGAACATGTACTCCACAAAGTAGATGACCGAAGTTTCATTGACTTCCAAGAGGACAGCACCACCTACAGCCACTACCTCTCCTCCAACGAGGGCTTGTTGATAAAGAGGCTCACCAGCAGATGTTCTTCCTAGAATATCACCTTCCCATCTTGTTTCCAGGACCGAAGGTTCCTCTACATCATCTTCTTCTTCATTTTTTCTCTCCTCTTGAACCTTTTCCTTGCCATTTTCTGCACCAATGGCCCCATATTCTGAGTAATACTGTCCCCAAATTCTATCAACCAGGTGAGTTTTTGTTGCTTGCATAGCACTCCTCTTGGATGCCACATATCCCTTACCTATCCTTAGTTTGCTCTTCGGTTTCTTTGGCAATATTTTATTCTTGGGTTTCGTTGGCAATATTTTCCTCCTCTTCTTGATTGCCCATTTTGTGTGGTGTATTTCCTCCATTTTACTTGCAAGACCAGTAATAAATGCACACTTTTTGAGTTCCTTTATAGGGTGTTTTGCAAAAATCTGCAAAATAACTTGCCCATGGAGGACCAAATATCTCTCCACAGCTGAGGGATCAGAAGAAATGTAAGCTTCATTATCGTTCTTTTGGAACTCGGAAACTTTTTTGATGACATCTCGAAATGAAAGCCTAGCCATTCTTGCTTGCTTCACCAGCAAGGAAATAATGCTTTTCGCAACCCTTGCTGTTTTCAGAGTAGGTTCACGCCAAGGGGGGTATTGCGTTGATGGTTTCCCAAGTTGATACCTGCAATCATGCATAGACCTGACACGTCAGCAATTGGAAAGAAAAATAAACAGTACAAAAAGGTGCTAGGTTGCATGGAAACCAAAACACAAATGGATAGGCACTAATGATCACTTAGGAAAACACACACACACACACTAATTATGATCACTTAATTAAACTCTTAAGTTAGTAAATTAACAAAATATTTTTAACATTTCTTAAATATTTAGTTATTGCGTTTTCATGTACTTCTAGTTTTTAACTTTTAAGTAATAATTTGGACTAGAAAAAGAAAACCTCACATTTATAAGTCATAACTTAACTAACATTTAAGTTACTAAAACAATCAAATAAATCTCTAACATTTTATAAATATTTAGTTACTACGTTTCTCATGTACTTAAGTTCAATTTTTCTAGGTTAGAGATTATAACGAGGGTGTTAATCGAATAGGAAATACATTAAATTTAACTATACTTTAAAATTATTTATACAACAAAATAATCCTCAATTTGTCTTAATTATGTACTTATTAGATATTTTGCCCGCACATGCAGTCAAAATATTTTTATGAATATTTATTAATCTATGTTTTTTAATTCAATAACCAACATGATAAGTTATTATTTTTATTCACAAAAATTTAAATCAGACATTAAATTATTGTGTATTACAAAGTTTTTCTTCAATATATATATGCTTATTATTGTGTTGTATTTTTAAAAATACTCACATATAAGAAATATTTTAGAAACTTTCTTCATACAATCTTTTTTGCTTGATTAATATCTTAATTTTTTAATTTTGATAATAGAATATATTATTTCCAGAAAACAACACAATATATATAAGAAATATCTTTTTTTAAAGACAATTTTATCATATATATAATCAATTATCCAATAGAACAAATATCATGATAATAAGAATAAGAAAACAATAACATCTATGGTTAATTTATTTAATTAATAACGAAAACTATCATGATAAGTATATATACTTAAATAATAATTTAAATAATAGTATATATAGATCGGTAGAATTTTTTAATTTATTTATTAATTATCTTATATATAATGATAAATATATTAAATAATAATAATATTAATTTAACTAATTGGACTAATGATTTATCCTAAATCATGGAGAAGGTGACAAATAAGCAAAATCGCTTCTGAAACATATTTTTTAAAATTATTTTAATTGTTATAATAGAAAAATATTATTTTCTGATAACAACACAATATATATATAAGAATTATATTTTTCTTGAAAATATTTTTTATTGACAGTTTTATCATATTAATTTATGATCAATTATCCAATAGTATAATTGCATATATCTTTTAATTAATAACCCAAAATATCATGATAATAAGAATAAGAAAAGAAAAATATTTATTGTTAATATATTTAACTAATAACCCAAAATATCATCATAAGTATATATAATTATATTATATTTTAAATAATAGTACATATATAGATTGGTGGAATTTTTATATCTATTTATTGATTCATTATCTTAAATATTATGATAAATATATTTAAATATGTTTTTTAATAATAATATTAATTGGGCTAATTGGACTAATGATTTATTATAAAATCATGGAAAAAATGATAAATATGCAAAATCTCTTCTCAAATTATAGTATAGATAGATTACGTTTCTCAGGTACTTTATGTATAAATTGTCTTGGTTAATATAAGCTTAGGGTGTTAATTAACTTAAAAACATACTAACACAACTAAATTCTTATGATTTTTAGGTTGCTATACAAAACTACCCAATAAACACTAACTTTTCTTAATGTTTTAAATAATAATATACTTTCTCTAGTATACACCTAACGTTTCTCTAGTTTTCATGCAACTTAGAAAACTTTGGGGTACGTAATAGCATCCCCGTCTCTAGAACGAGGGAGGAGGATACTCTAAGTAATATAATGGAAAGCTAGTTGCAAAAAAAATATATATATATAATGGAAAGCTTACCAGGCCACATCTGTATGTATTGAAATCGATACCATTGATGAATCATACTCAATCATCCATGAGTTTCCATCATCCATTCCTTTATTTGATTGAGACATATGGGGATCCCTTTACAAGAATTTCTTTAGAATATATAAAAGATTTTGGCTTAAAACACTAGAATATATATAACCATTATGAAAAGCTGAAAATGGAATCGGATATTTTGTGTATATTTTTATTCGGCTATTAAGTAGAATATATATAAAAAAGATTTTGGCTAAAAATGGAGGGTGTTATATAGAAAAAAATCCTTAACTTCTCACAGTGAGATGTATATTCATAATCCTTTTCTTTATCTGCAACATCAACATTTTTTATTTATAAAATTGAAAATTTATATCCTTTTCTAAAATGAAATTCTCTAAATTCCACCAAATCAAAACTATGTTAAGACTTTTGGTCAAAACATGAGTGAAAAATCTGAGGTTAAAAAATGCATACACTTTGATGTGAAAAGTAGCAAAATTACTTTTTACATAATATAACAAAATCACATTTTGACTGAAAAAATAGAACCATGCGGAGCACAAGAGGGTATGGAAGTATCAGCAAGCAAGAAGAAAAAGAGAAGAAGCAATGGCCAAAACGCATAGCAGTGTTGTTTCATACTGATTCAACATGGTAAAAAGCTTGTACCATTTTTTTAAGAAATTAAACTTGAGTCGCATATTTGTCATTCATATCTAGCAAAAGCTTGAACTGTGTTTTTGTTCTCCTAAGAGTACGAAGTTTTATAAAATTATTAAGCTTCACTTTACAGTGGATATTTTGTTGCCTAATTGAACGAAATTCAGACATTCCTTCATCCTAATCTCTGCCTATCTGTAAATTTAGTGTTACTTAGGAAAAAGATATTTGTAGATTCTTCGAGATGTGATCATGTGAATTAGATTGATGTTTTGATACTTGCCTCCCCAAGACTCCTCAATATTTCCGTTTTAATGTAAGCGAGTAACATTCACGAAACATTCTAATTGGTGATTAGTTTTATTAGAAAAAAGGAAAGAACAAAAATCAACTTGAAGCGAGTTTATAAAAGCAAACCCTACGCGGAGAGAGTGTGACTTGTTTCTTCTCCACAACGCAACATAGAAAGTTTATAGACTCAAAAACCTCTCTGGCTTAGGGTTTAGTTTCATCAGAATGGTGAAAAGCGGAGGAGGAGGCACTAAGAGAAAGATCGATAAGATGGAAAAGATCCCGAAGAGAGAGTATCGCGCGACTACTTTCTCCAAACGTTGTTCCGGACTTTACAGCAAAGCCGCGCAGCTCTGTCTTCTCGCCGACGCACAGATAGCAATCTTGGCGACTCCTCCTTCTTCGCAGTCCAACGTCTCTTTCTTCTCCTTTGGTCACTCTTCCGTGGATGCCGTCGTGAATGCTTATCTCACGGGACAGCGTCTTGCTCCTGTTAGGGAAGAGCCGATGGAAGAGGACATTGGTGTATGTATGGCTCGTAAGGAACTAGGGTTAGAGTTGTGGTGGGAGAAGGAGAGTCTTTGTGAATCAAAGGATCCTCGAGAGTTGATGGACGCTGTCAAGGCCATGGAGAGGATGTTGAGTAAACTGCGTTCTGGAGACTTTGTTAGTGATGAAGAAGACCTGATCAAGAGCAGCGAGATCATGGCGAAGAGCGACGTCGTTTTACACCAAGGAACTCAAGAACCGGATGAAACCCTAGATATCCAAGCAGTTTGTTGCGTCCCTGGTGATGATTTACCTCATGAGGGTTTTGACAAGATCACTGAAGTGCAAGATCAGATACTCGCTTTATGTGCCACGGACAACAACATAAACGGTTTAAGTGGATCAGGCTTGGATGTGTACAGTCAAGAGGTGGATATTGATGAACTGATAGATTGGACGACTTTTGAAAGTTCAGTATTCGATGATGGTGTCTTGGATAGCACTCAAGAGCATCAGGGGAGTCTTTTGATGAACTTCGAAGCTGCTGCTCATGATGTCTCCACGAACCCAAATCCTCCCATGTCTGTCTCTGAAGGTGTTGAAGAGGAAGCTTTGGTGTTTCAGAACAAAGCTGCTAATGATGTCTCCACGATGAATCCAGATGATCTTATCTATGATTTTGAAGGTGTAGTTGAAGAGGAAGGCTTTGTGTTTCAGAACAGTGTTTTGGATGAAGATAATCTCCAGTTCAGAGATTATTTCAACTAGTTAACCACCGTTGCTGCTATTTGGACATAACAAGTTTATTTTAGTAACTTCTGATTGTTTTCTTTATGTAATAACTTCCACGTTTGTGTGTAAGAGACTAAGAGTAGAGATTGGTTCGGTTGATTCTTAACTTCGAGAACTGTCTTAACAATGTAATAAAGGGCCCGGTTTGATCTTGATCATGCTTTCATTATTGTGGAAATTGATTGAAATCAAACCGGTTCAGCTTCTGTTTGGATTACTAATGATTAAATTTTCAGTTCATATGTTTTTGTATCTATATTATTAAAGTTGAAGTATACATTGAGATTATTTGGCAATATAGATAGTAGTTAAAAAATAGTACTGTTTGGAAACATAGATAGCAGTAGGTTAGAAAAAAAAAATGGGATTATGCTACTAAAAAATTGGAAGTTCATTACATTATATTAAAAAGTAATGAGTCTATGTTACTTGATATACATATATATTCAAATCAAAATAATAATTTAAAATTGATTTATATCAAAAATTCATTCAAAAATAAACATATATTCAAAATTTGATTTTTACTAACATATTTTCCAATAACTATTATTAAAAAAATTTCAATATATATATATAAGAAAAATACAATACAAAGCCCAATTTCAAACATCAACTTAAATTATGGTTTTTATATTTCACATTAAATTTTAAAATATTATTTATGTGATTATTTATATGATTGTATGTATAAAATATTATTAATTATAAGAAAACTTATTTGATGATACGTATAAAATACGATTAATTATATGATAACACATATTTTGTAACCTATGATGACACATATAGGATATATAATAGTGATTAGGGTGGGCGTTAGGGTTCGTTTTTGGGTCTTTTTGGGATTTCGTGTTCATTTCAGATCTTTGAGAATTTGGTTCGGATTTGGATAATCAATTTAAATAGGTTTGGTTTAAATATTTGGATAGAGAATTAATAATTATTTAAATATTTTTGGAGTTTTGAGTATATTTTAACTATTTAAGATATTTACATTTGATTATTTGTATATATTTTCAAGCATTTAAGCAAACTTAAAAGTATCATATATATTCTGGATATTTTTATATATATATAAAATCTAAAAATAATTAATATATATAAGTATATAAATCTATTTTGGATACCCAAAATACTTCGGTTCGGATCGGATTAGATTTCAGTTCTTTAAATACCAAAATTTTAAATAATTCGGATATTTAATCAATTCTGGTTCGGATTTAGTACTACTTATTCGGATTGGGATCGGTTCAATTCTTCGAATTCAAGTTTTTTTCTCAACCCTAAATAGTGACACAAAAAATCAAACAACATCGTATTTTTTTTTAAGTCAAAATCTAGTTTGCAGTTTCAAAGTACATATTTTTGGAGAAAAAGGAAATGAAATCTTTTATCAACTTATGGCTGATCTTATCGTATGTATTAAATTTGGTAGCGAGCCAAAAAGATCTTCATATATAGATAGAAACGATGTGTAGTATCCCCATTCATGACAAACCAAATGGTACAACTAAACCGGCCGGTTCGCGGTTTATTAAAGAAAACCAAACCTCGTCGTTATTTTAAAGACTTCTCTTTTCTTCTCTGTTAAGAAGAAGAAAGAGATCATTTTTTTTGGGAATCTCACTCATCTCTCAGAAAAATGGTTGCTCGAAAGTTCGTCATCCTCCACGATGATTCGAGCTTTGAAATTGATTACAACACAGAAGATGGCCTTGAGGTCTCTCTCTCTATCTTTGTCTTTCTTTCTTACAATACATAATTAATGTCCGAATCAAATGACGTTTATTTTCCGACATTAAGTGATGAATGGCTTTTGTCATGTTTCTCTGTGCAGGTTCTACAGTATCAGATTTTCTCCGTCACTTTTGTTCCTCCTGATGAGCAAAAGGTACTTTCTTTTATTCTAAATCTCTGATTGGTTTCTTTCTCTTATCTAAATTTGGTCAATTCGATAGATCGTAGCGGAAGATGATGATCGAGTGTTGTCTGAAGAGACTGACCTCGCTTCTATATCCGAGAAGCTTCGACTGCTCTCAATCGGAGGAAGCTCTGAGGAGGAGAAGAAGTCAGAAGAAACCTCTGGTGAGAACGAGCAATCTAACGCGGAGATGGTGAGATCGGACGAAGAGTTTGCACGGATGTTGCAGGTTTTGGTCCAAACTCTGTATTTTTGAACTGATTAATGATTTTAATTAATTTTTGGTTTTTTTTTTTGGTGATAACAGGCGGAAGAAGAGGCGATGATGCTTCAACAGTTTGTTGCTCAACAAGACAACGGCGAATTCGAGAGGAGAATAAGGCCTTATGTCACCCAAGTCCTCATGGTGATAGAGACTTTGATTTTTATTTTATTTTAAATCTTTTCTACTTGAAGTTTGAGTGTTTTTTTTTTTTTGGTTATGTGTTGATGATGTATGATTGTAATTTTTTTTTTTAATGGTTTCAGTATGAAGATCCAGTTCGTCAAGAAGCTGCTCGAAAGACTGTTCCTAAAGACGAGCTTGAGGAGAAAGCTTTGGTTTCTTTAGCCAAGGTTTGACCTTATTATATTCACTGATTAATAGAAACTATAATTAATTGAGTTATAGGTTTTAGTTTGAGGTTTACTTGAGCTTATGTGAGATTTTTAACTGATCTAAGTTTGTAACAAACATTTAGGAGGGGAATTTCGAGCCATCGAAAGAGGAAATAAACTATGCTTTCCTGCTTCAGCTGCTTTTCTGGTTCAAAAGATCCTTCAGGTTTCTCTAAGCTCCCTTCTCCTAGAAGCTGTAAAGTTGAAAAATAACAACAGAAAGATTAGCTGAACAAGATTACATCTGTGTGATAATGCAGTTGGGTAAATGAACCTTCGTGTGACTATTGCGGTAACAAAACCATAGGCCAGGGGATGGGAACCCCACTCACCTCTGAGCTAGCGTATGGAGCAAATCGAGTTGAACTATATCGGTAAATAAATTACTCTGTTGTATTCACGGCCTTAATCAGTCACGTTTTTATCTAATTTATTAGATTGACTTCAAGACTTACTCGATTCTTACAGTGCTCTGATTATTTTCTGTTGTCAAACTTACTGTTCTGTTGTTTCACTATATAACTTATACAGATGTACCTCGTGTCCAACGATAACTCGGTTCCCTCGGTACAATGATCCGCTAAAGGTAACCAAATAGCTTGCATATGAACTTGACTTCATTTACAGGTTTCATTGTTTCTTCCATGTTGATGCAGCTTGTAGAAACAAAGAGAGGCCGTTGCGGGGAGTGGGCCAACTGCTTTACCCTCTACTGCCGCACGTTTGGCTATGATTCTCGTTTGGTATTTTGCTAACTTCCCGCAAAGATGCTTGTATTGCATTTATGTTTGTAATGTGTTTCTATAATATTTCTATTCATTTACAGATTTTAGACTTGACTGATCATGTCTGGACTGAATGCTTCTCTCACTCATTGGGAAGGTAAACTTCATTTGCCAAACAAACGTCTAGTGATGACCTTTGCAATCATTCAAACGAGTGATTTGTCTATCTGCAGATGGATCCATCTTGACCCTTGTGAAGGAGTGTTTGACAAACCCATGCTATATGAGAAAGGGTCAGTTTCCTTCCTTGCCAAGTTACCTTCTCTTCACTGTCATATTCTCACAAAATAGTTGCCTTGTAGATGGGGTAAAAAATTGAACTATGTTATCGCCATTTCCAAGGACGGGGTGTGTGATGTCACTAGGCGATATACAAAGAAATGGAATGAGGTAAAAGCTACACAAAAAAAAAAAACAATGAATCATTAACAGCATTTACAATCCTCACTCATGGTTCTGCTTTAGGTTTTGTCTAGACGAACTCTCACGACCGAATCATCTCTGCAAGGTGTTCTTCGAACCCTGACACGTGAAAGGAGAGCTACGTCCCGGCTTTTAGCTGCGCTTGAACTCCGAGACAGAAACGAGGAGGAAGAGCTCGAGAGAAACCTCCATTCCCCAGATGATGCATCTGTTTCTTTACCCGGAAGGCAAAGCGGGGACAAGGAATGGCGCATTCAGAGATCAGAGTTTGGTTCAGACGGAATCACCTCTTCGTCTTGCTCAGTTCGCACGTGCGTTGATGAACATGTGACCAACGTATACGACTCGTTCTTCCCTATCCTGGCCCTGTTCGTTGAGGATGGTTTACCTGTAGCAAGAGCAGTTGAGGTGCTTAACGTGATCAAGCAAGTCCTAGTGGAGCTGAAGAATGCGTCTTTTAAAACGAGGAAGGCTCGCTTGACTTTAGATTCAGAACAGTTTCTGCCAGCACTGGAAAGTTTTCTTCTCGCTCTTTCTTTGAAGAGAGAGAAAGATACAGACGGTAATAGTCTCACAGTAGGCTTGGCGGGTAACCCCACAAAGACGGCTTTAGCATTGCCGGTTGCATTGGACGCTTTGAAGGAACTGGTCACTGACCTCAGCAAACGCCAGAACTTGAGCAAAGATTCACTGTCGTTTCCGTTTCTGAAACAGAACAGGGTGTGTTCTGGTTCTGTCCTCGCAAGTGGTGAAGAGCTTCCTTCTGGCGTTGTAAGTAGAGTCACTACTACTACTACAAACTCTCATCTTTTACCATTATTACTTAAATTTTTGGATTTTTCTAAAGAAGTATATTGCCCTCGTTGTCTAAGGCAACCGCGGCTTTTGATGGAATCCAAGAGTCAAAATGGGAGGAACCAAATGGTGCAAAAGGTACCTGATTCAGTATTCTGAATTGTGATACATGAGATGATGAGAAGTACTTATCTCTCTAACCTCTTACAGGGTGTTGGATCATGTACAAAACACTCTACAACCAAGTGCAAGAACTCACAGCATACGAGATCATGTCTGCAAATGATGCCCCAGAGAGAGACCCTAAAGATTGGTAATCCCATCCTCTTAAAGTCCTTAAACATAGACATTTGGGTTTCTGTTAGCCTCACTGTATTGTTACCCTTTCCCAGGGTGCTTGAAGGAAGTAACGACGGTGGATCGACATGGCATGTTATAGACAAGCAGACTAGCCAGGTGTTCGAGGAGCGGTTCCAACGCAAATCCTACAAAATAACATCACCAGGACTCCAAGCAAATCTCTTCAGGTAGTACTAGACAGATTGGTTGAGTTTAGTAAAACCACAAATGTGTCTTGAATTGGAGTTTAATATGTGTGTTGCAGGTTCCGGTTCTTGTGTGTACGAGACGTGAATTCAACCTCCAGACTACAGCTAGGGAGCATCGATCTGTACAAGAGCCACCATTAAATTTAAAAAGATGCACATCAAATGTATAACTAACTATATATACCATACTCAAATCATCATTGTGTTCACATCCTGCAAAATGGTGAGAGAACCATTGGCCTTTGTTGTTTAAGCTATTGTTATTGCTAAGGAACAACTTCATGAGACTTGTCTATGTACTCTGTTTCATAAGACCATATAAAAGCTCTTTCTTGTCTATGTACTCTGTTTCGGCTCTGTTCTCATTATAAAGAATGCCAGCTTGTCTCTCGTCCATGGACTCTGTTTCGTCTCTGTTTCTGTCAATAGCGACGACATATAAAGAATGCTCTTAATGGGCTTTGGAGAACTCAGGAGAGAGTTACCAGTTGCTCCTCTGTTTCGTCAGACAAAGGAAGAGCCTTTCTATTCTCTATCTATGGCGGATGCTCAGGGAGATGATCTAGCTGAATCGCTACAGAGTCTGTTCACGAATATATCATCCATGGTGAAATCCGAGCTCCAGGTGAATAAAAGATTCAAACTTTTGCGGATTATAGTTGTGTGTGTGATTGAGTATGGTGGTTCGTTTGGAATAGGGAACGAACAATCAGATGGATCTGTTGGAGAAGATGAACGTGAGAGTTGCGGCCGAGTACGATGATTTGGGTGACGTGGCGGCTGGGCTCAGAGTTTTTGCGGAGCAGATGAAGTTGAAAAGTGGCGGCTTTGATGAGTTCGTGGGACAGATGGACGCGATCGAGAAACAAGTGTCCGAGTTTGAAGCTGTCGTCTCTGTTCTTGATAGGTACGTCTCTGTCCTCGAATCCAATATTCGAGCCTGAGTACATTCATCATCGTCGCTCCAATAAGTCAATGACTATCTTACAGATTGATTCACCATTCTTTGTGGCTTTTTTTTTTTTCTCAAACGCTACTGAGATTTGATGAAAGCTGTTATCTCTGTTCCATTCAGTTGTCACATTATTTGAATTTGGCAAAACTCGACTCGTCTCCATTCAGTTTAAGTTAACCAAACTGTTATTGTTGTTAATTACAAGAAACTGCATCCCTATGTTAATTTGGTCAAATCTGGTTTAACTCAGTGTCTTGAAACGAACCAGTTGTTGTGTTCTTAAGCTCACTGTTGCCTCTGTTTCTATCATCAACAACGGATAAACAAATGAAAAATGTTTTTAGTGTTACCACCATTAGAGTCCTTAGCATTATTTTAGTAATTTTTTTTTTTTTGAATAGTTAAGAATTCTAATAAAAAATGTTTGTCCAATGGTATATCTAATTAGGAGTTCTTAGGTATAATCTTGTCCCATGTTTCCTTCACCTGAAAAAGATTTACAAGATAGAAATTAGACATCAAAAGTAATCAACTTGTTCTCCTATACAATCGAACTTGTTCTCCTATACGTTCACAACATTAAAAAATCTGACTTACAAACAATCTGAAAAGAATCTGAAACCGTAAATAATTCACAACATTAAAGAATTCACAGAGCACACAGTAGTAATACTAATCTATGAGAAGAAGATAGTACTTCTGGGTAAACAATCTGAAGAACACAACACTCCAATCGTAATGAATCACAGAGTCGAAATCTTAACAACACAACACAACACAACCCTCTTTGAACTACAAACAAAAATCGTTTTCAAACACTAACTACAAACGAAGATTTTCGCAAATCAGTTCAAACACAAATCGTTTTGAAACCCTAATAGATTGACTCTTTCAAAATAAGAGAAGAAGATAATCCCAAATCGCATGAAACCAAGATCGTTTTCAAACATTAATGTACCTATGTCCACAAATTTTCAAACTAAGCAGGTTTAAGAATCATGGTTAGAGTTTAAAAAGAATTACTAATCAGATTTAAGAATCATGGTTAGAGTTAAAAAAAAATTACTAATCAGGTTTAAGAATCATGGTTAGAGTTAAAAATAAAATTACTAATCAGGTTTAAGAATCATGATTAGAGTTTAAAAAAAATTAATAATTTCAAACCAATGAAACAGCGCCAACACATTAAGGACTTCGTCCTTTTAATCCTTAGTTAAGGATTCATTCTTAACTTTTCTTAACTATGCACCATTTTTTAATGTTTATTTAATGATAAAGTGCTAAGGATTATAGCTAAGGATTTGCTATAATCCACCATTGTACATGCTCTTAAGCTCTCTGTTGCCTCTGTTTCTGTCATCAACAACGGGTAAACAAATGATATGGGTCTATTTGGGCAGTCTAGTCTCCTCCAGGTAGCTCTACAATGAGCCTGTTTTAATCATATTAGAACAACCAAAGCTCGAAATTTTATATATATATAATTATTATTTATTAAGATTCAGTTTAACCAAAAATCAATTCAATCTGTATATCAAACTCTGTTAGAAAAAAATATATTTAGATATCAAATTATTTAGTTGATCAAAAAATAAAATCAAATTATTTAATATTTTATTGGTTAAAAAGGCTCTGACCCCTCCGACCTTGGGAGATGGTTACAGTAGCTCGTTAGCTCGTCTCCTTGTTGTTGTTCATCGCTCTCCCTCAGACTCGCTTAAGAAAGCAAGCTGCTTTGATCTATCTTCCTCGTCTCGTTTCCAATTGTAAGTTTTCTTATTCTCTCTTTTTATAAATCTCAAGTATATCATCAGAGATCGATAAACCCCGTATTTTGCATATGACTATGTAAACGACAAAACCAGATACGATCTCCCTCCCTCCTCTGTTGTCGGAATCATAACCTATACTATTCCGGATATGCTCGTAAAGTCTTTAGCTTTATAAAATACAAAAATTGTTGGAATGTTTAAGTAGTTCCCACCTTTATTCCAATCTTAAGACTATAAGCTGGACAAGCAAATTTGTTGTATATCTGAAATTTATATTGTCAGATTTGCTTGGTAGCTATCTAGCTTATTAAATGGGTTCATCTGAGAAGAGATCAAAGGATGTCGTCATGAGTGACATACCAACCTTCAGTGCTGAGAATTTTCAGAAGAACCTCAAAGTCATTCAGAACAGGTCTGTCTCATTCAATATCACAATCCTCTCTCTCTCTCTGGTATTCAAAAAGATGATCATTCTCTCTTGTTTTTGACCATGTTGTTGTTGTGTCTTGTTTTGCAGCCGGACCTTTCTGTCTATTATTGCTGGAGTCCTTGCAGGAATAATCGGATTCACTGGCTTGACCGGCTTTCTGTTTTACTTTGTGGTGATGCTGATCACATCACTTGGGCTCATGGCCAAGGCAGGCTTCTCAGCTGACGTGTACTTTGATTCATGGAACCGGGTCCTTTTTGATGGCTTCCTTGGTGGCCTTATGGTACGCTATATTTTCCTTTTTCTTGCAACTCCTCCGTTAAGTTCTTGTATGTAACCTTTCAAATCTCACACTAATCATCACTGTATTGTTTTCTCTCTTTTTTTGGCAGTCCTTTGTGCTCTTCTGGACGTATCCTTTTTAATCTCAATATCTGGTGGTCAAACTAAGTTTTATACTAATGTGAAAAAAAGTAAATCGCAGGTTTTGATTGATAACTTTGATTAGACATCATCACTCATCTCTCTTTCCTTGACGATGGCTTAGATTTGCTTACGACTTGGTGCACATTTTCTGAGGGATCTTCCGCCACCAAACGAGGATGGTGGAAACAAGAAGTTACGTAGTTTGTGAGTTTGGTTTTTGCAGCCTCTCTTAAGCAACTTTATAGATTGGACAATGTGTTTCTGTCTCCCTTTTGTTAACAACAGATTATGAAACTGTCTTGCTTTTATTGTTTCCAACTCACTTGAGATTACTTCAGCTATGAAGCTTTTTGATTCTCAATCGTCTCCTTAAGTATATCTGAATATGCATACTGAGATGAAATAGGTCAAAGTAGACAAAATAGAACTGAAGGTATATCCAAGTTCAAAAGTATGACAATGCAAGACAAATCAAGTATCTCAGTTACTAACCGAATTGTAAAGATTTAAACTATCAAAACTTTAAGATCATTAAACATTTTCTCTCAACGAGCTTTCTGTAACACCCATCCTGAAGAGTGGGTTTCACAGAGGTCGTGCATCACCTGCGCAGAACCAATAGAGAATCAGACTAAAACCAAACTTTAGTTTCTTTATAACATCAAAAGTGAAATAGAGCTGAAAGTGAAACCTTTTGGTATTCATTATTGGTGATTTCACGTCCAAGTATGCTCCTGCCTGCTGCAAACACATCAGCTTTCATAATCTTCGCACCAGGTGGATTCCCGAGTAAGAGATTGATCACCACGTCCCTGATGGTAAAAAAAACAAAGACATTATTACAGCTTCAACAGAAAGAATCAATGTTATAATTTTCCAACACCAACACAAAACCTTAGTGGATCATATTCTGGATGGTCTTGAGACGACTTGGAGACAAAAGAGCCGTGAATATCAACAGTCACTTCACTGATAACGACTCGAAGCTCCTCTTGGTAAGAATCCACAGCCAACGCCACCTGCTGCGCCATCCCTGAATCAACTCTCGGATTATTCGAAGTAGCAACCGCAAGATCCCTAAGTCTCTGGCAAATCGTCTCGTAGCTGCAAACTTTCTGCGTCTGAAACACCTTCTTCAAGGCCTTTGGTATCGCCCTCTTGATCTCATCAGGCATCTTCTGTCTAGGGACACGAGGTATAGCACTTCTCGAACTTCCTCCTACCTCAGAGACCGTTGCTGCTGCGACCTCTTGTTTAGCTGTAGTAGCTGAAGGATTATTTTTTCCTACAGCATTCCTCAAGTTACTATCACCCCCTCTACCTTTACCTCCTTGTATTATCTTTGGCTGCAACTTCTCTTCCATACCCTTCCAAAACATTGCTTGCTCCTCTGCAATCTTCTTGTGGGATTTGATGAAGGAGACATCAGTGGGCTCTTTGAACTTCCAATCACATAGCAAAGGCCTTTCTTTGGCGAATACATTCAACATGGTTTTGATCTTGTCGGCATAGCGACTTGCTTTAACTTCGGAGTACTTTATAGTTAGACGCTGGCTGAAAAGGGACAGGACGTAGTCTCTGAAACCTTCCAAGCCGTCTAGCTTTAGTAGCCTGGTTTTGGGAGTCCATAGGCCTTGAACTAGACAGGCGTATTGTTGGAGGACCTTTAAGAACTCCTCGTCTGATAACTCTGGGGCGTAGTGCTTCAGAACACTGTATCGAAATAACGGTGGTCCCTGTTTCTGTTTTTGAGTGAATAAGGTAGTTAGACAGAGCATTATTCCATATTAAACTTCATCTAGACGGAGAAACAATAGCCACTAACCTGGCAGAGCAACGTTTGCAGACGTTCTTCAAGCGGTAGGGAGGCCAATAACCTGAAAGCAGAAGACTATGTTATAAAGGAGCTTGCAAATGCTGACTCGTTGACACATGAGACCAGACATTTTGGATAAACTGCACCTTTTTGATAAACTTTTTGACTCAGAGTTTCTGCTGTTATCTCCACGGCACAGTGAGTTGATATAAGCATCGCTTCAATTGGATAAAAAAAAGTTTAAGGTGAGAAAGGAAAACAAACACATATTGCATCAAGCGAAGAGTGAAAAAGGAAGAGATCATACGGGGTCATGTTGAAGTCTATTGAAGAGGTGCCATTAGCCATCATTCCGCTAAGGTATCTGGAGCAATATTCGGATTGGAGTCCATGATACTTGAGTGAAACCCACTTCCAAAAGAAAGAAGAAAGAGAGAGAGGTATAAGTTTACCAAACCATATCTAACAACAACTCAAGAGTAAAAGAAAAGATCATACTTCTTCAGGAACTGGTTTCTGATCCGTTGAAGCCTGCGCTCCCTTGTTCTGCCACATAATGTAATTAGATTCAAGATTAGAATCATGTAAACGGTGGCATAAGTAGCCAAATCCATACCTGTCTTTTTGAAGTTCCGGCAGATTCTTCGGTAGCTTCTGCTTGATTCTTTTTGGAAGAAAGATACTGCATAGAAGGTCGGAGCTGAACAACAGCATGAACAGGGTTCAAGTGTAACTGCAAGTCAAACAAAGTCCAAATTCAATAAGGTATCACAAGAATGTTGTTATCAAAGCTTAGGAAAGAGAGAAGACAATAATAATACCTTATCACCTGAAAGAACCCCAACAGCATAATCCAAAGTAGGAGGCTGCTTCCATGTTGTTGTCAATGTCTACCAAAAACAACAAAGGCAAAATGAAGTTGCTTAAAAAAAAAGATTAAACTTGAATTCTAACCTTGGATGAACTAAGAAGCTGACCTGTTTAGTCATACGTAGTTTACTTCCAAAGTCAGGGTCGTAGTTGCTCGAGTGAACATCCATAGACAAATCAATCTCCACCTGGGAGGTAGAAGGATTCACTCTAACCTTTAAAGACACATAAACAAACAAAACATTAGAACATTAAAAATGTAGAAGGTAGTACAAAACAGAAGAATGAGTAACACTCACTTCTTCACACCGTTCATCCATTTCGTAAGCACGCCAAGACGGTCTTAGAGGATATTGTAGAACATAAAGCTGTGACATCATTACACAAACGATTAAGCCAAAAATCATATAAATTTGAGGAATCTAATCATTAGCACTACTAACCTTAGTGTTGGCATCAATAGAGGGATTGAAGAAAACGTCAATTTCACGAACAACAACGTCTTCTTCTTCTTCCTTCTTCTCCTCCTCCTGATGCAGTGGAAGCTGATGATGATCTTCCTCCATCAACTCAACCTCCGTAGTCTCCGGCTCCTTGTCCACTTTTGCATCAATCTCCATCTTAACAGCGCCATTGAAGACTTCAGGCTCAACTTTGGGATGGTCAGAGACTTTGGTGGCATCAACGTCGTGCTCACTCTTGCTCACACACTCGGTTTGTGAAGACGGCTCAGCTTTCTCCGAAGCAGTTGGTTCGGGTTTAGGTTTGGGTTTGGGCTTCCCAGCACGGCCAGGAGCAAACCTCCTGGCTTTGGGGACCTCTTTTGGCTTGTCTTCGTCATCAAAGTCCATTCCTTTTTTTTCTATGGATTAAAGATTTCGATTAGACTGTGGATTCCGACCAAACTCAAAACGTTATTACAAGCTCGATATGTGGGAAAAGATTGAAACTTTTTCACATCAGTAACGAAACCCACTACTTATAAATCCTAATCGATAAATCTTGGAACTGAAACTAATCTTCGAAGAAGCGGAACTGGGGAAGAAAGAACCTGGTGATGATCAGTTAGGAGGGTAAGGAGAAAGAGGACGTCTTGTAGTTGTAGATCCTCCGAGCAAGTGAAGAGGAAGAAAAAGAAAGGAAAAAAAAAACGTCGGGGAGGTTCGAAACGGTGACTTGTTGGATGGCAAAAGAGGCGAATTTATCCAACTGTGCCTCAGACATCATTAGGGTTTCTTGTAAATTCTAAATATGTAAAGGTATTCTAAGGGAATCACATTTGTATATTGAGTGTATTTTAACAATTAAAATAAATTACATGAAAATATTTGTATGTCAAATATGTATATTTATGTCTTGCAGAAATCTATTTTTGTCTACTATAATTAACAATAAGATACTTGGGCATATCAAATGTATGGTTGACAAAAATATATATTATCCCAAGATGTGATATTTATTTGGACTCAATAGCCAAAGTTAAATGCATTAATGCATACCCCAAAACACACATATCACTATCTTTACCCTCTTCTAGTTAGTATTAAGAATCATACTCTCGAGTAGATAAAGAAAGAGAGCTATCGATTTCACCTTTTAAAGAACACATGCGCATAAGTTTCAAAAATAAAAGAACATATGCACATAATATATATATGTAGCCCAAATCTCAGATCAAAGTTATTAAACAGTTTTCTTCAAATTTTGTTTTTGTTTTAGTAAAATTTTCTGGACAAAATCAGAATAATTCAACTAAATTTATAAAAGCCTGAGTTTTCTGCCACTAAAATCGTTGGCAACTAGTCAATCCAAAACCACAGCAAAAAGATTCCAACCTTGGTTTAGACCCACACAAATTAGAAAATGACTTTTTAAGTGTATATATATATATATTCACTCGTAAATGAAAACGTTAGAAAATGCTAGTGAAACGAACAAACCCATAATTAGTTGCCGACAAAAAAAGACCATAATTAGTTTCCTTCGTCCAAACCAAACCATATGAGAGAAGAGAGGATATATACCAAATAAATACAGGGGCATCTCAAGGAGAATACGTGATAAGTAAAGAGTAGATTGTGTGTTGTCATCCTAACTTGAATCGGAGTGAACACCATTTTCAACTTGTTGGCAATTCACCACAATTAATCTATCAGAAGACTTATCCAGATGAAAAGCTTGAGCAGTGAGTGTACCAAACATCCAAATGCATAGTCTATGCTATGCCTAGCATCTCCTATAATTAATTGGAGAAATATGTAGTATCAACAAAAGACAATGATCACTAGTGCATATAATTGATGGCCAAAGCAATAATAGTCAAAGTGTGGGACAAATGCAAAAAAATCTTTATTTTTTACTCTAAAATAGAATTTAAAGTAAAAATGCTCTAATAATATTCTATTTCTCATTTTATAATAGAGTAAAAAATAGGTTTATTTTAAATATAAAGTAACTTTTTTTTGTTTATGACTATATTTTTTACTCTAAAATAGAGTATCATTGGAGCAAATTCAAAACTATATTATAGAATTGCTCTATTTTAGAATAAAAAAATAGGTTTACTCCAAATATAGAGTAATTTATTTTTTGGTTTGTTTATTATTCTATTTTTTACTTTAAAATAGAGTATCATTGGAGCAAACTAAAACTATATTATAGAATTACTCTATTTTAGAGCGAAAAATAAAATAAAACATTGGAAATTGTATTATAATAAAAACATGAAACACGAGCGGTCATATATGATATATGGGACCAAGATATCAAACAAATATTTAACTTTTTTATCCTCGCAAAAGAAACGAAAATGCAACATGTCAGAAAATAAAATGTTAACGATTTTTAGCAATAAAATACAGTTAAAACGGTTTTAAATACTAGTTTGATACAAAACGGTGAAAGCATTCAAATGCACCGTAACGATCCTACCCAACAGGCCAGCATATTGTCTGATGTGCCTTGTGTACTAGTTATAAGAGGTTGAACGCACACAAGAAAAAAGATTCCACAGCCATGTATAAAACATACAATATATTTCATATACATATATGTAAAATATGCATATAAACTTACAGATGTAAAAATATTTTTTATAGTTTGTAATAACATAATTATCCAGATTTAAAAAAAAAATACAGATGTAAAAATACGAGACTCTATATATTTGAATTTTATAAAATAATTTTAGTGTTTGACGTGTATCCTTTTCTAGATTATTTGTTATTCTCAAACTATTATCGGGTATCCAGATTTTTCAGAACACATCAAAGTGGATAGCACAGCATATATTAGGATTCGTTGATTCTTTTTATCCGGTCCTACGGAACTTAAGATATTTTGTCGACTAATATACAAATTTAACATAGAAAATTATTAAAGGAATGACCGCTAAGTCATGACCACTTGTCAGAACAGTAACACACATCATTTCCAAAATCATTATATTAATAAATAATTGTCATCTTTCGTGTTTTCTCTTCATCACGAAAACACAAATAAAATTCCCCTCTTTTAAAACCCAGAAGAAAGATTGTATAAACCAAAAAGAGAGCAAAAACGTTGGTGATGTCATCTTCCCGATGGACGTTGATGGATCTACCGTCGTACCTGTCTTCATCGTGGGTGTTCCGGTGGCCGGAGGTGAACCTATCATACCTGAGCTCCGGCTGGAACATGAGACTGTTGTCGTTGTCGGGTAATTTTTCGATCATCGATGATCTGTTGTGGAGTTTGATCTCGGTTGTTGAATCTATGGCTATTGTAGCTACGCTATGTTGCTACTTCTTGTTTTGTGGTTGTACGCTCTGATTATTCTTTTTGTCATTATTTAATTTTCTCAACTTTTGTTGCGAATTTAGTTGCCAAATAAAATCTCTGTAAATAAAATAAATAATGAATTTCGTACAATTTCCAACGTTTAAAATATGAAAAGAAAATCATATAAATAAACAAAACAAAAAATCAGTTTGGTTTTGCTATGATATTATTTTAGTACCATTTTCTTGTAAAATGTTCCTTAGGTATTACTTAAACTAAAGATCTAAGCACTATATAGTACACATTCTATACTCTATACTTTGATGTTTACTAAGGAAGTGGATAGACAGTTCCTTTTGGCTTGGTCTGGTTTAGTTTGGTTTCAAGCATTCTACCGATGTCACATTGGTAAACCATGGTACAAACCATTTAAGTATGAACTTCGGTTTGATTCATCATTGGTTTGATATAACTTTGCAATATATGGAGACATTGTATATACAATGAAAGTAACAGAAACCAAGTGCTAAATTCACTATAAGTATGTGTTGTGGGAAAACAAAGTACAGATTTGAATGGTTGCTGCAACTACATAGCAATCATGTTAGCTTCTAAAAGAAGCGCAGATTACCTACTTTCTTTATTTTGTTGTGGTATGTATAACTAACATCCCATTTTAAAATTGCTAGTCATCCATATTTTGGAAATTTATATTTTAAGGTCTCCATCGTCAGGCGTTCTAGTGAGGTGTAGTTGTTAATTACATTTGAGGTGGACGGTATTACATCCAGGGGCGGATGTAGGAATTTTTTAATATGGGAGCAAATCATGTATAAATTACAAACATAAGGCTAAGATATGAAATTTAATAGGAAAAAATAGCTAAATTATGGGTTGAGTTATAAAGAATTTAGAAATTTTGTGGGGCCAAGTACCACCTCCTTAACACAAGTAGATTAAAAACGAGTCTTGCACGGGTTAGAATCAAAACTAAAAGTGAAGTGGTGAGCAGCTTTGTTGGAACCCAAACCAAGAGCCAACTTGGTTTTCTTGACAACACCCTTAGGAAGAAAAAACACACAACTTTTTACACACTTTTAAAAACTTTTAGATGAATTCTCGTTAGGCGAAAGTATAATAATCTCAAATCCGTTTTTTGCTTGTTCACTGTATATTAGTATTCATTAATTTTAGTGAGGATCTGTCCAGCCTGGTTAAAATGGAGACAGTTTGAGTTTGGGCTTAGCCCACACCAGTATGTATGAGCTTTAAGGCTATCTTGAAGAGTGGCTAGCCAATCTTTGGATCAAAAGTTTGATAAATACAAACTCTATGGGTCTCCGGTTCGAACATCATGTCTGGGTCAATTTCTTTCGTTTTATAATTTCTACAAAGCCATAAACTATTCGTAGGCGTTGGGGCCTCCCAAATTTCAGGCCGGTATAGACGATAGCATGTGTTGTTTTCGACTACGAAATATTCTATCTGTGTTGTTCCAGTTCCAGAAATGCAAACAGCTTTTTTAGCAAGAAAAACCATATGTAAACAAACTCCTACAAATACCACCGAGTAAATCCACTAGTTTCAAGTAATTTTCAACATTTTAATCTTGTTCAATTAAGTCAATTAATTGTGACACATATGACTACAGTTCTCATCTTTTAACTTATGTTTAATATGACACTAAATTATATATTTTTAACGAAAAACAACAACATGCTTCATATATCAGAACTGTACAACACACCTGGATTTGGGAAGAGATCTTGCAAATAATTAAAGCTCGACTATACAATATGCTATGTTTCAGTGTTCGGTTCAACAATTTCTCTGAAAGTTAAAGTTGGCTTTAAATAATAACCATAAAACACATTATAGGTTCTTATGGTATGCAATCTTCTACAACATGAATAACACATAGGCATGTACCAATGCTGTTTTCATACGTAACTGTAGCCATGATAATAAAAGTAAAATTCAAATTAGGGAAAAGACCAGAAAAAGGAAGAATCAAATCAAAGTTTGATTGAACATGACTTGGCGGCTGGTATGAAAAGAAAATGGTGAAACATTTTGATAGATATGATAATTTTTATTCGACATTCTTGGAAAAATGGGTCTTATAAATCTTATCTATAATTTCGAGTACACCATTATTTCAGTCAACATCTCTCTTAAACTGATCAATCTATTCATTGTTTTCACTAAAACCACCTTATGTCATATGAAGATTGAGTAGTTAGATTTCAATTTATTAATCTCATTAAATAGTCTCAGTTGTAAACTAAGAATACCAAAAATCACTTGGATAAGAGTTTATAGGAAAACCAAAATTTGCTTGCAATGAGTAGCACTATTAAACCGATCATGAGGAGATCATAACAACTAGAATTTAAATGATGTTTTGATAACTTAGTGATTGACTGATTGTGGCCAAACCACTGTGTTCTCTGCCTTGTAGGCCACAAATACGTAGTGTTGCATACGTAGTTTATGTACGTATTTACAGTTTTTTTTTTTACTAAAAACGTATTTACAGTTGATACGTACGTTTCCAGTATGTACAAAAATATATTTTAATTTTGCATTCTGATTTTTGGTTCATTGAGTTAGTACTTAGCAAAGTGATATTACAGAAACCTCCTTATTAGAAAACATGTTTACCCGGAGATTTCTTGACACTACATTTGCTATATTTTCTTAATTGATCATTAATGTACGACGACGGGTCAACATTTCACACCTCATTTGCCACGTACTCTGCTTTTTGCCCAACTTCAAAATAAAAATGAAAATAATATGTGGATTAGTTTGTTATCTACTTTTTTCTTCTCAAGCCATAACAATCACTTGATGAAAATGTTCCAACGTTAGTCTAAATCTGATACTTATTAATTACTATTGCAGTATCGCTATATTTACCATTCAACTCGTTCAACCGATCAACTGATTTTGCTGTCAACAGTTAAGATCGAAACATAACCAGCGGCAATATAAAATAGACTAGTACATACAAGGGCGAATCTAGAAAGATTTTCGAATGGGTGCAAAATTTTAATGGGTACTCGAACATGATGAGACAATGGGTAACAGAACATGTATATGTGTGCATCCTTACGTACGGGAATGGTGCGATTAAAGAAACACATTAATTAGAATTAACTCTCCATAATATACAAAGCATGCTTTGTTTTTATACTTTGTTGGTGATGGATTAGGGTTGATGAGTAGCCTGTTAGAACTACTTGTGTTTCTATTTTTTAGTGATTAAAAGACAGTCCATTATGGACATTACTAACTCTATGCTTTTTGCATTTACTTTTATATTTAATATCAGCCATACATCACTTGCGTAGCTATCGGCTTCCTGAAAAAGACCTAAAGGATATATGCACGCATATATATATAGCTCCATGCATCAACTTTATAATTGACATATATATATATATATGTGTGTGTGTGCGTGTGTGTATACATATCGGAGGGGATTAGGTTTGTGTTTGTTAATTATATAATGTCAATGTATGGCTTACATTTTTACCAAAAAAAAATGTATGGCTTACATAAAACGGATATAATAAAATATGAAGAGTTTAATTAGTATGATTACATGCCATAAAAATTCACTTGTTATTATTCAAAAGAATTTATTCCATTTCTTAACCTCGTAAGTAAATACGAAAACTATGCTAGATAGTAGATACAATACAGTTTGTTGGGTTAGTGAAAAGGAGAACCAGATAAATAATGTTGCTTATTGTAAATTATGGTCCATATCTACAATTTAAGTACGCATGTACACACAAACGGTGCGCTTACTAATCCTGAAAGTCTTTGAATATTATTTGTGGTGACTAACATAAAAGTCGCAACGAAGAAAACTATATATGAAAGAGACATTGAGTTTAGGGCCAAAAGATCTCTCGCTGACCTTTGTATAAAGACGAATATGAATTTACATTTATCCGCATACCAAAAAGCTAACAGGTAGCATCCATGTGACTAAGTATATCTTTTCTTGTATTATTTAAGCTTTTTGTCATCGCTGTCGAAATTATAGTAGATGTTCGTTGTGAATAAACCGTGTTTGTGTGTGAATATAAAGTATGAAAGGATAGTTCTATATATAGTAGTTATGAAACATGAAGTGATCATCTATGACACTACGTATAAATTCATATAATCTAGCAGGATATCCAGCTAAGGACACCGGGTCATAAAAGAACTGTATGTCCACTAATTAATTGTATTTCGTGGAACTAAACCGAAGTTAAATATCGAATTTATATTCTGTTATACATTAACTATATGATGAATGCATGATTATGAAAGATCCTGGTTTGTTTTTAGGCATATAGATCGATGATCGATCTACATAATTTAACAAACATATGTGATACATACGTTAATACCCATTAGTTGGGATTGATAGAAATAAAATAAAATGTGAGATTCGAATAAAATGAGAGCCAGACAAGTTGATAGCATAGTTACAAACTTACAAATTAAATGGTACGACAACGTCTATATTAAATTTAATCAAACTCCATATGCATGCATACTCATACTCCTAGATATACAATCAGAGATAGAACTCGATATAAAAATTTAAACATTAAATAATTATAGATTAGACCCTCACCCTCTGCCCATAGCTCGCGAAGGAAATGATACATTTTTACTAATACTAAAACAAAACAAAAAGGAAGTTACATCTATATCACATATGCTACAAACCTCTGTTCCTAATAAGCATCGGTTATTTGTTTAATCGTGATTCCGAAAAAAACGATGCGAAACATTGATAAAGAAAAAAACATTAGAAAACCAGCTAGCAATATCGGTTTAATTACCTAAACCGGCCAAAAACTCCTCATTAAACCTAGCAACCGGTTCCGTCCAAAAAGAAAAAACAATTGCTCCAGGGGGAAAAGTTGTTCATTTCTTATCCTCTTCAACGATTTGGGCGTTAACAGTATCCTCTCTGATCTGCGAAGGAAGAATATCTTGAAGTAATCCATGATCTCTAATGGCAGAAGTAGTCGACGTAGAAGCTTGTGGAATATGATCATAACCAAATCCAGGGAATGATGATGGCCCTGGATTAATGAAAGTACCATCGGGGGAGCTTCTATTGATCATGCTTAGAGAGTTGTTGTACATGCTGTTGTAGGGTTGATGATGCTGAGTTAGCAAGTAGCGTGGCTGAGGGATAGAGAATGATGATGATGACGCGGTTGTTGCACCATGGTCAAGGATTGGTGACGTGAGCATTCCGAGGTGTCCACGTGGCGTCATGGGGAAAGGGTGGGAGTGTTGACCTTCGTAGGTTGTCATGACGATGGAAGGATCATCGGAGGATCTCTCCACTCTCTTCTTCACTCCACAACCTACTGTGGTGCAACGATAATAGCTTCTGCACATTAAAATAAAATCTTAATACATTTTACATATTAAACGGAAAAAAATATTATTTACTTATAAAGTTTGAAGTAAATGAAATTTGGAATATATGAGGAACATAAGATCTCGAGATCTGAGATGAAGTTTGGAACAAGTTTAGATAATTCTTCCGACAGAAGCAACATAAATCAAGGGAAGAAAAGAACACAGAAACCTCATGGAATGGAACAAAAGAAAATATATTCTTCGAAACGAAAATTCAAACATTTTGGACCCTACACACACTGTATTAGGTATATATAGTCGTCTATATATAATTATAGTGAACATGTATACAATATGAACTTAAGAGTCATGTGATATAGACTCGGCATGTATAGAGCACACTGATCAATCTAGGGCTACTCTACACACACACACTTCAACATACATATGGTTTGTTATTTATAGAATAATTTGAATATATATAGCATATATAACACCGGATCTATCGAAAGTTATATGACACCCAAAAAGAACATGTAGAAGTTGTAGATCACACTAAAAAAAAAGTTATGTGAGATTGTGTTACAAAAAATAAGAAGTTGTAGATCTTTATGAATAGGAAAAAACTGGATCTATTGAAGTATATATACTTATATATGCATATAAAGTATATGTAAACACAGATGCATGGAAAGTGACCATGATCTATATGGATCTAGCTAGGGCTGTAATTAATATGTGTATATATATATATAACAACACAAGTACAGAGTAATGTATATTACCTGGGATAAGGACTGTTTTTGACAGCTTTCTGGCCGTACTTTCTCCATCTATAACCGTCGTCAAGGTTATCAATATCGCTCTTGGTCAGAAACGCAAACCTAGCCTCTCTTGCCTTCTTTTGGTTCTTCTTCTTTGCCTTTAACCTTCAAAACAAGATATTCACACAAACAAAATTAATAAAATCCAAACCCGAACATAATCAATCGGTCACTAAAATGAAAGGACTAATTACTTACTGTGGCTTAGTACCCTTGTGCTCTTGTTGATCTCCTTCTTGATCTTTAACAGCAACCTCCTTATTAGTATTATCATTTGCAGCTTCGTTGGATGAAGAGGAGACTGAGGTTGAGTTTGGAGATGTCGGTGCTGTGTTGACAACTTCTGATGACTCAGCCTTTGTTGTTATAGCTTGAGGCAAGGGTAAATCAGTGAAAAAGAGATTGGTATCGTTGTTGTTTTGGACAGGAAAGGCATCGAATGAGAAAGAAGATGGGTTAGAGGATGAAGCAAATTGATGCTGGTCTTGTCTGAGCAAGTCAAGAAAAGAGTTGGGATTATTAGAGGAGTGATCTTCGAAATAAGAATAGGGAAAAGGTAAAGATATTGGAGAATCAAAGATGCTTGAGAAATTGATGTTGTTTCCAGCTAGCTCCAACTGATGAAGATGATGATCTGATGACGTAGCTAGATTCGCCATGTGTGATGATGAAGATGATGCTTGAGAGATTTGTATTTCTTGGTGATCTATCTTGGTCTCTGTGTTCTTGGTACTGTTGAGCTGCTCCTTTTGTTGATGTTCTATCTTCTTCTCCATGTAATAGAAAGGATGGAATATCTGAGAGGATACTTTATAGAGACATCATCATCATTGTCATCTTCTGAGATTTAGTGAGGATGAGAAAGGAGAACTTTTCTTTAGCTTTCTTGATGTTTAAAAAAAAATTGTAATGGTTTATGTGATTTGAGATAAGAAGAGGAGAGAGAGGTGTGAATATAACTTTTATGGAGTTTTGGGTTCTTCTGGAAAACAGCTTGGATTTAGGAGGTTTCCCATTTGTTTTTTTTTAATTATTATTATTTTATGTCCGCTCATTTATTTACGCGGGCAAGAATATTAAAAATAATAAAAAGGAGAAAAACATTGGTCACCGGTATACGCCGGTCATGGGAGGTGTACGGTTGTGAACGGTATCGGGACGGTGCCGCTCTCTGCCAGGAAATTAATTTTGTGCCTTCATTTCGTTTTTTTTTTCATCTTTATTCCCATATTATGTCGTGTCTCCTAACGGCATGGTTACAGTTTGGCTTTAATTTACTAAAGTTACTTGACTTTTGTTGTTCAGCTTCATTCGAAGTTTACATTTCATTTATATTTTAGCTTGAAAATAATAATCTTTGCAAATGATTGGTATGTCATATAATGAGATAATTACTATGAATTATAGGATAATTCCTATTTAGCACGAGTTTAGGATATATGCTTTCTAAGTCCTTATCTGTTTAAGACCTTACTTGGTGTATAAGTAGAGACATTGGCCATGAGCATCAATAACACAAATGATCTATTCAGAGCCGTCTAACAGCATGTGCAAGTGGAGCGGTCGAACAGGGCTCCGAAATATAAAAATAAAAAATTTAAGGATTTTTCAAAATTTATAGATAAATTATGATAAGAAATTTTCAAATTTTAGATATAATGCTAAATTTAAAACTTATAATTAAAAAAATTAGTCAAAGTTATTAAATTTTAAAATTATTTGATAAAATGTACGATTACTATATTTTTTGAACATGACTTAAAATTAATTTGAGACGGCCCTGGATCTATTCTATAATCATTCCATTACATCCTAAGATGGATGAGTATTTCTATAAAAAAAATGGATGAGTCAAAATTTAATATATGAAGTATTTCAGACATTTAAATTTTATAATTTATATAATTGAAAAAAAAATTATAGTTGTAAGATATGCAGTTATAAACTACTACTCCCTTCGTTTTTTTAATATAAGTCGTTGTAGAGAAATTTTTTTGTTCCAAATTATATGTCGTTTTCGATTTTCTATGTAAAATTTATTAGTAATTAATGTTGTATGACCAATGGTAATATATCTTTTATTTTTCTATTGGTTGAATTGTGGTTAGGTAAATAATTAATGATGTTTTTGTTTAGAAAATATAAGAAATTAATGATTTTCTTAATCTACGTGCATAGCTGTAAAACGACTTATATAAAAAAACGGAGGGAGTATTTGTTTAGTACATTTAGTTTATACAGTATATTTGAAAGTAAACCTAAAAATTAAAATTCAGTTTTCCTCCTGGGATTTTATTTTACACTAGCAAAATTTATTTCGGATGTATAATTCGTTTCCATTCGAGGTTTTACTCAAAATATTTTTCTGGCAAGACTAATCTCTTGTTTTTACGCGTAATTGTACAAGTAAAACCCGGTTAAAACGGTAGACCAAGGGTTACGAGGAGTGACGCGTGAAAGAAAACACGTAGACGTATGAAACGAAAAAGTGTAGGTCGGCCGCATGTGATTACTGCTCTAATTATTTATCTTTTGATATTATTTTATGCTCCTCGCGGCTTTCCTTGATTTAAACTTTTTAAACGGCAATTCGTCTTTTCCATTATAAATGCTTTTTACGGGAAAAGAAAATCTGTGATCCTGACATAAAAAAATAATTACATTTCGCCTAATTCTATTTTGACTTGAACGTCTTGTCGCCGATTCTTTTCATATCACAGGTTGCATTTGTTAATGTTTTTGTAATTTTTCGTTTACCATGGTACTATATCAAATATTAATTTAAAGACAACTATGTCTAAAGTAAGCAGTAGTACTACCTTACTAATTATAATTAAAAAACACCCAGTTTATAACTTTTAAGTGCATTTACCAATGTAAGAGACCATGCTCAATGATCTGGAACTTCAAGTTACTATATTTTATCTATTCAATATGAATATAAATGTAATAAGCTAATGGCCATTTAAGATATGATAACAAATCCAAGCTAAGAAAAATAAAACTGAAAACCAGTGAGCACATACTTTCACGTAGATAGAGAATATAAGATGAGAAAAGTGCTACGAGGCAAAGATACAACCAACAGAAAGAGACAAAATTATTGGAAATTCATAGTTAATTGTGAATTGAATAAATTGAGAAACAGTAAAAGCTGGAGAGTAATTTAAAATACGATTAAAATATGGAGTAAACGCGTAAGAAAGAAGCTTCGAAAATAAGCTGACACAAAGCTTACGTCAGCATAGAGTTTGCTTCTTCTCCGACAAGTCATCGGTCATCAAATCCTATCAATCCCAACTATTTATTACTCCACGCCTCCACCCTCATTTATCTTAAGCCATTATAATCTTTTTCTAAAGCCATTTATGATCTTAATTATTGTTAATTCTGTTTATATAAGAAAATAAACTTGATATTTCATTTTTATTGTTACTAGAGATTTTTTCCGCGCTTCGCGCGGATTGTGTCTTATAAATTTATTTTATTTATAATATTATTTGTCAGTCTTTTTCTTTTACATTAACTTCTTGTTTTTCCAATATTAGTTTTTCTTAATTTAAATTTATATGTTTATAATTTTTTATTTTTCTTGTTGTAGAAGGAGAATTATATTTTTTATTGATGGTTTTTTGTATGTGACATAAACTTTTTAAAATTTTAAAATAATGTTATATATAGTACGATTAACACATTAAAGAAGAGAAACATATTCATGCACATTTTACACAGGATTTATATGCATAATTTTAAACATTATATATGTATATTTTATAAGTTTGAAACATGTAAATGCTTTCTAAAGCTAAATACTTGTTCTGAGTTTATATAACTTATCGAAAGTTTTATCTCTTTTTAAATTCAAATCACAGAAAAAATATCAAAAAGTCAGTATAGATGGGTTTTTTGGGCTTTTAAATCAACACTGAAAAATTACATGAATCAGATAACAACAGTTTTATAAACAACTGGATAAAATTTGACCGAGTCAAAGATTTTCACACAATATGTTCTTTCTTCTTCAAATTGCGAAGAGCCTATAGGCACAAGAAAAAAAATCATAATTTTTGTTTTCACTTATATAACATTTTTTTTCCTTTACACACGGAGTTTATTACACTGCTATAAGCAATGGAGAACTCTATTCATATAAGATTCACATCTATGCATTTTGACAAAGAAGAATTTTAGTCATCTTTAGTTTCGGAATGGCCCAACTTCAGTCATATACACTATATTTTCTCTATGATTCAAATCTTACAATTTTAATATATGTGCAGACTTCCATGTGAAAAAACGTGCACGCCATCTATCATTCAACCTATTACTTTTTCCAAAGTAAACACTATAATCCTCGTTTCGTTAGCACCACAAACTAATCTCTTTGGATCAGTTTACTAAAAAATATGGATACTAATGTCAGAAAATAATATAAACACTATCAACCACAAATATTGGCACAAGACTATTTGGTTCAAGGAACATATTCCACGTAATGCGTTTATATCATGAATGGCTTTGCGGAGAAGACTGCCAACCAAGGATCGCTTGAGGCGTTGGGGGTTAAATGTCTCAGGAACGTGTGTCCTTTGTAATCTGGAAATAGAGACTCACTGTCATCTTTTCTTTGAGTGTTTTTTCTCTCGCTTGATATGGGAGCCTTTTGCTGCTGAAGTTTGGATTTCTCCTCCTTACACTCTGTTGCAGCCTGGATCAATCAACCTCGCGTCAACGCACATGCGCATGCTACTCCAGTCATCAAGTTCTACTTTCAGTCAGCCATCTACCTGTTGTGGAAAGAGCGTAATGCTCGTGTGTTCACAACTGTCTCCTCACCTTCATCAGTCATCCTTGCCTCTCTCGACCGTATGATGCGTGACCGTCTCTTTTCTTACCCGGCAAGTTCTTCTTTCTCCTCTTCTCTACTTCTTTTTATCTTTCTTGTATAAGACTTCCTTAAGGCTTTTTTTACCTTGAGTTGTTGTTGGTTATTTTTGTTTCATTGTTGTAATAAGTTGTTTAAAAACAATAGTGTAACCTTTTAGAAAATGATAATCTTAACATCTTACCAAAAAAAACAACAAATATTGACTTATTTATGTGAATATATATTTTATTTTAAATCATTATAGTGGACGAAGAAAACACCATAATTTGTACAACAAATTTTCTTAGATTCATCTTATCATACTCACCATTTTACCAGTTTAATTATATAATTTTACATGAGCTTCTTCACCCTCCCCGGTTATTTTCTCTTTATTTATAACTACAATATAAAGTTAAAAACTATATATATTATAAATTAATAATTTATTTACCCTTGAAGTCTAATGATTAAAAATAGAACATAATTCAATATAGATATATGATTCTATTAATAAATTAGCAATTATAAATTTGAAATTTTTAGAAATATCAAAAGTCATATGTTAGTTAATTATCTTCTAAATCTAAATGACATTTATTTCTAATTTTTTTTGGATGAGAATATTTTGGCTTAGGTGGATAGTCCCAAAAGCTTTGAATTTAGTCCCTTTTATATAGTAGGATTGATATAGAATCCCAAAATATAGATCACAAATTAATATGTGAAAGATAAATTAGATAGATAAATTATATTTTTTCAAAATAATGGTAGATCACAAACTAATCATCACATCTGAATTTTATTTTCCTTTTCTTTCGTTACAGTTTTTTTTTTCATTTCTGTATCTCAAGTTCAGATTCGTTTCAAAGTAAAATTGAAAGGTAACTTTTGTTGAGAGGTGGGGGTTACACGCTTTTCTCTCATTACATAACCTTTTGTGTGAGGAATGAAGGGTCATGGTCAAGGACCCACCCAACCCGTCCCTTGTGGCCCAAAAGCAGTAACACTGTAAAATCGTATATCAGGCAGCTGTTCAAGTGTCGACAGTGGTTTTATCGAGCTGCCAAAATATAGAAAGCAGGCACGTGTTTATAACGCGTTATTAGCTGTTTTATTTTCCCTCCTCTCATGTCGGTTGCTTCCGCATCAAGCCACACTCCTTTTTGTTTTCCTTCTCGCAACACTTTTTCAGTAAACACGTTACTTTGTTTTTTTTCTTATCATAGGTAAATGATAATGGACCAACATCGATATGAATGATTAATTAATTATATAGTTGATAAAACTCGGTGAAATTAACAAACGCGTGATCGAATCCTACGATGCTTATGCTGAATGCTGATACATTGATGCGTACTTTATACTTACCATCGATCTAGTTCAAAATGTAATGCACGTGTGAGGCTTTCGTGTATAGGCGTGCACTGTTTTCTTGTACGATAAAATATATATTGTGTGATGTAATGTACCGTCCTGAGATGATGATATGTATACAAATGAATTAATGGAAACCAAATCTCAGTAGTATAAAAACTGGGTTTGACATGGTCCACTTGTACAAAGGTTAAGTAGCCGCAAACTAAGGACGTACGTCCACACATCCTCTTTTTCCTACGTTCACTTAAAAGATAATCTCAAAATTGCTAATACAAATACTTGCTACCACAATAAACACTCGGTCTTTCTTTATTACTTCTCTATTTTATACACACATATATATCGTTATCTTTGTATGCATCTATCTATACGGAGACTCAGTCACAACGACTCCGGCCAACTGGTATATAATCTCTTTGTATATTATACACATACATTATTAATTAAACTATTGATTGTTCTTAGTGCAAAAAAGAACTATTGTTTATTCTTTTTTCGTAAGAAGTATATTAAAGTGATTGAGAAAGGAAGTATATTCACTAATAATATTTGATCCAAAAAAAAAATTCACTAATAATATAATAGCGCTTTCACACGCAGATATGTAAGCGTAGTGCGATTAGTTAGACTAGAAGGGTCTAATACTTAGATCGGTATGATATGTTAAAAAAACATAGTACTATTTTAGTGCTTTACGGGCTTAAATCTCACTTTTCAAGGTATGTTATGTGTGTAGTCTTTTTCAAAAAAATGTTATGTGTGTAGTGCACATGGATGAGATCGGGTTTTGCTAAGTTCGAATTGTAGAGTTGTTATATCGCCGCGGATAAAGTAATTGCTTTTATAACTCAAAAACATTAAATAAATTGATATGATTGACTAAAGGATCATAGCGAAGCTAACTGCTAAAGTTCACGAGACCAGATCTACGGAAATATATATTTCATAAGGGTGAGACGAAATGGTCAAAAGTCAAAGGTGTTGACCATCAATTGTTCAGCTTACACTTATTAAAGTTGAATTTTCATGATCGATCACTTTCATATTTCGATTGAGAGTGTATTGTTCTGAGCTATTCGTATGTATTTTTCTAGAAACTAGTTTTGAATATATAATTATATTTTGTCAACTTCTTGATTGTTTTCTTTATCAGCTTCATTTATCATTTTAATCTTGAAAATGTTTAAATTAACGTTGTGCAGAATAAATTTGTAGATGAATAGATCGCAAACTCTTACAAATGTAATATTAAAGCCTTGCTTTAAGAAAAATTAGAGAAAGGTGGTGTGTCATAGTGCTGACCCTTGATATTTTAGGGTTCTTGTTCACTTAACTTTTGGAGAGGTTCCTTTTATTGTTTTTTATCTAATTATTGTTTTCATTTCAACGAGGAAATTATAAACCTATTCAAGCATAGTCGTATATATCCTCTTTGCTACCATTTTATATTTATATCTTCTCTTTTCTTTTTTACTATGACTACCGAGAATAAGAGCTTTAGTTTTTTTTTATCTAGTATAAGTATACAATAATATTGGAGACTATGGTTCAACTTTTAATATATTGCCCTATCGACGTGAACAATATGGTTACTTGATTAAGTGCCCAGCTGACTTATTAGTAATGATATTATATCGTTTGACCATAACAAAATTCTAAACCCCCAAATGCTCTAGAATTAAACTTGGAAACTTTTAGCATATTATTGTCATGTCACTTGTCAATGTTAAAAAGAGTAAAGGTCAAAAGAGTTAGCTATCGTCGGTCCAAGCCAAATGAGCCAGGTGTGCGTTCATATAATTACAAGGTGCATATACATATAAAATGTCTTTCATTGACATGTATTTTCTGCAAGTCGGTGATTATTATGAAACTCTCATCGGATCTGACCTACTTAAGTTAGAGAGAGATTGGCGGCACTCAACTTTCAAATATCATATATGAAACGAGACAAAAAAAAACAAATATGAATTGAGGAAGATAATATTGTTTATGATCAGAAGAAACTTAGATTATACCAACCTAAATCAAGATAAATTGTGTTTTTTTTTTCCAAACTGATACAATCTATGTTTAAATAACAAAGCGTGATCTTTGTATACAAATTAGTGTAGATTTGGTTATAATGATAAACAAACAAATGTAGATCCGTAATCGATTTTTGTAAATTAAAGAATACGTGGAGGGAGAATAACAAAGGTCAAGATTCGTTCTGGATGAATGCAGGAGGAAGGGAAACAACGTGTTGACTTGAGAACTGAAGCTTTCTCATGCTGAGTGAGAACATCTAACCGATGATTGCGGCTCTGGTGAATTTGATTTTAAAATAAAGTTAATTTATTCCCTATTTTAAATAAAATAGTTTTAGTTTACCTGTGAGAGGGATGTCCCAAGAAGATGACAAGGAGAAAAAGTCAAAGTCAAGAGAGATGGGAGTGGTGTTATGATTAACATGGAATATTGTAACGCTAAACCCTTAAACGCGTTATTTGTCACTAACAGACAAACTCACTTTAATAACTCTTGCGGGGACAGACAGCTGCTTGGCTTGCTTCAAAGACTATCAAATTATACTTCAGATTTGGCCCTCTAATTAGACTCTTGTTTTTTTGTTCATCTTTCAATATTTGAGATGTTTTTGAAGATACTTCTGTTTTGCAAAATCAGTATATTACAAGTAATACTCAATGCATGCAATTAAAGTCACTGAGATTATCCGAAACAAACAAAATGAATTTCTAATTAATATAGTTAAGCAAGGCATTGTACAAAAATTAATATAATCAATGCGTAGCGTGATGCGAATAATTGATACTGTAGTTAAGTCTTATCACGATGGAAACATCATGCACTATCATCTCGGTTTTGTATATAGCTAGAGGCGGATCTAAAAACTTTATTTTATGGGTGCATTATTAATAAGAAAAACACATGAGAGAATCAAAGTTAAGGGTGCAAATGTTCTTTTTTTAAACCGTTTTAGCTACCAGTTTCAATGGATTCAAGCACAAAAATCTAAATATAATTATGGGTCCCTACAATTATTTACTAACCTGCATTGGCCCCTGCACAAAGCTACATATCGGTTAAGAACAACTATTACTAGTATTGTACAAAGCCTAGAAGAAAGTCAACTTAAATTCAATTGAATTCTAAATACGTCTGATCACTGATGCATCCAACGTTGAATCAAAATAGGGAAAAAAATACCCGCCCCCCCCAAAAAAAAATAAAAAAATCACAAATTCTTTGATTTGTAAATTGAGGGTATGAAATTTGTGGCCGTATATGAGAGTTGTTAGACCAAGAAGATGTCTTTTTGTGGGCGACCTATAAATGCATTTACATGTCGCTATCAAGTACTATCTATAACCAAAATGTTGTTTAGAGAAAAAACTACAATATTTGTATAATCATTAGAAGATATATGGATATTTCGGATTTAAAATATACACCGTGTAATATAGATGCAAGTATAATGCTAGAAAATATTGGCATAAAGAGTGGATTTTGGAAATGTAAGTATACGAAGGATATTATTTTCAAAAAAAAAAGTATACGAAGGATATGGTTGCAGAAACAACGAAATGAAATTAATAGATTAAAAAACGAAGTGAAAGTCAATAAAAGAAACATGGACCACCAGTAATTGAAAGGTCCATCTTGTAAAGGTCAGTTCAAGCCCTAACCATAGACGAAAGGAAAACTAGTCTCAAATGACTTTTTCTTTGTTTTACTCTCCTTTTTGTTTATCTTCAGGTAATATTCTTTATTTGGAAACGACGGAAATCTCAAAATGTTTTCATAAATACTGTCAAATTGATTATACAAGCATTTTACAAAACATGATGTTACATTTGTCTGAACAGGTACTGAACAATTATAGCCCCAAATAATTGAATATTGCAAAGTATATTAATTCACTTAGTTCCAGAAACATATCTCCTTAATAGCTCTTAGAAGTTAGAACATTGATCAAAAGCATAAGATTCTGCAAACAGTTTGATATATTGACCACATCCTTAAACAAGTAGTAGTACTTCAATCGTAAAAAAACACAATATGGTCTCTGAACTCCGAAAAAATGTAGCAAAATAATACAGAAGGCAAACGATGATAACAAAATAACAATGCTAAATGTTTCTATTCATAGGTTTGTCTAAGCAACAAAATTTGATCAAGATAGCAAAAAAAAAAAAAACAAGAGTTACAAACCAAACGGTGTTGCGGAAATCATATTACCTCCTTATAGGACACACGAGCATGATTTGAACCTGTGATTCATGAGTCTGCAGCAGTAATAGCAGTAGGGGCAACTTGTTTAACCCTCCTTTGCTGAACATCATAGTTATAGATACGCGCTATAGTCACCTGTTCATCATACGAAAATCTAAGTCAACAAAGAGAAACTAGTCTTTACTCAAATCTTTGTATTAAGTATCTACACTCCATGGGTGTACCGAATAAAATTCTCCGATTAATAAAGTAAAACCAAAGCCTTTACTTAAATCGAGTGAGATAAAAACATAGAAGTATCTCTGTACCTGAGTAACTGTGACTTGGTCCCTCAAGAACTGCAAATCAGCTACAAGAACCTCCAGGCTAGCTTTAGCATTTTCCAGATTGTTTTTCAAAAGGGCTGTAGCCTGTCGGGACAACGAAGATTATAAGAACTTATTCTAGGGGTCCCTGGTGGAAAATTTAAAACACGGAAGAGAATATGTTTCCAGCGAAGTGGACCTCTTCACAGGAATATTCCAGCATGACATTTGCTCCCAACCACAAACACACTGAGTCAGTGTCTTCAATACAGGCCCGTGAATATATTCCTTCAGACACCTCAAAATCTGCTAAAAGAGCCTGCATTGCAAGAAGAATTCCATGTGAGATAAAGATGAAAGAACACAAGAATCAGAACTAAGTCAGTACATCAAAGCAACTTTCATATTAGAAAGATGAAATATCGTGCATACTAGAACCTATGTGTCAGTTAATTGATTCTTCCAGTGAAGCTAGAACTATGTTCTGATGTCACAATCAAGAACGACTTAAGAACACCAATCAAAGGGCCATTGATCGGTGATTTAGTACAAAGATAAGAGAAAAATGTTACAAACCATCAATAAGAAATCAAAGCAAAATCAAGTTCAAGTGTTCAACCTTATTAAATTAAAAGCCAGGACTTTTGGATTCAGAAGTTCAAAATAACATTTATTTTCAGTCACCTCATATTCAAACGTAGAAACATAAGAGTGTCTATGTCCAAAAAAAAACAGTGAAGAAAGGTATCGAAGTATAATAGAAGAGAGAATGGTACAAGAAACAAACAACGAACCTCACCAGTACCCTTCCTTGCTTCCAACGTGCCAACAACCTCTAAGCACTTCTCAATATCTGGGATTTTAGCCTGCCCCATTATCAAAATGTTAAAAGATATCTAAACTGAAACAAGCTAAGAATATATAACTTGTAACAATCATACATACATAACACATCCCACATGCCTCATCACACAAATGTACCAATCTACATAGAGGAGGAGGGAAGTATACCTGAAGATCCCTCTGCTGGGCAAGAAGCTTCATCTCCACAACTTTATACTGCTGTAGCCTAAACAGAAGAATCCACAGGGCAAAACACTTCACTTGAAGTAAAACTTTCAGGAATCAATCATACAAAACGAGCTAGTGTACATTAGATCTGCGATTGAACTAAGAAGAAGCATAGGCATATAAGCCGAAGATGAGAAGGGTTGAATGAAAGGAGGAACCTTTCTTGATGGAAGGCGAGAGCAGAGTTAGAATCGAGGCTGGACTGAGAGAGGTAAGTCTCGACATCTTGGATGAATTTAGCGGCGGGAATCCCTCTTCTCTCGCTCAAATCGCCACCGCTACCACTCGGAGAAGACGACGACATCTGAATCGAGATCTCTGTGTTCCTCAATTGGGGATTTAGGGTTTTCTCCGAGTGTCTTCGGAGGAGAGAGTGTGACGGAGGAAGGATCGGTAACACGACGTCGTTGTGTTCAGTCAGAATAGAACCAATCAAACGGTGTCGTTTTAAGGATTTTTAAGTGGGTCTAAGGCCTCGCTTGTGGAAACGTGATGAAGCAGACCCATTAATTATACTAGGACAAGAAAAGAATTGTATAATCCGGTTTGACCCATCAATGCTTTTAGACAAAGATGGAGGGAAAGTTTTCATTAATTTATTTATCAGAGTTCATAAATTTTAGGTTTGGTATATCAATTGCAACACGAGACTAGCCGATTGGGAGTAATTAAACAAAAGGTTTACTCTTTTTTTTTTCCATCCGAATTTTATTAAACAAAGCCCAAAAAACAATACAAATGATCCAAAAAAGGAAACCAAAGAAAAGCAAGACAAAGCCCAAAGACCCAACGACAAACATGCCCAAAGGCAAACAAAGCATCAGCCAAGCCACGCGTTACATTTAGCGTGAGAGAAAAAAACACGTGTCCAAGCCTCAGCAAAAGAGGAGACACGCATCGCACCAATCAACCGTCGCCTTCACCGCGAGGAGATCATCGCCAGCGCAGCTTCCCGTCGATCCACCGAAACACACCGGAAACATGACGCCCGGGAAGAAGAACCGTAGAGACAATCTTAGACAGTATTAAACCAAAACACTGGTAATTTTCGCTGGAACTCCAACAAGAGAGCTCTATCCGCCGCAGCCGAGAGCAAGTCATTGTAGAGATTTACCCAGACGATACAAACCACCACGAAAGGATCTTCGCTTTGAAAAGAGATCCATTTACAAGCTTCGACTATGAAACTTAAATGAATCTAAAGGCATGAAGTGGATATCAGAGGAACCCGAGAGAATCTTGATAAAACCAATCAACGCCACCGAGATTGAAACCCGTCTTCTGCGTCGATGGAACCAAGAGCCGGTGCTTCACCGAAGGGAAAGGTGTTCACCGGAGCCAAAAGCCGGAAGCTACGTCGAGAAGACCGTAAAACTCCGGAACCGAAAGCCAGCCACATCACGCAGATGGTGCCATCATGTGCTGGAACTAGAGCCCATCAGCGGGCGGCTACGCCGGAAGAAAATCCGGTCAAGACTTGAGCTTGATTCTCATCTCTCCCCTTGAAAGATATCGAAAGAGAGAACAGGGAAGGAGAGAGAAAAAACTCAAAATTTGACGTTTCCAGAATCTAGTAAACAAAAGGTTTACTCTGTTCAATATGCTCGTCTATTATCGATTTAGCAAGGAGTATATATTTAAAATATACATATTTATTGATTAATTTTGTGTTTAGGTTGAAGCAGATGGCGGTAATTCTGTTGATCATGTTGATGTCATGAGGAAAGCATATACTAACAAGAAGACATGCGAAATTCAGGATCCACTCATCACAGATGTCATAGAGTTGGTGCAAACCAAAAAAGTAGAACTCCTAGCTTCTCAACCGATGAACTCTGATGACGATTCTACGGCAGCTTCCAGCAACCTTTGTCGACTTCAAATCAACAAAATGGTGGAACAGGTAACTTTTTAATTTTCCTTTCATTATTATTTTAATTTGATTACTAATATTTAATTTTTTTTCTATATAGACGGTTCCAAAGAAGAAAGGACGTTTGGTCGGTTTGGCTCGTTGTGCGTCTTCGTGTCCTTCTTCTTCACTAACTCCATACATAGATTCCATGATCATTGAGCAGCTGCAGAACAAGGATGAGCGGATTGAAGCGTTGAAGACGCATAACGCTACAATTCTTGCGGAATTGGCGGATCAGAAGAAGACCAACAACAAAATTATTGACAAGATGAAGCGTTTGTTCCGAGATGAATTTTAGTTTTTTTTTGTTTAAAAACTTGAAAATGTTTTTTTTATTTATGTAAAACGTTTTTGTATAATATTATTTTTAATTTCTGTTTTTATTGATTTATAAAAAAAAATTCTAAATTACACATTTATTTTAAAATAAAATAATTAAATTATTCAAAATAGTAAAATAATAAAGATTTTGACGAAACTTTTTCGTCGGATATTTTGGACGAAATAGCCCGTCGGAGTTTTCTATGGACTCCGACGGAACTGGGCTCCCGGAAATTCTGACGGATTCAGGTGTCGTGGGAATATCGAGTAACATCATCGTCGGAATTTTGTCGGACATATTTCCAACAAAGGTTTCTGTCGTAAATACATTCCGACCAATTACCAACGAAACAGTTCCGATGAAACATGTTGTCGGAATATTGTCCATCGGAAAATGTCGGAATTTCATCGAAATTTGTGACGAATTTTCGACGAACTTTTTTTTCCGACCAGGTATTTTCGACGACGGTTTTTGTCATAATTTCGTCGAAATATGGCAATTCTGACGAAATTCCGACGAATATAGCCGTCGGATTTCGCGTGTTTTCTTGTAGTGAGGGCTGAAAAAGAGGGATTACACATGTTAAAATCCTCTTAGAAGGATTTAATAGAGAAAACAATGAAAAACATTAGGGATCAAAATACAATATTGGCAAACAGAAAACACAACACAATCCAAAAACTCAACTAGCAAAAGTAAAATAAAATACACGTAGATGGGTTTTCTATATATGTGGTTACATGCATGGTTGCAAATTTAACAAACTTGCATACAAAATGTAAAAAGAAACTTAGTCATGTACGGCCAAATGGTTGCATATCTGCTATTTCAAAGAACATAAGCTTTTCTAAAATGTAATTTTATATTTTGTTTAAAATCCAAAAATTGAAGACGCACACCCGAACATAAGATATATTAGACCTGAAATTCTAAACTAGCGAACCAACCAAGTGCATGTACATATTCACTGTTAGATGAGAATCATACGTTCGCATCTAAGGATATTTTTATTTTATTTGTGGTAGATATTAATATATTGATTAATCGGTGAGCAGATAAGGATGCTGCATTTTCAACTATATATTAGTAATATTTATTTTGTATTTTCATTCGAAAAAGTAGGCTGGGCTTACTAATACAGACTTCTTTACTTTATATTCTCAATCTTTCTATTTGAAAATCATTTGGGATAAGTCATGCACCAAAAGAAAAATCAAAGGAGAGTATATGCTTTATGATGGATAATTTTCTTTATTAAAAAATTGTCAACCATGTTAAGCGTAATCTCCAAATCCACAAAGTAAAATAGCCGTCACTGCTCCACGTTTGAATCTTTAAAACTTCCAAATGAATCTCGTGTTTAGTTAACGATATTGCTTATGTATGGTTACATTTTTTGTCCCATTCACAATTAAAAATGGTTGAAGTTCAAAAACAAACAATTAAAAATGGTTTGTTCGTTCCTTAATGTGGATTAAAGGCTACAATTAAATACTAGAAAGTTAGAAACTAAAAGGGATTCCATAGCAATAAGACTTTGTTCATACGGTCTGTCAGCATTGGTGAATAACGATGTGTGTAGTTGTAAGTTATCATATTACTTTTTTTTGTGGTAGCTTGGCCAATTGTTTAGCAACAATTATTTGATATTTCGTATCAATACTATTAAAAGAGAAAAAATCTTAAAAAATCTACCTATGAAAGTTGTTTGGACCCTTTCATTTAACTCATTATTTTTTTGGTCTTACCTTAAACTTAGACTAACATTATGTTACCATATATTTCTCTAACAATAATTTATTCAATTCTTTTATTTATTCAAATATCACTCCTAAATCTTAATCATTACTATTACTATATTTACTATTTTGACTTTTAATCATAAAAGCATTAAAACTAATGTTTTATATTATCACTTTTATCATATAATATATGATTTAAAGCATGAGAAATTACACCACATATATGTGTACAGTCTAGCTTCCTCTTTCCTTTATAATAACGTAATCATATCATATATAAACTTTCCTACTAAAGTCTCATATTATATACTAAACTTTCAACCGTCTATAGTTTGATAGATATTTTCATATTTAAAAATGAGTTTTCTAAAAATATTTCATCAATCATGTTTTTGTACAATAACATTAAAAATCTACATCAAAAGGTTGTTGGACCCGATATGGACGTAATGGATCCACACCTGTTCGAATATTTAGGATCCTAAAAAAATTTGAAATATCTAAAAAATCTGAAAAATATCTGAAACACGAAAAATACTTGAAACTCCAAACAAATACCCAAAAAAATTCAAATGCCTAAAAATTCAAAATCTTATTCAAAATCTGTCGCTGAACTGAAAATACCCAAAATTTTATCCAAATACCCAATTTATTTTTTTTAATTTGAAAATTTACCTGAAATCAAAAACTATAATCGTAAACCAAAAACCTAAAAAAATATCCATAATGCTGGAAAAATATTCGAAATATTCAAATATACCTAATAAACACAACATATTTATGATCGGGTCTAGGGTAGGACCCGGACTCAAACAAAGACCTGCGGGTCCACTAAAAAATCCTAATAGGTTATCTTCTCTGGACCTTAACTAAACATATATTTCCGGGTCAGTTCGGTTTGTTTTTTGATCCGGATATAATTCTCATGGCTAAAAGAAATTTACGTAAATGTGTACATATAAAATATCAAATAAACTAATTCATAGATTATATAACTGTTAAAAATTATATTTTCGATATAATAAGACTTTGTATTATAATATAATCCAAAAAACTCGCGCTTGGAAAGCGCGGATCAAAATCTAGTATAGTCTTAAAACAATACAATTCAAGTATAATAGTTACAAAATCCAGTAGAAATAGTAACTATTTCACAGCAGAAGCCCTAAATATTTTTAAACATAACTTTTGCTGTGGTTAAAAAAAAAACATAACTTTTGCTACTTACTTACTACACAACTGGCCACTGGCACGTACTGATCCAACTTCGTACCTTTTATTAGCGTCCAGGGAACAGTCGACCGTGTTCCATTTTCATTGGAGACGCGGGAAAGCAACATGGAGAACAATCGAGGAATTAAATGAAATTTGGACAAGGACATAGAAAGGTCACAGAATCCAGTTTTCTTGGATATACATATCTAGAATGACCCTACGACTAGTCACGTAACAAAAAAGCTACAAATAGTAATAAGTGGTCTGTCCGATAAGGCACAACACCAACGCATATTTAGCTGTCGTGTCCAAAAAGTAAATAAAGAATAATATTATTATGTTATTGACCAAAAATCTCCAATATCCATTTAATTTCTTATACATTATACAAATTTCTCATTCGATGAATCTTCCCTTTTTATTTCGGATAATCTTCTGTAATGTATACCGTCGAGATTGTTTTCTATATAACATATATTTCTATAAATAGGGGCAACCTAAGACGAATAACATCTCCACTTCCCTTATTTGATCTTATCCTTATCTTCTTTCTTGTTCTATTTCGCTTTTAACCTCTATCTCTCTGATAATCATTTCATCTTCTTGTTTAACTTCTTGAGATCTTTGTCTGATTCTAGAGCTGTTATTAATTAACCAAAGATAAATGTCAATGGACGGAGTTATGAAATGAGAAATCTAAACCAGTTCTCTAGATTCCTCGTTTATCATTCTGTATCCGTTGTGATTCTCCACTGGTTTTACGTCTTTTCTTGAACAATTTTATTTTATTTTTCAATTTTTTCCCGCAAAGTGTTAGGACAAGAACATGGCAAACGCAGAGAAGACAAGTTCAGGTTCCGACATAGATGAGAAGAAAAGGAAACGCAAGTTGTCAAACCGCGAATCAGCTAGAAGGTCGCGTTTGAAGAAACAGAAGTTAATGGAAGACACCATCATCGAGATCTCGGCTCTCGAGAGACGAATCAAAGAGAACACCGAGAGATGCAAAGTGGCGAGACGGAGGCTTGACTCGCTCGAGTCTGAAAACGTTTCTTTGAGATCGGAGAAGACGTGGCTTTTGAACTATGTCAGCGATTTAGAGAACATGATTGCCACGACTTCCTTAACGCTGACGCATAGTGGCGGCGATGACGAGAACGTAAACGCGGAAATAGCGGTTGGAGATTGTAGGCGTAGACCATGGCAGGAGTATAGCTGTGGTTCTCTACAAACGCTTGCGTCCTTCAAAACATGAGCATTGTGTATTTTTAAGTTTGTATCTTATCATATTGAATTGTTTTCTCCTCAGACATTCAAAAAAGTTGATGGAAGTTTTTACTTGTTGATGCGTTGTAAGTTTGTAACACATAAACTCGTTCTCGCACATCTCCTGAGAACCTCTAAATGATACTAAACTAAGAGACAACCTCTTATTCAAATAACTGGAGTAAGTGTTTGTGGCGTCATCAGATTTCCTACCCACTTTAACGGTTGCAGATCATAATCCTTAATGTTTTGTTCTTTTAACATTTTTGTTCATTTTTGGGGATTTAAATAACTTTTGTATCACTTTCATTTTCATTAATAAATAATTTAACAAAAAAATGGATTTAAGTGTAATCAAAGGTGGTGTTTCAAATCAAGATACTTGTATTCTTGAAGTTGTGTGTTGAGTTCTACTGTTCTTCTCATACTCACCGCTCTGTTTAGATTATGGGTATAGCAAAAGATCTGAGAGTCCTTGGAGTGATTCTTGTTTCTCATTAAAAGAAAAAGAATGCGTTACATTTACTAATAATCCTAGCTAAAAAAGGTTGAATCAAACGTTGCTTCGTCTTGACTCTTGAAGAAGAACGAAACAGATCTTTACCACCAACAACTAGGTGGTAAAGTCAAGAGCGACATTTCAACTATCATCACAGCTTTAAAGACAAAACTATATATTTTTGCTATAAATAATAAAAAAATTTAGCCACTAATCTGTATTTCCTGTTACTAATCAAACATTACATTAGGTGTCAAGAATAGAGAAAATCGTTTTTTATAGGTAGAAGTTGTGATCTAACTAACCTTAAACCAATGTGGCGCGCCCACATGGTCGATGATCACTAAAGAAGAGAGCTTATTGTCTCTAACCACTCTTATCCTACCACAGATGTATCAATCAACTTTGCATCCTTCAGGAGGTTCGAATGAATATTTTCATTACTACTGTCACTTTGTGATAGTTTTGCTTAAATTTGGTTTCTATCTATAGTGCTGCTGCGTCATCCATGGCTGCTTTGAAGCAACCAACTATCAAAGTTGTGGCTATAATAGCGGAAGGTGTTCCAGAATTTGACACCAAGCTCCTGATTGCTTACGCTCGTGCAAACAATAAGGTTGGTTTCATAGTTAGCTGCAGTTAATCATCTTCTGAAACTGATTGGGGTTGTTTGCAGGTTGTGATTGGACCGGCTACTGTTGGAGGTATACAAGCTGGAGCCTTTAAGATTGGTGACACTGCAGGAACGATTGATAACATTATCCAGTGCAAGCTCTACAGACCTGGATCTGTTGGTTTTGTCTCCAAATCTGTATGTGATGGTTTTAAGAACAACATAAAACTTAGAATGTTTGAGAGTTTTTTTTATTCATCACTCTTCTTTTCCTGCAGGGTGGAATGTCTAAAGAAATGTACAATACTGTTGCCCGTGTGACTGATGGGATCTATGAAGGTGAGTTTGGAGAATGTTAATCAATAGACTAATGACATATTAAGCTGAAGATTGTTATATATAGACTGTTTTATTAACGGGGATGTTGTTATAGGCATTGCTATTGGTGGAGACGTGTTCCCAGGATCCACTTTATCTGACCACATCCTTCGTTTTAACAACATCCCACATGTATCTATATATATATATATACTAATCTTCAACTGTTTAACATTGTTGGTCGATGGATCTTATTATATTTGGCTCTTTGATGACTTAAATGAAGAGTTATATTGCAGATAAAAATGATGGTTGTACTTCGAGAGCTTGGAGGAAGAGATGAATACTCTCTTGTTAAAGCTTTGTAACAAGGAAAAGTCAATAAACCTGTTGTTGCTTGGGTCAGTGGAACTTGTGCACGTCTCTTCAAGTCTAAAGTGCAGTTTGGTCACGCAGTAAGTGTCATTAAAAAAAAGTCTTTAAGCTAAAAATGCCTTTTTTGTCTTTTGTCCAAATCAAAATAGTTCTTTGAACATGATGATTATGGATAGGGTGCTAAAAGTGGTGGCGAGATGGAGTCTGCACAGGCAAGAACCAAGCTCTCATGGATGCTGGAGCTATTGTTCTCACTTCATTTGAAGCCCTTGAATCTGCTATCAAAGAGACGTTTGAGAAGCTGGCCAGTTTCCCTGTGTTCTTTGCTTGCTGGCATTGTCTTTTTTCTTTCTTGCAATCTTATGTGTTCATTTTTCAATTTCCTCCTAAAAAGGTTGAAGAAGGAAAGGTCTCTCCTATAAAGGAAGTCACTCCTCCACAAATCCCTGAGGATCTCAGCTCCGCAATTAAGAGTGGGAAAGTCCGGGCTCCTCCTACTCACATTATCTCCACCATTTCTGAGGACAGAGGTATTGTCATGGATGCACACTAAACCATACTCTACTCTATATATTCATATGCCCCTTTCAGTCCATTTTCTTATACTTGTCAACACTAATTTTGCAGGGGAGGAACCATGCTATGCTGGTGTTCCAATGTCTTCTATCATCGAACAAGGCCTAGGTGTGGGTGATGTCATTTCCCTGCTATGGTTCAAACGTAGTCTTCCTCGTTACTGTACAAAATTCATTGAGGTCTCGGTTTCTCTCTTTTGCTTTTGAATCTATTCTTTTTCAATACACAATGATCTCATACTATTGCATAGTGAGATTAACTCTGGTCTCTGAAAAATGCACTGAGATAGATATGCGTAATGCTGTGTGCTGATCACGGTCCATGCGTCTCTGGCGCTCACAACACCATTGTAACAGCAAGAGCTGGCAAAGACCTTGTCTCTAGTCTTGTCTCAGGTCAGTCAATTCAACAAACACGTTGGTTTTCTTTGCCTGCGCAATAAGATTCTCTAAGACTTAAAAAATTTCAACAGGTTTATTAACCATTGGTCCTCGATTTGGTGGTGCCATTGATGACGCTGCTCGATACTTCAAAGACGCTTGAGACAGGGTAAAAGGCTATTTCATTTCCCACCCATCTGCAGCTATCATAAGTTGTTGAATCTGATCTTTGATTGGTTGCTTGTTTCAGAATCTCACACCTTATGAGTTCGTTGAGGGAATGAAGAAGAAGGGCATCCGAGTCCCTGGTATTGGACACAGGTAACAAAAAAGCAATTATTGTAATAAGGCTACAAAAATAAAACCTCTCTTGTCTGAAACCTGTTTTCTTCTTTCTTGGTAGGATCAAGAGCAGAGACAACAGAGACAAGAGAGTGGAGCTGCTTCAGAAATTTGCTCGGTCTAACTTCCCATCAGTGAAGTACATGGAGTACGCAGTAACAGTGGATAGCTACACGCTCTCAAAGGCAAACAACATCGTGCTCAATGTTGATGGAGCCATTGGATCTCTCTTCTTGGACCTTCTAGCTGGAAGTGGGATGTTCACTAAGCAAGAGATTGACGAGATTGTTCAGATTGGTTATCTCAACGGTCTCTTTGTTCTTGCTCGCTCCATCAGAATAGCAGCCATTGTACCGTCACCCATGGGAAGATGTGTTGTACACCAAGTAAAAACTCATCTCAGCCTATTTTTTTTTTTTTGGTATTGTTCTAGTTAAATTAGCTTTTATATTCTACTGAGAGATGTTACTAAAACATGTATGACTATGCTTTTCCTTCTCCTTTGTTGTTTTGTTATGTTTGCTTTCTACTTTTTTTTTACTATATGCATACTGTTTTTACATCAAGATCTCTAAACAATGTTTTTATCTTTACATCAAGATCTCTAAACAATTAAATCAGTGACTTTTTTTTTACATATTTGTTTGGTAGCACTAGCAATGCATTTGGACTGATTAACAAGAGATTGATGAATTTGAAGTCTGGCATTGAAATATTTTCTCTCATCAATCTCTTTAACTTTGTGTGTTCATGATTTGCTGTATGTTCTTGTATGATTAAAGTTCATTATCAAATATGCAGTCAATTAATTTCTCATCAATTTATTACTCCAAACATGAAAATAATGAATAAATAAAAGTTAAAACAAAATTTAAAAGGGCTTTATTAATCAAAAAAAAAACCATGGCCCATCATGAGCCCGAAACTCATTATCTTTAAGATTAAACTCAATAACCAAACAAAAAAGATGTGGCTGCTGGGATTCGAGCCCAGGTCTCCACGGCCACAACGTGGAATTCTCACCACTAAACTACAGCCACAGTCGGGATAACACCCGAAACAAACTAATTTATTCGCAATCCATCGCACGTGAGCGAACCCTTCCCTAGGTGCTAAAATAACAGCAAAACGCATCGTTTAAAGGGCTAAGTTCGTTTTAGTTGTTCTGTTTCTTCTTCTATCCAAGTGCGTTTCTCCACCAAAAAAAAAATCCTTGGCCTTCTACACACCGATGCTCAACAACACTAACAACACCAGACCCTCACCTTATACGCCTCTTTGATTCTGATCCTCTTCCTTTAGAATAATCATCGAAACCTAAATTGACTTATCTCGGGGAATCTGGATTCAATCCCGTCTCCGCCGAATCCAAACGAACCTGAACGTTTCAACGCCTCACTAAACCGCCGCCGTTTTCTTGGACACTTAGACGCGAGGTTCGACGAACTTTTTCTTATACTCTTGTTTCCTGTTTTGAGGGATTTTTTGTTGAAGCTGAGGAACTATCCGATTGTATTGTGCATGTGCTGTGGCCAATCTGGATTCTGTATTGCAACGTTTGATTGAATTTGCGTTCTGGTTGTTAGAGATCGGGCGTTTCGAATTTAGGGTTTGGAGTTTTAATGTTGCAGATAGATACAATGTGTTATGGTTTTGGTCTGTGATCGTTGTTGGTTCAGTCTCTAAGCTCTCTTGTTTATTTGAAAGTTAACTTACATTTTGATTTGATGTGGATTTGGTGAAAAGCTTTGGTACTTCAGCTATGTAGTTTTAAGTCCCTTTTGGTGCGCAATGGTGATCCTTGTGATCGATAAATATTGTATTTTAAACATTAGTACAATGATAGAGTAGAGATAGGTAAGCATTTGTAAAAGGATGATACTACTCCAAGTTGTTCGCTTTTTTTCTTTATCATGTAGTAATTTAGATAGTTTTGTGTGACGAATTAAATAGGAACTACATGGTTAAGGATTTTTGGTGTGCTCAAAGTGTAGAGATGCATTGGTTTCGACGTTCCTTGCGATCCCTCTAGATCTCTGATGTTGTCCTGTAATTTTCCGTAGAGTAGAACTAAGAGAAGAACTGATAGGAACACGTGGTTAGGGATGTTTTATTCGCTCAAAGCTTAGAGATGATGTTATCTGTAGTTTTCCAAAGTATAACTAACAGAAGATTGCTTTGGATCTTATTTTCACTTCTGTTATTGGTTGAAAATAATATATCTTTTTGAAGTTTGCGTCTGTCTTTTTGGGTTGTAGCTGTTTTCTTTGCGTTGATAACTGACGTCGATATCTGGAAAATTGACAGGGTCTGATGGCTCTTAGGAAAAATACTCCGAAAGCCGATTCAGTCTCTCCCCCGATGAAACCTTTGAGTTTATCTAAAAAATTGCCAGGGAATGTGCAGATGGCAGACCCAGATATTGCTCAAAATGTTGTACCTAACATCGACTTGGATATGCGGGAAGTTTACTTTTTGATGCTCCACTTACTTTCCTCTGGGCCATGCCAGAGAACTTATGCACTGTTGCGACATGAACTTCTTGAGCATGAGCTTCTTCCTAGAAGATATCATGCTTGGTACTCGAGGAGTGGGTTGCCTAGTGGGGATGAGAATGATGATGGAGATTCCTTTCCTCTAAACTATGCTGAGTTGGTCAAGAGGTAACTTGTTGAGCTTCTCTCACTCACTGACTGTAGTACTTATGGGAAATCATATGAATTTGTATGTGAAGAAGTTAATCATTGGTCATTCATTTATTGCATATGTATTTTCATATTTAATAGTGACTTGTATAGGTTTCTTTTCGCCAGAGATCCTTACGTGTTTCATGACATTTACTGTGCACTCTCAGGTATTCTCACGTAAAAAAAGATCACTTGGTGGAGCTCCTGAAGCAATTGGTCTTTGTTTCAAGTAGGCCTACTCCCTCACGCGGTCTCGGTGATGGAAATGGAAACAAACTGATTGCACCTGGTGTCCCAACTCTTTTAGGGACTGGCTCGTTCTCCCTTTTGAGCTGTAGGTGATTTCTAAAATTTGTTTTCTTATTGGCGAGGATAGTGTTGTCTTTTTTTTTGTGTGCTTAATAGAGACAAACTTTCTCACATGCACACACACATATATTAGCATACATGTATAAACACAAACTATAATAAACCAATTTCTCTTAGAATTTACTTAGGACTTGTTATGCATTTACGAAGCTCCGTTTCAAAATCTTGGTTCGCTAAAGCTGCCTCGTTTGGTTTGCAGATGACAAGGACATAGTTGGAAGTGATCTCAAACCACCACCTATTAGCATGCGTTGGCCTCATATGCGTGCTGATCAGGTGCGTGGTTTAAGTTTGAGGGAAATTGGTGGTGGTTTTGCCAGACATCATCGAGCCCCATCGATTCGTGCAGCATGTTATGTCATTGCAAAACCATCTACAATGGTACAAAAGATGCAGAACATCAAGAGGGTACGTGGACACAGAAATGCTGTGTACTGTGGTAAGTAATTTACTTTTTTAGAGGTGAATCTTAATACCATGTTTCGTTGTCAAATATTACACTAATCATTGGGATGAACTGGATGCCTGAACCTATATGAATATGCTGCAGCTATATTTGATCGCTCAGGAAGGTATGTAATCACTGGTTCAGATGATCGCCTTGTAAAAGTATGGTCAATGGAGACTGCATACTGCCTGACCAGCTGTCGAGGGCATGAAGTGAGTTCGAAATACTCTCTGAGCTTACTATAATCTTGTTACTGTATTCTTAGGTGGTGTTTAAATTTTTGTTTCTGCTGCATATGCAAGGGTGACATAACTGATCTTGCTGTGAGTTCAAACAACACTTTCATAGCATCCGCATCAAATGATTGTGTAATCCGCGTTGTAAGTTTCTTATATCGTCCTCTGTATATGTTACCACTATAATTTCATACAGTAGCCTCCTTGACGAGTTCACCGTCTGGATTTTTTCTAGTGGCGATTGCCAGATGGCTTACCAGTTTCGGTACTTCGTGGACATACTGGAGCTGTTACTGCTATTGCATTTAGTCCCAGACCTGGATCCCCGTACCAGCTTCTTTCGTAAGAATTGTTCTCCAGTTCTTTTTGGCATCACTATACACAATTCATATTGTGGATTTTCAGTTTATTGCCTATGTAGTATGTTTTGAAATATTGAATTAATTAACCTCTTGGCCACAAAGCTGGAAAGTTGGGTGCACTCCAGTTCGTTCTCTCCTTCAGATGGAATATCTGATGTTATGTTATTATTGAGCTCTGAAATGTATATCTACTATGTAATGTGTCTTAAGATTTATTTGCTTATCTGGAAAAGGTGTTTCATTCTATTTGGCATCTTTAAAAACTGCTTTGTCCCTTTGTTAAATTTCTACAGATCGTCAGATGATGGTACATGTAGAATATGGGATGCTCGGGGTGCTCAATTTGCTCCGCGAATATATCTCCCTAGGCCTCCTAGTCCTGATGGTGATAGCTCTACGGTCTTAGCTTATTGATTATTGCTTTGATTTACTGAAAGCTGTTGGACTGACTATGGAAACATATTGCAGGAAAGAACAATCTCCCTTCTTCTAGTAATGCTCAGCAGAGTCACCAAATCTTCTGCTGCGCATTCAATGCCAATGGATCTGTATTTGTCACTGGCAGCTCTGACACTCTTGCTAGAGTATACTCGGTACTGATATATGTTTTCCTTACTGTATCTTGATTTGAGTTTAAACTGGCCAATCAACAGTTACATTCTACCAAATTTTATAGGGATGACTTAATTACAAAAGGTGTTTCCTTGGTCGCAGGTTTGGAGTGCTAACAAGATCAATAATGATGATCCGGATCAGCCAAATCATGAGATGGATGTTCTGGCTGGACATGAGAATGATGTTAATTACGTTCAGTTCAGGTTAGCCAACCGCTTTTGAAATTACATTTCTTATGAGGTCCTCATTGTCTTATCCTAATTTGATGTGGTGCTTTCCAGTGGTTGTGCTGCAGGATATAAATTTGCCGTAACTGACTACTCAAAAGACGATAGTGTTCCAAAATTTAAGAATTCCTGGTGTGTGCTATCTGTTGCATGTTGCAAATTGCAATTACAATTAGTATTAACCTTTATCTATGTTTTGTGTTTGACATTCAATAACACATGTATTTTCTAGGTTCTGTCATGATAACATAGTTACATGCTCTCGTGATGGTAGTGCAATCATTTGGATCCCAAGATCACGGAGATCACATGTAACATTTATTTTCGCTTTGATAATTACGAACTTCACCTAATTCAGTACGTTTTTATCGGACCAGAAACCCAGATCTTTGTTTACGTCTTTCAGGGGAAAAGCTGCCGATGGACACGAGCATATCATCTCAAGGTTCCACCTCCGCCCATGCCTCCTCAACCTCCTAGAGGCGGGCCACGTCAAAGGATCCTGCCTACTCCTCGTGGGGTTAACATGATTGCTTGGAGTCTGGATAATCGTTTTGTCCTTGCGGCTATCATGGGTAACACTTGTTTTGACACTCTTGATTGCTAAGAGTTTATCCATGCCTGTTTCTTATAGCGCTCTACTCTTGCTAACTAGAATCACTTTCAATGTTAAGATTGTAGGATATGCGTGTGGAATGCCTCTGATGGTAGCTTGGTACATTCTTTGACTGGCCATACAGCATCTGTGAGTGCTTGACCCTTCTGTATATTTATCCCCTATCATAGATTTGGTTGACCGTCTTAAGACTGTTTCAGAATTGTTAAAACTTTTGAAAAGTAAGAATTTACTCCCCACGCCTATAAAAATGAACACAAAACCATACTTCTTCTAAGCAGATTATGAATTTGCTTCCACACTATTTTTACCATTCCCAATTCTGCCTACTACCATTTATGCCTTGTTACATTGTCTGGCTCTGTTTTAGTTTTCCAGGTATGATTCCCCCTTAGTACCTTGTATTACCGTTATCAACATGTTATACTTATTGTTTGTAGACATATGTTATGGACGTCCATCCTTTTAATCCTCGGATAGCTATGAGTGCTGGCTATGATGGACAAACAATAGTGTGGGATGTAAGTCTTACTTTCTCTACTGTCTAATCGCTTCTTTTCGTATTTCCTAAAGCCTTTATTCTCTTCTTCTAGATATGGGAAGGCATACCTATCGAAACATACAAGATTTCACACTTCAAGTTGGTCGATGGGAAGTTTTCACCGTAAGCAAATAGTTTTGTTCTGTACTCGTTATGCTCTTACTACATCTGATTGCTAATCTGTATCTTTATAATTAGGGATGGAACGTCAATTATACTTTCAGATGATGTGGGCCAACTCTACGTATTAAGCACAGGCCAAGGGGATTCTCAAAAGGACGCTAAATACGACCAGGTACCTATATAACTTCAGTTGCGAATGAAGCTTCATTACTGTACTTCTAATTACTACATTTATGATAGATAATACAGAAATTCATATATCTTTTAGTTCTGTTACTTGGAGAAACAAAATAAAACTCCCTTTTTCATATTTTGTGAAATGAAATATCCTTATGATTTCTCTGTGGATCTTGCAGTTCTTCTTGGGGGATTATCGGCCATTAATTCATGACCTATATGGTAATGTCCTTGACCAGGTAAATGGCTCATCTTTTACCCTTCTAGTGATTCTACTTGTAAAATTGGATAAATAATTTTTTTTATCTCTGAAATTCTGCTTGTTATAGGCATAGTTTAATCTATGCGTTTGGAAACTCATCTTATTTACCCTTCTAGTGATTCTACTTATGAAATTGGATAAAAAGTTTCTTTTATCTCTGCAATTCTGCTTGTTATATGTATAATTTAATCACTAATAGGCATCTGGAAACTTTGATTCAGGAATCTCAGCTTCCGCCTTATCGCCGAAATATGGAGGATCCTCTTTGTGATTCAGGTTTTACTATCTTTTACTATGGTTACAAGTGATTTGTGGATCCTTCTACTCAGGGTGGGCATGTTATTCACTCTCTGTCGTTCTGAATTCCAGCGATGATTCCATATGAAGAGCCATATCAGACAATGTTTCAGAAACGGCGACTTGGCGCCTTAGGCAAAGATTGGCGACCATCTGCTTTAAAGCTGGCTGTAGGGCCAGATATCACTTTGGATCAAGATTACCAAATGCCACCTCTGGCAGATCTAGACTTAGCTGAACCGTTGCCAGAATTTGTAGACGTGATGGAGTGGGAACCAGAAGTCGATATCTTGAGCGATGAAAATGACTCCGAATACAATGTGCCAGAAGAGTATTCGTCTGAAAAAGAGCAAGAATGTTTAAACTCTTCAACCTCTGGTGAGTCAGGTTCTAGTTCTAGTGAAAGCGATGAGGACGGTGATCATCAGAATAGCCTTAGAAGATCCAAAAGAAAAAGACATAAGACAGGAGTGAGTATTTTGTAATATTTGCCTTGATCTTGTGCCTAAATATGCTACTTATCCCTTTTTTACCTCTTTACTAGGCTGGGATCATGACTTCTTCGGGTAGGCGTGTTAAAAAGAAAAACGTTGATGAGCTTGAAGGAGCTACAAACAAGAACAAACGTAGCAGGAAATCTAGGAATGGTCGTAAAGAATCGAATAGAAAATCATCAAAATCTAAATCGTCCAGACCTAGGCGAGCAGCTGCTCAAAATGCCCTCTCTTGGTTTTCTAAGATTACTGGTAGATCTAAAGATGCAGAAGAAGAGGAGGATGTCTCTGAATTGAGTGGGTCATCAGAAAGTGAATCGACAACACAGGACTCAGGCACTGGGGATAGTGAACTTGATGTAGCTTTGTTAAATGGGCATGGCAAGCAATCAAAAGGGAAAAACATTCTCGTATGTGATTCAGACGATGGGGCTCAACAGTGTGATATTAGAGAAACTCATCCTGCTGAACGGAAGAGATTGGTTGTCAGGTTTCCTGTTAAGAACTCAGATAAGCTTACCTTGCTGGAGAACCTACCTGGAACATCTTCTCATGTTCCAACTCCAACTTTAGGGAATGGCTGTGCGGAAGACTCGAGCGTTCCTGAGAACCTTGGACACACTAACCAATTTAATGGGTTAGATGCAAGTGAAGTCAAATGGGGAATGGTTAAGGCTCGTACATCAAAGCGAATGAGATATGAAGCAAAATCATCGCATGGACTTATGGGCTCTGAGCCAGAGGGAAAAGAAAAGAATGTTAACGAAGATGAAAATCACGATAATGGTGTTTCAGCACCTAGTTGTTTGGGAACAGATACAGATGGCGTTGCAGTTGACGCCCACTTGGCGATTTCTAATGGTTTGCCAAACGGTGATGAACGATGCCTAATGGATGGGTCGCCAAATCGAATGGCTGATGACGGTGCTTCTAAATGTTCTCAGGACGTAACCGGTCCCCTGCATGATCTGAAAGATAGCCTTCCACCTCTCTCTAGAACGTTGAGGATACGCTCCAAGAGGGCTTCAAGGGCTCCTGATACATCTTTGAAGCAAGAAGTAAAATCTTCATCAATAAATGAGGAGAATGGTGGCTTTGTCGTAAATGATGGTTCTGCAGACACTAGATGTGATTTGGCATTGGAATCTCAAAATGATGGTGTGGTTGGAACAGAGCAGTCTCTGAGAAATGATTCAGCGCATGAATCAAATCCGCCGATCGGTGACCCTGTCTCTATTGCTAATGATGTTCATGTGTCACATCCTAAACGGATGTTTGATTTTGTCTATAGACGACTGAAGTCACGAAAGCATAAGAATAACTTAGACGGGGGTGCTACTCTTAGTCAAGAAATAAGTCTAGGTTCTTGTAGTCAGGATCAGAGTAGTGGCGCTAATTCCCATGAAGTTGTCGCTAATGGGTTCCGTGGGACGGAGTCGAATGGATTGGAGAAGTCGGAAGGCAGTTTGACAGACAGCCGAGATAAACTAAGTAATTCACGCGGAAACCAAAACTCTCAAGAAGAAGAGAGATCAACTTCTGGGGCAACACTTCGGTTGAGATCAACAAGGAATAGAAGGTCTACTTATCCTTTTAGTGAAACTAAACCTGCTGAAACAAAAAAGCCTCAGCAGTCAACAGAAAAGGTATCCTGGTTGACATTGTCGACACATGAAGAGGGTTCTCGTTATATTCCACAAAAGGGGGATGAAGTTGCGTATTTGCGACAGGTAAGTGTTTGTAGTTTTCTTATACGTTGTCTCGCTTAGTCAACCTTTGTTTGATATCGGCTGTTACTCGTATCTTTCAGGGGCATCAAGAATACTTAAACTTTAGCTCTCCGAGGGAAGTGGCTCCTTGGACTTCAATAAAGGGAGGAAATATGAAAGCGGTGGAAATTTGTAAAGTGGAAAGTCTTGAATACGCAACACTTGCTGGTTCTGGGGATAGCTGCTGCAAAATGATACTTGAAGTCATCGATCCAAACTCTGAAGTGTTCAACAAAACTTTCAAACTTACATTGCCTGATGTGGTGACATTTCCAGATTTTCTAGTGGAAAGAAGTCGGTATGAAGCGGCAATACAGAGGAACTGGACTTTCAGGGATAAATGTAAGGTTTGGTGGAGAGACGAAGGCGAAGAAGATGGTAGCTGGTGGGAAGGACGGATCCTAGCTGTGAAAGCCAAATCACCTGATTTTCCTGATAGTCCGTGGGAGAGGTACACAGTTAAATACAAGAGTGATCCGACTGAGACGCATCTTCACAGTCCCTGGGAGCTTTTTGATGCTGATACCAAGTGGGAGCAGCCTCACATTGATGATGATGAACGAAAGCGTCTTCTCTTGGCCTTAACAAAGTTAGAGACTTCAAATAAAAGAACCAAGGTTTGTGATTCTGATCAAATTTAACATTTTCATGGTATTAATTCCATTCTATCCTGGCCGCCAAGTTCTTAATGAAACAATCTCTACTTAATTGGTTTCAGGATTCTTTTGGCCTTCAAAAACTGAACCAGACCGTGGGAAGCTCCAGCTATACCAACATGTAAGTTTCTTTAACACTAGGAGGATCTTGATGGTAGACGAAGCTGACATGGTTTTGTATAATGGATTCATGTGCAGGTTCCCAGTTCCTTTGTCTCTTGAAGTAATCAGATCAAGGCTTGAGAATAACTACTACCGGAGTGTGGAAGCATTAAGACACGACGTAGCAGTTATGTTGTCCAATGCAGAAACTTTCTTTGGTCGAAATAAAAGCGTAGCGGCCAAAATCTCACATCTCTCTAAATGGTTCGACCGCACGCTACCCTCGTAGCAGTAGTGCCCTATGTAGATAAAATCTCTGCTTTTTTTCTCATGTCCCAAATTCTTAGTTAGGGTTTCAGTATTTTTTTCTCAAAACCTCTAATTCTAATGAATGGAGAGAATATTAGGAGTTTTTTCTATGATTTTTCTTAGGGGATTTTAGGTTTAGGGTTAGTTGAAAAGAATCTTTTCTGTGTAAGTAAAGAAATATTGGAGAGGTCAAAAACATTTGATGCTTTGGAGAACAGAGAACCATCTTCCGTTGAATGATCCAACCCAATTTCAGTATGAATTTATTGTGGACAACTACATGAAAATGGACAGAACTTTTGTCTATCAGATGGGTAAGAAAGATGCTCATACTACACAGAAATCAAAATTTGATGATACTAGACAGTATCTATATTAACCTATACTATATACATCAACAATAACATACAAAACAAGTCCTTCACTTGCTGGTATTTTGTATTTTCCTGGGGTTTACATGATATGATGGATGATATTGAAAGGTGGAAATTTTTCTTGTGGGTCAATTAAGCAAGCTCTGGAAACTAAAAGGAGATTCTCAAATCCATCACCGTATTACAACACAGCCATAAAAGGCTGAGAAAAAGCAAAGTTGAAACTTGAGAAAAGGAAGAGTTTCTAATGTAGCTCAAAATGATTCACTCTAGAAAGGCATATAACATTTTTCATCATCCCTCAAAACCAATTCAACGACGCTTGTTGCTGCTGTGCCTCTTGCTCTTCTTCTTTCTACTGCTTCTGTCTTCATCAGACTCAGAGTCCGAAGCTGATTCCGAATCAGATGACTCCTCAGACGAAGAAGAGCTGTATTTTCTTCTCCGCCTTTCCTTCCTCTGCTTTGGCTTCTTCTTGCTCTTCCTCTTATTCCTTCTCCTCCTCCTCCTTTCCTCCTCTGAGTCCGAAGATGAGCTGTCCTCCGAATCACTCTCTCCAGACGATTCAGAGCCGTCACTACTATCTGTTTCAAACACAGAGGCTTCACTGTCACTGCCAGACTCAGATTTAGACCTCTGCTTTCTCTTGCTCTTCTTGGACGCCCGCCTCTCACCTTCATCATCTTTCCCGTTTCCTGCATCTAGCTTCTCATCATCATCACCATCAAGATCATCAACAGAAGGCTTCATCCTCAGCTTAGGATTCTTAAGCTGCTGAGTTCTCGAAGGCCTAGAGATGTAAACCCTCTCGTTCTTGCACTCATAAGTCCAGTGTCCTGTCTGGAAACACTTCTGGCACTGCGAAGCCGCCAAGCTGCTTCCTCCCACGACAGATGCCGACACTGACTTATCCTTCCTTTCACCAAGCCTCACAGCTTTCTCAGTACTCATCAGATACATCTGCCTCTTGGCTTCCCTCTTCTCCTGCCATCTGCTCGGACCTTCCTCCTTCTGACCGTATGCGTTGACGTTTCTGGAAGCAGCAGCAGCAGCTCGCTCAGCTTGGGTACGGCTTAAGCCTTTGGAAGCGGTGAGTGCTGCAGCTTTGATCCTGTCTGCTGCAACCTGTGCTTTCTCATCCTTTGATTCAGACATGTCTTCTGTCTCTTTTGAGCAAATCAGAGACTCTTTCTTATCTGCAATTAACGAAAACACCATACGTTCAGACCAAAAGTATGTAAAAGACGGTTTCAGACACTGACGGTCTCTTCGAACAGATTGGAAACAGAATCTGTAACTGTTCAACAAGTAGAATCAGTTACAAATCTGAACAACGAAGGATTTAATAGGTATTTCTACTAAGAGTTTACGGTTAAATCTAGGAATAGAATGAGCAGCCAACCAACGAGCCTTATCGCGATCTATTTGTTCAAAATCTCAAGATCTATACAAATCCTTGGGAAAACAATAAAAGGAAAAAACTTACGATGGGGGCACGAAAAGGAAGATCGAAAGCAGCTTCTTGCTTGCTTGGGAGGAACCAGTGGAGCGAATTTGAGAGACAAGAGTAACAAAGGAAGGCGGCTCTCTCTCACACTGGCTCAGAGGGAGGAAGAAAGAAACTGACAAAAAAACTCTTTCCTAATTTTCTTTTCTCGACCCCATAAGACAATCTTCTTTATGAAAAAACCCCTACGTTTTCGAATTTGCATTTTTACCATGTAATGTTAAATTTCGTCAATTAAAAATGATCTAAGAGAATCTACCCACAAAAAAAACACCTAACTAGGCAACAAATTTCCATGATAGATGATGTACTCATTAACAAAACCCCCTCCTCAGTCGTTGTATCTTATCTTAAAGAGTGTTATTCATTGATGTATTTAAGAAAAAATTAAACACAATTTTTTTTTGTCATATTAAACACAATTTATTGTTTATCTGAATGATGATTTTAAATTCTAATATTACCTAATCAATGATTTAAATCAAGTTTTTAAAATCTAATGGTATTTAATTTTTTTTTTATATATTTTAAATTGATTTCGAATTTCATGAATAAATGGCTGAAATCAAAATACAAGGCATATTATACCGATTTTAAAATTAACCAACTCAAATATTAAAAATTGATGGAATAACACCTCCTTAGTAGTATTATTTATGTGTTTGGTTATATAATACACACAAAAAAAAATTTGTTTAGCTCGTGTATCTAAGAATAGCCATAACTTCTGACCACTTATATCACCTAAAAATCGTAAAAACAATGAGACGTACCGGTCTTTGATGAGCATAGTAAGGATGCGATACGTTTTGGGAGAAAGAACACCGATTTTTCTATCTTACCAGTTTCTGGCATGGATCCTTGGTCGACTAGGAAGGAGATAGCTACCGATAAGCGTAACAAAAACAACTGACATACCGGTCATGATGAGCAACGACAACAACACAGTAATTTCATATAAAAAACTTGGATCTTGATGTCGAATAGATATAGCTCACTAATGCTACATATAATATTATTCGTCATTTAAAATACCTATCCATTACAATAGTTAATATTTTTTGTTAATACATCGAATAGCCATAGCACAAACTGATATAGCCGGTTAATATATCACATAACAAGAGTCAAACAAAAACATGGATGCATACATAACTTAGAAATCTTTCGTAATCTTATCCATCTTACAAAACACTTAATATTGCTTGTTAATATATCAAATGGCAAGAGTCAAACAGATAACAAACGTTGCATAAATAACTGAGTAATCTTACATCTAGTGGGGCTTATTGGAATGATGATTTGTTAGGATTTCATTTTTTCTTTAAATCACACCTTATTGGATCTAGTATTTATAAAAATTACCTCAAATCCTTGCTTATTGAACTTATCATTTTAAAAACTTCCATCAAATCCTCCCTTATTGGAAAATTAGGATTTCATCTAACAAAATATACCCAGAATTATTTGGAATTATTTGAAAATGATTTCTAGTTACAATCTAATGAAAATAAATTCCATCTCATGAGTTGGTATTTGAAAAAATTATAGTATTTTTTCTCAATGAACTTTCGAATGGTTTAAAGAAGTCTTACTCTTCTCTCAGCCTTTATGTTTCTTCCTATGAAAAAAAAAACTCATTTGAGAACTAGGCCTAAAGAATGAATACGAAAATCCACAAAGCTAGATAATGAAATGGAACAGAAACGATAGTCTTACCGTAAGTTTCTGGGTTCTTCAAGTTTCACTTTCAGACAAAGCTATAAGGCTTTAGAAGCCACTTGATGATCAACAAGGGACATAACCAGAGACGAACAACTATGTTCGTAGTATGACGTATCAACCGGATCCGGGAAAAGCCATTTTGTTAATTCTTTTTTTTTAATTAACGAGTTTTAACGATGTCGTTATGTATAAAGATAATCCCACCATTTGAACCGAATCCTGCCAAAATCCCCCATCAAAATAACTACCAAAATCTTCAAACCCCTATCAAAATCTTCAAATTCTATCTAAATTCCACTAATTTAAAAACTCCCAAAAATTTTCCAAACCCTGATTCAATAAGCCCCCCCTAATCTATTAATTTAAGATTCTATTTCTTATCTACTAGCAAAAGTTGTCATTTAAATTTTAGACCATTTCATAAATGCTTAAATAATATCACACGATACTTAAAAATGAAACCTATCCACTTAAATTAAACCATTTTCGGATTGTATTGAACATACTTTGGTTATCTATTGGTACAATAATATTACAAAATTAATTTACTCTTATACTAACTTATAAGTCCACGACTTATACTAACGCAGCCCACGAAAGTTATATATACCACAAGATAATCCATTAGTTAATAATTGATATGAGCTCTCGATCACTTCTATAGCTATGAATTTTATCTGTGCTTGAGCGGGAAAACGTCTTATTCGGACCTGCAGTATAAGTCTTGGGAAAATACATGCCTGAACATTTCAAGTTGTCTAAAACATACCCGAACTAAACGAAAATCTAAATTACATACCCAGATTAATAAAATCCGGCTTAAACATACTTCGACTCAAACGCTGTTAAATAATTATTAACGGTGATTAGTCAGATGCTTAGTTGGCAGATGAGTCATCATGATCAAATAATGGGCCGTCGTTTTGGTTGCGTCTTTTTGTGTCTCTCAAAAAAAAATTTCACGTTGAAATCCCTAGAAGAAAATCGCAGACAAGAAGTTTCTTTTATCTTCATCACTTTATCTGCTCCAAAATCACAGACAAAATCAGAGTTAGGAAACAAAGGGCTGGATAATTCATCTGCCTTCTAAAAATGAGGTAAGTCATGTAATGGTAATTTGAATAAAATTTTTAATTAAGGTTTTGGAGGGACTCATTATATATTTTGTGAATTTTCAGTGAGAAAGAAAATACGGTATTTCAAATATATTACCGTGGGAAGTTTGTGACTGAAAAAGATGGAGATGTCACATACAGTGGAGGGGAAAGACATATGCTGCAGACACAAGCTGAGTTTCTGTTTAGAGGATTGATGGAGGATTTTCCAATGCCTTTGTATGGTCAAAGAATCTGGTACAAACTACCTTATGAGAAGATGAAGGATCTGAAAATATTGGGTAATGCTAGTGACACCTTTCGACTGATGTGTGAAGCGGCTCGTTGTACAAATTTTGTTGAAATTTATATGGAGCATGAGAATGTCGAAGATGCAGTAGTGAATGAAGAGGTTCAAGAAGAAGATCAGAATATTGGCGAGACAGAAGAGGTTGAAGAAGATGATAATCAAAATGGGGATGATGAGTTTGAAGAGGACATTCGTGTAGAAGCTGTTATAGGTGAGATTTCTGATGGAGAAGATAATGAAAACTACAGAGACACTCCTCCTTGTTCTGACGACGAAGAAGAACAAAATCGTAGACCTTATGAAGGATGGAAGAGAGGCAGTGGAGAGTTACACATAAGGCAAGTATTTGATAGCATAAAAGATTTTAAAGATGCAGTCTTTGAGTATGCATTAAAAGGAGGTTGGAATATCCAATTCACTAGATGGGGAGATATAAAATCTGAGGCAAAATGTGGAGTAGAAGTTGATGAAGGCGAAATCCCATGTTCTTGGAGGATTTATTGCTCGTTTGAAGAATCTGTTTCACAATGGATGGTGAAGACTTTCCAAGATGTCCATAGTTGTTTCAAAGATGGACACTGCAAGATATTATCGGATTCACGCATTGCAAAGATGTTCTTGAATGAAGTGAGGGAGGATCCAGATATTAAGCCCAAAGTCTTGCAAGACCAGATTCAGCTGCGCTACAATTTGAATCCATCTAGTGAACAATGTCGAAAAGCGAGGAAGAAAGCTTTGGACCTCATTCAAGCGGAGTATGACGAACAATTTCGCAGGATCAAAGACTATGAAATAGAAATTAAAAAGTAAGCAATTTTTTTTTTTTGCATTTGGTGAACAGAGATATGTATATTCTAAGTATTTAAAAATTTAAATCTATTTTTTGGTGTGCAGGAGAAATGCAGGATCGTCGACAGATCTTAGAACCGTTATTGGGGCTGCTGGACTTGAAGTTTTTGATCGTTTCTACGTTTGTTTTGTTGTTCTGCGAGAGACATGGCTAGCCTCTTGTCGACCTATTTTGGGATAGATGGGTGCTTTCTCAAAACCATGGCTAAGGGCCAACTTCTAGCTGCTGTGGGAAGGGATGCAAACAACCAGATTTACCCTCTTGCTTGGGCAGTGGTGCATAAAGAGAACACTGACACATGGGTTTGGTTCTTGCAAAAGCTGAAGAAAGATTTGAAACTTGGAAACGGTGATGGCTTCACACTTGTTTCAGATAGACAGAAGGGTTTGCTTATAGCTGTGGATGAGGAGTTACCAAGCATTGAGCACAGGATGTGTGCAAGGCATATCTACGGGAATTTGAGGAAGATCTATCCGAACAAGCCTCAGATGAAAAAATTGTTCTGGAGTGTCGTTGAAAGTCATAACGAAGCCGACTACAAAGAAAGCATGAAAGAGTTGGAGGATTATGATAAAGAAGTCTACGATACGTTAATGGCCAGGAACCCCGAGACTTGTAGTAGAGCCTTTTTTACGACGACATGTTGTTGTGAAGATGCTCTCAACAACAATTCAGAGTCATACAATAAAACACTTGAGAAAGCACGTGCCATGCCACTAGTTGAGATGCTAGAGACAATGAGACGACTAGCAATGAGGCGTATTGATCTTAGGAAGAAGAAAATTCAGAAGCACAAGGGGAAGTTCAGTTTGAAGGTTAGTAAGATGATTGAATCCGAGACAAGATTTCGGAAACATTGTACATCTCTTCCTGGACCTACTGGTGAGTTTGAAGTCTCTGAGAATGGAATGAAATATGCAGTTGATATGAGAGCAAGGACATGTAGCTGTAGGAGGTGGGATTTGACTGGGATTCCCTGCAGACATGCTCTCCGGATTGTATCAGATCATAAGAAGACTTATAAGACTGACAATTTGGTTTCACATTGGTATCTGACTTCTAAGTGGCAGCAGCAATACTCAGACTCCATCAAACCAGTAAGAGGAATCAAGTTCTGGAAACCATCTGGCGAGTCAACACTACATGCCCCACCGAGAGAGATATCTAAAGGGCGTAAAAAGAAGCCTCAACAAAGAATCAAGGGAGTTAACGAATCTCCTACTAAAGGGAAAAAGGTAACTCAACACGCTCGTGTAATGCATTGTTCTCGTTGTGGTTTACCTGAGCATAATTGTACTAAATGCCCAAATTCCGGAGTTCCTTGTAAGCCTCGACCACCTAAGAAGCAGAAAACTACAAGACCTGAGGAAATTGCGGTCAGTGCCGGTGAAGGAGGACCTGCTCAAACTCAGCCAAGTCAGAGCTGAAAGACTGTATCGATTATTTTTCTTGTTTTAGGTGTCTGCAAACACCTTTGGTAGGCGGATTTGTTGAATATTTTGGTGTTCGAAACACATGTTACTAGACTGTTTTGGTATGGTATTTAAAATACTTTTTTGTTTGAAACCAGTTTATCAGTTTATCATTATCCATTCCAGATCGTCACTTACTATTTTGTTTTGATAAAATAGTTCATATATCACAACACGTCCAGCCCTTATATTCATTCCTTACATGCTTAACCAGAAAAATAAAATCACATCTTACGTGAAATTTTTTTTTGAGAGACAAAAAGACGCAACCAAAACGACGGCCCATTATTTGATCATGATGACTCATCTGCCAACTAAGCATCTGACTAATCACTGTTAATAATTATTTAACAGCGTTTAAGTCGAGGTATGTTTAAGCCAAACTTTAATAATCTGGGTATGTAATATAGATTTTCGTTTAGTTCGGGTATGTTTTAGACAACTTGAATTGTTCAGGCATGGATTTTCCCAAGACTCATACTGCAGGTCCGAATAAGACGTTTTCCCGTGCTTGAGCTTTAGCATCATTTTTTTTTCTAAATTCAATATAAATATAATATATCCAATCACATAACAATTTTGCATTTCCAAAAAAAGGGTCAAAATCTAAATAACCCTCAAGTCGATGATTCACCATTGATTCTTTAAACATATTTAAAATATAAAAATATTTAGTAACAAAATAAATAAAATTAGAAAATATAACCAAAAATATAGATATCTAATCATATCAAGATTGAAAATTTTATATCTCTATTAAGATCCATACGCTCAAATTGAACTCAAAATTTGATAGGATTTCTAACATTATTATTTAAACTAAATCAAAAACCAAAAAAACAAACAAACCAAACCCAAATTCATAAGAACCAAACTATTACTATATTTCTATTTCTTGAACCGAAAACTAAAACCCATGATTGAATCAGAACCCAAATGAAAATATAATGCGAACTGCAGTTTATAAAATATCATCCAATATAAAATTTTATTTTAAAAAACATAAACTATAAATTTAAATTTAAATATATATAATCCCATGCTGTTAATCTAGTAAAGGTCTTACATAAAGGTTTTCCAAATTACATAGCCGTAACACAAACTGACATAACCGGTTAATATATCACATATAAACAGTCAAACAGAAAACAAAGTTGCATACATAACTTGGAAATCTTACAAAACATTTTCCCAAAATATATAGTCGTAACACAAACTGACATAGCCGGTTAATATTCTTGCTGATGTGTGTGGCCAGCAGCAAAAATCTGAAATGGTAACTCTATGGTCTCCATAATTGCCAACATGAACTTAGATAGAATCAAGACCTGAACTTGAACAGTATATGAAGCGTGTGTAAGCCCTCATGCTGAAATAGATTCAAAAAGGAAACACAAGGAAAAAACTTACAGTCGTAAAAGAAACTAGTAAATACGGTGAGACTGAAGAACATGATCTAGCGCGTATGAAATTATTTTGGAGCAAGAATTCCAACGGAGAAACCAAAGCGATTGAGATAGATGGAAGACTGTTTCGGAACAAGGGTTCCGTCGGAGAAACCAAAAAGATTGGGAGAGATGAAAGATTGTTAGTAAACAATAGTTCTGACGGAAAAATCAAAGAGATTGTGAGAGAATGAGAATTGTAACCACAAAGAAACCAAAGAGATTGAGAGAGATGAAATATATATTTAAATAAGAGTATATCGATTGTAATGATGAGCATCGTCTCTCTCTGTAGGCATAATAATGAAATATAAAGTTTTGAAATGTATTAGACACTAGGTTGCAGTAAAAGATGAATAGCGGTAATATGGACATTTAAGAAAAAACACATCATCTGGAAAGTCGAAATTTCATCCCTGCAAATATGTTTTGTATATGCAGTGCAATTTCTCTATATAATTTGTCAAGTGTTAAGATATTAGAGACGATGTATAATTCTTTTCAGTTATTGACCTTTCTGATTAAGATGGTATAGGCTTTTTAATGTAGCCTGTTTTATGAAAAGCCCATTAGTGTTCTTCGTTTAGTACAACAGAACGATCAATTCTCTAAATTTAAATGAGGAGCACAGTCATCAAGAACTAGTTTTCATTTTGTAAATAATTTATATCTCAAGTCATTTTCTTACTGTGTTATTATATTTTTTTGGATCAAACTGTGTTATTATATTTTATAATTTGTTTATATTTAGAAATTTCTTGGTCTGATATTTTTTTAAATGAATAAAAAATTATGGGTTTGAAGACACATTCATCTCCTAGGGTAAGATTTGAACTATGTTAAAACAACTTTTTTCTTGAAGATCAAATCTCTTAGAGCTTCTCCAAGGGAACTCTATTTTTTCCTCTATAATTTACACTAAAATAGAATAATTCTATTATAGAGTTGAATTTGCTCCAATGGTTCACTTTATAATAGAGTTACTCTATTTTAGAGTGAAATATAGAGAAAATTAGAGTGTACCATTGGAGATGGTCTTATTGCAAAACTTGAATTTTATTAGGTGATCCAAAAAAATTAGCCACCAAACTGATTTATCATTGGTAATTTTTGTATACTCTAAAGGAAGTTATTTCTATTATTGACAGATGAATAACCCTAATATTAACTTGTGAAATTGACATCAAATCATTGACAGACCTTCTAGATCGTGTAATTCTTCTTTAAAAACTTCATCAAATTGATTTAGTTTTTTCTTAATTTATATTGGTTTGGGTACCGTTCTTGATAACTTATAAATACCATATGATAGCAATTATTTCAGAATTATGACGTAACGTGTGAAAGAAGCAACCATCACATAATTTGGATTGTGTCTGTGATGGCATGACCCTCCAACTACTGTTTATCCATACGACAGAACTTTTTGAAGTCTTATGGATTGGATCAAAATCTAGATTTGTTATCAAATTAGGCTCGTTTCGGGCCCAGCCTTGGCCTTATCTCTTCTGTTTTCAAATTCTTTTCCTACAAATTGTATTAGATTATAATTTTCAGCTTACTAAATAATATCGAAACTAAAGTGAGAAAAGTATACTACCTTCTCGAGATTAAAGTCCACACTGCGTATTTTAGTATTTATAAACTATAGCTACAATTTTGAAAGATTAATTTTTCTAAAAGTTCATTAGAAAAATCTAAAAATTTGGTATAAATATATAGAATATATGATTAGATTAGATTAGATGAGATGAGTTGAGTTGTGTGGATAGAGTGCAAGACAAACCGAAAAAGGAATCAGTAGTTAAGATAGAGATAGAGCTGTCTAATATCATTGGAAGGTTGGAAACAAGAAGACGCATTCTTGCATCAAAGTCACGTTACGTTGCCAATTTAATCAACACATTAATTGTATAATAACAACTATTAATATATATATATATATGTGTGTTTGTGTGTGTGTGTGTGTGTGAATATGTATGTAAATATACATGTGCATGCATACGAGTATATGAATAGGAGGGATACATAGAGACAGATATTGTTAGTTGGCAATGCCTCCAAGCAAACCACAAACCTTTTTATCCTAAAATTATCCCTTTTTCTTTTTTTTTCTGTTATTTTGTGATTTTCATATATATATATATATATATATATCTCCTTTCAACTTGTATAAGTTTGTCTATAGATGTTACCCATTCATCATTAATGCGATTGCTGTTTATTGATAAAGATGATGACTGATGAGTTGTATATATTATCCACGAATTCTTGCATATCATGCATGCATCAATCAGTTAAGTAAAAACTGATTGAATTCTCGGATATGAAAAAAGATTATATGCTCTCTTCGAACATATTTTATGATTATAGATATGCGGCCATATATATTATGGTTTGGTTCAGATCTACTCAACATACTTTTGACTTGATAGTAATAATTTCCAAAGCTTTGTTTCTAAACTTACAAAGTACGAACGAGTTACACTTAGCAACACCAGAATTATGTAGATGAAATCGATACGAATTCGTTGATACTATTTTCTGCAATAAAATGATTTGTTTGGATGGATTAACACGAATTGACGTGGATTGCAAGGGCCGACGTGGAAAATAAAGGTCTAAATCAATTAGGAAGGAAGTTAACGGAAACATACACAAAGAATAATATGAGTTTTATTTTATTTTATCAGTATCAGTTTTCTCAAAAATATAGTAGAGAAGTATATAAATACGGCCCCTCACATCACCCGATAACCAACTTATATATACACATTGACACAAAATTATTATTAGAACCATATTTGCTTGTTTTTGGATAAAAATGTACGTATATACTATAAAATAATAAATACTTTTTACAACAATATTGTTTTTTTATGGGATGAATTTTACGTTTATTTTAACGGCATGCTGCTCAGAGGATCGATCAGATTTCTTGGGCAAAGAATTTTCACAAACTAATTAACTGGATAGAACACTATATCAGAATGTATAACTCTAGTTGCGCTAATTAAATAGTCTTTTGTTGTTTGCATCCAAAAAACTCTAGTGAATTTCCTGAGGAGTCTATCCAATTTTAACTTACCTAAAAGCATCAAAATATATATAACACTTACAAAAAAAAACACCTCACTAATTTAAACGCGTCTGGGTAAGTAGTCGCTTACAAGACAAAACATCATATATCTAGTATAGACATATTATAATATAATGAAACGACATTATATAAATACCAAAACTGAAAGTGTCAAAGTTTTCACAATAGGTTAAGAATACAAATGTATAAAACTAAATTGTTGTCGTCTAATGGTAAAAATTATGCATACTGTATAAACTTCTAATTTTTTTTGGTGTAATAAACTTCTAAATTTGATTTTTATTGAGAGCTCTTTGAGTTCTATTTGATCCAAATGGTATTATGTTTTAGATTTTAAGAATATTTTAGTAAATGGATTACTCGACATTCTAGTCATTTTAAAATTTTATTAGATGCTAACAAACTAGATCAGTGCTAATTATAAAATTTATATAAAATAAATATATAAATAATATAAGTTATATAAATCATGATTCTCTTACACTCATATGAGTTAACTAGCAAATGAACTATCAATTATCGTTAACGCTCATGTTCTTGTCAATCAGAGAAGATACCTCTTCTTCAACGAATAAATTCTTAATTAATTAAAGCCAAATAATTGAGATTTTAATAATAAACAATTAGAAGTTATATAGTAGTCTGTATATTGTGTTCATTACAACAGCATTGCAAAAACAAAAACAGCATTGCATATTTGGCTGTATTAGACCACATGTTAATATAATCCAAGAAAACAAAACTACGTTTGTTTAAGTTGATGGGTCAATTTTTTAATTATTGACGAATGTCTAAACATGTACAAGGAAATTGAAATAAATAGACCAATAATCAAATAACAATCCGGAAAGAGAAGTGTGGGCAAACATGACTAGAATCACTAGATGATGCATGATTATTATTTTGGTGGAGAGTCTCCCGTGACAACCTTCTCTCTCTGTCTCTCAGCTTTTTTAGGTCTTACGTTTCAATTTAAAATTTTCATTTTCATGTTTTTTTTTATGAACACATCATTTTCATGCATGCTCATGCACACACACGCGTATATAAACGTTGATACGTTCCTATATACATTTTTTTTGGTAAATGTTCCGATATACATTGTTCTGATATAACTATTTTTTTGCTTCCAATGTCATTTTCTTGTAACTTTGTTCGATGAGTTTTGTTCCCATACCATGCAGAAAATCATGTATTATTTACGGGCAACCAGACGCTTTTTAAAAAAAAATATTCCATCGGCTTATAATTTTTTTATCATAGATTAGATCGTAATTAACTAATTCATTTTTAAAGCGATAATAATGAGTCCAAAATTGTACAATACTGATATACATTATATACGCGTGTGTGTGTATTTTTGAATTAATGGTTTTATATAAGTAGAATCGTCTTTAGAATACTGTTATTGCTTCTGTTATTAATTAATGTGTTTAGAAGTTCCTAATTTTAAAATTTAGTAGTTTTATACAAAAAACTAGCATTTTGTATTTTAATCTGATCAATTATATATATAGTTGTTAATTTGTTATTCGGAAGAAAATGGCAAGTAATTCAAATGTTGCAATCTGTACGTTATATAATTGCAAAAATTAATTAAAACGTATGTTATTTATCCTTAGATTTCTTTGTTAAATAAGAAGAGAAAAGTATTAAGTATTTCATAACAAATTTGATGCCACTGTGTCAATATGTTTAGGCTCGACATGACTAACAAAAACAAAAACATATGCAAAATAATCCCCTTATAATATTATATATATATTTGCACTAAACGTCATAAAAACTTAACTTTTTGGTGATCCAGATCGATACTGGATAGTATATTTTACATTGCTGGAAAACGATGAAAATTATAAATCTCTTTTTGAGAACTGCTTATAATTCCATTTTAATGATGAAAATCAAATTATTAGTATTTTGGTTATTAAACCTTTGTGTCGTAAAAGTAAACTAGATTTTGACCCGCGCTTTTAAAACGCAGAATTTATGTTCATTAAAAATTTTGGTCAATATTTTTAAATATATAATTTATGTATTTTTATATAAAATATTTTACATATTTTTATGTACGTATTTTTATAATTTGTATATATTTGTTATGTATTTTTATGTACTTAAGTATTATTTTGGTTACGTATTTTTATAATTTGTTAGATAATCTTGTTCATATAATTTATCTAACGAAAGAAAAGTAAAAACTATAACTACATGTGTTTTGAATTAATGATTCTCATCTTTAAAGATACGTAGGAGTGTCAAAATGAGCAGTAGCTCATGAATTTGCTCAGCTCTACTCATTTTTTCACGAGCATGATTTCTATATTTTAGAATCATTTAATAAATGAGTTTAATAATCGAGCTTAAATTAGATCACGAGTTATATATATATATTATGTAAAAATAATAATTTCTATATTTATGATATTTATCTTCTAAAACTAAAATGTAAAACATACATATAAGTTTGCACCTGATCTTGGTTGTTTTGTTTTATGACCGACAACAATGATAAAATATTTTCTATCTCAGATTATTTATTTATACTTTGTTATTACTTTAACATAAAATATTTATATATGTTTTATTTTAATTTTATAATTTAAACAGATGAAAACATTGAAGATGAATTTTCTCAAGACTCTCATGAAGAATAGAGATTTGGATCATTGTATTTGCATTAATTTAATTTATATTCGGTGTTGTTTTTTTTGTATGTGTTGGTTTTTATTTAGTATTTAATATTTATATTTTGGATATTTTTAATACCTAAATTTTGAACAATATTATATAAATTATTTTATTACTATTTTATTTTATTTTTATATTAGACCACGAGTTAGCTCATTTAACTCATGATCTTGGTGATCTGAGTTCGAATTTACATATTGAAACTCATTTATTAAATGAGCTGAGCGAGCTAGCTCATGAAATAGCTGAACTTACCATGAGTTAAGCTGAATTGAGTGAGTTAGCTCATTTTGGCACCCTTAAAGATATGCAACTAAAATAATAAACTGATTTCTTTTTGCGGGTAAATCGGAAATAAATATTGGTGTCATACAATTAAATTTTTTCATATGGTCAAATTTCAATATAAATAAAACGTATGAATATTTATATTTTACCGATGACATCTAGATCCATCATATGGATATGGTCAATTTTATACTTAGTTCTAAAAACATATGCAAGATTTGCTGTTAAATGTTTTCTATGTTAGTTGATTTGGAACATGAAACCATAAAAGGAAATCTGTATATATTTTGTAAAGAGAATAGGTTAATAGAGATTATATTAATTTAATTAAGGATATTAGGATTAAAAGCTTATTTTTGATTGGTTGAATATAAAAATGAGTAAAATGACTAAAAGTTCTAATATGGAAATGGCATGTCATTGTAATTAACTTAAAAACTCAAGGGCAAAATCCTACTAAAGATTTTGCTTTAATAGTATAGATATGTTAGGTTACTTATCACACCAGATAAGATCATAAGTATAATGGTTAAGAGTTTCTCCAAAAATACTCTCTATTTTAGAGTATATAAGACTCTATATTTAAAATTTTAAGGTATCTTTTTTACAAAAATCAAAACTTTAAATCTAATTTCAAAATTATTTGTAATTTACAATATGATCTTTATATTTGTCATAATTAATATAAATCCGTAAACCTTTTATAAATAACTAGCACATATATACAAATATTATAGTAATATTAATTAATAAAATCTTACACTAAAATATAAAATTATAAATAGAAATACATAATTAAATATTAAAATACAAGCAAAATATCAAATTATTCCATAAAATTATTTATGTAGTGTTCTAACTTGGGTTACACAAAAACAAATTTGAACAATGTTTAAGAGGTTCCAGAGCTAATTTACTAGACTGTTAATGTTATTGTAATATTTAAATTTGTGTAATAATTATTTCTTCATATATATTTTTAAAAAGTTTTTTATTAAGTTTCTTTTGTTATAGTTTGTTATCTAATTCTAGTTTTAAAATATTATAAATCTTATTTGAGAATATTTCTTTAATTTATGTGTAAAATTTGAGTTTATAAAAAACAATTTGAAATAATTATGATATGTAAAAGTTTTTAAGATTAAAAAAATAAATGGTAAAATACTTAAGAATCATATGATGTGTGATTAATTATAAATACATGAAGTTTCACTCTTTAAAATTGTAAATTTGAAGTTGTTTTTTGAAGAACCAAAATTTTATATTTAAAATTATATAATTTTTTTTGGAGATGCTCTAGACAATATGTTTTTGTCTTTGGTTCACAGATATTAGGTTTCACTCTGAAACTTTTTGCAATAAAAATATAAATTAAAAAACTTGGAAAATATCAATGTCGCAGATTTGACAAAAAAATGTGAATTATAAGTTGAGACTTCTATTTTTTTTTTTGTAAAACTAAGTTGAGACTTCTATTGCGTTGAAGATTATGCGGCTTTGTGGCTGTGGCAGTAGCAAATAGGCTGACAGCAGTGGCAGACGGGTCCAAGCATGGACATGACTCTATTTATAGCTTTTTTAACTAAAGTACTTATAGTTGTTTTTGTCTGAAAATAAGTACTTATATTTGTTGCTATAGAATATTAAAATTGATAAGGAAAAGAACTAAAGGTAAAATAAAAACCTTCATGTGAAATAGTCAAAAGTTTATTCATATAACTTTAGCCATGGATTTTTATTTGGATCGGACATGGGGGGTGATTGGTTGGGCTGTACATCACTTAAAGCTAAATCAAAAATCTTACAGACAAAATGCTAAAGTAAATTTTCTACAGTTACAACCTAACCAATCATCCCCATGATCTTCTGACTACGAAAATTTTAAATAATGGATCCATTAAAAATCGTTACTTTTATCACAAGTTTCGATGAAAAATGAGACGCTGAGTAACAATTCTACCAACATTGGTATTTTTATAGACTATTATGCCGTCACGGAGAAAACGTAGAAATTATGTTGAAGAAAGGAAAACAAACTTGCATTTAAGAAAAAAATAGAGCAGGAAAAAGACACTAATTATTTTTTTTGTAAATAATTTTATCCAAAAAAGTCTGAGATATATATCTCCTCTACGTAACATGTTCAACTTGATTGTTTTATCTTTATCTTCTTATTTATTCATAACAAGAGTCTCCTATCCTTTGTCACCAGATTCGCTAAAGAACTTCCCTATATATACTCATTCACTTCTTTCCCATGTCAACAAAAAAAAACACAAACATCACATATTATACATATAAACACATAAAAAAAAGATATATAAGATGTCTTGTAATAAGAAATCATTATTATTCGGGAACAAAGTCGTAGTTGTACTTGTATTCCTCTTCTGTTTGGTTCACTCATCAGAATCACTTCGACCATTGTTTGCATGCAACCCATCAAACGGGTTAACCCGGACGCTCCGGTTCTGTCGGGTCAATGTACCGATCCACGTTAGGGTTCAAGACTTAATCGGACGTCTCACGTTGCAGGAGAAGATCCGCCTCCTCGTCAACAATGCCGCCGCTGTGCCACGCCTTGGCATTGGAGGCTATGAGTGGTGGTCCGAGGCTCTTCATGGCGTTTCCGACGTTGGTCCCGGAGCTAAGTTCGGTGGTGCTTTCCCTGGTGCCACCAGCTTCCCTCAGGTCATCACCACCGCAGCTTCTTTCAACCAGTCTCTATGGGAAGAGATCGGACGGGTGAGAATAAAGGAATAATTTTTCGTACAAAAAATAAAATAATGAAGGAAGATTTTGCTCATTAAAGAATACGCATTTTTGGAAAATAAGAATTCTGAATTTTGTGATTTCCTTACGTGAATAAACGACATCAACATCATAGCGGTCAGTACACGAGAGTTTGATTAGCGCGGGATGCTCTATGTTTTATTATGTTTATTTCTTTGAAATTTATACTTTCACATGTTATTTTTATTTGACTGTCATGAGTCTATCGAATAAGTCAGACAGGTAGGTTAGAAATTTAGAATACAAAATTCTAAACCAACAAATATATTTCAAGTACTAAACGGGAAATTTTATTTCGTTAAAGATTATATATATTACGTAGTATTCTTTAAACGAAATATGTTACGTAGTATATATATATGTTAACTATCTGCGATATTAATAATTATGTGCAAGCTAGCTATAACCAGCGAAGGAAAAATATACTTTTGTTAACTTATGGTGTTTATATACGGAGAAATATAATTTCTTTCAATATAAATCAAAGGTGTGTTGTGGAGACATATATTAACTAAACTTGGCATGATTTAAATCAATTATAAGGTGGTGTCTGATGAGGCAAGAGCTATGTACAATGGAGGCGTGGCCGGTTTGACGTATTGGAGCCCAAATGTGAATATACTGAGGGATCCACGGTGGGGTCGAGGCCAGGAAACTCCCGGAGAGGATCCTGTCGTGGCCGGAAAATACGCAGCCAGCTACGTCAGGGGACTTCAGGGTAACGGCGCCGGTAACCGCCTCAAAGTCGCCGCATGTTGCAAACATTACACAGCTTATGATCTTGATAATTGGAATGGCGTCGACCGTTTCCATTTCAACGCCAAGGTAAACTTTACACATCTAATCTTTTCTAACGACACATCTAACGATTGAGTCTCTATTTTTCTTACAACTTAATGGTTTGTTATTTACTAAAACTTCAGTAGTTTCTTTTAAAAAATATAAACGAAATAATGAATGAGCAAAACAAATATTGAATTTTCTGCTGAAACATTTACTTTCTAAAAATAAAGTGGCTACTTTATATCGTTTTCAATTGCCTATAGCTCCACGTAACGAATTGAATGTGACTGGATACGCTTTCTTGCAAGGCTTATCATCTTTTATCTTGTTTCGTGATCAGTTTCGTTAGACCTCAGAAAATAGCTTATATCTAGATATATTGCAATCGTTAGTCGTTAGTTATTTATAGTTCCGTGGAATATGCGTCACTTCGTAATCTTCCAAAAGACTTTTTCATCCGCCTGAACTGAATTTTATCATCAAATGGGTAAACATGCGTGTCACTGTCGGACACAAACAAAGCACTTCCCTAACATTATATACCAGCTAAGCCAATAGGCAGTGTGACTTCGAGTGATGTGGCATATGCGTAGTCTTGTGTTTATAGTGGTGGAGAATCTTATCCTTATTGGTCATGTGGACCAACTAGGACCAGCCTCCTTGACTTTTTTCTTGTTCTTCCAAATATATACTTTAAATTATATTTATATATCATAACAAAAGAAAAGATTCGTTTCTCTAGCTTAATAATAATAATTCAAAACATAATAACATGCTTTGCTAATTTAGCTAGATAGCTGATAATTTAATTATTTTATACGTTTTTGATTCATTTAGGTCAGCAAACAAGATTTAGAGGACACGTACAATGTGCCATTCAAATCTTGTGTTTACGAGGGAAAGGTCGCGAGTGTTATGTGCTCATACAACCAAGTCAATGGAAAGCCAACTTGTGCTGATGAAAATCTCTTAAAGAACACCATTCGTGGTCAATGGCGCCTCAACGGGTAAGATTAAAAGTTGTCATAATCAACGGCTCAGATTTATTTGATACCTCTTTTCATTCATCAGCTCAATAATAATGCATGCAGGTACATCGTGTCAGATTGTGACTCCGTTGATGTTTTCTTTAACCAACAACACTATACCAAAACTCCGGAGGAAGCAGCTGCCGCGTCCATTAAAGCCGGTGAGTTGTTTTCCACGCTAATGTTTAAATTCACAAGAACCGTTGATCACTTTGATGACAAAAGATATCATGTCGTTTTGCAGGTTTGGATTTGGACTGCGGGCCGTTTCTGGCGATCTTCACGGAAGGAGCTGTGAAGAAGGGATTATTGACGGAGTACGACGTTAATTTAGCACTTGCTAATACCATAACGGTCCAGATGAGACTTGGTATGTTTGATGGCAATCTTGGGCCGTATGCTAATCTTGGGCCTAGAGATGTCTGTACTCTAGCCCATAGACATTTAGCTCTTGAAGCGGCCCATCAAGGAATTGTGCTTCTCAAAAACTCTGGTCGTTCTCTTCCACTCTCCCCTAGGCGTCACCGCACCGTTGCCGTGATCGGACCCAACTCCGACGTCACTGAGACCATGATCGGAAACTATGCAGGTAGATAAGATATTCCAACAAAAATAATTCGACATACATATTATTTATCAATAACAAAGTTTTGAGTACATTTTTATTTTGACAGGGAAAGCTTGTACCTATACGACACCGTTACAAGGAATCTCAAGATATGCGAGAACACTTCACCAAGCTGGTTGTGCCGGCGTGGCTTGCCGAGGGAACCAAGGATTTGGTGCGGCAGAGGCGGCTGCACGTGAAGCAGATGCGACGGTTCTTGTGATGGGATTGGACCAGTCGATAGAGGCCGAGACACGAGATCGAACCGGGTTGTTGTTACCAGGTTACCAACAAGAGCTCGTTACACGAGTGGCTCAAGCTTCTAAAGGTCCAGTCATTCTGGTCCTTATGAGTGGTGGCCCCATCGATGTTTCCTTTGCTAAGAACAATCCACGTGTTGCTGCCATCATCTGGGCCGGGTATCCGGGTCAAGCTGGTGGAGCTGCCATCGCCAATATAATCTTCGGTGCTGTTAACCCTGGTACGTCCTTATCAAGTTACATAAAATTATGATTTATATTAGTAAAAATTAGTTTTATCACATATCCGAACTAAAATATCATATTTAACAGCTAAAATTAAATAATGTGTGCATCTTTTGATAGGAGGGAAGCTACCTATGACATGGTATCCACAAGATTACGTAGCAAAAGTGCCAATGACGATAATGGCTATGAGAGCATATGGAAATTACCCAGGAAGAACCTACAGATTTTACAAAGGTCCAGTGGTGTTTCCATTTGGGTTCGGTTTAAGTTACACCACCTTCACTCATAGTTTGGCCCAAAACCCATTAGCCCAACTATCAGTTTCATCCTACAAACTCAACTCTGCCATTTTCAACTCCTCATCTAACTCTATCAAAGTGTCTCATGCCAACTGTGGAACGTTTCCAAAAGTGCCTCTCCATGTTGAAGTATCAAACACAGGTGAATTTGACGGAACCCACACGGTGTTCGTCTTTGCCGAGCCGCCGAAAAACGGGATAAAAGGATTGGGTGTGAACAAACAATTGATAGCGTTTGAGAAGGTTCATGTCACGGCAGGAGCAAAACGGACCGTTCAAGTCGATGTTGATGCTTGCAAGCATCTTGGTGTAGTAGATGAGTATGGAAGGAGGAGAATCCCAATGGGTGAACATAAATTGCATATCGGTGATCTTAAACATACTATTTTGGTCCAACCGCAACTTTAAAAGAGCCATACAAAAAAGAAGCAACAAATAAGGAAACGAAGTGGAGTGTTTCCTTTTATTTATATGTTACATTATATATAGAGAGATAGGTTATTTTCTTGAGAAATTACTCAAGAAATGGTCCAATCCGAAAAGAAGCACCAAAGGGTTGCTTCTTGGATTTGTATGTTTTATTTCTTCTATTTTTTCGTCATCAATTGTCAATGTTACTGTAACTTGTGGCTCCCAAAATAAGAAAGAGGGGCCCTTGTAAAATGTTGAAACTAAGAAAAAAAATGAAGATAATGATAATTTGATATATACAGTATTTCTTTGTTTTTCTTCTCTCTCTATGGTGTTGTATGCGTGAATAATTAGCAGTATTTTTGCAGATTAGTGTTACATGCTGTGATCATGTTGGTGTGAGGTGGTAGCATTGGCGGATCTAGAAATAACTTTTATTCGGGATAAAATTATAAAACATGGTTTAATACTTATATAAATTTGAACTATCAAGTGCATTGTAAGAAATCAGTCAAAAATACACCAATTTATAAAATTCATGGTGGGCAGCTGCTCTCCCACCCTTCATGTAGCTTCGCCTCTAGGAAGAATTGACCAATGTGACCATAGCTTTGTGGTAGGTAACTTAACGTTCGAAACAACAAAGCCTTGAGTTCGAATATTGGTCATCACTACCCTCCTCTGTTTCTTCCAATAATTATTTGATTTAACATTAGTGGCAAATGCCATCTCTTTTTAAACAAAAAAAAACTGTTGGTGTGGTGGATGGAATTTTAAAAAGTGTTTTTATTCGTATCTGAGTTTTAGGTTTGGTTTGAATAATAGGTTTCGAGATCCTTCCTTTGGCTATAGCAAACAACTTATTTCGTGTCTCGTCTTGAGATTACTTTTTAGGTTTGATTTTTCTTCTTCTTCTTCTTCCAAATATGGTTTATTTTCATGTCAGCCAATAAATGGTTTAAAATAGGCGAAGTAAAAACGCAAAAAGAGGAGGTTGGTGACTTGTACTCAACTGCTACAAAATTCTCCTCTGTATTTTTGACCCTCTCTATACTAGACTAAACTCTACTTACTTGCACCACAAGTCTTGAAATTGTCGATAGACGCCTAAATAGATGTATGTAACTATATAAAATGATTTATACTAGTATCTTCTTGTGATCTCTAAAAATGGCGTTGTCACACATGATAGACCTCCGGATATCGGTTACCCTTGTTGTTGTTTTCTTCCTTTTAACTACATTTCCAGGTTTGTTGTTCATTTTACACACCCACATATGTTACTTCTGCCAAAAGTAGGCTTTCATTACTCTTTATCTAAATTTTATAGGTATCGCTTACGGTGACGAAGACGATTCAGAAGGAGGTGGAGGTGGCGGGCCAGGGTTTGGCGGTGGTGGCACAGGTGTGGGAGGCGGAGGGATAGGCGGTGGCGGGCCAGGATTTGGCGGTGGTGGAACAGGTGTGGGAGGTGGAGGGATAGGCGGTGGTGGCACCGGTGTGGGAGGTGGTGGTACTGGATTTAGCGGTGGAGGGACGGGTTTAGGTGGAGGAGGATTGGGTGGCAGTAGCGGTGGAGGGACAGGTTTTGGAGGAGGAGGACTAGGCGGCGGCGGAGGGACAGGTTTTGGAGGAGGAGGACTAGGTGGCGGCGGTTTAGGTGGGAACGATCCACCGGAGATAGTTGCGAAAGCTTTGGAATGCTTAAATGAGAAACACGTAATATGTTTTACTTGCGACACAAGAATCTGCTACCTTAAATATAAATTTAAAAGCACATTTCGAGTTCTAACTAAGTTATTCTAAGCTGGTTTGTATATGATCAGTTCAGTTTATCTAGATTGAGAATATTCCTAAAGAATGTTCAAAAATTGTTAGGCGTTAATCAGATGTTTAATAGGAAATTAAGCCGCTTAAACCGAGTTTTAGAACACCGCTTTTAAATCAGTTTTGATTGACTGAAAAATTAGATAACAACTCTAATGTTACAATATTTACATCTCACTCTTGAATATTTCAATTGATTATAATTTTTTCACTCAAAACTCCCCAAATGAAATGCAGATCTACAGAGAATGCGAGGATGCATGGAGGCTAACTTTAAACGGAGACCTGAACATTCCGGTGGCGAGGGCGGATGAGTTCTGCGAGGGACCATGCTTCTCCGAAACACATTTGGCTTTGAATTGCATTGATGAGATTGTTCACCACTTCAGATTCTTCAACAGAGCCACCGTTTACAACATCCGTGAAACCCTCAAGTCCGGCTGCAGCTACGGACCTGAACGAGGTTTTGATTCCAGAGACCATTTCTTGATCTGGTCTAGACTGGTTCTTTTGTTTCTTGTTTTAAATGTTGAGTTCAAATTTGCATGCAGGCATTTTCAACGTTCTAGAGCACATCGAAGATGAAGAAGAAAATGGAAATGAGAGAATGAAGGCAAGGTCTGGACCGTTGCTTGGGACTGTGTTGTTCATCATTGCCTTGCTTCTTTAAGAGCTGTCTTAATGTTTAATCTTTAGCTATTATCTTATAGATGTTGCTTATTTGACAATTACAATATATATAAATCGATCTCTTTGTATCTACGGAGAGACTATCTAATCGAGGAGTACGTTTATATATAGTTTTTTCTTTCTTGTTTAAGAAAAACAAAATTTGTGTTGTTTGTATAAAAGATATTTTACGAAAAGCCAGTTTAGTGTTGTGACTAGTTTTGTAGGTTCATAGTCATTTTATTACTTCAAAATTAAACATATTAAGGAATTGGATTATTTAAAAGTCGTCAAGTTTCCAACAGTTGGATCTACCATTCTCTCCAATTGTGCTAAGCTTTGAAAAGAATTATCATATGCTGATCCATTATAGTATATGAATATAATTTAGCTCTACTAACAAAATAGTGAAAAAATAGGTCTAGATCTTCTTGTGTGTGTGTGTGTGTGTAAGAGAATATACCGTTTCTCAGTATTATAATATCGAACGCATATTCGCTTTTATTAATTTGGAGCAGCTAGACAGTCACTTGAATCTAAAGTACAATTTGATTGGCTATGGGTTAAAGTCTTAAAGATCCAACTTCTGTCCGCCTTTAAATTTTCATATGATCATGATGCGTTTCACACAAATACCGATTGTAATATTGTACCAACGTTTTCTCCCTTTTTGGTAAATCGTGTGAACGGTAACTTTAATTTGCTTTAAGCTAATTGTGGTAAAATATCCAAGTATGTTTTTCATTCTCTTCTTAATCTATATACGCATAATCGTATTTGTTCATATCATAGTGAATCTTTGGGTGCTTATTTACCTTATTATAATTTGTCTTTTTAATGATGGACACAAAATGAATCCAAAATTGATAATTTTGTGTGTCCTTAAATCTCAACTAATACAAATCCCATGATCCTAGTTTCGCAGGATATACAATTAATTCAATCAAAACGTGATCAAGTTGATCGCACAATGTAAACAAATTACAATTAGTGCAATTAATGTTTTTTGGTGAATAAGTCGATTGCCTTGGCCATTGCATAATATGATTTATTTCTAATTGTGCGTTTTACATCTCTAAAAATATGATTTCTTTTATGAGTTTTTTTTCTGAACATTTCTGATGAGTATACTAATACTATAACACAAAAGAGAACATACAAATTAGAGTTCCACAAATCATAAACATTTTAGTTGTCTTGTTTTGTCTTTCTAATTGAAAGTTTCCTTTTAAGATTTTTAAAATACAAGAAAGAAATCATATATTTTGTTCGTCATGAAAAGATAAATTATTTCTAAGACAAAACAATTTTGCTTTCTGGAGCTATGCAGTACAACTGTACAAGTGTATATGATATATGGTTACATGAAGGACATGTCGATGAATGAAAATAGGTAGGGTTATTGATTGCTCAAGTGCTCATATGCAAGACAAAGCGTATTTATGTCAAAGCTCGGATTTATGTAAGTTGGTGAGAGGATCGCAGGATCCTTATGGACCTGCATGGCTATTACAGTAACCTCTCTCTTTACACATCTTATTTATGCAAACGGACCCTTACATATGGACCCAAATTAAATTTATATACAATATTTTTTTTGACTAATTTATACACAATAATTTCGACAAATATACTACAAAACAAAAATAGTAAAATAATATATGTATGTATTATAATATTTAGAAACCTGCGCATACTCTATACTATGATATCCTGGTGGTCTAAATTTTTCCCTAGAATTAGTGTTCATGGAAATTATGTAATAATAAAGTTGTCGCGTGTTCTAAACAATTTATATTCAGGAGAATTGTTCTTCTAGTCATGCAAAAGAAATGGTGAGACGTAAGTTGTAGAACTTAGTGAAATAATAAAAAATATGTCCCATGCATATCCAGTAAAATAGTAATATAATTTTTTTATCAAACAAAAAAATATTTTATTGAAATGAAAATCGGTGAGCATTTAATAGATTGGATTGTTTTATGAATATGAAATTATATTATATTTTTAGCAAAAAAAAATGTAGAGGTGAAGGGAGAGAGAAATAAGGAACTAAAAGTGAGAGACAAGGACAAAAAGAATTTAGAGCAGTGCCTTAAATGGCAAAGCTTTTGCTCGTTGTAACTAAAGAGACTCGTGATGTCTACGTGACTGGCTCATATATAATGTCATCCTTTGCCATTCACTCTTCTACATTCAATATTTGTTTTTCTGTTTGATAAATTACGGCCAAAGAGAATTTTATTTTAACTCAAAATGCGTCATTAGTTTTAATTTTTCACAGTTATGTATTGAGTTTTTTTCTAAAGTAATTATTTGTGAGTTGACGAGAAAAATGAAAATGGAATGTGTAAAGCACAACTCAAATGAACTATTCGATTAAACTATATGCATATAGTATATGATTTTAAAAGTTTTCCACTGACATCTCTTTTGTTTTCTGTGTCACGGAAGAATCATATGTTTTATCGTTTGTTTCCAGAAGTCTGTAAGCTGAGCTGCTAAAGAAAGAACCAATGGAAGAAGAAAAAGATCGGCAAATATAGGAACACGTACGTACGATTAACACCAAACTGAAAAAGTATAAGCAGTACATATGGACCAAAAGCTCAAGAAAGTCGTTGGAATTCACCTACTTTCTGGATGGTACAAGAATTAACAGATCCATATGTAACCATTATTCAACAGTTAAAGCAACAAACAATTATGGCCTACCACAAATCAATACATGCCCACTCATGAATATGGTCCAAGATCTTCCACATAAACGTCTTCATATAAACATAGCCATTCTCGCCGACTCTACTAGCCATAGACGTGTTTGTTCCATTGACTCTTGTTCAAATTTTATACGGTATTGCACTAATGTTGTTTGTCCTCCTACCAATTTCTTATTTGGATCCCTATACATAAAACGGTTTTATATTTGTACACACTGATTTATTATACTCCATGAACAGTATTTAACTTAAACAAATGAAGTAAGACCTCTTGTAGAGATTTGTACTTAGCGCTTCAAGACACATTCATTAAATGCATATACAAGTAGGTGTATTCATACAGCTACATTACATGTACATGTATATGCAAGTACGTATGTAGGTATAAATATCTTGTAAGCACGGAAAAGGGTAGAAAGAGGGACCAAAGGTTAGAAGAAGAGGTACGTGGTGCGATAGTTTTGATGATGTACACATTACATAACTTTTAATTCCACCGCAACGTGGTTCATTCCTTCACCGATCCTACGTCGTTTTCAAACCTTAACTCTCTCTTTCCATTTGTCTACTCTCTATATTAATCACCTGGGGTTTCTCCCATTCACTCACTCACCTTCTCTCACTCAAGGGTCCAAAAAGTGTTTTTCTCTTTTGTGTTCTTCTCTTTTCTCTTTTTTGAGAGAAGAGATGGGAAGGGCTCCTTGTTGTGAGAAGATAGGACTCAAGAGAGGGAGATGGACTGCCGAGGAAGATGAGATCCTCACTAACTATATCCAAACCAATGGGGAAGGTTCTTGGCGGTCTTTGCCTAAGAAAGCTGGTATGTTTATCTTCAAATGTGCAGTTTTTCTTTTCTTTTTCTAATCATGATCCATATATACATAAAGCAGTTAAGCGTTTAAATGTTAACATTCTAGAAACACAAGTTTTCAAATTAGTATACAAGCTAGTTACCATGACGTTTTCTTTTTTCAGTTTTACTTGTTTCTTGCATTATAACTTGGAAAATATACTCTAAATGATGCCTTCAGTAAAAAAAAAAAACTCTAAATGAAAGTACGTTATTGATACATAGAAAATAAAATCACACTGTTTTTAGTTTACACATGGTCTAATAACAATTAAAAATGTGAAGGATTGTTGAGATGTGGAAAGAGCTGTAGACTAAGGTGGATAAACTATTTGAGAAGGGACTTGAAAAGAGGAAATATTACAGCCGAGGAAGAAGAAACCATCGTCAAGTTGCATTCCCTTCTCGGCAACAGGTCATAATCCATTTTATTGCACGTCACATCGTTCGCAGATTTACATGTTACACAATTTATACGTAATTCAGAATTTCTTCTTGTATTACAATTTTGCCACTCTGACTAGTGACTGTAAGTCTGTAAGGCGAGGTCGGTACAGTACAACATGTATTGTCAACTTAAAAAAGTGGTCTGACAAGTCTCCGGTCCAATTGTTCAAAAATAAAAAAATGAGAAGAACGGAGTGATTAAGATGATTAAATGTACTGTCCTGAATCTTGTGACTATCATAACAATGCAGCGGTAGATCGCTCATGGAGCGGTCCAACCTATCTATAGAAAATAAAAAGTAAATCCATTAAAAAAATCTTAAGTAAATCCATCCATTAAAAACATATATAACCAATTTAACTTTTATCATAAGAAGCATTGGCATTATGCTGCTGTAGATCTAACTAAATTGATTGCTCTAGTTAACCTTGTCTCATGTGTGACCGCCATGAATACTCTCTTACCACTGTCAATGGTTAGCCGTTGTTTCTGTTTGTTTTTTTTTTTTTTTGCTAAATAGGTTAGTCGTTGTTGGAACGGTCCAACCTTTTATAAAGAAAATAATTTATGTGTGTAATTTATGCACACACATAACTAACTATATACCTTATACTAGGTGTTTTGATTGCACATGCGAACAGGGCCGTCTCAAATTTTTTTTGGACCCTGTTCAAAAAATATTAACATTATATTTAAAATATAATAAAATAATTTAATAAATTAATAATTTTATTTATATATGTTTAACATTTTTTATAAATTATAAATTAGTGAGTACTATATCTAATTTTTGAAATTTTAGACCATAATTTATGCATATATTGTTAAAAAAAATTTTAAAATTTTATTTTTAATATTCGGACCCTATTCGATCGCTCCAGTTGCACGTGCTGTTAGACTGCCCTGCATGCGGACATAAACTTCTTATCAATACTTATTAGTTTATGTTTTATTAATTTAAAACTAACATAATAAATTATTATTTATGGTTTTAAATAGTTAAATCAAACATCAAAGTATTTATATATGTCAAATATTTTTTTTATCAAAATATATACTTACTATTGTGTTAATTTTTTTTAAAACACTCATATCTTAGAAATAGTTTAGAAATATATTTATATAATTTTTTTGCTTGACTAATATTTAATTATCAATTGTTTTTTTTATCTTAATTTTTTTTTAACTTTTATAATAAAATATTATTTTCAGATAGCAACACAATATATATAAGAATAATCTTATTTTTATAATTCTATTATATTATTTTATAATCAATAATTTAATGTAACATATAACATGTAAACTTTATACTATTAAAATAAAAATCATTTTTAATTATATATAAAATTCAGGAAAGATATTGTTTAAAATTCGTTTTTAATATAACATAGAAATTTAATATTATTAACATTAGTTTTTAATTATATACAAGATTCATTAAGGATAATTTTAAATTAATATATTAATGACTCAGTTAATAACAAATAATAAATTAATGATTTAGCTAAAAACCTAATAAAAATATGACAAGTAAGCAAAATTACCTAAAATCATGGAGAACATGACAAATAAGCAAAATCACTTTATAAATAATAGTATAGATATATTATGAGTTAATAAAAATGTATTATCTTTTGATAAAAAAAAAGTTATTATCTGTATAAGTTGTGAGAAAAATTTGGTATTCTTTGTGCTTAACTTTTTGATTTGTGTAGATGGTCGCATATTGCAACACATCTACCAGGAAGAACAGACAACGAAATTAAAAACTATTGGAATTCACATCTCAGCCGCAAAATCTATGCCTTCACTACCGTCACCGGGGATGAGCACAGTCTAAAGGTTGACGATTTAGTCCTGAATAAATCTTCTTCTTCTTCCTTGGGAGCCAAGAACACGAACAAGACCAAGAAGAAGAAAGGAAGAACTAGTAGGTCATCCATGAAGAAACACAAGCAAATGGTGACGGCCTCACAATGTCTCCCACAACCTAAAGAGTTAGAGAGTGAGATCAGTGAGGGATGGAACAGCGGGAACTACGAAGGAAAGTCGTTGGGAGCGTATGAATGGTTGGATGGTGAGATAGAGCGGCTCATGAGTAGTTTCGTCTGGGAATGTGCTAGTGAAGAGGCTGTGATTAGCATGAATGATGATGACCCTGATCAGAACAAGGTGTGTGAGAGCGGGGACAATATTAGTTGTTGTGTGGATTTGTTTGAGGAAGAACAGGGAAAGCTTGGTAGCCTACACGTTGATCAAGACATGAATATTGAAAAAGAAAGAGGAGAGAGTATTTTGAGTTCGAATTCAAATGAAAGTGGTGATAAAGACTGGTGGGTTGGTCTATGTGATTCTTCAGAAGTTGGATTTGGGATTAATGATGAGTTGCTTGGTTGGGAGTTTCAAGGTGGTTTGACTTGTCAAACTGATGATCTCTGGGATCTCTCAGATTTTGGAGAAATACAGCAATTGGATAGCATATGAGACTGTGTATAACCCGAAAAAACATCGATTTTTTATTGTAAAGTCTAGTGTTTTGTTTGGTTATAGTGGGTCTTGAGGTTGTGTATTAGCTGTTCGAGTGTGTTAAGGGAGTTAATTAGGATATATAGCCTCTAGTTTAGACCAGTTTGAAGCACATTATGTTTGTTTTGTCGTGACTATTATCGTTGTTGTTTGTAGTGTTTGGTTTGTTTGTTGTTAGAGCATGTTCATTGCAATAACCCCTAAGTGGGCTCTTAACCAATATATTAGTATTTAAAGTAAGTTAAGAGCTTATGCTAAGAACCACCTAATTTTTAGTCCTCCAATGCTAGGTTCTTAAGTTAAAAGTTCTTTTTGATCAAAAAAAAAAAGTTAAAAGTTCTTAAAAAAAACAGAGAATCCATTACAGAGAATCAAACACGATAGACACAAACATGAATTTTAATACTTCTGAAAAACAGAGAATCCATTACATGAGAAACATAGAATTCATTACAACAAACACATAGAGAAACTTAAACTTCTAAACGGAATACAACAAACAACACAGAAAGGAACTTAAACATAGATGACATAAACTTAAACAGACAACAAGTCATCAAACTTAACAGTAACAGTCTGTATATAAACATTCATATTGAATAAAAACTATGAAAGCTATCCCAAAGTGAAGATGCTGTGACTAACCTGTCTTCTGCAAAGTACACATGTCTACGGCTTGGCTGGTCCTCAGTACATTGCACTATCATGAGCTCTTCGGCATTGTACTTATTTATCTCTTCCCTGAAACAAAAACAAAGAGTAGGAGAATCTGTAATCTGCTAGTCAAGCTGGTTTTAATGTCACAGCCCTTAAACCAACAAATGTCTAAGAGGAAGCTATGCCTCGAACACTATCTAAGGGTTAAACCTTGTTATTGTCTTCTTGCGAGAATTTGCAAGAATCATGTTCAAGGGCAAGCAAATTCAATTCCTCTAATGCATTGAAACTGTGTCAAGATCACAACAATTACAATAGATGCTACAAGCTTCAACAAACGAAACTGAAGATTACAGATTCATAAAGGCAATCAAAGGACTTAAAGTTCTCATTTTTCATCATTTAAAGTTCTCATATCATCATCCTACATTTCTGGTTCGAACCTGGACGACGTCCTCGACACGATCGTTGCAGCAGTGAGCTTGGGGCTCACGGTGACCTTCCGGTAAACCCCACGGGCTCTCTCTCCTCGGCACTGGCCTCGTCTCGCTCATCCATTCACTTTTGTAAATGGGTTCCACCGAGAGACTCCGTCGACGAGCCGAGCACTGACGATCATCGAGGAGAGCGGAGACTTCGACGATTCTTCTTCTCCCAAAATCGGATCTCCAATCCCCCTCCTTCACGTGTTAAGCAAGAGTCGATTCTTTAAACCCTTAACAAAGAGCTGATTCTTAATTAATTTGCCTTTTATCTTTTCTTTTAATTATAAAAAATACTAAGTAATCCACTTAAAGACCTGCAATGCACATACTCTTAGGTTCTACTGGTAATATTGTGAAATAATAATGAATATTTTGAAGATATTTGTCACCTGACAGTGTTAATATAAGTGTAATAGATAACAAATATTTTATTTAGATCCAAACCAAAGAAAATATAGTTTTTATGTACCTGAGAAGTTAAAAGAGGCATGTTCTCTCTTGGTGTCAAGATTATATAATTTGCCATAGAATTTTTTACTCTCTGACACACTTTATGTCTTTGGATTTACAGTCGAGGACACTTACTACATGTGACAACCTTTCTTTCTAGTCAATGTCTTTCATGCCCTTATGTCTTTGGAAAGTAAAAAAAAATTCAAACCAATCAGAACTTATCGGTTTACCTAATGTACCAACCCCTCTCTAATTCTAACTCACAATCTTATTTTCTTATTCTAAAATCGCAGCCTCTCTAAAAACATTCCTTTTGCGGTGATTTTTTAGAATCCTAGATTTGATTCTTCACTCTCTCCTTCCATTCTTACCTTCGTAACACCGCCAAGCTCTTGCTTCTGAATCAATCCGTCTCTGTCAGTCTTCTCAGTCTTCCATTGTCGCCTCCGTAACCCCGCCGCTCTCACGAATCAACACCACCGTTCTCGGTCCCTCCGGTTCAAATCATGCAAGGTTTGTTTCTTCCTAATCTACACTTTATATGTTCAGATCCAGTACTATATGTCTCTACAACATGTTTCATATTCGAGTTTCTTCCTAATCTACATTATCAATTTCTCGATTCAAACCTAAAGAACACAGTTTTGTGTTTGTTTCCTTTTACAGATTTGGTTTACTTTTCTCGTACCCAGAAACTCCATTTCACTGTTTTTAGATTTGAAAAGGTTAATTTTTATTTCATTTTCTCTATTATTTCAGGTAACAACCAACCGGACCACCGCTTCCCATCGAGACTATTCGCCACCGACTGGTTTCCTAGTGGACGGCTCAACAACCAACCGACCACACTTTTACCGTCCACAACTCGCCAATACACAGCTCCCCTATCCACAACACACTCATCCACAAAGCAACCCCCTTCCATCTAACTCCAACTACTCCCACATCTCTTCGGCGACAGGTTCCATATACCTGCTTACTACGGTCGAGCTTATGCTTTTCACTTTCCACCTTCAAGTTGGCTTTTGTGTTTTTGTGGTTGATACCCACAACCAATGTAATATGTTAAACCTATCTCTGTATACTTTCTTTAGGATTTGTAATATGTTAACGATCAGCACTAGCCATATTCCATTTTTTTTCCTGAACATTTTGTGGATGATTTATATTTGAGAAATGCATGTGGATAGAATAGGTGCAAAAAATTTTGTGGATGATTTATACATCAGAAGATTTTGTGTGCGGAGTACAAGAATACTTGTGGACGGATTCCGGAATAAATACTTAGGCCGACCACAATTTAAAAATTTGTATTTGATCGTTTCCCCACATCCAACACAATAAATTCACGTCTTTATCAAATTGACCTACTGATCAAGTTTTAATTTCTGCCTTTGGATGAAAAGCACCAGATCGAAATCTAACGATCAAGAATAAAGCACTTGAATCAATAAACCTAACAAATTAACGTGTAAAACAAATAAACTAAACCAGAAAACTGTACCGATTTTACTTTGGAAAACAAAACAAAATCGCAAAGGGAAGGAAGGACACTATTGTCCGAAATATTAGCTGGCTCCAAAGAAAGTGTGTCACATGTTCAATGTGACTCAGAGTGAAAGACAAAGACAAAATGTGATCTTTTATGTAATCAACTCTTTGCCATATGGGTCATATCCAAGTGTGACGCAATTTCTTATTATTTCCTTTGCGGTCTACCCGATCAACTTCAACACAATTCTCCGTACGAATCTTATTAGAAATATTTGCCCACTTCCAGATTGCTATATAATGCCATTTTATGGTCATTTTGGAAGCATGATGTTTAATTGAGCTTTTTTCCAGATATATTCATATATATACACAGCATCATCCAATAGTTAATGATGTTGTTTTTTCTAACAAGGGTTAGTTGAGTTGTTACGATGGTTTTGACTTTCATATTAACTACATCAACTCCATTTACTGTATAAAATATAAATGATTATTTAAGATGATATTTACTAATACTACTGATATCTTGACCATTTTCTCATATTCATTAATCTTATTTTGTGTGATTTTTCCTCATTATAAAATGCTTTTCAATACAACCAAATATTTTGAATCCATTAATATACTGTCTCATTAACTCAGATATTAATCTATTTTCATACAAAAGTAAAAATGTATTTTGCAGATCTACATCTCCTGCATAATCCGAATCTACATATCCTATAACTGTTGATAAAAAGAAATATATCCTATAACTAAGTCGCACTCTTCATGAGAACACAAAATATAAAAAGAAGAAAATAATGGTCTATCATGTACGAGTATTATATGACAAGAATCATCCAACTAGGACCATTAACGAACTATCACACTACATATTTTACACATCATCGTCCAGAGGACACTACTAAAACAATTTACAGAATTTTAATAAAAAATAAGAAAAGAAACCTTCGAATCTTTGGCCTTTAAGCAAACTTTGGCTGAAGCGATTCTACTAATTCTCTTCTACTTTTAACTATTTACTAGGATAAGACCTGTGCCTAACGCAAGATAAATTTATATAAAAATTATTTAAGAAATATCGTGTAGAAAATAAAATTTATATTATTGATCGAATTAATATTTTTGACCCTTAAACAATTTTTAAAAACTTTTTTGTTAATTACATAATTTGTTTGTTGATAAACTAATATCATTTTTAAAATATTTTAGGTAAAAAAATTATTTATCGCATAAAAACCTAACGTTTATGCCGAAGAATCTCATGTCTATTATTTGGTTACAATGAAATTATGTCAGCTCGGTGTTATATCATGATTTAATAATATCATAATTTTTTTATATCCAGAAAATAAAATTTTGATTAAAAAATTAATTTACAATAAAAATTTATTTTTTAAAATAATATTTCACATTTAAAATATAATATAATTTATATAATTTAATTTAACTTAAATGTGAAAATTTATTTTATAAAATAGATATTTTAACTATAAAACTTATTTTAAAATAATATTTTTCGATATAGACATAATTTTTAAATTCTTAAATAAAATAAATTAGTTATATGTCTTTTTAATTTTATATGTTAATATATATATATATATATATATATATATATATATTAGAAATATATTCATTAAAAATAGATATATTATATATTATACTAATTTTTATAATACTTTTTTTTTCTTGAAAGAATTTTAAATTTCATTCCAATCAAAAAAACCTTGTTACAGAATTGAAGCTGCCCCCTTTCTATACAAAGTAGAAAAATCTGTAAACTCTATACAAAACTGAATTGACTCCTTAACTCCTATCAAACCACAGCTCCATTGCTTTGTCAAATTTCCCTCTCTTTCTTCTTCTCAAAGAAGTAATCCTATTCCTGATCAACTTATCTAATCTGGCTATTAGACAAGAAGCAGGCAGAGAAGAAATACCTAATGTTCTCAGGTTTCTTTCATTCCATACTGCATACGCCACTGCTTGGAAACAATAACGGAACAGGAAAGTTACAAGCCTTCCTTGAAACCCATTAACCACTGCCTGTACTACCTCCAACCACTTATATATACGCCTGCTACCTGCTAAGTTCTTTATAGTCTCCAACCATACTTCTTTAGAGTAATCACACTCAAAAAACAAATGGTCTCTTGTTTTATAATACTTTTAAATAACATACTCATACTTCTCTACAAATTATCCTATTAAATAGTATAGTAAAAACAGTTTTTATAGTATACTACTGTTGCTAATGGTAGTGTTCTACCAATAGCCTTACTCATTACAGCCTTCTTCTTCGTCTTGCAAAGACACTCACTTATCAAGCAGCCTTCTTCTTCGTCTCAACATGGTAACTAGACTTATTCTAACGCATCAATTACCGTCATGCATGTTAGAAATAACATTTAAATTCCTGGTAGACCGTTAAAGTCATTTGACACACAAAAAATTCTCTTTATTCCAATTTCTATTTTTCTTAGAGATTGCACAGTGTTACTAGTTATGGAAGTTAAAGAACACATACCATATCAAATTATCAATCATCTCAAAATCTTAGGTTCAACGAAAACTCATAAACCGGTGGCTTTAAAAAAATAATCTCATGTATATTTTTTATATTTTGTAATTGACATATAGAGTAGAATATATTATATTATAGTATAGATGTTTGATAATAATTTTTTTTATTTGTACATAATATCATATTAAAAATTTATAACTTGATGCAATTTGATGTAATTGTACTATTCATATATTAACATGTTATTTTATTGTTAATTTATTTTAAAATGAAACAACATACTAGAATTTTTAATTTTTTGCATTAGTTTTCTATGAATTATTATTAATTTTATGATATTTTGTTTTCTTGAAAATTGAACTCTTGAAATTTTTATATTTGACTAAAATAATAAGGTAATACTATATTTAAAAATTGTTTTATTTAATATATACTATATATTTCAGTTTGTGTTATCTCCCTTTACTACATGTGATTTAGATAATATTTGTACAATATTAATAATGTCAATATATGAATATCTTGGAATTGTAATTAATTATTTTAAATTTATTTTAAATGCAGTGACATAATCTGTAAATAAAAAGAACTGTAAAAAGGAAGTACTTAATTTATTGTAAATTCAATGGCTAAATGTGTAAATAAAAGAAAGTATTCATGTTTCCAAACAATTTCTATTTGTACTATTATCCAGATTTTCAAACAATACCAAAATGTACTTCATTTTTAATAATATAGATATATAGAATGTTGTAGTATAATAGTTGTAAACTATACTTCAATAAAATACACAAAAATAATTTGATCATTTGTGTGATTTGAATTACTAGTTTACTACACTAGCATGACTTACCTAGTTAATATTCCATCCGTGTCAAAATAATCTATGTTTTAGAAAAAAAAATTGTTTCTAATTGATACATATTTTACGTTTTCAAATATATTATGAAATTCGTAAACATTAATTATGTTTACTGAACTTTGATTGGTTAAAAATTATGGAAAATAGCTAATCATGAAAAATTAAGCATTTATAATTAAGAATTACGGGCGGGGGGGGGGGGGGGGGGGGGGGGGGGGGTCCATTGTTATTGGTTTGTGAATTTTTAAAATATAAATGAATCCATTGTTATTGGTTCCACTCAAAATCCTTTGTTATTGGAAAAGTTTAGTTTTCATTGATTTTAAGATTCTATAAAAATCTCTTGTTATTGGGATGTAAATTTTCTTTTTTTTTACCCCTGTTCGAAACTACGCTAGGCGTGAGTCGGGCGGCCGGTTGACGCCTAGCGAGTTAACAAAAAATCGGGGATTAATCGGGGAGTACGCGGGGACTAGTTTTTTTTGACAATTTTATTTAATTTAAAATATAAAAATAACTATTTAATGTAAATACATATTTTAACAAGTTATATTAAAATTTAACTCTTACAAAATCCATTATTGAATATATATATATATATATATATATATATATATAATACAACTGTACGTATTTAATGTAAAATATATGATAAACTGCTAATTTGTGTATATACACTATCATTAAAAACTATATTGATATTTTCATTGTAACAAAATTTCATTGTTAAAATAACTGTATATCATCCGGTTACAAAATTCAAACACAAACTATATTAATTTTCCAGAATAATACCCAAATATGTTGTATCAACAAAACCACACATCTTAGATGTATTAAGATATATTTATTGTATTGGTAAAAGCTGGACCAACAATATATTATTAATTTATTAGGACACGTTCAGTGAAAATATAAATAAAAGAGAAATACAAAAAGTTAAAAAAAAAAACTAAAGTCCCACATCGGTTAACACAAGCAAACGTAGTTCTAAAAAGCTCTATAAATTAACTCCCGTCTCTTACAATGTTATTTAAGTTGGGCTTTTTAACAGAGCCCAAATACTTGCCAGTAAATTTTAAAACTACGCTTATAATTCGGTAAAAAATCGGTTACGTACCGTTTAATAACATTATGCGACCGATTTAATTGGTGTCCGAGTAAGTAACCCGATTTGGGTTTACTCGCCGCGGGACCCTTACGCCGAGCGCCTAGGCGGGCGATTTTGCGGCTAGGCGCCCGCATTTTCGAACAGGGGTTTTTACTCATAGTACTCAACTTTGAGAATATCATCTATACCCATAAGATTTTTGAAATCAATGTTATAAAATACATTTACATACAAAAACTCAAATTGAAGAATGGAATAATATACAAATCACAACTTTAACATAATACAATTCACAACTTAAAAAATAGAAAATAATATTAAAAATTTAAAATAAAAATTAAAAAATAGTTTTAAAAAGCACTTTCGAATTAAAAAAAACATTTCAAAAATAATAATTCAATTTTTTTTTACAAAAATCAAATTTAAAACATACATTTCGAAATTATATAAAAAAATATTTTTTTATTTTTTATTATTTATATATCTATAAAGTAAGAAGTAGAATTAAAATTTTTGGTCATTTTATTTCTTGAGTTCTTTTTTGTGACAAAAACTTTTTTAAAGTTGTTTAAGAATTGTCTTAATTGAAATCCCTATTCGAAACTACGCTAGGCGTGAGTCGGGCGGCCGGTTGACGCCTAGCGAGTTAACAAAAAATCGGGAATTAATCGGGGAGTACGCGGGGACTAGTTTTTTTGACAATTTTATTTAATTTAAAATATAAAAATAACTATTTAATGTAAATACATATTTTAACAAGTTATATTAAAATTTAACTCTTACAAAATTCATTATTGAATATATATATATATATATATAATACAACTGTACGTATTTAATGTAAAATATATGATAAACTGCTAATTTGTGTATATACACTATCATTAAAAACTATATTGATATTTTCATTGTAACAAAATTTCATTGTTAAAATAACTGTATATCATCCGGTTACAAAATTCAAACACAAACTATATTAATTTTCCAGAATAATACCCAAATATGTTGTATCAACAAAACCACACATCTTAGATGTATTAAGATATATTTATTGTATTGGTAAAAGCTGGACCAACAATATATTATTAATTTATTAGGACACGTTCAGTGAAAATATAAATAAAAGAGAAACACAAAAAGTTTAAAAAAAAACTAAAGTCCCACATCGGTTAACACAAGCAAACGTAGTTCTAAAAAGCTCTATAAATTAACTCCCGTCTCTTACAATGTTATTTAAGTTGGGCTTTTTAACAGAGCCCAAATACTTGCCAGTAAATTTTAAAACTACGCTTATAATTCGGTAAAAAATCGGTTCCGTACCGTTTAATAACATTATGCGGCCGATTTAATTGGTGTCCGAGTAAGTAACCCGATTTGGGTTTACTCGCCGCGGGACCCTTACGCCGAGCGCCTAGGCGGGCGATTTTGCGGCTAGGCGCCCGCATTTTCGAACAGGGATTGAAATGAATTTTTTTTTTCTACCACCATTAATTTCTTATTTTAAAAGTTAATAACAATCAATAGAATTCTATACACAAGTAATGAAAATCTATGTAAAAGTATTTGACAAAATTTGTTAAATCTAGTTAACTTGTAAAATCCTCTCAACAATTAAAATCATCAAATTCCATAGAAATTCATGTTCCAATAACCCCCCCCCCCTACGTGTTTTCTTAATATGTGTGAAAACTCTAAAACATACATTATATTGAAACGGAGTGAGTAATATGTTCTAAATCATATATGTATATATAAGTGTGTGTTTGTGTGTTTGCTCCTTTAAGGCTTTGCTTTGGTGTTGGAGAGGTTCTACTGTTGGTGGGACTTAGTGTGGAATCAAGACATCTAAGGAACTGGTCTAAGCCAAGACCTAGTTGTCTAGTAATTCGACAAGGCTTGTTCTCAGCCGCAGGTGTGTTCTCGCTTCTAACCGGCTTTCTAGCCACGGGACTTTACCTAATGGCTCTTCAAGCATATAGAATCTCTAAAGACCTCGAAAATACACACATAGTAATTCTCGAGGCATCAGTTCTTTATGCATCACCTCCAAGATCGCCCACGAATCGAATGGTTACGGTAGCTCGAGAAGCTCCAGCTACGGTTAGAGATGAGTCGACTTCCTTGGGATATCTTGTTTCTCTAAAGCAACTTGCATATATAGCGTAGTGTATATGTATAATAGTAGATAAGATACATAAAATTATTAATGAACACTGATAATCCAGAAGAGAAAAAATAACAAATATATTGATCTTTGTATTGTGTTCCAAAAAAAAAAAATATTGATCTTTGTACATTCTATTATCTTACTAATGCACGATGAAATGCTAAATTTACTTGACGTTCTAAGAATTATACAAATTTTTGTCGTGTAAATAAAACGAATTTGTTTGATCAAGAATATAAACTGCGTGATGATTGTTATGTTCGGAACACATGGTTAACGTCAAATCGAAATATGAGAATCAGAAGATGAATGGAGAAATCTCAATGTGATAGAGTACATTGACAATGTCAAATATAGAGCGCAAGAAGACTATTTCTTATTTCCTACAGGTTTAAGATGTACATGCTTTCAATACTTCAAAAACTATTTATTACTAGATCTTTTTTCCGCGCTACGCGCGGATTATGTCTTTTAAATTTATGTTTTAAATCATTTTCAAACATTTGAAAATATAAAAATATTATTCTGAAGTATGTGCAACCACAAAGAGTTGAAATATCATAATATGTATTGGGTGTCTTTCAAGCAAGTTAAATTTTTGAAAAATAGTATTCCAAAATTTGGATTTAAGCAAAACAATATTAATTTCTAGAATAACTTTAAAAAATATATTTAGGCATTCAAAAAAATATTTTTTTAAAAGGTGTCACTACTGCATACCAATTATTTCAACACTAAAAGAAATTTATTAATGTTGTTTCTGTACCTAATATCCAAAATTGTATGACATTCTCTTAGACCAAAATCTCTATTCTAAATATTTCTCACACTTAAAAAAGGTTATTTTCACATTATTTGAAATACGAAAAATGCTTCGCAGTAGCTTAGTGGTATCACTATCACCAACTCAATGTTTAATGATATATAGATAATTAACTAAAATCTTGGTTATTTTTAAGAAATGTGCTTATGATTCAATTTTTCGTACATTACTTGTTTTGATGATCTAATAAAAAGGATAAAACCTACTTAATATATATGTATATATTGATAATTTAATGTATTTTATTATTCATTATGAACAATTTTACTGTCCATTTATTAGATATTCTATTTTTCTCTAAAAATAATTTTGTGTATAAAATATGAAACAATATTTAGCGATAAGTTTGGATTATAAACGTTCAGTCAGCAAATTGTTCTATCTTAAAATAAAATTTCAAACTTAATATAAATATACCTAAATTCATTAATTTTGAATGCTGCTTTTTTGGTTTATGATAAAAACTAAATGGGAAAATTTGGAGAAATATACTACAGTAAAATTTTAATTTGAAAACTACACCATTGTGTAAGTTTTTTTTGAAAAATACACTTATGTATATATAAATTTACTAAATTGTCCAATCTGAATATTTCTCAATTCCTAATTTATTTTGTATTTAAAGTAAGGTTTTAGAAAAACAGTTTTTTTTTTTAAAAAGAAATGTTTATCTTAAACTATTTATCTTTATCTACAAAATATATTATTTTAATATATCTTAAACTATTTATTTTTTGAGAAAAAAAAGAAGGTAACCTTCTTTGTATCCTCCATGTCTGAAAAAAAAAATTTATTCTATAGTTTCACAGATTCTTCCTATTTCCTCTCAGTTCATTAAGAAATTTGCTAATTCATGAATCAGATTTCAGTTTCTAATTCTGCTTCTATTTTATTCTGAAAATACTTCTGTTTTTTTTCGTTTAGTAAAATTATGCTGCATATAGCTAGAGGTTTTGGAAAAGAGAAAAAAATCATGATTTTTTGTTTTTATAATATAATTGTTATTTTAAAATTTTAAAATATAAAATAACATATATTTATCTAAACATACAAATTTATCTTAAACATAAATAATTATAATAATAATACTATTTTTAGTTTGGAGTATATTTTAATTATTGAAATATCTAATATGGATAAAAATGTCAATTCACATTGAATAAAGTTTATTTTTCAAAAAATAAATAGAAGGTGTAATATTGCAAAGGAAAAAGGAAATGCATAAAAATTTATGAAATTGTAAAGAGATGGAAGCATGTTGGGTTGACGGGTTCACAGATTTGTTACTTCACTCATGGGGTCATTTACGACCATCCTCTTTGCCCTTAACACCCTGGGGATTTGGCTCATCGCCTTGACGTTCAATCTTGTTGGCAGATGCTTGCCCACCATCCTCTGCAACAAACGGAGCTTCGTTGGTGTTGAAAATCTCGAAAAACAGTACAACATATGTTAGTATAACATGACTTGTATGTAAACGTTTTTGAGAAAATATATTATAATACCACGTGATTAGTGATTACAAAAAACAGTGAAAATGCGGTGGCATGACCGAAATTCTTTGTGTAATGAGGTTACACCATTTAATTCTATGTAAACGTCTTTGAGAAAATATATTATTTTTTTGAAAAAGAGAAAATATATTATTCCCAGGTTTTTTTAAAAGAGATGGTTATGGTTTAGGGCAGAAAGGAGAAATAATAAGATCAGAAAACGGTAAACAGAGAATGATACTTATGTCACGCCAGTCCCACAACTCCTGAGAAGAAATATTTGTGGAGAAGAGTGGTGTCATGCTTCTCCACCAATTTTGACAACAAAAAAAAAGAAGTATTGTTTGCATCCTGGAATTCACTCATCTCTGCCCTCACTTGTAATTGGGGTATTGTTTGATTTTTTTTGCCCCTTGATTGCAATCTGATTTTTCAAAAAAAAAAAATTCAATCAGTATTTCTTGTCAGAGAAACTGGACATTTTTGTTCTAATCATATAACTTAATATCAAAATAATAATAATTTTTTTCAAATGTAAAATTTAAAAGAAAATGAAATTTAAAACATTAGTACTATTCGAACTGAATCCAACAACACAACTCTGTAACATTCTTGGGACAGTATATTCTTTTCTTTTCTTTTTTAAACGTGGAAAGATTTACTCGTAAGTTCTTTGTAAATTACATTTGGCAAAAAAAAAATTGGCCGAAAAAAAGTTCTTTGTAAATCACAGAAGACTTAAAATATGTTAAAACTTTCCATGCTGGAGACCTTTCAAAGAACACTACTGATCTCTAAAAGACTTTAAGAGTCTGCTTTACAATACAAAGATCCACAATAGTAGTTATTTTCTTGGTTAAGTAGTAGATCCTACTTGATCAAAAAAAAAGTAGTAGATCCTAAAAATGTTACGAAGTGACATGTTAGAATCTCTGGACAACAGTTACTACTTCTGCAGCATCCTTACATTTCCAGGGTTTCATGCTAAGCCGATTTTCAAGTGGTGGGTGGTTCAGCACTCATAGCTTCATGTCTGAAACTCCAACCTTAGTCCCATTCACAAAACGATCCGAGAATACAAAAGGTTGCAATCTGGACTTCTCTTCAAACTTGTTGTGTCAATGTTGGAATGGTCACAGTCAAAACCTTTAGTCCTTGTTCTTCAAGCGATACACACCACTCTGGAGATTAGATTTTGCATAATAGATTAGTCAAGAGAGACATAAAAGCTCCAAAATAAAAGATGGGAATGTTCTATGAACAAATTATTCGAGAAAAACAGTCCACAACATTACGTAAAAGAAATTTACCGATGAAGGATGCAGGCGTAGAGTTTAGCGGTGCGTCCACATCTCTGATCACTTCACCTTGACTGATCACCCAGTTGACCAAGTGATAGGGTATACGTGAATTGGAGAACATGTTCATGTATCTGCAGGTTTCCTCTTGATCTTCAGTTTTCATGTGTGATTGTTTGGAAATATCAAGCAAAAACAATCAAGTAACCGAAAGCAACTAACTTTTAGTAGCCAATAACTATATGCATACCTAAGGGAGGCCTTGCCAAAAAGAAACTACCAGTTGATAGCAATGTTCTTTAACTGCAAACTTCTTTCAGATTTTCCACTTCATAGCCTCTCCGCCAATTCAGTCATAGCTTCTGTTATGGTTTCAGTTAAAGCAGTTTCGTCTTCTGGACCCTGAAAGATTTTTAAGAGCGTCAGTATGATTCAGTAAAGCTACAACAGCCCTTCCATATACAAATATGATTCAACAAAAATAACTCCACAACATTTTATAAATGAAGAACATTAAATTTGAAATTCTCATGTCACCTGTAGAGTAGAAACAATGTTTAGCTAAAGAACGTACCAATAGTGGAGTCAAATGCAGATATGGCTCCACCAGAAGCATCTTCATAATACCATCTGTGAAGTCAAAATCAAGAAAACATCAGAATATACTCAATCATCTGTATTCCCTGTAAATTGAAGACTACAAAGAACTCTCCATAGAAAAGAGACTCACCAAAGAAGTAGCAACTGTAGAACCCAAAGATCTTCTGAAGCACAGATTCTCGCAGATCTCTTCCTAACTCCGAATCAAATATCAAGCAAAAGAAGCTGAGAAGCTACGATTCCAGCAAATTAAACAACGGTGCAAGAGTCAGAACCAACCTCTTTACTCAATCTTTCACTAATAAACGGCATGAACATCTCCAAACAATCATCATCAACACCACCATAACTACTCTCTTACACTTCTTCATCCACAACCCAAACTCGACTCAAATCAGCAAAACTAAACCCAGAACAAATCACCTTCAAGCTTCGTGTTCTCCGTGGGTGGAGGCGCTGCTGCGTCTTCCGGCAGCCTCGTCGGAGCTCATCTCGTCTCCCCACCCGGTACCTGATCATCAAGACGGAGGAGGAAGCGTCCGTCGTCGTCAAGGTGGTACCTTTCTCTCTCGTTGCGGTTCGGTTGGATCTCTGGTGCGGTAGATCCCCAGGTGAGCGCCATCGCTCTGGTGGTTCGTCAGTGAAGTTGTCAGCTTCCTGTTAGAGGACTACGGGAGCGGTGCCAGAATTGCCGAATTTTAAGAATATATTGAACTTCAGGGAATGTGAAGAGATGAGAAGAGAAACTCTGAAGATTAAGAATTAACGGAGACGGCGAGTTCATCTGTGGAGGAAGGAAAGCGATGAACGCTGCGGTTACATGTTTTTTTTAATTGAACCGGATAGCTCAGCCCATTGCTAACCGATGAAGCCCATCGGAACACATCAGAGCCCATACAAAATCAACAGTTTACTGAACAGAGCTATGTGTATTATTGAAATGTTTTGATTGGCCAAATAAATTTGCCAACGTGGACATGTTAAAAACACTATATATCTTGCTTTTAGTATAGGATAGATTTCGAGCATTGTCACTTTTTGACCAGGAAATTGATTATTCAACATTACACACACAAAACTCCATCTTATTTAGAACCAACATATGGTCTGAATCCATTATCTACCTGGCTATACTCCTTACCACTCGTGCCATCTCTTTGTTTGTTTGTTTCTTTCTTTCTTTCTTTCTCTATAATTAATCTATAATTAGTATCTCAATTTTGCACTAAATCTTTGCTTTACGGTGGATCTGCATCATCATCTACTAAAGGGATATAACCAAACGAATCAGATTATTTTCAAAATTCGTTGATCTTTGACTTAAATGAAAGATCCATAGATTCTATACCAAGATTTTCAGTGTCTACATCAGACTACATGTGTTTAAAGCTACATTTATACCAGATGTTCGTTAGTCTGCAAATATTGAAACATAAACAAATTGATATTTAATCTACGCTTGGTTTGCAACCATTCCTACTTAATCTATGAACATAGTGACTACTGAGATTTTGAGTCACTTAGTGTGCGTCACTCAGCATAAATACACACATATGGTACTCCAAAAGTCAAACTTCGTAGACATCTTAGTCAACGGCTAAGATCTAAAACTCGTGAATTATTGTCCCAACCAAACCATACTCTGTACCGTATCTGATCACACCGGTTTAAGTACGCGCCCTTTTCTTTTCACCAAACCACATATATCTGCTAAAAAAAAAACCTTTTCCCTCCTTGTTTCGCCATTTTGGCGGGTGGCTCCCTCGCGATAAATAGATGAAAATTCAAGGGTAATTTCGTCATTTAACTCACAAAAGGTAGGGTTTGATTCGAACCAATTTATAATCGCGTTGGTTCTGTGATCATCCCACCGTATGTCGGTTCGGTTCCTTAAAAAAAAAAAAATTCATCTGCTTCAAGTCGGTTCCATTTCCCGATTTCAAATTTCTCGCTCTCTGATCAAAACCTAGATTCCCGATCGCGGAAGTGAATAAATGCTAGATCACAGCGATAAGGTGAGTGATCGGATCTATGTTGATGATTCCATTGTTGAAAGCTGATCGCTCTGTGTATTGATCTCTTTGATTCAGGTCTCGAAACGAAGAGGTGAAGATATGATCGAACAGAACAAGACTAGTAGTAGTAACGAGAAGAAGACTTGCGCTCATTGTGGTACAAGCAAAACCCCTCTTTGGCGTGGTGGCCCCGCCGGTCCAAAGGTCAGAGCAATGAAACCTAACTCCATCCGATTGTTTTTGGTCTGATCCGATCTGATAATGTATTGTTTCTTTCTTGTGTAGTCGCTTTGTAACGCGTGTGGGATCAGAAACAGGAAGAAGAGACGAGGAGTTGAAGATAAGAAGCAGCAGTCGAAGAAATCAAGTTCCGGCGGCGGCGGCGATCTGAAACAGAGGATGATGGGTTTTGAAATGGGGAAGCGATCTACGGTGGAGAAGCAGCGACGGAAGCTCGGAGAGGAAGAGCAAGCCGCTGTGCTTCTCATGGCTCTCTCGTATGGATCAGTGTACGCTTAGATCCCACCGTTGAAGACGGTGGCTAATAAGAAAACAACAAACAAAAATTAGGGTTTTCTTCTTCCTGAATTTCGGAGGGTAATGATGATTGATGATTAACAAACGAATCTTAAGATTGTCTTTCTCTTTTTTTTTTGTCGGAAATTGTTTGGCTTTGTGTTCTTACATCAATTTATTTCTTTGTAAGAAGATGAATGAAGAATTTTTTTTTCTTGTTTAATTAGGTTTGTGGGGTAATCTAATTGTAATGATTTAAAATTATTGTTCTGTCTTGAAATCTTGTCTTTATTAGGACAGGAATGGGGTTTTGCCTATCTGTTAAGCACAATCTTGTCATGTCAGAAATAATATAATTATATTATAACGAGAAAAATAGTTTGAATTTCGTCAAAATGGTAATGTTTTTTTAGTGTGCCCGCTACTTTTGAATAACTTTCAGATTTAGTAAAAAGAATAATTTTCACACTGAACTTTTTATTTTCTCATCGATTTCGTGGACTACAATCCATTCTTGAAGTAGTATTTAACAGTTTGAGATTCTCAAATTTTGTACGCAAAGATGAATTGATTGTGATAATCGCGTTAGTATAATGCATCAACATAAAAATTATGTCATTAATACATGTCCCGTAATTAGTAAACAGATCTTGGTCTGGCCACCTGAAAATGTTGTTTCCTTATTCTGTGTGCTTCTTTTCAGCATAAAGAAAATCCAATCTTCACTTTATCATAGCATTAGTACTAAGGGCATCTCCAACCTATAACACTATTTTAGTGTTAAAATTACACTATTTTAGTGTAATTTTAGCACTAAACTTTTTTGTATCTCCAACCATAACACCAAATATTTACACTAAAAAGAAATATTCTTCATTATTATATTATTAATCAAGATTCTTTTAGTTTTTGATAGTTTTGATAAATATTAATTATTTTATGACTAAAATATTTAAATTAATATTGAAGCTGTAACAAAAAAAATTATATTTCAAATGTTTAAATTAATATTTAATGTATTTTTTATATAAACTAATATTTCATATCAATTAAAATTAAATATAACAAATAACTATGACATTTTAAAAATATTTAATCCATTTGTTAAATAATCATAGAAATAAAATGTAACTAAACATAACTAAATAATGCATAGATTGAACAGTTTAATATGGGCGATGGAGTGCATGAAGACCCTACAAATCTCAGAGGTGGTGTTTGCAACAGACTGTTCTCAATTGGTGAAGATGGTGTCTACACCGACAGAATGGCCCGCGTTCACTACACACATGGAGGAGTTTCTGCGATGTAAGGAATTCTTTCTTAACTTTACTATCCAACATATACCAAGGGCGAAAAATATTTTGGCGGACAAGTTGGCACGAGGTGCTAGGACTTCGCCATCTGCTATGGTTTATGTTGACTCAATTCCCCCGAGGTGGCTCTTGGACCAGGAATCTTCTTAGTTTTATAGCCTTTTGTTGTCAAAAAAAAAAAAAGAACAGTTTAATATAAATTAAAAAAAAAAAGCTTTTGCCGTTGCTACAGTGTTACACCAAATATAGTGTGACACTGTAGCAAAAAACAGAATCACACTATAATACAGTTGCATATACCGTTCCATTGGAGAGATAAAACATCACATCACACGCTATTTTGACGTTTTACCGTGCCATTGGACTTGGCCTAAGAGCATCTCCAAAAAGGAACTCTATTTTGAAGTTTCTAGAACTCTATATTTGAAGTTTCAATGTGTTCTTCTCCAAAAGTAAAACTTCAAATATAACTTCAAAATTATTTATATTTTACACTATAATCCTTATATTTGTCATAGTTGATGTAAATTCATAAAACTTCTATAAATAACTAGTACATATATATATAAATATTACAGAAATATTAATTAAAATAATCTTACACTAAAATATAAAATTATAAATAAAAGTACATTATTAAATATTAAACTGCAAGCAAATACTACATTATTCTATAAAATTATTTTCGTAATGCTCCGTTATATGATCAACTAATGCAATTCGAAGTAAGAAATGATTCTCTTTATATTTTTTTTTGTAGATTACGAGCCAAAAATTGTTGAAATAGGATATCCTCATAATATACCCGCTGATAGTTTGATATCATCAAACGAAAAAAATCCTTGATCTTTTAAATGAAATTACAACAAGCAGGGAAAAAGGTCATGAGATGATTGAATTACGACTGCAAAATAAAGCAAAAAAATTAGCTTTTAAAGAAGTAAAATAGGAAAATAAAATATTGCTAAAACACTTAGCTTCTATCGATGATGTTAATATTCGTGAATACATTCGATCTGAACAAGAAAGAATCATACGAAAAATGCGACAAAAGCAACAACAACAATCATCTTCGGTTACACAAAATTTGTTTAGACAATATTTTGGAGATTTGGGAGGTTCCGGAGAAAATTTACCAGACTATTAGTGTTGTTATAATATTTAAATTTGAGTAATAATTATGTCTTCATGTGTCTTTTTAATAAGTTTTTATCATGTTTTTTTATAATATTCTTGTTGTTTAATTCTAGTTTTAAAATATTATAAATCTTGTTTCAAAATCTTTTTATTTAATTTCATGTGTAAAACTTAAATTTATAAAACAAATTTGAAATATTTATGAGATATAAAAGTTTTAAGGATTAAAACAATAAACAAAAAAATATTTAAGAATTATAAATATGATGTATAATTGTAAGGACCAAAATGCAAATAAAAAGATGAAACTTCAAATTTGAAGTTTTGAAAAGTGAAACTCTATATTTGGAGTTTCACTCTTCAAAACTTCAAATTTGAAGTTTTGAAATTCCTTTTTGGAGAGCAAAAAACTCTATATTTAGAGTTATAGAGTTTCTTTTGGAGATGCTCTAATGGTACTTTGTTTCTCACTTTATAATAAATTGAAAAATAGGTTTATTCCAAATATAGAGTAATTTGTTTTTTTTTTGTTCATCACTCTATTTTCTACTCTAAAATAGAGTACCATTAGACAAATTCAAACTCTATTATAGAGTTACTCTATTTTAGAGTAAAATATAGAGTAAGCTATTGGAGATGGTCTAAAACCGTAAAGTTCTTAGGTTTCTTGTAAGTTACATTATTCATTTACAGAGAATAAATTACATGTTACATTATTCATTTACACAGAATAAATTACAGTATCTTTTTGTATGTATACGCCACGTATTTTGACGTTTTTTACAATAAATTGAGACCAGAAAGCTGGGCTGGAAAGAAAGAAAATGTATATGGGTTCATTGTTGTATTATATGGACACAAATATTAGCTGTGGAGGGCCTAGCCCAAAAGGATGATTTCAAAACATATTTTCAACCACATAATTAGACAATCTTGAATCTTGCTAGTACAGGTTTGTAATTTGGGCACATCACCAAAATTAGGATTAGACACCGATAGGATCCTTATCTAACTTCAGTACCTGATTTGAACTTCTACAGTTTGTAATGGAGCGACCCGTGTAACCAGTGTACCAAAATAGTGTTGTGTAGGTGCGGAGTAAACTGGATGGAGTTGGTGGGCCCGTTGCACACTATTAGAGATATGTGATATACAATACAACTAATGTTTCATTCTTCTCTTCTTAAAATCTCATCGAAAACTCCATTTGCAGAAAAAAAAAATCCCTCAATTTTTACTCTAAAACTTTTCAAAACAAAAACGAGTTAGAATATTGTATGGACAATGTGTAACACTTGACTTTTGGCAGCTGCTACTCCCAAATCGTCTGGTAACGTAGTTTGGCACTTGGCAAGTTGGCAATTACAGTTGTATCACAATTGTTTTAAGCAATTTGATCTTTGGGCACATGTGAATCATGCGTGTTCATTCCTAGTAATCATGATAAGAAGTTGTATAGTTTATTTTAGAAAAAATAGCTGTCGTGGTTTAGAACTAGAACACTTTATTTAGTGTTTTTCAATTTTATATATTTGCTGTGTGCATTTCAAAATGTTTAAGAAATAATTGTGTGTGTGAATCTACTTTGCATTCATTATTGAATCATCACTAGCCCTTCCTGTATAACATTTTAAGAATCCAAAACAGTTAGAAAAAAAAACTGAAAAAAAATCTACATGTAATAGAAAGTGGAAAAGATCATGAATAGGTCACTTTTTTTTCATGGTATTTTGTGAGTTTTTCATAATTATTTTGAAATTACTATTATTTGATCGTGATATTTCCATTGTTATACAAATTGTTTTTATTAGTGAATTGATCATTTGTAGAATGTCATGGCATGTAAATGACACCACTCATAAGAGAAATGTTTTACCTTAATATGGACAATGCAATTATGTTGCTTATTGAGGTATTGTATAGTGTTTTTTTCATAGAATACAGCTTAATTATCAATAATTTTCTTAACAATGACAATGATAATGCCAATATCTGAGTATAAGATTATGCTGTCACAATTCAAAATGGAAAATGATATTTTCATTTAGAAGTTGTGCATGTGATCAATGCGCTGATAACTTGTCAAAAATAAAAATCATATCATCACTTCAATAGAATTTGTACACTGTTAATTGGTCCAAAATGTTCAATATACTTATTAACAGTGGCAGTATTTCGATTTCAAGAGGTTGTAATTTTAATTTTTGGTAAATGCATGACATGTGTTGTAATCCCACTAAATAGTCACCTCAAGAACATCATCCATCTCCATGGTTCACAACCTAACCAACACAAATTGATACCTTCTAAAATCAATATATACAATAAAATTTGATCGGTTCACAAAAAACTGAAGTTTTAAAATGCGGATTCTATTCATCGAACACATATGCACAAATCTGAGGTTCATATTATACTCAATTTTATGTTATCTTGTACAAATTGAGCAAGTTCTTCCATATTAAACTAATTACATTGAGGATATTGAATAGTTTTTAAAACTGTTCAATAGTTCCATTAAGAGTGTTGAAAAAGTTGTGAATATTATATTAGATTATTTGTACTTAATCTTTTCAACTAGTTGAAATTTTTAAAATGTGGCTCATATCAACAACATTTCACTAGATTATTGGCTTTTGAAATTGTTATTTTTTATTCACCTAATGATTTCAAACATATTATTTAAGATTACAATTTTCTTTTTGTGTGTGTTTATAAATAGAGATCTCTTTTGTTTAATTTGGATATAAATAGAGATCTCTTTTGTTTAATTTGGACACAAAAAATTAATTCATTATTTTCTAATAAATTTTGCTTTTATTTTTTAGTTTTTTTGTAAGGTAGAATCCAAAATATATAATCACAAAATTAAAATCTATGTATGTATTAAATAAAAGAAGATGAATAGAGTGTTGATTTTTTTTTAAAAAAAATCATTGAAAATGAATAAAAGTTGAACGTATATTAAATGATTATGTATAAGTGAGAAAAGATAATGTGAATATTGAAATGTAAGAAATAAGGTATTGAATAGATAAATCAATGTACAGTCACTTCAATTATGATTTACTTAAAATTACTATGATAAGTCTGATAAAATGAGTTTCTATTGCGATGCTAGATAATTTTTTCCAATATAACACCCGTCGACAAAACTTTTTGTTGCACAAGATTGTAATATCCGATCATGGGGGTATAGTCTTTTTTGTGAATTTTGTTCACTATTTATAGAAACAGAAGTGGAAACCTTCTAATCTATCACAAGAAAACTGATAATCGACAATAAAACATTTGCGTCATGTTTTTAATCTTATTTTAAATTTGTAAAAGGTTAGATTATTTATTATACACCAAAAGAAAAGGCTTCAAATTCTACACACTTTTGAATTTCAAGCTGCTCACCCAAATTTCTCATATTACTTCAAAAGGTTTGTTGAATGTAAGCCTGGACAGGGATCAGATATCCGGGTTTTTGAAAGTATTTGTGATTTGCTTCATATGTTACGGATATCTAATTTTTCGATTTGTTTTGTTTCGGAAAAATACGGATATTCGAAAAAATGGATATCCGGAAAATAAATATATATTTGCGGATATTTACGAATACTTATGAATATCTCATATGTTTTGATTAATACAAATAATCTTAAGAATTTGATACAAATTTTTTTTGTAATTTTTTTTTTGCATGGTATGTTTGATAAAAATTAAAAGAAATAGTGAATCTACATATTTTGAACGTAGTTAACAATTATAATAACACAAAACTTAAGAAAAAAAGTTTATAATTGTCATAAATGTGTTCTCTTCTTTTTATGTAATACTTTTATATAAGTAATAATGTGGATAAAATTTATCAAATCATATGTTTGAATAATAATTATATAATTTTATACATTAAAAAATTGAAATATAATCAAGATATACATGTATTTATATATTGCCGGATCGGATCGGATATTCGCTTCCCAAAATTTTAATATTTGTGATTTGTTTCGATTTTAATGAATACTGATTTTTAGTATTTGTTTTGCTTCGAAAGTTTACGGATATCAGGAATTTTTGGATCGAATAGAAACGAATAACGAATCGAATCAAATTTAACGGATAAAATGTCCGGTACTAGTTGAATGTAATATACTCACTCAGTACTTCCGTCATCTTTACGTCTACTCTTTCCAAAGCTACCACATCATAAACCCAAACCCAATGAAACAAGTCCACGTGTGAAAGCTTGCACAAAAGTCAAGCACCATTTCTGCCAACTCTTTTAATTTCACCAAACCTACTTGTTCTGTTGCTAGTCGACGCAGCCGCCACGAGATGGCTCACAGTAGTACCGGGACCAGGGGTACTATCGTGGTTTCTACAATTCATAAGATCACAATGACGTGTTTGCTTCCGACATCCGCGAATTTTCGTTGCTTTATTATAAAACCTTCAGTTAAAAGGTTAATGTGTCGGCATATCTTTTCTTCGTTCTTTTCACTATATATTTCTTTATTTATCAAAACACCTTTTTCTGCTGTAACAAAAATATAGTCTATTTTAAAAAGTCCTCGATAAGAAGAAGAACACTCTTATTCATGAATGTGCTTCTTTCTTTCTCACTCTCTCATCTTCTTACCTTTTGAAGATTTCAACATTTGAAAGTCGAGTTTCTGAATCCAAATCTCTGACAATGGAAGCAAACCAGTTATATGGTTTGTATCTACTTTTTGTTCTGTTACTGTCAGTGAGTTCGCCAGTGACATCGGACGAGGTTGTTTCTTGTACAATGTGTTCTTCCTGCGACAATCCCTGTAATCCCGTCCAATCATATCCTCCTCCTCCGCCTCCTTCTCGTCCACCACCGTCACCATCAACAACCACCGCATGTCCTCCGCCTCCTTCTCCTCCGAGCTCCGGCGGCGGTGGTGGCAGCTCTTACTATTACCCTCCTCCCTCTCAGTCCGGTGGCGGAAAATACCCTCCTCCATACGGTGACGGTGGTCAAGGCTATTACTACCCTCCGCCGTATTCAGGCAACTATCCTACGCCGCCTCCGCCGAACCCTATCGTCCCTTACTTCCCGTTTTACTATCATACGCCACCACCAGGTTCTGGTTCATATCGGTTTATGAATTCTTATACTATTATGTTTGCTCTTTTCGCCATCTTCCTCTGTTTAGTGTGACGAAAAATACGTCGGAGTTCGCCGGGAAATTACGAAGAAACATCACAATAATGTGGCAGATCGGTAGATCTACAATAGTCTTTGAAGGCCTTAGATATCTTTGATCATGGAAACTAGATGTTGGATCAAATGATTATCTTTTACTTTCTGATCTGTCAAACTTTTTTTCTTTTCTTGACAATTTGTATTTACATTTTTCTCTTGTTAATTAACATTTTAATTACTCGCTATTCAGAAATACAATAAATAAATGTTACTTTCTATCCACTATCTTTTACACTCCTCCATCTTTACCACTATTTTGTCGGTCGAGTTTTATTTCTGCTGAAAATACAATTTATATCCCATTATTGGTTAATTAACTAATCCTGTCGTTTTTGACGAGTAATAGGGTTTTAGTCAAACAATTACTGTGACGGTATCTTCCCATCAGCTAAGTTCTTTGCCACTTTTTTTTTTTTTTTTTTCATTTTTTAAACATCCTCTGAAAGAGGTAACGGTTACAATTCAGCAAAACGCCAAAAATTTAAACAGAGCATGAGAAAATGAAAGACCCAAGAGCTAGGTGAATATTTGATCCTAGGGTTGAAATAGTCGAAACCAATGCTGAAGGTGTGTTCCTTTGCATTTCTAGATGCAATTACGCTAGCAGAAGCAGACTTTTCCTTCTGGTCTAAGCCATAGAGTTTTGCCCTCATGAATATGAACATGTCCTTTATAATAAGAGGTACCGACCTTGAAACCGAAGTGTGGTATCTTGTATTTCTCTCCTTCCAAATGAGATAAACAGAAGCTTGAAATCGGAGCTTACATATTGTCTTGACACGGTGATTTGCGGAGGAAGTTTTGACCCATGACATAACATCATCAAACGTGGGAGGAGGTGCAAGAGTATATAACATGCCACTTGAATCTGTCTAATCATTGTATTAGCTTATATCACATGTGATTGTCGTTAAACAAGAGTATATATTATTTCAATAATTGTGAAATCGCGCCGTTGGAAATTCGAAATACACATGCAAAAAAAAAAATTATAGCCAGCTTTGCTCCAACACATATCTATCCGCTTTCTGAACTATAATATTCTCCTTTGTTTCGGTGAGGCTGGGGAGATTTATACAATACACCTTCATTTATGAACTTTATTAAATAAGCCGTCAAACCTACAGAAACCATTAAAATACGAATACCCAACATAAAGAGAGATACAGTATATATAGGTAGTGGCTATTAACCAAAAAGCATTTGTTGAAACAGTGAGACAAGCATTTGTTGAAACAGTGAGACAAAGATCAATGGTCTGTCTCACAATAATTGGCTTTGTTGAATGTAGGCCTGTTTGGGCCTCTTGGTAGGAGCATTGGTATAATGTTGCAGACACTCTGACTCAGTTAGAGTGAGTCAAACTAATTCAGAGATTTAACTTTGTTTGGTTAAGGTCGATGTTAGACGGTTAGGCAAGGTGGTTTAGTATTAAAACCGGACCCGTCTATACTTTGTTAAGATAATATATGAACATTTGATCGTGCACTTTTCTTAGTTCAAGTGTATGAGGGAGTTTTTTTGCCGAGAGCTACGCAGGACAGACCCCTAATCAGCAAGATTATTGTGTGCTAAAACTATTAAAATTATTTGTCAAAAGAAAAACTAGTAAGACTATTATATGCGAAAACTAGCCGATTGACATCCATAACCCATAGACCATAGTATTCAAATTTTCTTGGAAATATGTTGGCATATTGTTGGAATGATCAAGTCATGCTAATAATTTTTAATTTGCGTCCACGATTATCATTATCTACTTCAAAATCAACCTACCAACGTGCATGGCGCAAGTTCCAGACTCAAACATTATCTCGGCGTGCGCCCTTGTATACTACAACGTTATACCATAGCTTCCTAAGATTATAGACTCACGTTACACTAATACTTTCAAATAAAAACGAAAAGCCCTCTTCATTATTCGGCTTCGGAGAAAAGCACAATGAGTTTATCAGGAGTTTTTTTTATTAACTCTATCGGCTGATCCGGTCGGTCCCGGAAAGAACGCACTTAGTGCTACAAAGTGGACTAATCCGAAAGCATACCATACTGCCTGACTTTTGACCCGAATTTGGAATACCTTCCGACTAATACCACGGGATGGACCAATCATCTGTTATGGCCTACCATATAAACCATTTGGGCCGAAGTCCAAGCCCGGACCGGTCAAATAGTGATAAGTTAGTTTCCAGGAGGGAATCGAACCCATGACTGATGTGGGTACACACCAAACCCCAAGAGATATTGCCACTAGGCTACATCGTCATCTCTCTCTCAGCTTCCCCCAACGATAATGATCCCTCTGGCACCGGCGCCGATTTCACTTTCACCCTCAGAACTATGCAATGGAATATTCCTCTTCTACACATTCATACTCGGTCGTCAGATCCCTCCAAACGACACAACCGATCAGGCGTATCGGTTTGAGTCAGTCCTAACGGTTCTCAACAATGGCCGAGAGGAGCTCAAACAATGGAGAGTGCTCGTTGGATTTCCGCCACCAATGCGATCATCATTCAACGGAACAAAGTTGCTTGCCCTCGTAGGAAACATCACCATCTTTGGTGGCTATCCTGCCTCCGACCTCAAAACGGCCATTCAAACAGCCAGGGACCTAGACCAGATGGCGGCTAGGATTGAGCTAGTAGGGACTCAATTCATGGTGATTCCTCCGGCGATTCCAATGCCATCCAACATATCACTTGTTAACGATGGTTGGCTTTGTCCTGAGCCTACTCCTCCTACTCCGCTAAGTAACTACTCTAACTAATTCCATTTTTTCTTATGATTTTTAAGATTTCATGTAGTGTGTTTTGTTAGTCTTTACTTTTGTTTGACATAAACCATCCCTTTGGTCCTTTAAATTGTTTTAGAGTTCTATACTTTTATTTTTGTTTAGATTATTCATTTTTAATTCATTATGTAAATGATTAGTGAATATAACTTACCTGCATAATATTAAAATATTGATGTTCAGGAAACAAAAAACAAATCGGATTTAAACAAGAGAAAAAGACTAGGATAGCACAAAACCAAGTTTTTGTTCTCAAACTAGCACTCAAGGTTCAAAGTCACAAAAATAGGTTTCATTAAAGAGGTAAATAAACATTTATACCACTTGGATTAATTAATCTAAACCTTAAGGTTTAGAGTTAAAGGGTGGGGTTTTGGAATTAGAGTTTAAAATTTTATAAAATAAAAAATAAATACTAAAAAACTAAAAATAAAAATTTTAAAAACAGTTTCAAAAATTATTTTTGAAATATAAAAAGAAAATTTGAAAAAAGTAAAAAAAAAATTCAAAAAAAATTATAAAAAATTTCGAATCTGAAAACATATAATCTGAAACTATAAAAAAATTCTTTTTTTCATTTTTTTATTTTTATTTTATTTGTTTTTATTTATTTTTGTTTGTTTATTAGTTTTAAACCAAAGGTATTAAAAATATTTTACCCTTTAATGAATGCCATTTTTGTGACTTTCTCTTTCTAGTGCCATTTTTGAGACAAAAACTCAAAAGGTGCTATTATTGACAACTAGAGGTATAGCCCCCGCGCAAGCGCGGGGCCGGGTACATTGTTGATCGCTGTGTATTATTGTGTATGGGATTTCGCCGGGGACCATAATCGTTGTTAGTGTCGTCATGTGCAAAAACTGAGGTTTATGGGGTTGGTTATTGTCAAATGAATTAGTGTGTTAGTGTATTATTGTTTAGTAGTGTAAGAGAAATGAAATAAAAACGTTTTCTTGAATATCGAGAATTTTGTAATTTTTACAAAAAAATAATAAAATGGAGACAAGGCCAAAAAAAAAGAATATTGTTTATGTGTATATATAATGTTTAAATTGTAATGTTTATGTGATTCAGGGTCGAATGTATTGGTTAGGGGTAAATGTTTATTAGTGAGGAAACATATGTTTTTTTTATTTTTTTGATGATTATAACCGAAGTTGAAAATAAAACTGAAACGATACCGGAGGTTTAAACATGATAATCTTCCTTATATTAATAGTATCTAAGATGGATTCATAGATTACTTTCTTTACACGACGGACAATTTATATTTAAAAGATAATGGGAATTATGGCCGTATGTGAGAGGATGAATATTGTTGTTGTAATTTTCGGAGCATATAGTGCATGTATTGTTTTCCAGTTTTGTAGTTGGTGTGCATATATTGTTTTCCAGTTTTGTAGTTGGTGGTCAATTAGTTCCTTGTAGGTCTGTGACGATTAGATTGTATGTCAAAGTCTTGGAGTAGCGTTTTGATTGTAGAGTTTAATGGTTTGTTATTAATGTATTTTTTTTGCAAGTTGACAATTAGTATGACCATTGACGTGTCTTTGCTTATATTCCAATAGTTGTTTTGTTATTTGTAGACTAAGCTTATCCTAAGACAATTAGTTTTCTCGAGTACATTAAACCGATTATAAGACGATTAGTTTTCTTAAGTCATTAAACCGATTCTAAGACCATTAATTTTTCGAGACATTAAACCGACTATTTGAATATAAGCAAAGACACGTCAATGGTCACTTTAAAGTAATAGTAATTCTTACACCAGTAAGAGATAGTTTACAGCAAATCAAAGCTTAACCAAAGTTAAAAATAGGGAAAACATATGGAAACAGAAAATTGAAATGAGACGAAAGCTAAGTGGGGTTGACGTTACATGGCCCTGCGACAATCATTCACGGGGCGTTTGCAGGTGTTTCGTCGCCTAGAGAAGCTGGCAGACTTGCTACAGCAACCTCCGGTGAAATGTTTGGCGCATCACCCATGTTGCTTGTCCAGATTCCATACCCACGACTGGAGCTGGGTTGCTGCTGCCACTCTAAGAAATATATAGTTTAACATGTGTGTTAATTTACAGAAGCAATTTTAAAAACTGTGGATACATAGATACCTCACCTCTCTGCCTAAGTGCTAAGTAAGAGATCTTCAATGATTGCTGAGACGGTGAACGTACGGTGGGAGTTACACGTAGCTGAGAAACATGTTCATTGCCAGATAGACATTTTGGTACCTCCATATCCTCACTGCTACTCATCTGAATTATGTTTGGCGTTTGGGGGGGTTTAGAGTAAGAGGAACAATTATATACAAAATTTGATAGAATGGGAAGGGGAAACGTACCTCCTCAAGAGCCAGACTTGCTTGCCTATTTCTTGATGAGTTTTGTCATCTCTCTGATGAAGACCACAAAAGTGGCACTGTCCTTTCCATCATCAACAGCTAGTTACGGAACTTGGATAGAGAGGACGTCAAACTGTTAGCAGATATATATGATTAGGTTGGTACTTTAAAAATGGATCGAGAATAACAGTTCATACCTGATGTCTGATGACTCCGGTCACGTTGGCAGAAACACATCTGTTGCAACGGAATAAAGTGTCGGATTCTGTAATCTTCCGGCTGCAACTGGTGCAAGAAACAAACCACCATTCATTTCGTTGGAGGACACCAACAATGTGAGCCTTACAAAGAAAATAAAATATAAGAGGTTCAGAAATTTAAAAATGCAAACGACCAACAACGAACTGAGAAGTTCATCCGAGACGGAGAGAGTTGAATGTGGATCGGGCGACGACGGCGTTAGCGACCGGAGAAACTGCAGTAGTCATTGTCGGATCGGGCGTTACAGAGCTAAGCAGAGAGAAATCGTAGAGAGAAAAGTCAGGAGCAACCGAGAGCTAACCTTGGAAGCAGCTATATAATGGAGACTGAAGAAGCGTTAGAAAGAGCCAAATCGTATCAGCGGCGGTGTAATTGTGCGTTAATGAGATGAGTTACGGAATTCGTATCGCCAGATGAAGCAGCGTCTCTGTGTCGAAGAACATTCTGCGAGTAAAATGAAACCCTAGGGGTCGTGAAAGAAGTTTGGGCCCAGAGAAATATACGCGAGGCCCACTGCTCGTCAACGTAAAAAAAAATTAAAAAGGAAGCCAGGGGATTCGAACCCGTATTCTCAAGCTTTACTATGAGCGGGTTATACCACTGGGCTAAGTAGACTTCAGTTGATATAGCCAGGGCGACGTAAGTCTTATACGAAAACAAATTCGACCCTTTTAAAAAGTGCTGACGTGTCGCCTCAGGAGGAGAGAAACTCCCTCATTATATTATAAATTGCCCTTTAAACAATCTATTCATCTCTTCAATTCTTTTCTTTAATCTACTTTTTAACGATTTGATCAAACCAAAAATATCGAAATTTGTAGACATGTATACTATTGTTTTTATAACAAAAAATTGCAATAAAAAGAAGGGAAATTGCACCCTATATACATGAAAAAAAAACAAATACACTAACTAACCAAAATCCCCCCCCTCTCTCCTACTTTCTCTTCCTATCTCTCTCTACTCTCTCTCCCAAAATCTAATTTTTCATTTTTTTTTTGTTATTTGGCAAATAAGCCCTAAAAAGAATAGGTTTCTGATTCAACAATTTTATTGGTGCATCAGGCAAAAGAGAGACAACAACGTGCTGCAAGAGAGACCCAAGCATTAAAGTCAACACAACCACCATCACCGACAAGTTCCTCCCAAGACAACCCGGAGACTTGATCACATAATGTACGACGTCGTCAGAATCAGAGCCTGTGACCAGAACTACCTAGCCGAAGTAACCATGGAGAACCACAATCCACTACGCCGGCTCGACCACTGGGAGCTAAGTTTCGACTGGATGCGAGATGAGTTCGACCAACGGTCGTGAACGCCACGAAATGCATCTTCGGTCCACAGTCCAAGATCTACACTGGACTCGATTTCACCGACGTTCTCACCTGTGAGAGACGTCCCATTATCGTGGACTTACCTCCGACCAAAGCAGAGGACCGAGCTTTAGGTAAAATCCCTTCTTGTTGCAGAAACAGAACGATCTTGCCACGTATCATGGACCCTTCAAAGTCAGCTTCTGTCTTCACCATGCAGAAACAGAACGTTCCTTTTATAAAACCGCTTTCTAATGAGTAAGAAATATTATTTGTATAAAATGAAAAAAATATAGTGACTAACAAGTTTTGATAATTTTATAAAATCTAAATTAAAACACTTTTTCAGTAGATAGATTAAGAGATCGTATATTTCATTCATATCAAATAGTTAAAATCATGTTATATCCGATCATTTTATAATGTGTTACTAATTATTATATAACATCCGTAGTTGTTATTGGACAAACTATAACCATTGAAACTTTAAAATTTTAGGTAAAGGAAGAAAGAAGTGGAATTCATATACTTTAAATTTACATGAAAAGAAAGTCTAATTAGTACAGATTTATAATTAAAATATCTATTAAATACTTGTAATTTTTGAGTATGTATCGAACCTGGAAAAGATCCAAAATATTCGAACTCTATAAAAAAACCTTCATATTTATATAAAATTTTGCAAAAAAAAAAATACTATTAATAACTGAATCAAATATTTTCAAACTCTAAATGTAACATTTAAAGTTTCATATTAAATATTATAAAAATAATAATGAAGAATAAAAAAAATACTACAACTAAATCATAAATAAAAATAAAAATATAACACATGGAGTCATAATCTTGGATATTCATATGTTTGGTCAGATATGAATCAATTCTTATCAGATCAGGTCTATTCGGATCAATTTTTTTTCGGATTCGGATGTGTTCGGATCAGGGTTCCGGTTTGACAAAAGAAGTGTTTAACGCCAAGGTCCCAAAGAGTGTTTATAAATGGTATGAGCCGGAGCTATGGTAGGGGGTAATGGGACACTTAAGAATTCTGATGAAGACGAATTTTATTTATACATTTAAAGAAATATTCTAGTGAAATACTACAGGAGTTAAGAAGTTATATGTGACCCTTACAACATACTGTTGAAAAGTAAAATGACCATAATGAAAAATGTGGCAGGCTCCGCCACTGCATACAACCCTCGTTCTTATAGCTCCAACCGACCTCAACCACTACACTTATCTCTAAAGGGTACTCTAGACTCAAACCAGTTTTAAGAGTGGTTGATGGGCTTGCTATGGATTAGATTTCATGTACGAAAATCCAGCTTTAACATTCACTAGATCTTGATCCGCGCAACCGCGCGGATGTTTTTTCGGTTTTATAAATATATATATTTATTTTAGTTCATTAGTGGTATACAATTTTAACGTTAACCATATATTTAAATGTTTATATACCTATTTCAAATAAAAAAAAATATAGTTTACATGGTGTAACAATCAATAGTTTAAAACCATCACATGTATTTGTCATTTTTTATTATATTTTTATGTTACTGTATTTGGATTTTGTTATTAAACAAATTAATATATGCATGAAACCACATATTTGAAAATTATTTTGTATCAAATTTATATTCAATTTTGACCCGCCAACCTTCAAAGTCGTATTTCCTTATAGCAATATTTTTTACGTTTATTCATTTTAAAAATATATTCTTTATATATACAAAAAATCTAAGTTATATCAATTTTTATACATGTATCATATAGTTTGCGAATGTTAAGTGGTTATGTCATCATATTATATTTTTAGTATAAATATTTTATATTTATGAAAATAAAATTATAAATTTATCAATTTAATATAATTTATCATATTTAATTCAATATAATATTTTTACTTTAACATGAATTATTATTATTATAAAATAAATAAAATAAGATATAATTTTTGTGTTTCATTTTGTAAACGATAATTAAATACATATTAATGAATAATAATAGTTCATTGCTAATTACAAAATTAGTTAAAATATTTACATAAACTTCCTGAAAGTTAAGATATTGTTAATATATTTTTCAACAGATTTGTTAGAATTATATATATATATATATAGTTAAAATGAAAAGATATCATAATTAAAATAAATATAACAATTTTTTATATTATTAGCTTTAATAAAATACATGTTAATTTTTATACATGTATTATATAGTTTGCTAATGTTAACCCCTGTTACCAACATATTATATTCTGATCCTAAATACTTCTGAAAATAAAATATATAAATCTAATAATTTAATATAGTTTATCATGTTTAGTTCAATATAATAATTTTCTCTTAATATGATTGATTATGATTATATAATAGGTAAAATAAGATAAAACTTTTATTCTTCATTTTATAAAATATATTAATCTATAATAATATTTTAAAACTAATTACGAATTATAAAAAATATTTACATAGAATTTTTGAAATTAAGATCTTGTTAAATTTTTTTAAACAGATTTGTTTGATTTTAAAAAATAATTATATTTAAAATTAAAAGATATCAAAAGATATTATGACTAAAGTAGTTCAAAGATTATATATATTATTAATATTAATAAAATACATTTAATATTTTTTTAAATGGTTCAAATTAAAAAATCACACATGAAAGAAGTCATAATTTCTATTTTAATACAACTCATTATATATATATATATTGGTTAAATTATTTAAATCGGTTCAGTATTTTGAACTATACAATGGTTTATATTACTACTATGTATAATTTATTAAGGAATCAAATATGTGTTTGTTAACCAATCCGGTTTTATTTTATAGGAGTCGATTGTTATATTAGGAATGATATATTATTAAGTCATATTATTAAGTCCATTTTTTAAAATATCACACATGAATCAAGGTTGTGACTTCTGTTTTAATATATAAGATTATCCATAAAATATATCTAAGGTAATATGTTGTGAGACGAATTTTAGCTGCATATTTTGTGTGTTAGCATGAAAATTATGTGGCTAAAACATAATTTTCTGCCATGTTCGTTTGAAAGAAAAAAATTGTTATAATATTATAATTTATGATATTGTAGGCATGCATACTTTTATATGTCTCTAACTTATCAGATACTATAGGGATCTATATAACAAGATTAAGATACAATTGATAAAAGAAAATTTTGATTTAACCATGAACATTTAATTATATAATCTCTTATAAAATTCATTCCTAGTCTCCTTTTATGCATATTCAACCTTATGTTATGTTTAGATTAGCTTTGGGCATCCGGTTCTCGGTTTGGTTCCGGTTCGGTTATTTCAGATTTTTGGTTTTTTTGGGTCTAGAGGTTTAATTTTCATTAAGGTATTTAGAAATTTTGGTTCGGTTTGGTTCGGTTTGGATAACAAAGTTAAGAGCTGGCTTATATTCGTGGTAATTTTCGGCTTCCATTCGGTTTTTTGTTTTTCGGTTAAATTTGGGTTAAAAAAACAAAACCTAGATTATTTGGATTAATATCAATTTTTTGGGTTTCAGATTAAAACTCGAATAATTTAAAATATTTTGGATAAAAAGTATTCTAGTAAATTCATTTTTTGGGTATTTCAACTTATAAATAATATTTGTAAATTATTTGATCATTTCAAAATTAATATTGTTAATATATATAAATATATAAACTATATTATAGAAATTTTACCCATCCGTTTCTCGGTTCTGTTCTATTTTTTTTTGTTCTAGTGATATAAGATCCACTAGTATAATTGATATGATCCAAATCCAAACCTTGTTTTGTGGTTCGGTTCTTCGGTTCCAGATAAATATGTCCATGCCTAATCTAGATTATTATTAGTACTTACTGGTCAATCTTGTTTTGTGCAGCCAGATTTTTTTGGTGGTAATCACATCAAATAAATAAAATAACTGTAGAATAATCTCTTAAGAATCTTTGAATAATTTCAAATTCTTCGAGCATCTTTACAGGATTTCTTCTGAACCTCTATCCCTTCCTTTGAAGATTTGTATATAAACCCTCAATCACATCTCAAATCTTCATACAGTTTTCGTTTGAACCTTTCTCACTTTTTCCACTAAGTTCGAGTCGATTTCTACTAGTAAAGCTTACTTTTGTTTTTGTTTGCGGAAGGTCCTATGTCGAATTGGTAACAAATCTGTGGAATTTTCAGTCTTCATGCAAATTTCGCATGATAGAAAAAGGATGGGTCCAATATAGATCCATAGGTAACCTTGATCAACATGTTACTGATCATTAAACTATCGTCAATAAGTTACCTTGCTTTTGTTTTTGATGCTAAGAACGTATAAAAAACGTTATCCCATTTCTAAAAATGGTTAATGGCTTTCTCGATCCCATTTCTGCGTTCTTTTGCCTTTTTTTTTTTATGTTTGGTAAGTTCTCTTTTCAATTTGGGTGTGAAGTTGACGAACTTGAGTATTTTCAGTTACTACATTTGTGATTTTTCATTTGTTATTTATGAACAATTTTTTAGGTTGGGGGTAGAAAGCCATTTCATTTATTAATATTTCATTTGGGTTTGTTGTAGCGTGCGTCTGATTATATATGGAGATGAACACATTTCGATAAAAAAATCACCACGGATAAGGCAGCAAACCCAAACTCAATGAGCAGATTTTTAAGATGAAATATCACCACTGCACGGGTTGGTACCTTACTTTTGCATTTAGTTACTCGTTTTCCTAGACTTTGATTCTCTTTTCAAATTTGGGTCTAAAATGGACGAAATTGTAAAAATATTCACGGACATTTGAGATACCTATTAATCATTTTCCACTTTGCTTACACCATATATCAATATTTGGGTTTGATTAGTATTATAGTATGTAGGTTTGTTGTAGCGTTGCGATTAACCGTGGAGATGAGCAAGCATTTCTTTAATAAAATTTTGGCGATCTCATCACGGATAAAGCAACATGCTGGAACTCAATGACCATATGTGTACACGAAATGTTTTATATGGTATAATCGATGAACGGTTTATGTCAAAACTTCTTTGTGTCGATTTAGATTTGGATCACGTTTGAGATTGTTTTTACTGAAAGAAAATATGGGAATTTAATTATATTTGGTCGAATAGATACCTTTTGTTTTTCTTTAAGTCGAATGCAAACAATGGCATCGGTACCGTTTTCCCTTCTTTTTTGTTAGTACGTAGTTTGGTATTTTCAAATTATATATGTACGTCTCTTTTGTTTTGGTTATATTTGTAGTAGAATTTTAGGGTCAGTTGTTGAATGAATGTAGTTCTTGGATTGCGGAGGAAATCAAAGAAAGGTTGTGATATCTCAGGCCTTTATAATTTTATTAAGAGTTGTTTGTTCACTTTACGGCAAAGATCCCGCCCAGAGTGTCTTTTTAAGATCAGTCGCACAAAAAATCGCATATTTGGTTTGTTTTGGTCGTTTATCTTTTGCTTATACTGTTTTATCTTTAATTTATATTTTCGCAGATGCAAAGAATGGAATGGGCAAATTTAATCAAAAAGAAAAGAGTTTGGTGACTACATTTAAAAGGTATGAGCTTACCACGACCATATGTTAGTTAAATACTGAAACCACTGACAAAAAAACAAGTTATTATTCAAATGTAAATAAAGCAAACTGATTGTTAACACGCATCACAAGCAATCCCTAGAAAAAAAGGAATCAACTAGAATGTATATAAAATTCTAAACCCTAGAAAAGTATATAAAACGCTAGAAAAAGGCAAGCTACACAAGCAACTACAAAAAAGAAGAAGAGAAAGCAAGGCATCAGCTGGAATGTATATAGAACTCTAAACTCTAAAAGTAATATATAATATCAATAATAAACTATAATGTCGGACTTCATTTCCTTATTTGTAAGTCGTTTTCATGCTTGGTCCGTGTCTTGATCCATCTTATCCATTCTTGCAGATCCCGTTCCTGGATTAGTTTCAGGAAACCTATTCTCATTTGCTAGGTTAGCATGTTGCTGTTCATGGAATAATTGTTGTCGAGGTAAATCCACCAATTGTATATTTTCTTTCTGTATATGACACACACACACAAAAGAGCACTAAAGATATGAATTTGCATAATGTCTATTAGAGAATAATGACAATTCTAAGAAATATAAGCCGGTGTCACCTGATCAAGAAAGGGATTATGTGTGAGAGATGAAGGAAGTGAAGGTATATGCATCATGGATGGCTCATGAACGTACATCGGCTCTTGTTGATTGGCTGACACCTGATCATCGTTGAAACGCATTGTAGTCGCTATCACCGACTCCTCTAAGGGGAACAGATTTATCTGGTCCGGGATTTGCGTGAACCAGTCAGTGATCAAGTTCCTAACTCCATCGTCCTCGTCCTCCTCGTAATAAACCAATCTTTCTTCTATGCTCTGATCATTGCATGGGAACTCTGAGATTTGATGAGAAGTGTGATGTTGGTGAGTCGTCACTAGATTTCTACTGGAAGACGCAACAGAGAGTCTATCATAATGATTTCCAGGAGGTGATGACACGCGTTGCGTCATGAGATTAAGGTTTGTGTTGTGCTGTTGAAAATAAGACGGTTGAGGAATGTTGTTGACATGATGTGTTGGAAACTGGACATTTAGTCCTCTGTAGAGCTCGTTTGATATTTCTCCACTAGACATTCCTCGTTCTTGTGGAGTAATTAACGGTAGACTTCTCTCGTCGCTTTTGTTTTGGTCATTCTTCTTCTTCAGACCCATCCGGAATTTCTGTACACCCAATTTGAAGGAAAGAAATATTAATGCAGTACATATGTAAAAAAACAATAAGGATTATTTTCGACTTAGTTTATTTTATTACTATTCTCTTATTATGCTATTTTGATTGTGTTTAGTTCCATTAATCCGATCTAGCTATATTCACTAACTCGATGAACTCGCTTAGTTCTTGTTGTTTGGACGGTTAGGAGATTCTTGGTCTAAAGATCCCTACATCTTCTTAGGCAAAGGCATCAACCAAACTCGCTTAATTACGGGAAGGTAGAAAACTTTCTGTAGTTTGTATCTTTTATGATTTGTTTTATGAATCCCAACAATGTTAAACATGCACCGTTTTTTATCGAATGGTTTATCTTAAACATACAAACAAAAAGAAGTTATGGACTAAAAAAATTTCTACATCTAAACTACTATTTAATATTAAAATTACTATTTATTATTTAACTAAAAGTATTTAAATCAAAATTAAGTAAGATTTTAAAATACAAATGGACACAACAAAATGACATATAAAAACTTAGAAATGCAAATTGACACAACAAATTAGCCTCACAAATATCGTATTAAAAAAATACTATTTATTATTTCGCTTCTTATATGTAATACTTTTACAACTACTTTATTTATAAAATTATACATAAATAGTTGAATGGAATTTACAAATGAAAGTTTGAACAAAAGAATCCACCAATTGGGTAAAAATAAATAAAGCAGTTCGTGGCCATTTCATGATCATCCCGTGGCTGTTTAGCCAAAAAGTTAATTTTTGGCTAATCAAAGCTACATTATCATTGACAAAAAAAAAGCTACATTGTCATTGATTTGCACCTAATATCCCTCCAATTTAAGTGAGCAAATTTCTTTCTTTTTTCTTTTTGGAAAAAATACTAACCCAACAAGCTCTGCAAAACTGATTGTGCAGCTGAAAAGTAAGATTGATTTGGTTCGAGATTATAAAAATACCACCACTACAAGAAAACACAAGTTTTACGAGGGCAGTTTTCCTCGTGATTTCGTCGTAAAAGCAGTGTTACGAGGAATTAACGAGGAAACCCGTTTCGTCGTTATACGTTTGTCGTAACGCATATATCCTCGCTAATTCGTCGTAACGTAGCGAGGAAATAATTTCGTCGTAAAAGCGAAGAAGAATATTTCGTCGTAAAGACCACGTAAAGCTTCCACGTAAGGACGTCGCTAAATTTCCTCGTAAATACCTCGAAAGCCATTCCTCGTTAAAGCCACGTAAATAACTCGAAAGTAAATACTCGTAAAGTAAACGTAAATATCTTGATAGCTTTCCTCGTAAAGACCACGTGAATTTTCCACGTCATTTCCTTGTAAACATTTCCTCGTAAAAACCTCGTTAAGCTTCCACGTAAAGAAGTCGCAAAATAGCTACGAAATTACTTCGTTTCGTTATTTTACAGAAATAAAAAAAATTATAATTAAAAAAATTATTTAAATTATTAATAAAATTAAAATTCTAAAAAAAATCAAAACCAAAATATTTTATATATAAATAAGTTTTGAATTCATAATACAAGAACCGAAATTAAAAAGAACTAAGGGTCGTTAATCGCCCGGTAGAATTCATCACTCCTCGCCGTTACATCCGCCTCGGCATGTGAGTCGTCGGTTGGTGACTACCTGGCTCACCGAACATCTATCTGTAATGGGCAGTAAGTCTACCTTTTCGAACCTGAGAAAAAAATTTAATTTTTTAAATTTCCGTCAACAGTATATTTTTCAACATTATCCACCTAATCAACACTAAATAACATAAGATCCGTAAAATTATCTAAATTCCCTATACTAACCACCTAATCTACCTAAACTAACCAAATTAGAGAGGAATTAGAGAGGCTTACCATTGCAACGAAACAGGGAGGAAGTGGAGAGGAAGTGGAGAGGAAGTAGAGAGGAAAGAAAGAGTGAGCGCTCGGGGTGTATATATAAGATTACATTCTGTCGCAAATTCCTCGTAATTTTACGACGAATTACAGAGGCCCGTGTTTTTTTTTACGACGAAACAGCGAGAGATTACAAAGGCCCGCGTTTTATTATACGAGGAAGTTACGAGGAATTACAAAGGCCCGTGTTTTTTAGGTACGAGGACGTTACGACGATTTTGCTTACGTGGAATTACCGAGGAAAGCTTCCCTATAAATATACCCGTAACTCTCCTTCTCAACCCACACCCAAACTCCCAAATCACACCCTATCTCACTTCATACTCTCAAATCCAATCCTATTCAAATTATAAAAATTTGAAAAAAAAGGAAGAGAAGAAGATATTGGAATTTATGTTGGTGAGACTTAAGTAATATAATTGCTGGAAGTCTTGCCACATGTAAATCCAGTATATTTCTTCTTTTTCTTTTTTTTTCTAGTTTTTACGGTACGAGGTGTTTACGACGATTTTGGTTACGAGGTGTTTACGACGATTCCGTCCTACGTGGAATTAAAGTGGGCCGCGTTCATCATTTACTTTACGTGGTATTTACGACGAATCTCTCCTACGTGGTATTTACGACGAATCTGTCCTACGTGGTATTTACGACGAATCTGTCCTACGTGGTATTTACGACGAATCTGTCCTACGTGGTATTTACGACGAATCTGTCCTACGTGGTATTTACGAGGAATTCGTCGTAAGTTCGACGTTAACATACGAGGAATTAACGAGTATTCCATTTAAATCCCTAAAACCCGAAACCCGAAACCCCAAACCCCATATTCCTTATCTTCTACTTTATATATTCCAAACCATATCTTTATTTTCATTCCAAACCACAATTCCTTATTTTCATTCACTCAGAGAGTCTTACGTGGAATTAGCGTGCCCCGCTTTCTTTATTTTTTTAATTTCGTCGTAAACTCCTCGTGGCCTTACGACAACCTTACGACGATTTTGGCTTGCGTGGAATTAGCGTGCCCCGCTTTCTTTATTTTTTTTAATTTCGTCGTAAACTCCTCGTGGCCTTACGAGAACCTTACGACGATTTTGGCTTACGAGGAATTAACGAGTATTACGTATAAATCCCTAAAATCCAAAACTCCAAACCCCATCTTCCTTATCTTCTACTTCATATATTCCAAACCCCAAACCCATCTACCCTTGAACCTCAATCTATTCTTAAAACAAACTACATAAAATCAAATACATCAATCGGATACATCAACATTCTCGTCATCACTAGAAACATCATTATTTTCATTAAACTCGTCTTCAACAGCTTCGTCTGTGGCATCGTCGATAAGATCTTCGTACTCGTGATTACGCGGATCAATGAGAAGGATGTCATCAATTTCTTGTTCAGGTTCCTCGACTTCATTTATCTGTTCTTCTTGCAATGGTGGTTCTTCTCCACTGATAATTCGTCCTCGAGGTGTAACTTTGATCACAGCTAACCAATTTATACTCGAATCTCTCATTCGAGGGTATGGAAGGAAGCTAACTTGGTCTGCTTGTGAAGCTAAGATGAAAGGCTCGAATTTGTTGTACCTTCGTCCACCGTTGACATCAACTACACCGAATTTGTTAGACCGAACACCTCTGTTGACGACGGAATCGAACCATTCACATTTGAAGAGGACGCATTTCAGCTTCAATATCCCTGGAAATTCGACTTCAATAATCTCCGTCAAGATCCCGTAGAAATCTATTTCCCCTTTCACACATATTCCATAGTTACTGGTCGTCCGCTGTCTACCATACTCATATGTGTGAAAAGTATAGCCTCGTGTGAAATTACGACGAAAATTAATTGGATGGCCAAAAAAAACGTGAGCTACCTACCAAGTTGGTGGATTCAAAATTTCCTCGTTAAGTACACGTAAAGTATTTCGTCGTAAAGAACTCGCGAAGTTTACGTGGTATTTACAAGGAAATAGTGTTTCCTCGTAAAAGCCACGTTAATTTACATCGTCTTTACGACGAAATTGTTTTGTCGTTACCTTACGACGAAATAACGATGCTTCTCTTTTTCCACGTACTTTCCTCGTAAAATCAACGTACTTTTACGAGGATTATTTTTCCTCGTTAATTATCCTCGTTAAACTTACGTTTTGTTGTAGTGCACACTAAAAAAAACTTTATAAGAAAATAATTTATTTCAGCATTTTGAGAGGAAAAACTCTTCTAACGAAAAACAACATAACAATTTAGAGTTTATATACATTCTCGTTGATTCCTCATAGGGATTTCCCCTCACTTACGGGAAGGCATCACAATATCGACTAAATACGGAAAATCCTTTATAGTTTTTAGAAACTTAGTGGATCAGATTATAAAATGATATATCAAAGAAGTGTTTCACATTTTGACAAAAAGAGGCATGAGAATGTATATATATAGGTTTACCGTACGTATTCAATACTTGATCTAGATGAATGTGTTTTCCTTTGTAAATGACTAACTTAATGGGTGCGTCAATTTGTGATCAGCAAAATTATTATAAATGGTATAAAAGAGGTCCAAATAAAATTTGTGTCTTAAGCAGTACATATATATATGTGACTTCGTGATTTTTGCTTTCACAAGGTATAACTAAAAACTAAAGAGCATGGCTTAATTTTTTTGGTGAAGTACAAACCAAAACAATAGAGGTCATCACACAGATATGTAACATCAATTTTTGGTATATGATAAAAAGTTTAATAGAATTGATTTGGCTACGAACATCACCAAAATGCATTTACATTTGAGTTGGAATAGTGTAAGGTGACCTAACGGAAAATGATTCGCTATATGATGTGAGTTAAGATAAAAAGCACATAGAAATATCATGTTGTGATTGTATGGTCAGTAAACAAGACTTTCAAGCTTTCAAAAAATTAATGCATCTTCCATCACACGAAATGGGGTCAACATGCCGAGTAAACGACTCTAGGAGGCTTATTAGTCATGGGCAGACAGGATGTTACAAGTGGTATAATAGCCAAACCTAGACGACTGTGGAGTCATGTGTAAGTTCACACTAACATGAGTGACGAACCTGAGGTGTAACGTGGTCGTTGCGCTATCTGAAATAGAGGGAATTATAACATTTCAGTTTGTGGTATATGGTGAAAAGCTTAATAAAATTTATTTGGCTATTTATGTTACCAAAGTGCATTTACCTTTTCGGTCACCCTTGGAAAAAACTCCAAAGTTAAACGTGCTTGAACTGGAGTAGTGGAAGGATGTGTGACTTTATCAAGTAGTGATTTGCGATATTGTGTGAGTAAGATCAAAACGAGGAGAAATATCGTGTGGTGATTGCAGTGTCAGTAAACAAAACTTTTGAACCTACAAAAAATTAACGCAGTATCCATCGTACGGAATGGAGCTCATGAGCCAAGTGAGCGTCCGTAGAAACGCATTAACCGTGGGAAGTCAGAAATTTACAAGATCACCTGAGATCTAAGATATGAGTGCTTGGTTATCAAGATCTACATGATTTTAATGTGTTCCTCCTTGCTAAGAAATTGTGAAGACTTATACAGTTCTCTTCTATATACTTGTTTGAGTTCTCATGGGATGGGATGATACTATAATTTTTCCTACCCACCGGAAGATCAAGAGTGTAAAGCCACTATTAAATATGGGGTTACAAAAAACCATTGGATCAAATCTAAACTGTAAGGTTTAGACCAAACTTGGGTCCCTGATATGATAACCCATCCACCAAACACTTTAGACAATGTTATCTATGGCATCTCCAACTTTTTTTCATTTCCTTATAGATGTGATACCAACGATGAGATCTTCCTTTTTACCAGAATTTTTCAACAAGAGTATATATCATTAATCCTCGCATTGAGATCTAGTCTTACTTAGGGTTCGACTGGTGACCATTTTGAAAACAAGAGGAACGAATAGAAATTGAACGTAAAAGAAAAAAATTGCAGGAATGAAAATGAATGGTTTTTTCTAGGCATGCGACTTCGGTTTTCCGAAACCGAACTGAACCGAACCGTCGGTTTTCGGTTAACCGAAGTTTTTAAAAACAATTCCGAAATAAACCGAATGAAATTTCGATTCGGTTCGGTTATCGGTTTATTTTGGTTTTCAATTTTATTTCCGAAAATAACCGAATTTTGAAATTTTTGGTTAATTTTGTTATAATTTTTCCAAAATATTTGGATATTTTCGGTTAAATTCGGTTATTTCGGTTAAATTCGGTTATTTTTGGGTTATTCGGTTATTTTCGGTTCGAATTTTCGGTTATTTTCCGGATATTTTTGGTTTTTAAATTTTTTAACCAAACCGAAAACCGAATTAATTTTCAAAACCATACCGAATTAAACCAAATTGAAAACCGAACCGAACCGAAAACCGAAAAAATTGGTTCGGTCCGGTTCGGCCCATTCGGTTCGGACAAAAATCCCAGGCCTAGTTTTTCCTTCTCAAATTTAACAAGAAATATTTTTGTTCTTTATTTCTCTACAAAAAAATGGTAGGGAATGAGAAGAAAAAATTATTCCTTGTGAATAGTGATATTTTTTAGGAACGTTAGGGAATGCATTATTAACCGCCGTTTCCTGACTACCATTCATACCCTTAGTACTTGGATGTAATACGTGGAACCATAAAAAAAAGATGCTACTCATTTTAATTTGGAAATGGGTTCTTAAGAACAACAATTTTACAACAAGATTGAGAGCATGTTATAAAATCGAGTATCACATACCTATTAAGTCATTTGTGGAAAATTCTAGCTCATGGGAAATTAAAACACTTTATGAGGCAGGTATTTTCATGATGTGTAGCGATGTGTGAGCGATTTATACATAGACAACTGTGCTTTGATAGGAGTTGTCCTAAATCTAGTGGCTTAGATGAATTCACAAATCATTTTATTTTTAATGTCTTTCATCACCGCAAGTTAAGCTTTATTTGGCAAGGAAAAAAGAATCAAAAGCAATAAACGTTTAGAGTTACTCGAAATCGACCAATGAACAACAAACAAAACAGAATCAAACTCGGGTAAGAATTACTAGAAATCGATCAAGGAAACACGAATCAAAAGCAGGGAAACAAGAATCAAACTCTGGTTAAAGAGTTACTAGAAATTGGCCAATGAAACAAGAATCAAAAACAAGGAAATCAAACAAGAACCAAACTAGGGTTCAAAAATTACATAGATCTAATTCGAGACTACTCTGATGAAGGATACATTAAGCTTCGAATCCAATTAACTTGATTATGCAATTCCAGTTTGTAAACTGCTTGATTTTGGAGTTCAGGTTTATAAATTGAAAATATCTTCTTCTGAATTGTGTGTCACAAGTGGAAACGAAACAAAGAGAAGAGTAATTGGTGCATTGGGTAAGGGGAAATGTAATACATAGGCTAGTGCTGCTATAAAAGTTTGGTTCCACTAAAATCAGATTGGGTTTCGGGGTGGACATAAATCCGAACCAAGACCCGTGGTTATCTATAAACAAACCCAGTAGGGTAAAATCTCCTTCGATCCAAACCACTTTTTTTGTTGATTTTGGTCCTAGTCTTTGGATCCGGGTAAAATGTCTAGACCTATAATATATGACCATTTTGGATTTTTCCAAGTACATATATTTATAAAAATATAGCTTTTCTATTTTGGAGAAAAAAATTACTATAGAACCACAAATTAAAACATTCATTGGATCATTTGGTACATTTATAAAGCAAAAACCGAAAAAGTCTTCAACAAGAAAAAATCTATTTTTTTTGTGTACACAGTTTAATTAGCTTCTCTTGAAGTGGAAAGCTATAGGGTCACAAATCTAAAAGAGGATGAGGGTAAAACAGAAGTTCTTTTCGACCAATTAGTTGTTTCAGTTTAGTACTTGAACCCATCTTGCTAAGTTGATTCTTAATGAATTGATCATGACTAGGTTAGTGGCGTAGGGATGAGCCATATGGATCAAAGGAGTGGAATATTATGGATCAAAGGAGTGGAATATTTTGTACTTCTAGGATCCGCACAAACTTATGGTCTCTTCGTACTGAGATGGAAAGTTTGATATGAGGAATGTCAAGTCTACATGACAAACAAATCTCCTTAATTCGATTCGAGACAAACTTTATGATTTGCTGGAAATAACCAAAAACCTGGTGGATTCGCTGACTTTTTTTCCAGAGTTAATATTTTCTATATTTTACATAATTGTTCTCATTTGTTTAATTTAAATGTATTCTTCAGATTCTTAATGAACATATGTGTAACATCTTGATTTCTGGTATTTGTGGAAAAGTTTAAAAGAATTGATTTTGCTATCTATATCACCAAAGTGTGCTTACCTTTTCCGGTACATATCTGTTTAGAACTCTAAAGTTAACCGTGCTTGAGCTGGAATAGTGAAAAGATTGGTGACATATCAAAAAATGATTTGCGATATCGTGCAAGTGAAGCCAAAGCACGGAAAAATTTTATGTGGTGATTGCAGGGTCAATAAACAATGATTTTGAGACTCCGAAAAATTAACGCACCGCCCGTCAGAAGGGATGGGGGTCCACGTGCCAAGTGAGGAGACATGAGTGGTATCAAAGCCATTTTAGCTATCTCGGTTCTGACGGGAGGCGTCTTGAGACATGTCATGATGCACAACGGGGGTGTTGCGCTTTGTGAGTGAGGATGAATTGTAACATCATAATTTTTGGTATATGTGTAAAGACATAAGAGAATTGATTTGACAACCTATGTTATCAAAGTGTCGCTTACCTTAATCGACACACATCCATTTAGAACTCCAGAGTTAAGTGTGCTTGAGCTAGAATACTGAAAGGGTGGGTGACCTATCAAAAAGTAATTTGCGATATCGTGCGAGTGAGACCAAAGCACAGAAAAATGTTATGTGGTGATTGCAGAATCAATAAACAATAATTTCGAGCCTCCGAAAAATTAATGCACCGTCCATCAGACGGGATGGAGGAGTCCACATGCCGAGAGAGAGGGCATGGTGGCCCAGTAACTGTGGACAGTCGGAACGTTACAATATGCAGATAAAGTCTACAATGACATATGATACTATAAAATGGTTAGAGTACATAATATATCGATGTTATTTATAGTTTATTGTCACAAAACACGAAAAAATGTTACGTGGTAATTGCATGATCAATAAACAATGATTTTGAGCTTTCAAAAATTTAATGCATTGTCCATTAGACGGGATGGAGTCCACAAGCCGAATGAGAGGGCGTAATGGCCCAGTAACCATAAACTGTCGGGGACGTTACAATATACGTTACAATATGCAGATTAAAGTCTACGGTCACATATGATGCTATAAAATGGTTAGAGTACGAAATATATCAATGCTATTTATAGTTTCTGCTTACAATATTTTTAATCTAATTAAAGATTTGTAGGTGAGGTTCACGAAAACTTATGCAAAAGGTAAAAGCCACTATTATAAAAGTTTTGCATCCACTAGGATATCTTTTATATTTCAAGTCTGAATCCATATCTTAATATCCAAGGTGCAATTTTTTGAGGTAATCCTATATTCACAAAGTTGGGCTTTCTGAAAATCTAACAAAGCACCGCCGTGGTGGTAGTATAAGAAGAAACGATACCTGGAGATGGCTGGCTACGTTTTCTCGGGTGAGGCTACTAACATTCATCCTCTCCAAAATTTTCTTGGGAACAACATCTGCATGAATTCACATAGTTCAAATAGATATATTTAAAAAATATTTTAACATGTGAGTGTTTTAAAAATTTTAGCATAATAATAAACATATATTTTGATGAAATTTTTCTATCGTATATTATCATACTGGTTTTTTAATTAGAATATATAAACTAATAAGTATTCCTAAGAAAATTATGTTTGTACGTGCGAACAAGACATTTTGTATATATATATATATATGCATATATAGAATAAATCTAAGATGACAAACCCGAGTAACTATGAACCCTAATGTACGTGACTCACCATTGTTGCCAAGGGAATTCACTGCATCCAAAAACTTGCCGTTAAGATAATCATCCCACACCACTCGCCTTTTCTTGGTGGCGGAATCACGATTATGATCTGGATCCTCGTCTGTTTGTAACATGTTTCTTTTTCTCCTGTTAGGGCTTCTTATGGTGGAATCTCCCACAGAGGATGACTTCTCAGCTGCTGCTTTCTCTTCTGCCTCTTCGGCAACCGTGATACCCCTTAGTTCCATCTTCTTTACCAAGTATTTATAAATCAAACGTAGATCTTCTGGTCTTATCGGTTTTATGAGATAGTCACATGCACCGTTCCTCATCCATTTGGTCACAGATTCTCTTGAATCGTCTTGGGATGTTACTGGAAAAAAAGTGTGTTTAATTGTTATGTTTTTTAATCAAAAAAATCAATGTACACAAACTTTAAAATTATATGCTTACTAATGATTGGAATATCTATTTCAGATCGAATTTCCGAGATTAACCGGAATATTTTCCCCTCTAGATTGTGTGCTTCGATTATAGCAATGTCGAACATATTTCTATGGTTGCAGAGTAGATACATAGCTCTTTCCTCTTCGTGGCATGTAGTCACTGCAAAAATACACAGATCTATAAGATTATAATATCAATTAGGTCAACTTTAGAAATACTGAAATTAATAAAAAACACATTGGAAATTATATATGAACTTTATCATCATCACTTGATCTGTTTTAAAACTCCAAAAACAACTCAATCAAAATAGCTACCTTCGTATTGAAACTCTTCGAGATGTTTCTCCAATATTTGAAGATATAGTCGATCTTCATCAAACAATAGCACCCGCAAACCCTCAGGAAAGTTGCCAGAAAACATATCGCGAGAGTTTGGTAAATCTCTATCTGGACCACCACTTTCGTCACCACTAGGTTTCCATTTCTGAAGCATTCTTATTGACGGCTACAGGAAAAAGCTGCGTGTTTTTATGATGTAGTCATGTAAATCCGCCAAAGATGTTTTGCTTACCCCCTTTAAAACAATAAAATTCTGATATTTATCTCAAACTTTTATGGGGAATTGCACTGTATGACGTCCAATAACCGCATAATTCACTCGATGGCTACTTTCCCTAACTCACCGATATATGACTCACCTTTTATAAAATATTGCCGTTTTGCCCTCCTTATTTACCGGGAGTAACGGGCAAAAAATAAAGATTAAGTAAAAATTTAAACTGTTCACTCAACTGTCGTGGCGAATCACTAACCCTTAATTTCCTTTTTTACTTTACCATTCCTATCTCTCTAAACTAAGCACTATTCTTCTCTTTCATCACCACCGGAAATTGACAGCGTCTTTTCCCTGACTTTAAACTGCTCGTCGCCGCGATACTACTTCACGGACTGACGAATCGGAACAGGGAAAGCATTCTTCAGTTCTTATTCCGGCAAGGGAGACTCCGGTACTCTTGTAAGTTCGAAATTACTTTTCTATTTTCTTGAAATTTTCAGTTACTCCGACCGGATTTGAGTCTTGTTGTCCGTTTCTTTGTTCTTTTCAACTTCAAGAGAGATTTAATTGTTCATTTCTTTTCTGTACTGTATCGATTTACTGGTCTCTCCACGTGGTAGTTCATTCGAAGAAAGAAACAAAAATGGAGTCCGTGCCTTCGTTTGGAATGTTGTAACGGTGATTTCTGTGTCGTCGCTTTCGGTTATCTTGTTATTTCGTTTTCAACCGGCATTATCTGAACACGAAAAATAGATTTTGAATATTAAAGTGGTGTCATTGTCAATCCGGGATTTAGTCTATTTCATAGATATAATCGTACTAGACCATTTATGTTTTGTAGTTACAATATAGTCTGTGAATAACATAGTGAGTCTGTGTGCTATTCCATTTACTGGGAATTTTGATTTTTGTTTACGTTTGCAGTCTATTCTACTTCATATTTGTGCAGACTATTATATTCCTGTCTCTGTCAATCTAACTGGTTGCCTTGTTTTCATGGTTGGCAGTGCCAAAATGGACGAATTAGGGCTTCCTCTGAGAATGTTTGAGGCGGGTTCCGAACCATCAGGGCGGAAACGGGTTAATAACTACTTCAACCTACGGTGGATTGACCTCATAAAGAATGCACTAGAGGAAGAGGACTTGGAAATGTTGAATCAGTCGCAGTTCCGGAGAGTTTTGCAGATGGGGTCGCATACTTTCTCAGTAATGTTCCTCCATTACTGCCTCTCACGCCAGTTGGTCACTGCAAAAGAGTTTGAACTTTGGTGGATCTTCGTTGGTAAGCCGATACGGTATGCCATACAAGACTTTGCTATGGTGACCGGACTAAACTGTGGCGACGGAGTTGGACTAGCTGGAGAACCCCCCGAGAAAGGTATCGGGCGAGGAAAGGCGTCCGGTAAAGGGAAATCGTCTATGTCAATATGGGATGATTTATTTCGTGGGGAGGAGAAGCCCACACCTGGATGGATCATGGAGCGGCTTGTGAGGGGTAAAAAATACAAGGATCGGTTAACGCGTTTGCGGCTTTCGTTGTTGGTTTTGGTGGAAGGAATTCTGTGTCCAACATGTGGGACAACAAATATCAGACCCGAAATAGTGAGCATGCTTGGTGATCTTGACGCTTTCCTGAAGTATCCATGGGGCAGGGAGTCATTTTTACTGACGGTTAGAAGTACAAAAGCAAGATCTGCAGTAAATTATGTGAAGGATACAATGGCCCTTCAAGGGTTTACTCATGCGATGGTATTGGTGACTGTCACTGCATGTCCTTCTATCATTATTAAGACTGGCGGTGCGGATCCTCTAGCAGATTCCAACTTGTCCAGCGAAGAGATTATCAGGAGAGTTGTTGAAAGAAAGGTGGTAGTCAACATTGTCTCGGCCAAGTCGGTTGATCAACTGGGACAGGTTAGTCAGCGTAGTTGTCTATTTTATACAAATAACTTTCCATATATCAATCTATACCATACTATTTCGATTACAAAGACATACCCCTGTTTTTATTTGACCAGACTACTTACTTATTATTTCATGCCTTTCACTGTCCTGTATTTGTGTTGCAGGCATATGTACGGTCTTTGATTAGCACAGGTGAAGTGGGTGAGGATCTTTATCGTGGGTTGGGAGATAAGGAAGATACGAGTGTTGATACCATGGTTGCTTTAATTGAGGATGATTACCCATTTGAGCATAACACTTGGTCAGGTGGTGTGAAAGCGGATGATGTTAAAGTGAAGAAGGGTCATGCACAAACGTCGGAGTCAAGTGATGAAAATGTTCCTGACCCGGTTGAAAAGGATAATGCTCATCGTGGTGGCGTAGAGAGTGGTGGTTACGCTGGAGATCCGAGAGGGCAATCATCAGCTAACCCCTCGGGTGCCCCGCATGGTGGTGAGAGTTTCCATGTTGATGTCGAAACACTACTTAGGCGTGCAGCTGAGGTTTACGAGGATAAGGTAATTGCAATGTTTGAGGGTTATATTCTGAGCTTGAAGGGACATTTTGATTCTGAAGTGGGAGGCCTTCGAACCGACTTACAAGCAGCTACCACCTCGATTGCCCATTTGGAAACTACGGTCACAGGGGCGTTTGATAAGATCAATCAGTTACTTAAGTCTGGGCCTAGCGGTGCGGATATGGGAGCAACGTATGGGTTTAGTCCTGCGAGACATTCGTCACCATTCCGAGGTCAGAATGATGATTTCAACTATACAGAGGCTAATCCCGATCGACACACTACACATAGTGGTGTTCCACAGGTAAATCTCAGTACAATGAAATTATTATTCTATAGTATGTCATTCCATTATATTGCCAGACTATTCCATAGCATTCTAATTGTTTGAATTTTTCTCTAGTCAACACCGCGAGATGGAGAGGATGTTGCGGCAACAGAGACTGCCTCGGGTGGTTTGGGACAGAATCTGGATGAAGGGGAAATGGGTGAAGGACTACCTACGGGTAAACAGACCGAGTCAACTCATGGAGCCGAATTAAGAGCGGAGACAGGGGTCCATCATGGGGGAGATGCTGACATTGGAAACGTGGAGGTGGGCGAGCAGGGGGGAGATGCTGACAGTGGACATGACCCCATAAACGTGGAGGTTTGTCCTTTAAATTATGTTGTGTATTATAACATTCTATGCAGCTGATGGAAGTAGACCCTTTCCATACTATTTTAATTTAACACTGACATTACCATACTATTTTAATTTAGAATCCCTCGTCTTCAGTAAACGTCGCAGCGCCTGACAATTCTGATGCCGCCAATCCTCCTTCTCGAGTTGATGTGGTAAGAATGAGTAGAAACCTGATAAGCACTCAAATTGTCGGCTTTGTCTTAATAATATAATAAGGTATATTGGCTCAGTTAATTGAAAAATGTGGTTAATCTATATAGGACGAAGTGAATGTATCATCGGAACGCCGCGTTGATGACCCAGTGTCTGGCGTCGTTAATAAAATAGTATCGGAAGCGGGCATTGATAAAGTAAGTTCTGTAGTCTATATTTCCATTTATAAATCTATATACCTACTCTATTTGTTAATGGATTCTATTCTATGTCTATATTGGTAGAACCCGGTCCGACCCTCCGCTGGTTCTGGAAATGATGTACCTCAGACATCATCAGATGTCAATCCGGAGAAAGTGGGTCTTGATGGTGTCCATGACGATCGTGGTAACGCTACTGTTGCGAATAAGGGTGAGGATGCGGATGAAGATGATGTTACAATTACTAAAGTTCAGGTATAATGCTTGACCTTCTTCCCAGCTCAAATGTAAAGTGTGTTTGCAGAGGTGATAAGTTTATGTTTATAGGCTGGAGATAAGAACACTGATGCAGCCGGTGGTCAAGCTGATGGTGGCAGACGTTTTAGTAGACGTACGCATATAAGTACGAAACGCTACACTCCTCCTGCACCCCCCGTCCGTAAGAAAGATGGAAATAAGAAAGTGGCGCGTCAAACTGATGATAATCCTGCACCTCCTAAACGGGGTAAAAAGGTGGCGGCTGAGCCAAGTAACCCAAAGCCTCGTCGTCAAGAAAAACACACCTTCATAGGTGGCTTCTCCCCATTTACTCCGCCAACCCCAGCTGCAAGAGAGGCCTTCATGAAGACAATGGCGGAGGCAAAGTAAGTTGACAGAATACTCTGGATACTATTCCATTTAAAAACTATATACTCCATATGATATAATATGGTATAGTCAGGAAATATTGAACTAACGGTATTACCACTTTCCTTCAGATCAAATGCGCCATCCCTCGGGTCAATCAGTTCCGTTGCTTCTTTGGATGATCTGTTCAATTGCACCGGTGTTTGTTCGTATGAGGTAAGTTATAAATCTCACTCCTTTGCATAAATTATGTTTCTTTGTTTTCCTTCTTATTTATGTCTATTTTGTAGGCTGTGGATCGTGTTGTAGGTTGGATAAGAAAGAGGCGTGACAGCAATCCATCTTCAAAATTTGACTTCATCCCTCCAACTTTCTTTATCGATCTGATCCGAAGTTATCCTGCTTTTGAAGCCATGCAAGATAAGTCCGCCTTCACTTTCCCGGTGTCTCTGCGCAGTCAGTTCATGCACCGGCCACAGTGGTTTACGCAAGTAGACTTTCTCTACAGTCTGATTCTGGTTAAAGACAGACACTGGGTTGGTATGATCGTAGATTTGCCTATGTGGGCCATCTATGTGGTGGACGCGAACCAGACATGTCCTCCTATTTCAGTGTTGAAAGATGTCGTCAACCCGATATCGATTATGATGCCGCACATGGTATCGAGGTTCTGTCTAACTTCTCGAGCTCGTGAGTTGAATTACCTTCCGTTCCCCATATCTCGCTTAGACATACCAGTTCTACTTGAACATCCAGGTACTAATCGCCTCTAATTTAAATTTCTGGTTTACCGGACGGCACTATTCCATACGCTTATCGTACTATACTTTCTGAGGCAACTAGTTTACCATTCCACGCAGTATTTATAGTAATCCTTTTCCTGTTGTTAGGGTACGCCGCGGTTGTGGCACTGATCATGTTAGAAATTGCTGCCGTGGGGAAGCCTTTGCTTGATCTGGCTCTGACTGATGAGGAGGTCCGTATTGCAGCGGAGAACTATGCGATCTCTACCCTGTGTATGTTTAAGGTGGTCACCCCTAATCCTGCAGTTTAGTCGTTCTCAGAACTGTACTACTTTATGTTCATTCCTGTTTGATGTAATCCACATTCTGTTGCTGAATTCCCTCCCTCCTACCTCTTTATGTTTTACTCTGTAATCCTTTGTTTCTTCAGACTAACAAACGATGATTTCTTATGTTTAATTTATGATGTACTCAGTCCCGGGTTTCTTTATTCCATCCAATTAACATAGTATATTTTCGGGAGTTAGTGTTTACCCTTTAGAGTACTGATAGTACAACATGTGGAAGGAATGATATGCTCAGTCACTCTCTCTTAAGTCATACCCAAGTTTATGTTCATCTACAAAATCCAATGTGAACTAAACACATTCCATCTATGTTCCATACTGTTTTGTCAATCTTCCGGTACTAACTATTCTATATTTGACGATTGATAAATTAACAGTGGAAGGAGTAATGGTACTGTCAATATGATTAAGGGGTCGGGGAGGGTTTGGGTTTAGTTTTCAAAAATGGTGGGGTTGTTGGTGATTACGTTTGTATCATACAAGTGTGTATTGTATTGGGTTTAGGGTTTAGGGGTGGGGGGTGGGGTGGGGGGTTTGGGTTTAGTTTTCCGTACGGGTTGGTTTGTCAGATATGTGGACATAGTACATAACTGCACTATTAATATTACACCAAAATAAAGGTATACCGGTGTTCTGTACAACAACCACAACATGTCTAGAAGGGGCCTTCCTATTGGGTTTAGGGTTTATGGGGGTGGAGTGGGGTTTGGGTTTAGTTTTCCATACGTGTGTACAGGTATGGGGCTTAACTGTATAGAATTGCTTTTGTCATGGTTATTCGTTTGTCTGCTTATTTCAACTTCACCATATTAACTTTAATGTAGTATAGTCTTATACGAAATGGTATGGTACGTTAGTTCTAAGATTTTTACGTAACCGTGTGGATGTTATGTTTACTATTTCGATGGGTAAGGACATATAGGACTAATTAAAGTATGGTATTGGTAGTAACTGGTATAGTATGGTACATAAGACACACTAAATGCTTCTAAGATATGTGGACATACTACATAACTGCATTACTAATATAACACAAAAGAAAAGGTCTACCGGTGTTCCGTAGAACAACAACAACATGTCTAACCGGGGTCATTGTATTGGGTTTAGGGTTTATGGGGGTGGGGTGGGGGTTTGGGTTTACTTTTCCCTACGGGTTGGTTTGTTGTGCTGAGGTGGAAATGTTAACGTGTACAAAGGTATTGGGTTTAGTGTTGATGAAGGGTTGTTTGGGGTGTTGGGGTTGGATGTTGGATTTATGGGTCTATTTCATGTATGACGATTTATAATATCACGGTATATTGGGTAATCGTAATGTGTATAGGGTTACGGGTGTGAGGGGGGGGGGGCGGGGGTAGGGTTTAGTTTTCAGTAAGGGTGGGGGTGTTGATGAGGTTTTGGTATTATTAAAAGGTGTTATTGTAATGGATTTAGAATTTAGTATGAGTGGGGATGTTGTGTTTAGGATTTCTATTGTTAACGGTTCGAATGTATTAGTAATAGTATAGTACGAAACGCAAATAGTATAGAAAAAACAACCTACAGGCTTAAGGCTTCTAAGGTGTGAGCAAATAGCGGAGAACGGCATTATTAATATTAGACAAAAGAGAAGGTCTGGGGTGTTCCGTACAACAACCACAAGAGTTGTGATTTAAAGGGGTCTGCATAACATAATATGTACATACCAAATAGATAGATATATAACCGTGAAGCATATACCATTCTATTTGGTTAAAACACTGTTTTGCCCCGTTTCCACTTCCTGTACATGCCCGGTCTGTAGACGACACTGGCTACTGCATAATCACCCAGTTCCCAAAATATTTCTTCCAACTGCCTTCTGCTGCCTTCTCCTTAGTTATAGCTTATCATATTGGGTTGCGACAGGATGCCCTGTTGTGTCCCGAACGGCCACAACGTTTGCATTTCCTGTTTGACGAGCTTCCTCCTTTCTACATACCAAAGTTAAACATATATCATTCTTGCGTAAATGTAGAATATATAACGTTCCATATTAATAGGTATTACGACAATATTTACATGTTGTACTTTATCTTTGGTCCATTTGAACAATTTCATATTCCTGATGACTATTCCATAAGCTTAGCTAACTATTCCGTTCTATGATTACAAATTTCATCAATGGTTTAGTAGGTTACCTTGTACTCCCCACGTGATAGGATGCGGACTTTCCTAGGACGCCCAGGTGGGCGGCGTACTGCTGGTGGAAGTAATGGAGCTCTAGTTCCAGATCCGAGTTCTAATCCACCCACAGATGGGACCGGATAGATTCTTCCGATGAAGCCTTCGCGCCATGTTGGTACACGGTAAGCCGGTGCCACCAGCGCATCTGATGGAAATCCAACCCTGGTGGAACAAGCTAGCGCATGCATACAGGGTATCCCTATTAGTTGATACTCACCACATGTGCAAGTACCGGGACCCAATAAAACTGTGAAGCACTCCCCGGCGGGGTCCTGCACTTGGTATTCAAGATCGGCTATATCACGTACAGCCATAGCGGTGGAGAGATCAAAGTTTTCCTCCACGAGTTTCCTGACATTTGGGGTGATAGTTCCTTGCTCCCGGGTTGATTTCGCTCGACGCAATGCGAACCAAGACATAACTGTTGTACGTATGTACTCAAACATCGTAATGAGGGGATATTCACGTGCTTCCTTAAGCACCCCATTCCAGGATTCAGCTATGTTTGAATCCATGATGTTGAACCTATTCCCCCTGAAATGAACCCTAGTCCACTTGTCGAACCCTGTTAACAACAATGATAAGTAGTGGCCAGTTTTATATTTAGTACGTTATTGCATTGAATAGAATGGAAAGAAAGCAATATAGTATAGTATCTTACGATACTATATAGTATCAGATTTAATCGTCACCTATATCAACCAAGTAAGCCGTGCAATTTGGGCTGATTTTCTGAATTTCAATAAACTTCTTATTAAATTCAGTCACGGTGAAAGCTCTTGCAACAGCGGACATAAGGTTGGCTAGTCTGCTACTCTTGTATTTTGCCATCACATTTCTCCACAGATGGACAACACATATGACATGCTGAGCATGGTTGTATACCTGTACAAGTACAAATATTTTATATAGTCAGTTAATGGTACATATAGTATAGTTGCAAAATGGAATGTGCTAACTTTAAAGTTCACTGAAGATTGTACGGATATTTACCTTCCTCAGTCCTGTGGCGATACTTGGATGGCGATCAGAGATGAAAACTAAACCCGGGGTATCGACAACAAAAGTTTGTAGCCTCTGGAAAAACCATTCCCAAGCATCGTCGTTTTCGCTATTAACAACAGCAAACGCAAGGGGAAATATTTGGAAATTCCCATCTTGTGCTGAGGCTGAAAGAAGACACCCACCATACTTCCCTTTAAGCGACGTTCCATCAACAACAATAACTTTCCGCATACACGAATACCCTGCCACCGATGCTCCATAAGCAACAAAACAGTATTGAAACCGTGTTCCACCTTCTTCTTCATCCGTACTTTCCACGTAGCATACGGTTCCTACATTAGAAGACTGAAGGAGTGCCAAATATGGAGGTATCAGTGCATAACTCCCAACCATGGTCCCCATTGCATGCTCCATCGCCATCTCTCTAGCTCTCCAAGCTTTCCAGTATGAAACGTTGACATGAAATTCATCTAGCAATATTTTCCTTATTGCGGCGGCAGTGGGACCCTTCTTAATACCAACAAAACGAGATTGCAATATCTGGCCAATCACGATAGTCGTTGCAAGTTTGTGGTAGTTTCTACGGTCGTCAACGGTGCAAGAGTGAACTAGGTTAGCTTGTCTGACTTGGAAGTTCCCACTGGCATCTAACAACACCGCATACACGCGCCATGGGCATGCATCACTAATGCATTGTGCAAGTAGTATGGAAGGGCTTGAACGAGTTGTCTTGAAATGGAACTTCCGGTTTATAGCATGTATTGCAAGTTTGATTTTGCAGTCGGCTTTGGATTTGAAAACACGACCCACATAAAAGTCATCTCCCTCGTATTGGATGTCGGCCAGAGCCGTGTCAACCCCTACAAAGTCAATGAAACATTCAGGTGCATGTCCATTATTTGTAAAGTATGGAATTAGATACTACATTGCAAATATAGTATAGAAAGTGGGCATTACAAATCCATTCTATCTAATTGCATTCCTTATGATGTAGCTCTACATTTGTATTAACTTAGAAGTTATTTTTTACCTGTTCCCTCCCGATTGTTGAATACAGGTGGAGCATCCCTTCCAAAAAAAGCTGGCGTATTCGGGTTGTTTAGCATCTCGTGGAGTGCTTCATCAAATTTACCCCAGTGTAGACCATCGTCTACTGGTAATTCTTCAGAATGATCTGAACCAGAGTTTGAATCTCCAACTCCACCGTCAGTGTCTGGAATGCCAGCATTTCCAAATAATAGACGTCTCCGGACCGGCCTAGACCCTTCTCCGGTTTCACCAACAACCGGGGGAACAACAGGAACGACCATGTCATCATCTGACTCAGACTCGGATTATGTATCCTCTTCGACAGGACGTTTGTTTTTTTCCCTATCACTCGGGCCTGTCTGACGCCTGGTTGCGCGGGTAGGATCACCTCTTTCTGTGATTACTATTCCACCTGGAGAATGTGGAATAGTAGGGAGTCGTTCTTTAGATCTACCCGCCTTTGTGACAGAATAGTCGGGCACTTCATGTGGAATGGCCTTCGTTTGCGGTTGAGTGAGTGGCATGGTCAGTGGGGTTTCGGATAGTGCAAAGGTATGCCAGTCTTCTTCATCGATTCCATCTACACCATCCTCTGCCATAGGCACCCTCTGTTCTGTCTCGCGCTCCTTAGTAAGTAGCTTCCCTCCATGTGATTGGCGGTAGATAGAGACATATAGAGGAACTTCTTCAATAGATCTCCTCATGTTTAGAAACACACCTATTTCTGTGTCCTCGGTTATGTACTGAGGCATTTCGAGCTCCGCATCTCCAAAGCTCACCCATTCCGGATATTGATATGAAAGCTTGAGCGTAGCATCGGTCGATGATAGTTGATAGCGTTCTCTCACCGAAGTCAATAACTCTGTCATCGTCATCCCGGAGAAAATCCGAATGAAATGTTCTACTTTGGCCGTTATGTCAGGTTCAAATATCCACCGTTGATCGCTATCACGGACCCACGTCCCATGGACAAGTAAGACTTTATCCTGCCCTGTCATCTGTATGTTGGATGTAAAAAAGTACTATCTCAGATCTACATCAAAAGGTCCATTCCATATTGAGACAATAATACATATTAAAGAACATACTGATCATCAACTCCAAATACAGATAAATACAAAGATTAGTTGGTTGTTACTGATGATTACCTGGTCGAATCTGCTGAGCATTAACTCGTTCTCTGCTTTCACCTTAGTGACTGTCTTTTTCTTACTTAACAAGAGATGGACAGACTGTCAAATTATATAGAATGCTAGATATTTTCTGAGGGTGGTCTATTCTCATCCACATATTTACTGAACTCAGTAAATAGCATGCGGTTATTTTCATGAGGACGTGGCTTCTACTCTCTCCTTATGATATGCACAGTGCATGGTGAATATCATCCATTCCTCCTTCCCGCAACGTCATCTCTTTCTCTATCACATCGTCATTTATTTAATTAATTTCCTAAACGTCATTTATCTCTCTCTCACCGAAGACTTGTAAGCGTGGAGGGTAGAACCGGATGAGGTGAGAGACAATTGTTACCCATTTAATTATGTCAAAATCATGTTCATATACTTAATTTCTCTTCCAGACTTAGCTATTTCGCCAATTAGCCCAACTTTTATTTAACATTTCTAATTTGTAAAGAAAAAAAAAACAAGTGAAAGTGGACCCCAAAAACGTGTTTTAGTAACAGAATTTTGATTTGGAGATTCCCTATAACACTGTATTTATAATTGAGTATTATATGATATTTTCTAGGGCTTTCATACTGTTCTGCTTTTACTTTCTTGTTTATTTTTAATTTTGGAATATTTATAATACTTTGTTTTAAGTTTAAAGCCAATTTGAAGGCAAAAGTTATAATGCATAAAGCTCTTTTTATTCAGCTTCGTGATTTTTCAAGCAACATAAATGTCATAGATTGTTAACAAAACATAAATTTCATTGATACATACAATATATAGATAAGTTGAAAATAAGTATGAGGATATAAAATTAGGATTTGCTGTAATTGATCACATTTTGAGATTTATATTAATCGGGCTAATTTATTCCTAGTTTCTTTATGCGCCAAGTATTACTTTCGAATGAAGATTAAGAGAAGGCGAGAAAGAGGGAGTTTGTGCGGGACTTGATGTGGGCAACCATGCTTGACGACAAGTTCTAATCCCTCACTAAAGGACCTGGTCATGGTGAATCAAGGAATCATTACACTAGTCTCAACTCTCAATGTATGTTAGCAAAGCATATTCATGAAATGAAATTACATTTTCCTCTATTCAGAACACTCTGAAATTTTATAAAAGATACAAACTTTTCATTACTAAAACCTGTTGAAAACCGATACATAAGCCAAGCTGTGTTTCAGTTCAGCAACCGAAGTGTATCACCAAAAAGTGTTACAAAACCACTATATGAGCTCTCTCCTCAAATCCTTATTTAGGGAAAAGCAAAAGACTAGTTTCAGTAAAGGACATTTGGGAAGATTAGGCTACAAATTCACAAACCATCTTCTAGAAATGAAACAGAAGACTCTTAAATCGCCCGAGTTTGGTGGTTCTTCAGTGTAAGAGAGACTATATGTGAAGTAGAGAGTAGCAGATAATGGGTCTGTTGGATCAGACCAGAGCCAAAGTTGATGGTCGAGAAAACATCTTTCGTTTTTTTCACCTCATTTGTGGCCATTGGAGGTGAAGAACATGTAGTCCGGATGATCAACTTGCAGACGCTTAAGCCATTTGTCAGCAGCTTGTTGCAAAGACGAGAGCTTTTGGGACTCTTGACCTCTGTTTTGGTTCCACACAGATAGTTTCAGCTTATAAGATGCCAATCCAAAAGTAGCCAAAGGTAGCTTCATGGATGGCTTAGTATCACTACAACCTGCTTCAATACATACACAATACTGAGTAAGAGATCCCGCTAGTTTCTGACATTTCTAGACAAAGAGACACTATCTTGTTCAAATCAAAAACATAAGGTTACTTACTTTGCGGAGGTGGTGTTGAGAGAGAGTGGAAAGTTAGAAAGCAGGCATCGAGATTTTGTAGTGTTGGACCAACTGGTATTCTGTATATTGGATACCTACACACCGACCAATTAAAACCTAACCGTTTCAGGTCCATCCATATATATATTCCAAAAGTAACGATCTCAAGACTCAAGAGGAGACGTACCATGACACAGAGACCCAACTTGATGGAGAAAGGTCGCAGCTCCGGTATGTCATTAGCTCAGGAAACCTTGAGGCGAGATCTGACACCTAATGTTATGAAAACTTTTGTTAAAATGTGAAAAAAAAAAACAATAAAGATAGTTGACTTTGCTTAGGAGAAGGACGGTTTACTTTGTTAGCGAGAGGTTCACGGCCAAAGGGAGGATCATACTCCAAGTACTCAAACAATAACCGTCCCTGAGGGTTGCTGATCTCAGTCTCTCCACTTGACAACGAACCGGTAATAGATTGATCCCCCAGACTAACTCTATTCAGTTCACTGACACTCAAGTCCACCGCATTCTCCATATTCTTAGCATGGTTAGGTAACTTATCAAGCTTACTACTACCTTCACTACTTACATCATTATCTTCAACTGGATTTCTGTTTCAAAAGACAATAATCAAAGATAAAAACAGAAGAGTTTCTTTCATGTAATGAACAGAAACACTTGAAAGAACTAACCTTGCTTTCTTTAATGGGTCTACATACAACTGAATGCCAGATAAGTAAGGCACGTAGTACTGCACAGTGGAGTCGCTCCCATGCATATGTAGGGGAACACCCGCACCGTACGCACTCCACTCTGCAAACGACTCCCACAGATCCTCCAGAACAAAATATGTATTGCACTCCGGTTTAAGTTCACACCTGCTCCCCTGTAAAACGTATTTGCAGCAATAAGCAATGCTTAAAGGATACAATAGAAAGAAAGAAAAAAACACATTTTGCAATGAATTCTAAACTAAAGTTCCCCAATTCAAGTCCAGGTGTGACCAATACTCTTATGAACTTCATTACAATCAGCAATAAATGACATTTCTAACTTATTCTACCAGAAAGATTCTTACAATGGGAAGTAACCGGGGATGGACAAGTGGAGTGGTGTGCTCCAAGAACCGATCCAAGTTTGACCCCTCGCTCTGAACCCGACCCGACCCGGATGATTCAGATGAGCCGGCGCTTACTTCCGACCCGGAAACCACGACCCGATTCTTGCTCCTAGCCTGAGCTTTCCTCAGACGAGGCGGCGGCATCGAAGCAGTCGAAAGCTCCTTATCCACCAACATCCCACCTTCTTCTTCTCGTTGCTGCTTCTCCCTCAGCTGCTGCTGCATCCTCCGCATCGGAGGAGGATTGTAGAACCGATTCTCGCCGCGGATCGCTGATCGGGCGATTGAAACTCCCCCAGAACCCGACATTGTGTTGATTGCAAAATCGATTTCAGATGACGCAAAATCGAACAAACCCAAACAAAAAGCAGTAAAATTTATTTTTCCCCAGAAAAACGTAAATAAGCTTCTTGGTTCTGTCTGCTTGAGTTGGAAAGTGAGTCTAGGGTTTTAGAGATTGGGAAGAAGATGAAGGATTTGGGAATTTCGATTTATATTATTTACCACAAAAGAAGAAAATCATGGACTCTTTTTTTTTTCATTTTGTAGTGGCGTAGACTCATTATTATTAAAATATAGTTGAAAACAGCTGAAAAAAATTAATATTACAGACAGATGTGGCGAAAAGAGGAAGATGGTGGGAAGCCAAGAGATGTGTTTGGTAGCGAATGGTGTTTCGTCCGTTGACCAAGCAGTTCTCCGTTATTGAATATTGGGCCGGGCTTTCTTGATAGACCAAATAGTATTGTTGGTGGATAGTTAAATATTGAATAAATCTACTAGATTCTGACCCGCCCTTAAAAACTTGAATAAATGGCGGGTATATTTTTTGTTTTGATTTTCTTTTTAGAAATTTAATTTTTATCTTTATGCTTTTCTTTATAATCATATTTGTGTATTTTTTGTAATCATATTTTTGTATAAAACTTAATCAAAATCTATTTTATAAAATAATAAAAATTTAAAAGTTAATTCGGCATATGCTCGTTTCTTGTAATGATATGCCCGTATGCCCGTTTTTTGTAATTTTTTTCTAATATGTTAAAGAACTTTAATTTATATGTTTGTGTATAATATTTTTAAAATTATTAGTAAGACGTTTTGATAATTTTATTGAATTTGTGATATTACATAACTATACACTTGTATCGTAGCCATTTCACACATTAATTTTGTACTTTATTCCTAAACAGTGATTTTTTAATAGTAAACTATAGTATAATTTTTATTAATAAAATAGTAATAAAATAGATAAAATTATATGTTTCTCATTCAATTTTCATGATTTGATTTCATATATAATGGTTTATATGAATTTATTATTACTAATTTCTTATGTAATTAAAAATAAGTTTTGTAAATTTTGACCCAATGTAAGAGGTGTATAATTAATAAATTTATTTGATATAAATTTTAATTGTTTGCTTGTGTATCTACATTTAAATGTTACAAATACGCATTATATTTGTGAAAATTATTGTAAACATAATTTTCTAATGAATATAGTTTTTATTATTGAATATGTCAGGGTTTTGAATGATATGCAATATACAATAGAACTTCTATAAATTAATAATATTGAAACTTTGAAATTTTATTAATTTATAGAGATATTAATTTACAAAAAACTTCTTATTTATATTTCTTATTTTAAGATATATTTATTCTAAGAAAATAAAATATTTGATTTTAGTGTATAGAATTAATTGTTATTTTTTGAAATTTGATATTTATATTACTTTTATTATATTATTTGGTGTATATAATATATATTGCATATAACTTAAATGTGATTTTAGATATAAAATCACTAATTATCATCAAAAATATATTAAGTGTTAAATAAATATAAAGATAATTTCATTGTGAATATAAAAACAACAATATAATAATAGGTTCTTACTTATATAAAGTAGGTATACATATAAATGATTAATTTATAATTTTAATGTGACCATATATTTACATAGAATTTTCTTAAAAAATATTATCTTATTATTTTATCGATTTATGTCAAATTTTTAGCCGGTCCAAGTTGAGACCGGTAAAATTTATTAATTTATAAAGATTATTAATTTATCGAGTATTAATTTATAGAGGTTCTACTGTATTTGATAGAAATTTAAAATGTGTAATCAAATTTGAACAAAATCAAGCTATTTCTTGCATTTAATAAGATTTTGAGTTATTAACCTGTTTAATAAAAAAAATAGTTGTACCCACAAAATGAATCGAAATAGACCCGAAAATCAGGGTTGTAAACCAAAAATGTTCATTCAATACTGATTTGATTTTTAGATGCATTAAACTGCCTCAAATGTTCGTGTTATACAAAGACACATTGATAATTGATATTTAGATGCAGTTATTGAGTGACGATTTTGATTTTGATGCTATTCCGATTATTGTGCAAGTAAAGTAGTGGTTACATCCATAATATATATTTTGATGCAGTTAATATTTTTTAAGTATGTATTGTTGAAATAATTGTTGGACATAACTTTTATCAATGGGTCACACTACTGTTTTAATAGAATAGATTGATATTTGAAAGTTTGTTATTTCTTATATATTATATGAAAAGTATTTTAACATATGAGTTATTTCATGTGTCATCACTTGAATCATCTTTAGAATTTTTATAGAAATATTTTTGTTCATCTAAACATTTATTATATTTTTCATTAGACTAACTATAAAATTAAGTAATCTACAAAAAAAAATTTCATTATTTCCTTAAATAAAAAATACAGTATTATATAATATGATTATATATATATATAAATTAATAATTTTTAATACTAAAAATTTAATAAAAATATGTATATTTTCTATCATTCTTGTTTAATTTTGGGATTTTTGCCGATAAGGAACAAAAAAAGCATATCTTTGTCCCCTTACAATAAAAAACCCAAACTTTGTCCCTTTAGAACAAAAAAAAATGAAAAACCTGTTTTGTCCTTTTTAATAAAATAGGTTAATAGTAAGAAGTAAAAAACAAACGGATTCAGTGAAAAATTGCTTCACTTTCTTTGTCTCCGACTCCCGTTTCATAAAATTCAGAGGCGATTCCGCCGTCGACTCCCCCTTTATTTTGTCCGTTCAAGTTCGTCGGAGACGACGATATCGTCGTCACATCTCTCCTTCGTCCTCCTTCTGTCGTCTTTACTCTTTTTGAATCATCGATTACAGAGAATTGAAGGTTAGGGTTTGGAAATCCCCTTTCTGATTTTTTCCGTTTTTGTTTACGTGCATGTAGTATAAAGAGCTTGAATTGTTTAAAAATACAAATCGAATCGCATTTTGATTTTCGTTTGTGGGTTGAGTTGATTGTGAGGTCATCGTAGTTCTTGTTCTATACGATTCTGAGTTATATTTTGTTTGGTATTGAATTTGCTTTGTGTTTTGAATTCGTAATGGACTTAAAAGGCTAATGAGTTGATGTTTTTGATTTCATGTTTTATAGGAATGGATTACCAGTTTCCAAAACGCTTTATTGAAGAAGGAGCTGAGACCAAGATTGATAAGATTAACAACACCTGTAGGCGCACGATTCTGGGGACGCTGAAGGTGGTTCTCAGGGATGAGTATCAAGAAGTTTTGAAAGACCCTGTCTTCGGTCCGATTCTGGCAATCGTAGAGAACAAGCTTATTTACTCAGGAAAGGTTATTCACAGCTTCATATGCAAGCAGCTCAAGGTTTCCAAGCTTCACGAGTTGTGGTTTCTTTTTGCAAAGAGGCCTCTCAGGTTTTCTATGCAAGAGTTTTATGCTGTGACTGGATTGAAGTTCAAAGAAGAACCCGACGTAGACTTCAATAACTGGAAGAGTGATAAGGGGTTCTGGAGCACGGTGCTGAAGGAAAATAAGAAGATCAACTTATTGGTTATAAGGGATGAGCTCCTTAAAGTCTGTAAGGAGTGGACGTATGTAGACAGGGTGCGACTAGTGTATCTGTGTATTATACATCGATTCGTCATTGCGAAGGATTTGAGAGTGTTTATCCCTCACGAGTTCATCCGTTTGGTGATGGATTTTGAGAAAATGAGGATGTATCCTTGGGGTCTTCGCGCCTATGATGAGCTGCTTGCATCAATATTCAAAGCAAGGGAAGATGTGCATCTGAAGAACAGCTATGTATTGGATGGATTCTCATATGTGTTTCAGATATGGATTATGGAGGCAATCCCAGACATCGGTTCTATGGTGGGTAAAAAGATCAAAAACAACTTGACGAAAGTGAGATGTAGAAATTGGAAAGGAAGTGGAAAAGTATCATATCAAGATATCACCAGCCTAGAGTCCAACTTTGATAAGGTAGTTATCTTTCTTATATTAAAGTTGAGTTCAATAATCGAACAACTGAAGCTTATTGTTTCATTTTTTTTTCAGGGAGAGCTGTTCCCGTTTATATCATCTACTGGGAGCTTGGATGCAACTGATAATGCTGAGTTCTTTAGGGAAGATGAGAAGAATGACGAAAGAGTCAATCGCATTGTTGCTCTGATCAGTGCCAAACAAGACTGGAAGCAATTCACTTGGGAAGTTGAGACTCTGCCTCCAAATATGGAGTTATCTGACGCAGAAGAGGATGTCGAAGTTGAAAATGTCACAGAAACACCTGTGGAGGAACCAGCTGTTGTTGAAGAGGAACCAGCTGTTGTTACAAAAAGGGGGAAGCGTAAGCTAATTGATCCTGGTGTCGAGTCTCGAAAGAAACAACTTCTTTGTCAAAGAGCGGCTGAACATAACAGTGTTGTCTCCGGTGATATGAAGACCTTCATTGAAGGTTTGTTCAACTCTTCTTTCAATTCTTTTAAGGAGCTGCTGCAGAAGGACATACAAGAGCGTTTTGACAAGGTCGACAATGAGATGGCTCAACTGAAGGCAACAGTGTCGCAGATTACGGGTCCTTCAGTTGCAGTGGGACGAGACATAGCATCTGAGATTCCCTGTCCTTCTGCAACACTTGGGAAAGAGCAAGAGAAATCATCACAGAGTCCGGGTTCTTCAGGAGCAAAGGGAAAAGGCAAAGGCAAGGCATCTGTGAGTGTTGATCCTCCTCCGCTTCGTCGTAGCCCTCGGCCAGTAAGAAAGGTAACCAAAACATGAAGCTTTGAATTATGTAGGACGAAACATCTTCTGTTGTAAGTGTTTCTGTGGTTTGACTATTTTGTAATGTCCTTGTATTGTGCTATGTTGCATATCGGCTTGTAATGTATCTTTTTGTTTGCTATGAAGTGAACTGATAACTATGACATGTTAGCTTGTCTATTTTGTAATGTAATTTTGTGAATATGTTGACTCTATTTCCTATTAATGTTGTTATGCTTCGCTTTATTTACAGGAAGTTAAAACTGATGACGATGACATGTTTGATTTTTGAAGAATTTGTCACAATCATCGACCTATGTAGATAAGGGGACGCAAGAATTTTTACAAGACGCCGTGGGAAACCTTTCTCAAGCATCACATGTTAAAGGCTTTGATCCCTCACAAAAAATCAAGGACGACGAACCAGCAGAATGGGTTACTCCACTGTCTTCATTCAAGCCTCCGAATTAGAAACCACCTACTCTAAAAGATGAGGAATTACTTGAGGACCGGGTGCATGACATTGATCACTCACTAGTGTTTGTCCCTGAGGATGGATGGGCCAAAATAATTGAGTGGTCCTCAACTTCCAAGTAAGTTTATATTGTTTCTCAAAACGTTAGAATAGTATCATTTTTAACTGAATTTTGCATTGCAGTGAACTGAAAATTGGACCTTCTATGTTAACAAGTGTGTTAGCAGCACGCGTCATGGGACCTACAGAATGGCTTTTGAATCACGTAAGTCTAAATGTGTTCCTTAATATTTTCAGTACATGAGTTACAATCTATTATAAAACTTTCAGGAAATTGATGCTATGATATACTTATTCACTGAGAGGACTACTTTGCGACGATGGGAACCAACAAAAGTAGCATTCATGAGCTGCATGTTCAGTAATCAAATGAAGACCTCTTTCGATGAGTTTCGGAAGGACAAGAAGAAATTCAAAGTATCTGAATTGCTTCACCGGTACGGCATTGGTGAACTTCCACCACACGGACGAACAGGACTGACGTGGGATCTTGACGTCACACGCATGTATGTGCCTCTAAATGTTGGTAAACACTGGATCTCTATGTGTGTCAACTTTGTTTCTCTGTCGATAGAGGTCTTTGACTGTGAGGGATTGAAATACAACAAGGAAGTAGAGCCATTTGCCATTCTCATCCCTAGGATTGTCAAATATGTTCACTCATCAAAGAATCGGCAGCAACTCAAGGTCAAGCAATATACTGTCAGTTACGCCCCAATGCCCTACTTATTAAACAAGAGTAGCAGTGATTGTGGAGTGTATGCCTTGAAGCACATTGAATGTCATCTTCTAGGTTTGGATTTCTCCCTGGTGAATGACAACAACATTCGAGAAGCGCGCCAAAAGATTGTTTACGACCTATGGGAAGCTGCCAATGATCCTGAGCTTATTTTGAGAATGGCACAATACACTCCTCTAAAGACGATCACAAATCCTCTAGTGGAACTTGATTGAAGTTCTTTCGTTTATTACTTGTTAAGGAAATAGGTTGTTATTGGCTCTCTTATTTGACTCTTGAATTTGATTCTTGTAGTTACTCTTTAGTTTTACTTTATTTGAAACATCTAGTTGTTCGATTTATGTGTTGTGACAATGCTTATTAACCCCTAAATATTCCCTAAATGAGTGGTATGCGAAGACAATCCTTATCAACCCCTAAATATTCCCTATTTGACACTAAAGTAAGACAATCCATTTGAAACCTTATTTATGCTCTAAATTCCACTAAAGAATGACAATCTTTATCAACCCCTAAATATTCCCTATTTGACATTAAAGTAAGACAAACCATTTCAACCCCTATCTATGCCCTAAATGCCACTAAAGAATGACAAACATTATTCAACCCCTATGTATGCCCTAAATGCTACTGAAGTATGACAAACGATCTCAACCCATTGAATCCACACAAACCTTTTAAATCAGAAAAAGATCTTACTAATCAAGACAAATCTTAATAATCAAAACACATACAACTTTACCCTAACTTCCAACCCGAGTGGAAGATTGTTTGACCTAAAAAAATCTTATATAAGACCATCAAATGACCTGAAACACTATATATTCCATCGTTTGTTTCTCCTACATCTCGAAAAAAACATCTCGTTCCTTCTCAACAAAGAATGACGAACATGAATTACAATGAAGGGATCCCTTCCAGATGCTGGTGTGGGAAGGGGATTGTCACATATGTTTCAAAAACAGAAGAGAACCCATATCGACGGTTCTTCAGATGCGAGATTGGGATACAGGTAAATCTGTAATTACTTATTCATCATTATTCAATATGATCAGAGAATGAACATATGTGAGATTGACTTGTTTTTGTGTTTTCAAACAGAGAAAGAACGAAATCCATCTTTTTAAGTGGGTAGACGAGGCTCTGTTAGATGAGATTCAGAGGATGGATGAGCATCAGACGAGAATTGGCGAGGAAATTGAAGATCTGAGAAGTTCCATGAAGAAGACAGTTGAGGAGGAAGTTATGAAACATAAGAATTCGATTGATGTAGGTTGTTTAGGATCCATTCTCACTATTTTATGTCTCTGGTCCAAACGTGATTGATAATGTAATGGTTCTCTGGTTAATGTTAAAATAAAACTTCTATATAATTCTAATGTTTAGACCTAAACGATTTCCAGTTGGATCATTTGACATGAACAAACTGAAACATAACTTCCAATCATCATCTGAAGAAGAAAACACATAGTCTATTAGATCTAAAATTCAACATGAAAATTCTGAAACATAACTTGCATAAAACATGAAGAACACATAGTCTCTCAATCATAACTTGCATAAAACGAAATAAAAAGAAAAACATAGTCTCTGAAACATAACTTGCATTGAACAAATTGAGAATCTTATATTGCTAAATCACATGTTCTCCTGTTGTGACCTTCAATCCCACATCGACTACATTTCCGAACTGTAGAGCGTTGAGTTCCTTGTGACGAACGGATCTTATCTTCGGCTGTCTCGTATCTGCGTTTCTTTCTCCTACCCGCAGCTCGTATACTCTCTGGAGGAAGCATTTTTGACTTCTCCACATGAGATGGGAGTTTCCATGCATCTTCGGGGACGCTAATAGGATTTATGCTTTCTTCATAAGCCGAGCGCCATGAGGCAGTAGTGTACATGTCGTCTGTGAGTGTGTGTGGTCTTATTCCAACACTGAAGCCTGCTTTTATGGCGTGCCTGCATGGGATTTTCATCAGATCGAATTTCCCACATGAACACGTGCGTCTGACCAAGTCTACCGAGCAGTCGAAAGTGTCACCTTGAACTAAAAACCTATGATCGCTAACGGGAAACACCTTAAATGTCTTACCCTTCTCAATCCTTCTGTCAATCTTCTTCTCCACAGCAATGGTTAGTGGCTTCGAATGCTTAGAACTTAAAGTTCTACGTTTAAAAAACCATCGAGTCATCATTTCCCTAATGCTGTCCAACAAAGGTATCACTGGAAACTCTCTAGGCGTACGCAAAGCTGCATTTATCGACTCCGCAGGGTTAGTAGTCCTAATATCATATCTGTAACCCGGAAACTGACAACGAGCCCACTTCCTCACATCGGCATCTATGAGATACTGTCCAATTTCAGGACTAATAGCGAAAATAGCAGTGAAGACCTTACGAAAATCAGCAGCTCGATAAGCTTTAGAAGCCTTAGCAACCAAACCAGCCACACCTTTCCCGCTGAAATATGTTACAACATTATTCAGCAAGTGGTGAATGCAAATTCCATGATGAGCTTGCGGGTACACTCTCGCAATAGCTTTAGCAATTGAGGAATTCCTATCAGACACAAAAACTAAACTATGGTCGTCAGCAATGACCATATTAAGTTGTCTCATAAACCAGTTCCAGGCGAGGTCATTCTCTGAGTCGACAACTCCAAAGGCAATAGGATATAAACTCGAGTTTCCATCTAATGCTGTAGCAACTAGTAATACTCCTTTGTATTTGCTCTTCAAAAAAGTCCCATCCACCACAATAACTTTTCTAATTGCAGCATAGAAACCGCGAACACTCTGACCAAACGAGATGAAGAGGTATTTGAATCTCCCTTTTGTATCCCTTTCATAAAATGTGTGTGACCCTGGATTAGCTTCCTTCATTATATGCAAGTATTTAGGAATTTTTTCATAACCTTTCTCCGGAATACCTTTAACTGCGTTGATTGCATATTCACGTGCATCCCACGCCAAAGAATAGGATATCTCAACTCCATATACCATACGCATATACTGGATTATATCATCCGATCTCGGTCCTTCTTTAGCAGTTTCATACTTATGCATGATCAGAGTACCCACTGTTTTTGCTGAAACTGTCCTAACAGAACCCTTCCTATTGGAGGCAGCACATGAATGATCAGGTACATACTTTTTGATGATAAAATACGATGAGCCTGTTAAACCTTCTGCACGAACACGCCATGTGCAGTCATCATCTGAGCAACGAATGTACCATACTTTTTTATCCGATCTGACAACCACGTAGTCGAAATTATTTTTCATTGCACATATTTCGAATGCTGCCTTCAAAAGTGTTTTGGAAGTAAATGATTGACCCTTCTTCACAACATCCACCAAAGAAAAGCGAACACCATCTTCATTGATCTTTTCTTTGTCACACTTTTTGTCATCTTCACTGTCAGGTACCTCAACATCTTGTTCTGAATCCATATCACTTGAATCGTCAGACTCCATAAGCGCTTCCTCTCTGTTAGGCGACTCACTACCTTCTTCCGCTATGTTAGAGGCTTGAGTACTCACACACAACTGCGTCGAAGCTTTGTTCTTTACATATGTAAGAAAATTTCGAACTTGTCTTTCACTGGTGATGATAACAGGGGGTGAGTAGATGCTATTGATCAAATCGGAAGGTAAATAACTCAGCTCTATATTGACCATGTTTACATCAATTCCAAAGTTTTCACACACCATAGCCTTTAGGTTTTCAAAGCTTGAACTTGTGTCCAAAGTAAGTAACCTGCCTCCTTTTTCTTCATCAACAAGAAATCCCCATCCATTGTTCATCGACGATTTCCACAAACCACATGAAGCATATATGTTAATCTTCATATTTTAGAATGACAAAAGTTTGAAAGAACTAAAAAATGAAGAAAACTTCCACGTTGAATTTCAGAAATCGTGGTATGTTGAAGAAGAAAACAAGATTTTAGGAAAGACAATTAAAAAAGGAAATTCAAAACATTTAAAAGATTTTCTGAATATTTCCTAACCGTTTTTGGCTAGATTTCCGGATTTTGTAATTTTATTAGGTAGAATTTGCATTCTATCTATTTAGAAATTAGAAGACCTGGTAGAATACTGTATACCACCGGTGTAGACAAAAATACAATCCGAATAATGCATTTCCTACCTTAGTAGGTTAATTAGTTTTTGTAGCGCATCAAATCTACCAGTTACGTAGAGCATAGAGGGAATGAGGAATTTATATTCTTCTCCAGTAGTTGTTTATGTTTTCGGTGTATTGTGCATGCTACGACTAGTAGATCACTATGTCTTTGTTAGATTATATATTCTAAACCTCTGTAGATGGTAGATCTGATTTTCTAACCCCTTTACCCCATTTTTGAAATTATTATTCAAACATTTTTTGAATCCAAATTTATTTTTCTTATATGCAGTTGCTTATCTACATCTAATATACAATTTTTTCAGAATTTTTTGCCTTCTAAAAAAATTAATAGGATTTTTTATATACAAAAAGGGTAGTGAATGTCCAAAAGTGACAAAAGTTTATTTTGTTCTAAGGGGACAATACCTTAGTTTACTTGTTCTATTTTCCCAATTTTCCCTTTAATTTTCTATTATTAAAATAAATTAAACAATCGCATTAACCATATAACAAAATTTAGATTTTTCCGTATATGTTATATTTTGATTTTTTAAAATAAATATAAATTACTAAATCTGTTAAAAATATTACATTGAAATTTTTATGATCATGTTTTAAGTTATTTTTATAGCAATATACAAATGATCATAAAATTATATGAGTAGAAAGTTTCATTTAATTGATGTTCATAAATATATATAATATCATTTAAATTAAACTATATACCATATAAATATATAAATATTTTAATTTTTAAATTTTAGCAATATGTATCATACTTGAATTGATAAAAACTAAATATTTTTACCTTTTCGTAAAAATATTTAGTTTTATTAAAAATTAATATTTTTTACAAAAAAATTATATTTAAAAAAAAAATTAATTTGCTCAAAACATTAAAATATATTTATCATTAAACATTTTTTATTTAATAATTTTTTTATAAAACATCTCACTCCGTTTATAGCGTGGATTGTTACCTATTATTTATTATATTGAAAGCATGGGAGAAAATATTTTCTTTTAAAAACCCTCTATATTAACCAGAAAGGTATAATTTGTATGCTAATTATTAGGAGCTAGTTAACTAAAAACCGAAAAATTCTAGAGAGAGAAAACAAAACAAATCTGATGTTGATGAAAGATCTTTTTTTAAGCCATGTGAATAATCTCCACTAAACAAAATGTTAACTAAGTATCTGAAAGTTTGATTTTACTAAAGTTGCAGTTGAGAGTTTAGAACAAATCTACTAATAGTTGAAAGTTTGTTTTATCAATTGCATGGAAATAATAATATATTTTTTTGTTGAACTTGAATCTTTATTAACCATAAAGGTATAATTTTCTTGCTAATTATTATGTTAGTTAGCTAAAACGGAAAAAATTCTAGAGAGAAAATAATACAAATATAATGTTGATGAAATATCTTTTCTTAAGCAATGTTAATAATCTCCACTAAACAAAATGAAATCTTAATCACTTTGATTTTTGAATCAATACAATACTAAAAGGAGGATAATCTGATCAGTGAGAGTGTCCACGTCAGCATTAAAAATCGACCAATCGGGTTGCATGTTTCTTCCACGTCAGCCCAGCTTTAGTCATTTTTTTTTGGAGACGAAATATAAATGTCAATGGCTCACGAGCCCGTTTGCTTTGCCTTCTTCGTTTCACCTTCCACGTCTGAGAGTGGAGAGATTCGACGTTTTCCTTTTTCATTTCTCCAAACCCCAATTTTCTAATTGGATTCGTGAAACCCTTTGCTCTCATTCTCCAAACCTTTTCTCAGATCTAAGGTGAACGATGGTAAATTCATAAATCTTATCTCTTTGTTTCTGTTTAACCTTGAATTCTTCATCATTATTATCGCTGGACGCTCGTGGAAAATCATTGTGGTGATATTGAATCAAATCCTTTTTTTTCTATCTGTCACCTCTTCTGTGGTTATAACAGAGAGAGAGAGAGATTGATCTAAATATGTGATTATGTGAAAGCAATTGAGAGAATGTTTCTTTTTGATTCCAACTCCAAGTGGGTTCCTTTTTTTAATTTTGTTATCTGACGTTATTTTTAGGTTACACACAGGCTACGCCAATGGTTGCAGGTGCTGCAGTAGCTGCTGCTGCTATATAGCTGGTAGATATGGTATACTCGCTTGGCAAGCCTTCAAGGCCAGGCCCATCGTGCCTAGAATGCGCATGTTTTATGAAGGTGGTTTCCAAGCTGCCCTGACACGGTGTGAAGCTGCTCTCATCCTTGGAGTCAGGTCTATCTTTACTTCTTTTTTTAGTTTGCACCTCGATTTGAAAAATGGTATTAAGATCATTTCATCAAGGCTGATATCAGCTAGATTTAGTTTGTAGTTTAATAAATCTTATCCTACAAGTTACTCTATGCTAAAGTAGTTGTTCTCTGGTGGCTTGGCTGAGTTTTTGTTTGTGGTGTTTGACCATAATGACATGGAGAGAGTGGTGGCAGAGAAGGTGAAAGAAGCGCACAGGAGAGTGATGGTTGCAAACCACCCGGACGCTGGAGGCAGTCACTATCTCGCTTCTTAGATCAATGAGGCCAAAGATGTTATCTAGGGCTATTTAGATCCCCTTTTAATGGCGACGACTTGAGTGGATTCTTTGTATTGACGAGGAACAAACAATTGAGGTTGAGGGAAGAACTTCGTATAGAGCAGCCTGTGTACGGATCTAGAGGGTATGTATTCTTACGTGCGACATTTTTCTCATTTTCCTGTTGAAAAACTGATTCCTGATTAGCATGAATCGATAATTTTTTTTTTTGGGAATTTTGTGGTCAGTTAAGAATGTATAGGGTTACTGTCTTTTTAATCGATTATGCTTTTTCTGTGGAAATGATTCTTGGCAAAAAGTGTTATCTTATTGATGTGCATGTTTTTGAAGATAGATAGTAGTATAAAGGGAAGAATGGAACGGTATTAGTTATTATGGATGTTGTGTAGAGTCATAAGAGTTGTAGTAAAAAATGAAAGGGAAAGGCTGTGGTTGAGTGTGGGGATCTTTTGGGGTTTGATAATTGAAGGGCCATGTTTGGGAGCGGGGTGGGCTCAAAGAAACAAAGAATGATGTAATCAAATCTCTACAACTTGGCAGTTGGCACCGGAGCAGCCAGCTTTCCTCCTTATGGCGGATTCCCTGTGGTTCGCCTCCGGGAGGCCTTTGTCGTCTTTGCCGGTCCAATGCAAGTGGAGATTGCACTGCAGAGGGACAGGCAGAATATGGATAGGAGATACGTCAAAGTTTTCCGCTGCTATAAGCATGATTACTACCACGCCGTTGCCGCTAAGGAGGAGGGAGCATACGAGGTCCATGTAAGCCCACCTCGCGCGGGACCGTATAGAGCAAAGAGTTGTAGAGAGAAAGAGAAGCTCGAGTACACTGAGGTTTCAAGATGCGAGGCCTCCCGTACTCTGCCAACAAGCCTCAAATCATTGAGTTTTTCAGCGGGTACAAGGTTGTTGAAGGAAGGGTACATGTTGTGTGTCGACCTGATGGTAAAGCCACTGGAGAGGCCTTTGTGGAGTTTGAGATAGCTAAGGAGGCAAGGAGTGCGATGGCTAAGGACAAAATGTCCATTGGGCCAAGGTATGTGGAACTTTTTCCAACTACTCGTGAAGAGGCTCGTAGAGCAAGGTCTAGGCAATGATGACTTTGTCCTTCACTATGATTGTATCATTATATATGATATATATATATATATATATATATATATATATATATATATATATATCCTGTGGACTAATTTTGCAATGTAAAAAACCCAAAATGTTCATATGTGGAATAAAAAGACCTTGAGATATTGTTTTCGGCTATCTCTAAGGGTTGATTTAGAAGAAAATTAATGGTATTTTTTAATACATATCCGTCATCTTAGTATAATTACAAATTTTAACGCACCAGCTTGAAATCATTTGAGAGAGCTCGGCAAATCCAATGACTCTGGCTCTGCTTTTTTATTCTGTCATATTGAGAGTTTGATGCAATCGCCCCACAAGGAAACTCTTTTGTCTCTTCATTTGAATGTGCTAACAATTCGGTTTTATCCAAATCGCGGTTATCCAAATATGTAAATAGTATGAATCAATGATCAGATCAGTGTTAAAATATCGGAATAAGATGTCGAAGTCCCAAGGACAAAAGACAGTAGGCTATAAATAGTAACCAAGGGAATGAGTGAGAATAATAAATTCCTTATTATTCCTTACAATTTAGACCATTTACATATACCGTAAAGTTAATAACTAAATAAACTAATAAATATCAAAATTTAAATAGAATTTCTTACTAAATTAATAACTATATAAACTAATAAATATTAAAAGGTTCAACATAATAAATTTATTGAGTTTTCATTATATGTTTTTACACCACCACATATTCCAATTACGGATTAAACATATGATAATACTTTGGGTAAGTTATAGTCGTTTTCTCTTAATTATGATGGAAAAACATTTAGAGAAAATAGTAAATAATTTAAGTTACAATAAAAATAAAGAAGTTAAATATATATGTTTTTGTCAATCAAATATATATATATATATATATATATATCTAACTTGATTAAACGAAGTAAAAAAATAATTGGTGTGCAAGAAGCATCGGTGGGGCAAAAAAAAAATGAAATAAACCAAAACAGACCAACCCAGCTGAATCCAATCCGACCCACCCCAAACCAAAACATATGTCCCAACCATTTGATTAAAAATTTTATCAACCAAAATAGTAATATAAAATTTTGACAAAAAAAAATAGTAATATAAAATTATATGATTACATTTTCTACATTTTTATTATGACGTTTGGCTTTACTTTGAATATGAAAAAAAATAATTTAGAGTCAAATGATGATTTATTTTATATTGTATAAATAGTATTTTCTAATCAAATTCGACTGAGTTGAAAAAACATAAACAAAACCGAACAAAACACAAACCAAATCAAACTAAAATCTAATTAACCTAATCGAAAATAAACCAAACCAAAGTCAAACATAATCAAACCAAATGTAAACAAAACTAATTTTAGTTGACTTTAATTAAAAAATAAACCCAAATAAACTAACCGAATTGAATCTAAATCAAACCCAAATTTAAATCGAAATCAGAACTCTAGCAAGAAGTTGACTGTCCACGTAGGCGAAAATAATCGGCCAATGAGAAACTATATTTTTCCCATGTCACCTCTTCTATTTGTTTTTACAAAATGATCCTTTAACTTTTTACTTAAACAATTATACCGAAAATATTTTTTTAGTGAAACATATTATTTATATAAATATAATTATATTTTTTATTTACATAATACTCCCTCCGTTTTATAATGTAAGTAGTTTTGGCTAAAAGCACAAAGATTAAGAAAATTATTATGTTTTAAAAAGTATTGTATATTAAATAGGTTAGATATAACTTAACCAATCAAAAATAAGTTTATTTAATTTGATTGGTCACACTATACTCAATAAATGTAAAAGTTACCTAGAAATATGAAAACTACTTACATTTTGAAACAAAAAAATTTCCCTAAAACTACTTACAATATGAAACGGAGGGAGTAGTTTGTAAAGAAATATTTTGTGTAAATAATATCATAATTTTATAAAATACTAAAATAAATTAGGCTGGTTTTCAAATTTCACAAAAAAAAATATTATTTGTAAACTTTGAAAAGAATATATCAAGAATATTCCTTTTTAGGAGAGAAAATAGAAAAATACATCGGAGACAAATTCATCTCTATTATGAAATTCCTCTATTTTAGAGAAAAAATAGAGGAATACATTGGAGATGATCTAAGGCATGGCCGACGTAAATGATCGACGTTGAGATTTCAGCTTTTCTGATTCTTACTATTCTAATGTGTCAATATAATTTGAATATTCTCTTTGTTTTATAAGTATTTTTTTGTCTCACTATATAAATTGTTTTTATATTTCAATGTAACTTTATATTTATTGGATATTGTGTGGCCAATTAAATTATGTAAATTACTGTGTAATTGATTAAATTTATATATTAAATGATAGTTTTCTAAAGTAATAACTTTTAAATATTATTACAGATTTTAATTAAAACTGATTACATTTTGAAAAGCTAGAGTAATCTATAAACTAACTCTTTATAGATACGAGGACAAAACTGTAAAGTGGTCTCACCTTGAATTTCTCTCATTATGTGCATCCCTAATTAGAAAAAGATAATCAACAACTAATATTATGTTACTTTCAGTATATTATAAATGGTCGAACCGTAAACCAATTAAGGATGATGTAAAGAAGACATAAAGATGTATTTCCACTTATCACAAATATAGAATCAATTGACAACAACTTAATTATGTTCAATAGGACAACAAAGAAGAGTTTCCATACCTTCTAATATTATAATATCTCACTATATTAGTGGCTAAATCAGTTTTTTCTAGCACAAATACTCGCCACATTCTTAGAGTTTAAGCTTTTATATCTGATGATATTAGTAGTTTGATCAAAAAAAAAAAAAAAACGGTCGAACTATACATTATAATTGGAGATAGAAAACAAACAAAAATCAACCGAAGACTTTTAAGGAATATGAACCAAAAATTGGAAATATCAATTATCTGCAATTAAAGAATAAGGCAATAAAATTGTAAAAAAACAAAATCAAACAAAGAATATACCCAGAAAGAAAGATTTTGTAAAATAAAATCATAATATAATTTTCATAATTGATAGTGCTCAGTTACACTAAAAAGTCTAAATTTACAACATACACAGATTTATTTACATCTTTAATCCTATTATCTAATTAAAATGATTCTAAAAAAAGTGCCAGCATGAAGAGTTAGAAAATATACAATAAAATATAATACATAACGTTAAAAATACATTATCATTGATCACTAAAAAATCATGTTAGTAGTAATAAAAATAAAATGACAACACATTTATTAAAATCATAGAACGGCACGCAACAATGTGTTATTAAATATACAAACTACAAATTAAATATGCTCAACGCAAACTCACATAAAATTGAGACATCATATTTGGATATATTTAAATAAATAATTTTTAAATATATTATATTCTTGATAATTTTAAAATTACTTAAAAAGAAACTAAATTATAAAAATTAATATACAAATAAAACTAAAGCAATATTTTGTAAAGTCAAAATAATAAATGAATAAAAAATATATTATGTTAATAAAATATATTTTAGATTTTAAAGACTTCTAATTCATGTAATATTACAAAATTCAAAATTTGTTTATTACAATTAATATTTTACCATTAGAAATATTAAAATAATATTCTAGATCGATATTCAATTGTCAGTTTTCAACTATTAAACATAAAAAAATATTATTACGTACGCTTTTTTTTAGAGAGGGTTTTATTCGAGATGAGATTCCGATCTATTAAACTAAGATAATTTATGTTCTATACGTAATTATATTGTTTTTACATAACTCTAAAATCTCGGACTTTATTCTTAATATTTTATTAGCTAATTGTATTGCTGATAATAGAAATGCTTACTTCAAACTTTAAATAAAAAAAAATCAAATTTAAAAATTACTTATATATAATTTAATATACAAAAATTCACATACAAATAAAAATGATAAATGTAATAAATTTAAATATATTATCCGCGCGTAGCGCGGAGAAATGATCTAGTTTGCTTAAATGTTAATTAACTTGCTTTCATAATGAGTCTCATAATAACCAATCTTGCTTCTTGTCAATTCAAGTAGGAATATCCACGCTATTTTATTTCAGGTATTGACTATGGTGGATAATAGTTTCAGTTTATTCCCGCCAATCATTGAGTTGAGTTGGAGAATCCCACAAAACCAATCATCTCTCCGTGCAGTTAAATGACTTAAATGCAATAAAGATCTCGCATCAAAAGCTTATGTATTTCATCTGCACGATTTGAAGTAAACTCATATGTTTTATGCACATGAAAAACTAACTACGTTATTAGTAAACGCTGATGGTGCATTAGTTCCCAGGGACTCAATTGACAAACACATGATTAAAAAAAAGTCAATGGTAAGCTTAAGTCAATTATACATTTTAAGTTTCTCTGAATCATTTTTAATTAGGAGTTAGTCAGCTGAAATTCAAAGAATTCTTGAGAGAAAAGCAAAACAAATCTCATGTTGATGAAAAATCTTTTTTTTTTAACAATATGAATAATCTCCACTAAACAAAATGTTCACTAAGTAGCTTAAAGTTTCAATTTTTAGTTAAGTTGTAGTTGAAAGTTTTAAACAAAAATATTTATATTTGAAAGTTTGTTATATTAAAAGGATGAAAGAAAATAATTATTTTTCCTGTTGAACCCGAATCTTTATTAACCAAAATGTATAACTTGTTTGCTAATTATTAGTATCTAGTTAGCTTAAAAACTAGAGAGAGAAAACAAAACAAATATGGAGTTGATGAAAGATCTTTTCTTAAGCCATGTGAATAATCTCCACCGAACAAAATATTCATTAAGTAACTGAAAGTTTATATTTTTATTAAAGTTGTAGTAGAGAGTTTTGAATAAATCTACTGATATTTGAAAGCTTGTTATATCGAAAGCATGGGGAAAATAATTATTTTCTGTTGATCCTGAATCTTTATCAACTATAAAATACAATTTGTTTGCTAATTGTTATGCGTTAGTTATCTAAAACTCAGAGAACTTTAGAGAGAGAGAGAAAACAAAACAAATTTGATGTGGATGAAAGATCATTTCTTAAGCCATGTGAATTATCTCCACTAAATAAAATGTTCACTAAGTAGCTGAAATTTTTGATTTTGTACTGAAGTTATAATTGATAGTTTTGAAAAAAATCTATTTATTTTTGAAAGTTTGTTATACCGAAAAGCATAGAACAAAATCATTAGTTTTCCTGTTGAACCGAATCTTTATCAACCATAAAAATATAATTTGTTTTCTAACCGTTAAAGAGTTAGTTAGCTAAAAACCAAAGAATTCTAGAGAGAAAAAACAAAATTAATACGATGTTGATGAAAGATTTTTTCTTTATCCATGTGAATAATTTCCACTAAACAAAATGTTCACTAAGTAATTGAAAGTTAAGGTTTTTACTAAATTTTCGTTGAGAGTTTTGAATAAATCTACTAATATTTGAAAGTTTGTTATATTGAAAGCATAGAAGAAAATAATTACTTTTCATATTAAACCTGAATCTTTATCAACCATAAAAATATATATTTTTCTAACCGTTAAGGAGTTAGTTAGCTAAAAACCAAAGAATTCTAGAGAGAGAAAACAAAACAAAGCTGATATAGATGAAAGATCTTTTCTTAAGCCATGTGAATAATCTCCACTGAACAAAATGTTAATCGGTTACACATGAATGAAGAAATGAACCTGTACAGATATATGAATCTCACAAGCTTCAAATAACAGGTAAAAAATTCTACACACTGATATTTTTTTATTTTGGGGAATAAAGAAAAAGAATGTGACCTTTTCTGCTAACTTAACAAAACAAATATGAATCATGGGGCCATGAGCAGCTTCTTTTTTTCTCAGATGAAGTTTGGTTTCATAAGGCCTCAGCTCTGCCATAAGAACTTTCATAACTCCTCAGCTCATAGCAGGGTTCAGGGACCACGGACTCTGAAGAACCATCCACATATAAGCATCTCCAAGAATCATCATCAGGAGAACCAGAGTTAGTCATCGACAGAGAGATATTCGACAGCGCAACCGAAGTGAAAGGAGACTCTTCGGTTCCAAAGAAATCTCCAGCGATGCTTATGTTCTCTCCAACAATGTCATGTAACCTGATGTGACTCACGAGCGGGAAAGCATTTTCATCGAAACCTGAATCAGGGTGAGTTCCAAAGCTACCATTGGCTATAAACGCAGTACCAACGTTAACCATATGGATGTTGGAAACATCAATCTCTTTAATGTAACCTCCTCTTCCTTTCGTTGTCCTAAAAGCAATCCCCGATAAAGAGTTGTGCATGTAAGCGTCGAGGACCACGACATCAGATATGCCACCAGACATTTCACTGCCAAAGGAAATAGAGGAACCAGAAGCTGCTCTGAGGTGAACACCTCGTATCTGGACATTAGCAGTAGGTCTTGCGTACGAGATACCGTATTCGTCCCAACCACTTTTTAGTGAAATGGCGTCATACCCCATGTTGATGGTAGAGTCTTGGATGCACACATTATCAGAAGAATCTTGAATGAAGAACAAATAAAAACATACTAAGATTTAATTTCGAAAAGCAGACAAACAAGTTAAGCCAAGCCATAACAGAACAACTAACCAGGGACAATGCCTACGGTGTAAGGAGATTCTGGAGAAGTATTAGCTGTTACTCTATGAATGTATACATGACTGCACAATATCACTGACCAGAGTCAACATTTTACAAAAAAAAACTAAAATAATAATAATAAATAAGGGAATCTTCAGACACAATCTTTACCTGCAGTAAACGGAATGGATAGTATACTCAGGAGCATTCAAGAACGTAATATTAGAGACAATGACATTTTCTGAAGAGACAAACTCGACGAGATGCGGTCGACTGTACTTTAAGGAATGAGAATTAAACCGATCCCACCAAAACAGGCCTTGACCATCTATAGTACCGTTATCACCTATGAGAACACATGGAGACGTAACGTGTGAGTTGTTATCTAGCAGTTAACAAAAAAATTTGACATGAAAGAGGATCAAATCATATATAAACCTGTAACTACTACATCATGTAACATATAGCCGTTAATCAAGCTCATGTATCTCTTCCCCGGTAGATCAATGCCTCGTCCATATGATGGTAACGGATCCGCGACTTGCCAATGCGATGGATCCTACATAACACAGTTTTTATCTGAGGTAAAGCAACAGACTCTGATTCAAACCATCACAAACACACACAAACCTGAGAGGCGAGAATGACGGCGTCTTTCTCGAGGAAGAGAGTGAGGTGACTGGTGAGATTGAAACTCCCGGTGAGCCACCGTCCGGGAGGAACATAGAGCTGAGCGCCGCCTTTATCCGCGAAAGACTTGAGATAGAAGACAGCATTCTGAAACGCGAGCGTGTTCAGCGTTTTACCATCACCTACCGCACCAAACTCCAGAATTGAGACACTGTGTGGTCTCGAGCTCGGTCTCCGACCAAGATCGCATACGTTTCCAGCGCCGTTGCTCTGAACCAGACAGCTCAATGCCAGCAGCAAAACTAATGCCACCTGGCAAAACACTAAAAGAACATATATCAAATGGGCACAGCCTGATGTCAAAATTCAGATCGGATCAATCGAATTGGTGGAAACATAGCGAACTCGAGGAGGCAACGATTGATGGATTAGATTTTTTTAAGCTTTGACTAAAAACATTTCATTCAATCGGAATAGACCAATCACGGACAAGACAGGGGTCACGGGGAAGAAGGACAAGGGACTTAAAGAAGTAAACATAATAAGAACACGTACTTACTGGCATCTTTATTTGTAATAGCAAAAAAAGCTGTCAGAAAACGAACAGATAAAAAAAGCTAGGAATTTAACGCGCCAAATGCAACCTCCTGATCGTGAGAAAGAAACAGAAGGAGAGCCAAGAAGAAGAAGAAGAAGAGTTATGACGACCACAGAGACGAGAGAATTTTCTTGATTTTTTTTTTGATTGAGCAAAGAGTATAAATGATAAATGGAAAAAGAGGAATTATTAATTTTTATAGTATGATATAATTCAGTTGAAAAAAGTATAAGCAAATAAGGTAGGAAAAGATTAACGCCAAAATGACAGCCTTTTTTATGCGTATAACATCATTGGGGATATGAAGAAAAGATGAAGGAGAATAGAAATATGACAGGTGGTAAAAATATATAATATAGAAGGAAGTAAATTTATTTTTGAAAAAGACTAATTTTAGCTAATTTTTATCATTAGTATCCACTAATAAGCAATTAATACCTGCTTGGCTACTAAACAGTTTTAAGAATAAACGTAACGTATTCTCGCCGACAGATCTTCTACATACCAGAGAGAGAGAGAGACATTTTCTTCTCTCTTCTCACCTCACATGGGGGAAAAAAAGAAGCAGAAGAAGAAGAGACAAAAAAGGCTGTCTGAAATTAATCTTTCTGTGTTTTATTTGGAGAAGTGCATGTGTTTGGTCTTTTTTCTTGTAATTCTTTTTCTTTTTTAGATATTATAAAAATGATTTTAACAATATTTGACCTTTCCAGTGTTTTGGTTTTATTATGTCTTTTTCACTGTTTCGTCGCGGTCAGTGGTATACTGTTATTGGTTAGATGTCTAGTTCTTCGGTCCACATTGATGAGTCAGTCCTGATTATTCAACATATTTCTTCTATTACTCATGTTTCTTCTTTACAGACTAAAAAAACACTTCTGTGATGTAATGTCTTTTATTATGTATCTCAATTTCAAAAAGATATACAAAATACTTTTAGACTGATATCAAATTCCAGGGCAAGTTTACTTACATTTTTTATTCATTTACTTCTATACTCTTATCCATTTTTTACTTTATTCACGTATTCTTCTTCTGTTACCCATGCAGCAAACTGTTTTTTGTCAGAATCAAATAATGAACATATGATGTAATTTCTTGTTTGGAGGACTATAATACTATATAGGTTGGGAGACTTTATGTATATATGTTCAATACCTAATATTGAACAAAGTATATAATTTGAATAAATTATGCCAAAAGCATCGAAATTTGAAAAAAAAAAAGTGAAAATAGATAAGAGGATGAGCGGTTAAAAACAAGAGAAAAAAACTTGCAAAGTTTGAAAAACATAGAAAGAGATTTGCACTAAATGAGGGAATATAAAGAAGAAAGGAAACTGCTGTTGGGAGAAGAATGGAATACTCAAAGCCATGTGGCTGGATGCTAAATAGGCCCCACTTCTATCATGCTTCTAACTTGCCAGCCTGTCATTTGTATGTGTATTTTTCCTAACGTTTCATTTTTCATTTTTCATTTTTTCTCATCGCTCGTTCATCAAAGTTTATTCATATTATAGTTCAGTTTTGTTTCTATCTTCTTGTTCGAAGTCAGATAGTTCATTTTTTAAAATCACAATGTTACAGAAAAACATAGTTAGGACAGGAATATAACTGGACTTTGGTTCATTTTGAATTGTTTTCATGAAATATAGCATCAATCATTACTATTCGATTAACACGTTCGGTATGCTTTCGTGCATTGGAAAAAGAATTCACATTTTTGAGTAATCCTGACATGAAAGCATATGGTAAATAGTACTAGTATTGCTCAAATAGCATAAACAAATAGAAACACACAATGCAGCAACCACAAGTGAAAGGCGTGAGGCAATCTTTTGGTACATACTCTCAGTCTCAGGTTATGACTAAAATGAAGGATCAAGAAACTCTTCAGCCTCTCTCTTCCGCATACCACTAACAACAACGATAAGCACAAATCCACAGCGTGGGAAAATCCGTGGTACAATGTTTACACAGGAAGCATGTACTAAGTGGTAACAATGAAAAGCAAAGTTTCCTTATTATTGACCAGTTTTTAAACTTATCCACCAACACTCATTATGTGCTTAATGCAAAGAGGCACAAAACGCCTTCGATTTCTCTCTATATCTGAAGAAGAAAAGAGAGTAGTTTCCGACAAAAAACACTAAGGTGATTGTTTTCTCAAACAAGGATTCAGAAGAGAGATGGGCGTTGGTTTAGAGAGTAGTGGAGTCAACCAGCGCTTCCGTAATCTTCTTCTCCAGTTCCTTTGGCTCGATCCACAGAGAACTTTGCTCATGCAATAGCTTCTTTCTCGCTTTCTTCTTATCTTCCCTTTTTAGTCCCGTCATTCTCCAGAACTCCAGCTTCTCCGCCCTTTCTTTCATCTGCAATTTTTAAACAAGAAACCGGTCTATGACTAAGGCGTTTCTCGGATCGGATTGCAACTTACAAGAAAAACACTAGACCATTACTGCGACCAATAGACATAACATAAGGAACTCAAACTAGAATCAGAAAACTAGAGTAGCTACTTTGCAGCCACGAGTACATGAATACTCCTTTGTTATGAATCAGCGAATACTCCTTTGTTTCCTCTACCTCCATCTCAAACAAATGGAACCTCTAAACTAATAAGTGTCACTGCCTTCAAAATAAGGTAATCCATCTTCTGTTCGATTAACATGTAACAGGCAAAGGCTCTAAACAAGAACAACAGGTAATGCAGAGATATTATTATGATTATACGATTCATCAAAACCTCCACTTAAGGTTAAGCCACACTTATCCAATCCCATATCCATATAACTCACCATCTCTAATTCAAAGACCTCTCTTCCACTGGTTGATAACAAAGCAAACAATACCTTTTTATTTAACAGTAAACACTTATTCAAGAATCATCTCACACACTAGACTTAACTACACAGAGCCTATAAAGAAAGAATAGTGAAACATACCAAAGTTTTCCTGAACTCATCCTGGAAGATCTTACGCTCCTCAGCTCTAACCTTAGCAGCTTCAGCTTTCAAACGCCGCCTCTCCTCATTAGCAGCCCTTTCAGCCACCAACCTAGCCTCATCCTTCCGCTGCTTCTCCACCCTAAGCATCTCAATCTCATGAACGTAGTCCTTGCGATACAGACTCACTTTCTTCGCGTAGTCTCTCCTAAGCTGCGCGAGCATCCTCTCCGCGTCCTTGGGATCTTTCGGGGCCTCCCAGCTGCCTATGTAGCTCTCCGGCTCGAGGAAGCTGTGCGTCTCCTGGTGGTACCTGTGGTGAGTCGCCGCCTCAGCGGAGAAAGACCTCAAGGAGTGTTTGGTGACAGGGCCTTGCCTGACGAGACGGCTTAGTTGATTGCAGAGAGACATTGTAGTGAATCTGGAAGGATCTACAGAGATTCAGATCTATCGACAAGACGCAAGGGAGAAATGGGAGATTAGTATTGGTAATGAGAGGAAGAAGCTTTTACCTGAGAGAAATGAGTCTGCGGAGATTAGCGACCGTCTCAGAGAGAGAGAGAGAGAGAGTGTCCCGGCGAAAAACAACAGAACGGCGTCGAAACGGCGTTAAGACAGAACATAAAGTGTGCGTTTTAGGGTTGGGAGGAAACAAAAAGATCGTATTGTGTACTTTATTTTCAATAAACTTTTGTGTTTCCTATGACAATTTCTAAACTTTTCGGCAAAAAAAAAAATGTGTTACAATTAAATTTTTTTTTTTCACTTGATAATATATTACATCTTCGTACAATCATGTCCACTCCGCATACGACCAAAACAAACGGTTCTGCTTACAGTAGTATGAAACTTCCGATAAGCTTTAAGATATATAGCGTATATAAGAAATTGCATAATCTAGAATTCGAATCTCAGATTTGGGTGTAAAAACTTTTAAAACTTAACTAATAAGCTACAATGGTTTTACAATTTAAATTAGTATTCACAAAAGATAATGAATGAGTGTTAGAATTCAATTGTAGAATTTTAAAAATTTGTTAAAACTACATTATTATTTGATTACAATTTTTTTTTATTACAAATTATGGAAATTATTACATAAATTTTGTAAGCAGCAATTTTATTTGTTTAAGAAAAAATGTTTATTTAGCCGTTCTATTTGCATCACATCGACCCTGGTTAATCTTGAATCATGTTGAAGACTTCTGATAAAACTTCACTTTTAATATACGTATTTGATGATAATCATGTTTTGTATAATTTGAAATTTGGTGTGAGAACATTAATAAATTATTAATCAAATGATTTGAATAAAAGGACTTCCACTTAAAATTGTAAATTTAAGAAAATAAAAGAAGCTTAGAAATGTTAAACAAATCCAGCTAGCTAATTTAACGAAACACGGGCAAAATATCCAGTAAACTCCATTACGAGTCTAACGGAATACCATGGGGGAAGGATAACAACGTTGAGAGATGAAACGCACGGTGGCTTTGAAGCTGATTTATCGATGGTTCCCTTACATTTATCTCTTAATTATGCTAGTACTTTTACTTGTATATTCGTGAGTTGAAAACAATTAGGATCATAAAACCTTTTCCGTTGGCAAATTCTGAAATGACTTTCAAATATTATTGTATGCTGATTGAGCCAATTGCCAGTTGGAACATTCTTTTACTATCTCTCAGAAAAGAAGAATACAAAGTGTCGCCTCAAATCTCAACCCCTATTTATCCTTTTAACTAGGGAGTGTATTCAATTGAAAGTTTTATATGATTTATGTTAAAATGACAAATCCACTGTTATTGAACATGTTATTAAAACATGAATTTAAAAAATTCATTTAAAATTCAGTTTTATTAAACTTGACATTTTATAAAGGTTGTGGAATTTTAAAGTTTTTAAGAGATTTTAAAGTGTTTGAATAGAGTTTCTTAGTTAAAAAAATAAAAACTCAAATCCCATAGTTTTAGTTGATATTCTAGAGTGGTTTAACAAAAATCATTTTATTCTCTGCAATTCCTTAAAATCATCTAAAACCTCATTAAAAATCAAATCATCTCAAATTTTAGATTGAATACACCCCTCCCCCCTAAGTGATTTTCCCGTGCTCATGCCAGATACAAATATATACAAATAAATATATTATAAATTATTAATATTCTAATTTTAATGTGTATGATTTATTTTAAATAATATTATATTATTTTAATTAGACATATAACTTGAATATGTAATATCTATTTCATGTGGTTATTACTTCGGTATTGAATTGTATTTAATTCTCCAAATTTAACCATAGTATAATTTATGTGCTGATATAGATTAATTTTTTAATTAATTTTTATTTTTCTAAATTTAGTCTTTGGTCTTGGACTTAAAAATATAGATTGTTTAAATTACTCATTTTTGGATTATAATGAATTACACACATATTTTTTCAAATTGAATCACAATTACTTTTGATTATAGCTAAACTAAATTTGAATATTTTATTTATTTCATTAGTTCAGATTTTTTATCTTAAATATGTATATATACTTCCGTAAATTCTTTTATATAATTTGATGGATTTGTAAATTTTTAAAAACTTGTAGTTAAAATTTTAACAAAAAAAATATGTGAAAATGAGTAAACATCTCAATCATATCAATTATAAAATATTTTTGGTTCATCAATGATATTTTAGTATCTGTTATTTAAATTACCTTTTGTAAAAATCTGAGAAAATAGACTGATATAAAGAAAACAATATATGTTTTTTTAATATTATGTTTTAAAGAGATGATTATCTTTTTAACATCAAAACTGTTATTTTTACACTTTTTTTATGAAATCATATTATATATAAAATATATTTTCATAAAATATGTTTTCTTTCCTTTTTGTAAATATTATTTTCGTTTTTTATTATATAAATATTTTCTTTTTTATTATATATGTTATTTAGATAATATATAAAAAAGAAACTAAAATTTAAAATTTAATTGGCAGAAATTATTAAAAAAAAATAATAATGGCAATTTAAAATAATAGTTTAATTTATTAAGAATACATTTGTAATTAATCACTTTAAGAATTAACATGAATGCGACACATATGAAACTGAGTTTTCAAATAATATTATAGAGTGTATAGTATTTGATATGTGTATATGATCTTAGACCACTTTTATCGGTAGTATCTAGCGGAGTTTCAACAGATTAAAAATTATAAAAAATGTAAAAGGAAGAGTGAGGTGACAGATAATATCTCTGAACAGAACCTCTTCTTCAGTTTTAAGACCCTCTCCCGACAGATGTTTGATTGCCAGTGGTCTGATTTATTAAAAATAAATAAAAATAATATTCTAACGGTAGTATCTAGCCGAACCTCTTGAACCTTTTCCGACAGATGTTTGACTGCTAGTGGTCTGATTAACTATAAATAAATAAAAATAGTTATACGATAATAATACTATTTTATTAATTTTTGAGGAAAAAACAGATTCAATGCGATGTGGATGCCCTGTCTAACTAGTTAACTATTTTATCAATTTCTCAAGAAAGAAGAGATTGAAGGCGATGTGGATGCCCTGATTAACTAGTTAAAAGTTGAGTTAAAAACCGCTAAGCCATTAAGGCTACCCTTCGTACTAAATTTCTCTTGCTCCCACTTCTCCTTCGGCGTCTTATAAGTTGAGTTAGTACCATTGAGATTGACGTCGATAAGCGTTATGTTCTCACAGGCCACGACAGAGCTGCACCTCAGATTCACCCCGAAATCACTTCTGTACGTTCCTCGTATGTTCTTGAACTCTATGTTGCTCAGTTTCACCAACGATGCCTGCATGCATTTTCATTTCTCCATATTTTTGTCACCGAGAACATACAGCTAGCTATAAGCAAAAAATATTTTGTAACTTACAGAGGTGGTGTTGCAGCTATTAGAAGGGCAATACTCTTGATCAATGATAATGGGATTAGAGACATTAATCATTAAAATGTCCTCGAACGTTATATCACTAGCTTCGCTCGGCGGTGATGTAGGCCATGTCTTAATCCTAACTCCGTTATCAGCCCCGTTAACGGTGCAGTTTTGAAACTTAATTCTTCTCACTTCTTCCTCGTTCTTAACCTTCCCCAAGCTCCCTATACTGCACACCAAACAATTTAATGGAACCAAAATTAAACAATGAACAAGATTGCTCACCCTTGTAAAATGAAAAAGAAGAGAAGGGTATTATCATCTTTACTAAATACCTGAATCCATGGCCTGGACCACAATGTGTGCCGGAGACAAGCACATCAAGACTCCCAGTTGAGATGGAGACGCAGTCGTCTCCGGCTCCAATGGTTGAGTTGGTGATGTAGATGAAAGAGGAGTTATGAACGTGGATCCCATCGGTGTTAGGACTGTCCCATGGGGAGCTGATACTAACGTTGTGGACCGTAACGTTGCTAGCAGAGTGTAACCGAAAATGAAACCCTTTCGCATTTGATAACGAAATGTTTTCGATTATCGAATTTGACACGTTGTCCAAGCTCAGAGACTGTACGTTTGACATCAAACTAACACACATTCATATAAATGAAGTATTTAATATAATCATATTAATTCAAATTTACTAACCGTTATGAGTTTGTCACATTTGGAGTCCTCGCAACTTTTTTGTTTCCAGGCTTCAACGTCGCCTCTACCATCTAAGTTAGTACTTCCGTACAAGAAGATATCGTTTAGTTGACTAAAACCAATCCATTGATTCGAAGGAAAATCCTTAATGCCCGTTGGAGCAATTAGATCTCCTGTAATCTCAACTTCCATGGTTGATTCAGTGCGACAAGGGCCCTTGAACTGGATCTCGCCCACTAAGAATCTACCTTCCGGGACGTAAAACTTTGATTTTCCTTGGTGGTTGCAAGCTGCCCACCATGTCTTCTCAAATGCCTTCAATTATGAAAATTATGTAAGCCATATAGGTAATAATTTATGATGTGTCGTAAAGAAAGAGTAAATATAAACTGTTACAAATATTTAAAGAAGTGAATTTGTAAATAAACTGACAAGAGTGTTGTCTGTGTCCGCGTTAGGGCTGGCTCCGAACGTGGAGACATCAAAAACTTCATATGAGAATGATGGACCCATTGGTTCTTCAGCATATCCATAGAATCTATCATAAAAAGCTAATATTTTGTTTGGAGAAACAAATATTAAGAAGGTAACGAAGAACTTAACGACAATGATAAAATTACAGTTAGTCATCTTTGTGATACAATCTTCTTAGATTTGTGTGCTTTGTCTTTGGCTATGACTTTCTTTTAAAGAAAGAAAATTAGAAACAAAATCTCAATAAGAAAACAAAATTAGAAACAAAATCTCAATTACCTACGTTATCAACTTCAAGTGGAATGTATGACCAATCGTCCAAACTAAAGATTTTATTACAAAACTAGAGATTTCACACGTTTTAAAATTATATTTTTTACCAAAATATAATTAAATGCAGAGAAAACATCACATGGTATTTCATTTTTAAACGGAACTTTGTAACAAAAGAAAACAAATTACTGACAAAACTACTTATTTTATTAAAATTTTAAATTCTACACACTAGATTTGATCCCGCACAATCGTGCAGATATTAATTTTCATGTTTATATATATTTTACATAATTAGAATATATGTATATAATTATTTTAAATATAACAATTTGATAATTTTCATGCTGTAAGTTAATTGATTATTTCAAATCATCACATATATTTGATATTTTTATTATATATATTTTAAAATTAATTTTTATTCAATTATTATGATCCTGATCCATAATTCAAATCGCTAGATTTCCTTTATCAATAATTTTTTTATGTTTATTCATTTAAGATAATAACTATATATATATATATATAAGTTTAAGATAAGTTAATTTTATACATGAATTATCTAATTTACTAATTTTTTTTTTGTTGAAATTTTAAATTGATTATCAACAAAAAGAAAAAATTACAGGCAACTAAAGTTTATGCTTTCAGAAAAACAAACAAAAGATTTTCAGAAGGGAATTAAGTTACGATTGCTGAGAAGAGGTCCGAGCTAGCCATCTCTGCATCATGTCACTGTAGAAGCTTGGCTTCCGCTTTCGTAGGGAGGAGATCCTGTTCCTAATGGTCTTGTCGATATATCGGACCATTTGGGCTGCGCTAAGGGGATTTCCCTGGTGGCGTCTGGTGTTCCTCTCGCGCCAGAGACTATAGATACTAGCTTGGAGAGCAAGCTTCAGGAGACATGTATCAATCTCCCTCCGGCGAGGGGACATGATCGATGTGACGGTGATAGCCCAGTCGGGGTTCACACGAGAGCCCAGTAGGAAACCTACTAGCTCGATCCATATCGTAAAGGAGTAAGGGCAGGCGAAGAACAAGTGGTCGCGAGTCTCGTCTGGTTCCCCGCAGAGGAGGCACGATTGCTCACAACCCCAAGCTCGACTTCTCGCTCCTGTAGATAGTCTGTCCTGAAAAGCTAACCATGTGATGAAAGCAAACCGAGGAATGCTTTGTTGAAACCAGACAGCTTTGCACCAAGAGAGTTCTGGGTAGTGGACCCGTAGTTGCTCCCATGTTGCTTTGCTAGAGAAAACCGGTTTGTACTCCTCATCCCCGTGGCGCCATAGACAACGATCGGCAGCCGCGTCCTCCGCCGGAGCTGGAACAGAGTTGATGCAGGCTATCATCGCCCGTAGGTGATAGCCACGACACCGACGAATGTTCCATTGTCCCCCAGAGGCCGCTTCTGAGACCGTCGCATAGCGAGGAATGCCCAAAACCTGTGTTCCTATATCTCCTGTAATATTAAGAAGCTTCCCAACTCTAAGCCAATTATCAAACCAGAATAAGGTGGCCTTACCATTACCTATCTCAGACCGTAAAAATGAAGCAGCGTGGTCCCGAAGCTTCAACAACTTGCGCCATATCGAAGAGCCTGCATACTTGTCGCTGACGTCCCAAAAACTGTGAGAGTGCAACAAATAAGCCTTCGCCCAGGCTACCCACAGAGAACCAGAATTAGTGAGCAATCGCCATATCAAGCTAAGCGCAAACACTCGTGAAGTGTCTGCGAGGCGTCGTATGCCCAAACCTCCCTCAGTCTTAGGTCTGCAGACATCATCCCAAGAAACCTTTGCCTTTGTATGCGTATTTGGCGACCCAGACCATAGGAATGCAGCACACATCCCTTCAATGGTACTCAGACATCTCTTGGGAAGACGAAAGACAGAGCACTAGAAGTTTGTAATGATGCCAATGACTGTTCTAACAAGCTGGAGACGACCTGCATAGGATAGGGAACGACTAGACCATGACACAAGACGCGTGCGGATCTGATCAATCAATGGTTCATAATCTGTTCTGGTCATTGTTTCGTGGTAAGAGGAAGACCGAGATATCTCACAGGTAGGGACTCTATTGGTATGCCTAGCCATAGAACCTCATCCTTAAACTCCTGAGTAATACGGCCAGCCATGAAGATAGAAGATTTTGCTGGGTTTATCACCAAGCCGGAGATACTTGCGAAATCTGAGAGGACCTCAAACACACCCCTCAGTGAAGCAGCTGAACCATCAGTGAAGATCATAAGGTCGTCCGCAAAGCTTAAGTGTGTTAAGTTTACCTTACTGCAGGAAGGGTGAAACCCGATTCGCTGAGAGAGAGCCGCCTTATTAATCATTAGTGACAACACATTTATGGCAATGACGAATAGATACGGAGACAAAGCGCATCCCTGTCGCAAGCCACGCTCACTGCCAAAGAAACCTTCCAATTCACCATTAACCGAAACAGAGAAAGCAGCAGTGGAGAGACATGTGTGTATCCAGTGTATAAACATATCCGGAATGCCTAGCGCGTGGAGGGTATTCATGATGAAAGACCAGTTTACAGAATCAAATGCCTTCGAGATGTCCAACTTGAGAACGCTTCGAGGCTGGATTGATTGCTTGTGATAGTCTTTAACAAGTTCAGTGGCTAAAAGAACATTTTCAAGCAGCAGCCGACCCTTAACAAAAGCACACTGGTTCGGTTCAATCAGATTCGGAAGCAGCACCTTGAGCCTGTTTGCGAGAATCTTAGAGATCACTTTGTATAAGATATTACAGCAGCTGATAGGCCGATAATCCTTGATCTCCTTAGCATCCCCATGTTTAGGTATAAGCGTCAGTATTGTCGCATTAACACCTCTAGGCAGAAAGCCATACATGAAGAAAGACTGGACTGCTATGACAAAGTCTTGTTTGATGATGTCCCACGATGCCCGGTAGAACTCAGCCGGGAAACCATCGGGTCCTGGAGCTTTACTAGATGGCATAGAGAACAACACATTTCTTATCTCGGCCTCAGAAACAGGGTGAATGAGAAGCTGAGCAGTGTGCTCAGGGCAACGAAAATCCAAGAGTTCAGACAGATTTGGAGCAGTCCCGGCGGTAACATGAACAGGACTCTGCTGGAGGAAACTTTCGAAATGTGCAGCAGCCATCAGTTTGATGTGATGAAGATCAGTAATTATCTCTCCAGAAGGTAGGGTGAGGCGCCTTATCATATTGAAAGAGGTTCTACTCTGGACGATTTTAAAAAAGAACAAAGTGTTCTGGTCTCCATGTTGCAGCCAAATGATCCGGGACTTTTGGCGCAAAAAATTCTCCTCTATCGCAGCCCAGTGGTTCCAGTATGTCATGGCGTCTGCAGCTTCCTCAAAGGTAGTTTCATTGGGGTCCTGCAGCGCTATCTTTTGCTTATCACAGAGTACATCGAAAGCTTCCCGAGTTCTTTGAGGTATATTGCCAAACTTATTCTTATTAAGTCTACGCAGCACTGGTTTGAGGAGCTTTAGCTTTTTATGGAACCTATACAGCGCCGAAGTGGAGTGAAACAGAGCCTCAGTGGAGTCCCATACCGTGGCAACTGTGTCAAGAAAGTCCGGATGATCCACAAGGAAGTTAAAAAACTTAAATGGACGTTTATTTCCCGGTGTGGGAGTCTCTAACCGAACCCAACAACGTGTGTGATCTGAGACACCTGAAGGCTCCACACTCGCATAGGACTGGGGGAAATGGTGTAGCCACTGATCGTTCACAAGCACACGATCCAGTTTTTTTGCAATAGGATTCTCTTTCCGCTTATTTGTCCAAGTAAAAGTAGGTCCCAAAGAGGGAAGATCAGTGAGGTTGCAGGTGGCAACTGCAGACTGAAAGGCCTGCATGCCTCGGAGATTGGCGCTAGATAGAGTACCTTGAGAATGTTCAGAAGACGCCAGAGTTTCATTGAAGTCCCCCATCACAATCCATGGAACTCCTGTTAAGGCATATTGCGCTTTAATGTAAGACATCTCACTCCACAGATATTGTCTATCGACTGCAAAATTTGAAGCGTATACACAAGAGCATAGGAACTGTTCGCCAGTGTCGGAGGTAACCCAGACAGTGACACATTGGGCACTTTTAAACAGAAGTGTAACCGAGACATCCCCCGCCCAGCAGACCCATATTTTCCCTAGGCGGTGATGATCATAGTTGGTAAGGAAGTTCCAGTTTGGAAGAGCAGAATTTAGAATAGATATACTGTTTTCTTCTCGAACACGAGTTTCGATCAGACAACCAAAAGAGGGTTTAGCAGATTGAATCCAAGAACGAAGAGCTGTTTGTTTGCGCATTTTGTTGAAGCCCCTGGTGTTCCACGCAAATAATGATATCATCACATTAGTGTCTCCGTGAGGAGACATGATTTGCTTTCTTGTTCTTGGCACCCTTAGTTTGATCTTTCTTGTTTCCAACATTCACACTTGGATTGCTTTTCTGATGTTAACCCATTCTACCAACATATTCTATTTACTAATTTACTATTGTTAACCCGTTCTACCAACATATTCTATTTCTAGCATAAATTTTTAATGTTTGTGAAAATAAAATATATTAATTTATCGGTTTAAAATAATTTTATCATATTTAGTTAAATACAATGTTTTATTTTAAAATGATAGATATAACTTTAAAATAGTAAAATTTGATATAATTTTTTTCATTTATAAAAGATAACTGAGTATATATATACTAATGTATAATAACATTAATTTCATTACTAATTACAAAATTAGTAAAAATATTTATATAGAATTTTTGATAATTAAGATATTTTTATAATGTTTTTCAAACATTTGTTAAAAAATATATTTATATATTTTAAATTAAAAGATATCAAATTATATTATGATTTAAGTAGTTAAAAGATTATATATTAGTATTGAGGAAATACATTTAATAAAAAAATTATATGATGATCCAAATAAAAATATCACACATGAATCAATGTGAATCCAAGTTTTTAGGAGTCGATGTTATATTAGGAATGATATATTATTAATTCATATTATTAGTAATAAATGAATGATAATTGATTTCTAGCAAAGGTCCATTTTAAAAAAAATTACACATGAATCAAGGTTATGACTTCTGTTTTAATATATAAGATATACTAGACGGATGCAAAATTGGACTAGAGGAGTCACATACATGACCACTAAATTCCAATAAATTAATTACTTGAATATATTTGATCTATTAGTTGGGAGTTCTGCTTTTTATCTAACGATAAAAAGTTGTCATTTACATTTTAAATGTCCAACAATAAATATATCATCAGCATTCATAAATATTTATACCATATATTCAACAATTGTATACTACATTAAACAACCTCTTTATAAAAATATTTTATGTTTATTTACTTTTTCGTATGAACTTATATGTATTTGGACTTTCATGTTTACCTTACATGAAAAGTGTTTATGAAAAAAAAAATTATGAGTAAACTTGTGTTAAAGAAAATAAAACTAGAGTTTAATCCATGTACCCGCACTGATATTTGTTTAATAGAATATACATATAAAATTAATGTAATGGTTGTACAAAATGAGTCCATATGGATGTTCGTTTAATTTATAATATATAACATTTTATGATACATCGACGGTTTTTAACTGTTTATAATTTTTTGATTGCTCATATTACGTGATATAAAACTAAACAAAATGATATGCTATATAACATATTCGTCAATTAATATTTTTAACTATAGTAACCATCTTTGATGTATTTATTTATAAATTAAAACACTAATTATCAATATTTCATAGTATATCTTTCCAAAAAAAATGTATTTATGCTGTAATAAGATAGATATGTCACTAAGTTTTTTATATGTCAAATAAAATGTATTTCTATATTTATTTTTTAGGAAAATATTTAATTGGAATTTATTTTGTTGTATTATTATAATTCAAGTATATATTTTTGAATTCTATTAATCATTAAATTATCTAACATATATTTGAAAATAAATTTATATGTTTTAACAAAAACATTTATAGTTTATATTTTGTACGATAATATACATGGATATATAACATCTAAAGTTTGTATTCAAATTTTAAATAAATTTGTTTAATCTGCTGTAAAATTTGGCCAGTGGATAATCCGGTTAGATGATAATTGTAATTTTGATAAGTTTGGTTAGAGAATAATCTATAAAAAAAATAAATGTTTTTTTGGTTAATTAATTAAATTTGGTAAGTTTGGATAGAAATGAATCTGACAAAATAATAAACTAATATTTATTAATTGTGTGAAAAAATTGATAAATACTAAGGTGAAGTAGGGATTTCTTTCAAAAGGTAATTTGGTTATAATAGGACGGAGATTACTTCATATTTAAAGTAATATAATCTACATATACATTATACATCATAAATGCTTACAGTATATTCTAAAGCAAAAAAAATCTAAAATCACAACCTCTACTAATCATCCCTTTTATTTGAGGATTTCTTAGATGTATTTTTAATAAACATTGAATGTAAATTTATTTGAAGTTTTTTTTTAACACAGTAAGATTGAAGCATAGCTAAAGTTCAAAGCTACAATAACCATAGATTGAGATATAGAAGTTTCGGATTCTCACCGTATAAAACGGTGAATTTGGCGGGTTTTCATGTGTAACAAATTGGTTTAACAAACCACTGCCTAGTCGTTTAGTGTAGAATCAGCGCATGGAACTCCGATTGGAGCGTGACTTTCACGTGCCGGAGGCCCACCACCACAGCGGGCGTTACGCTCTAAGAATCTCGCCCACGGTTTTCTTCATCTGCCCCCCGCCAAGTGTCTTCCTCGTTCGCCACTTCTCACCAAGTTACAGGAACCCTAAAAATGGCCTTTCTTCAGCCCCGGCTATAATACACACATGATCCTATAGTGGGTTCTTCCACAAGTTACATCTCCTTCTGGATTGTACATTTCAAGTGTTTGTGTTTTTTTCTGCCTCTAAGAGAAAATCATGCCGACGGGTAGGTTCGAGACGATGCGTGAATGGGTTCACGACGCCATCTCTGCTCAACGCAATGAGCTCCTCTCTCTCTTTTCCAGGTATCTCTCTCTCTCTTACTGAATATGCGTTACATATATAAGTTCAGTACATGCATTGTCACTTTGTCAACTTTCAACAGTTGAGAGTAGAGCATGTTAAAAAAAAAAGTTAGTTCGTTTTACTTGCATGTGCGTTGTGGTTAGTCTCAGGAGGAGTAATGCTTTGGTTTGCTATGTTTAGATACGTAGCTCAGGGGAAAGGGATACTGCAGTCCCACCAGCTGATTGACGAGTTCCTCAAGACTGTGAAAGTGGATGGAACTACAGAAGATCTTAAGAATCGTCCCTTCATGAAAGTTCTGCAGTCTGCAGAGGTGAAACTATAGCATACTGTAAAAATATTGTATGTCTCGGTCTATATATCTAAATGTTTAATACACTTTTCAGGAAGCTATTGTTTTGCCTCCCTTTGTTGCGCTGGCGATTCGTCCCCGACCTGGTGTTAGAGAATATGTCCGTGTGAATGTCTACGAGCTGAGCGTAGACCATTTAACTGTTTCTGAGTATCTTCGGTTCAAGGAAGAGCTCGTTAACGGCCAGTAAGTAAAATCTTGTGTGTATATGTATATTACTTCTCTGCTTATAGATGCTTAAAAGTCTAAACCTTTTTTCTTTATAAGTGCCAATGGGAATTATCTTCTTGAGCTTGATTTCGAACCGTTCAATGCAACGTTTCCTCGTCCAACTCGGTCATCATCCATTGGGAATGGGGTTCAGTTCCTCAACCGTCACCTCTCTTCAATCATGTTCCGTAACAAAGATAGCTTGGAGCCTTTGCTTGACTTTCTCCGCACTCACAAACATGACGGCCGTGTTAGTTTTTTTTCTACACTTTTAACTTAGTTTATGTTAATAGTTAGTATAGAACAGTGACTATGTACTCTCTATGTATAATGCAGGCCATGATGCTGAATGATCGAATACTGAATATCCGCACACTTCAGGAAGCTTTGGCGAGGGCAGAGGAGTTCCTCTCTAAACTTCCTCTGGCTACACCATACTCTGAATTCGAATTTGAGTATGATCTTTCGCCATTCTCTGCATGTCCATTTTTTTTTTAATCATTTTCCTTATTTGGACGTTGTACTTTGGTGAAGACTACAAGGGATGGGATTTGAGAGGGGATGGGGTGACACGTCACAGAAGGTTTCAGAAATGGTGCATCTCCTTCTGGACATACTCCAGGCACCTGATCCTTCTGTCTTGGAGACGTTTCTTGGAAGGATTCCTATGGTGTTCAATGTCGTGATTTTGTCTCCGCATGGCTACTTTGGCCAAGCCAATGTCTTGGGTCTTCCTGATACTGGTGGACAGGTAGACTTGATCAAAATCTTCCATATATGCAGTAATAGGGCCGGTCTTGGGTATAGCCAAATGAAACATTAGCCTATGACATTTGAAGAAAATTACATAGACATCTAAATTTGTAAAAAGAAATATTTATTAAACCTATACTAAATAGCCTCTAACCTCCCAAAGTTTCAGGGGCTATGTGTGGTAACTTTCTGGTTATCTGTTGATTCAACTTATATACTACTGCTGAGATTTACAGGTTGTCTACATTCTTGATCAAGTACGTGCTTTGGAAAGCGAGATGCTCCTCAGGATACAGAAGCAAGGACTGGATGTTACTCCAAAGATTCTCATTGTATATTTGCTTACTATTTACTTAGTTGAACAAAAATTTAGCATTCAAGTTTCAGTTTACGTTTATGTTTCCATGCTGGGCTTCTATAGGTAACAAGGTTGATACCAGAAGCAGAAGGAACAACATGCAACCAGAGGTTAGAAAAAGTAAGCGGTACAGAACACGCACATATTCTCCGAATACCGTTTCGGACTGAAAAGGGCATTCTTCGCAAGTGGATCTCGAGGTTTGATGTCTGGCCATACCTGGAGACTTTCGCTGAGGTTAGCACTTGTATTGTATAATGTAGTCTATGCATGCACCTTTTCTTTTACGTATGGGCTTTACACTTTGCTTCTATGTGTGACTAGGATGCATCAAATGAAATTGCTGCGGAGTTGCAAGGTGTGCCAAATCTCATCATTGGCAACTACAGTGATGGAAATCTCGTGGCTTCTTTGTTAGCTTGTAAGCTAGGCGTGATACAGTGCAATATTGCTCATGCTTTGGAGAAAACCAAGTATCCAGAGTCTGACATTTACTGGAGAAACCATGAAGATAAATATCATTTCGCAAGTCAGTTCACTGCGGATCTAATTGCCATGAATAATGCTGATTTCATCATCACCAGCACTTACCAAGAGATCGCTGGAAGGTAATATGTCATCCAAATATTCAAATGCATGCATTGTCTTGTCTCTCGGAGTTGTGGTTTGATGTCTGTTTTGCTTTTTTGTCGCAGTAAAAATAAAGTTGGGCAATATGAGAGCCACACAGCTTTCACTCTTCCTGGTCTTTACAGAGTTGTGCATGGAATCAATGTCTTTGATCCCAAGTTTAATATAGTCTCTCCAGGAGCTGATATGACCATATACTTTCCTTATTCTGACACGGAAAGAAGACTCACTGCCCTTCATGAGTCTATTGAAGAACTTCTGTTTAGCAGTGAACAGAATGTTGAGCATGTGTAAGTCCTTTTTACAACGATTCCTGATTTACCAATATATAACAAAGAAACTAAGACCAGAGCCGGTTCTGAATTTTGAGGGTCTTAGACGATTTAGTAAAGATTTTAATAAAAAAAATTATTACAAATTTGGTGGTCTACGTCTATTTAATTTTTTCAAAACTTTTGGAGGCTATAGGCCAATATTTCAGTACCGGCCCTGACTAAGACAACCAGGTAATAACTGGATCTGCTTGCATGTCTTAATACAGTGGTTTTCTGAGCGACCAGACGAAGCCAATCATTTTCTCCATGGCCAGACTTGACAGAGTGAAAAACTTGACTGGGCTAGTTGAATGCTATGCCAAGAACGGCAAGCTGAGAGAGGTTGCGAATCTTGTTGTAGTAGGTGGCTACGTGGACGTGAATCAGTCAAGGGACAGAGAGGAAATGGCTGAGATACAAAAGATGCACAGCCTGATCAAGCAGTATGGTTTACACGGTGAGTTCAGGTGGATAGCTGCTCAAATGAACCGTGCTCGGAACGGTGAGCTTTACCGTTATATCGCAGACACTAAAGGTGTTTTTGTTCAGGTAACATGAAAGATAAACATTTAGAATCTTTGTAAGGTTTACAGACTTATCTAATTTCTCTCTTTTTGCACCACAGCCTGCTTTCTATGAAGCTTTTGGGCTCACAGTTGTGGAATCAATGACTTGTGGGCTCCCAACGTTTGCTACCTGTCATGGTGGACCTGCAGAGATCATCGAGAATGGAGTTTCTGGCTTCCACATCGACCCGTATCATCCAGAACAGGTTGCAACTACTTTGGTCAGCTTCTTCGAGACCTGCAACGCTGATCCAAGTCACTGGGAGAAGATCTCTGATGGAGGGCTTAAGCGAATCTATGAAAGGTTCACCCCTTTTTTTCTTGACAGGCTCAACAAAAGAATCTTAATGGCTTCACCAATATGATTGCTTCATTAAGGGGTTTGTGTATGTATAGGTACACATGGAAGAAGTACTCAGAGAGGCTGCTTACGCTGGCTGGTGTCTATTCATTCTGGAAACATGTGTCTAAGCTTGAAAGGAGAGAAACAAGACGTTACCTAGAGATGTTTTACTCTCTCAAGTTCCGTGATCTGGTCAGTGTAATTCACTCTTCTTCTTTAAAGTTCTTCGCCTAGTTCACATGATAATTTTTTTCTGGTTTTGCAGGCCAATTCAATCCCACTGGCAACTGATGAGCATTGAGCAAGCTATGGTTGGATTCTAATACTTGCTGCACTCCCTGTTGTGTGTTTCTGTTATCTTTGAATAAAGAAGCTACTGTCGGCTTTTGTTTCCATGACTAGTTTGGTTTTCAGACTTTTCCGGTTGTTTTCTTGATATGAATAACAAGTATCGTCGAGTTCTAAGCTCGGCATTAAATAACTTGTCGTGTAGTAAAAGTTTGATAGAAAAAGATCACATGCTGTTTGTGACCAGTAAATGAAGGAGAACAATGAATGTTAGGAAGGGCCCATGAGATTTCCTTGCTACTAATAAATGTTCAATGCATCTTGAGATACTCAAAAGTCAAAACCAACAACAACAAAATGTACTGTTGTATATTGTATAATAACAAAAAATCATTTGTGTAACTTTAGAAAGATTCAGATGATCATGACCCTATTATTAGAAATCATTCACAGCGTGATCACTACAGAATACAAGTTTTTTATAACAAAAAAAGAAACAATAAGAGTTTGAATCTTCCTTATCTCTATCTAGGCCTTAAACTGACCTTTGATAATTTACAAACATGGCATATAAAGCATTTTTCAACCAAAACTCAGAACTAGTAGTACAAAAAAACTAAACATTCCACTCCACTTAGTCCATCCGCATTAGTGAATCTTTCGCCATAGTTTCTCACTAGTTAATATTTAGTTGATGAGTTTTTAAAAAATTTAAGAAACTCATGTGAAATTTCCAATTTCTTAAGAATTTTAGTTAAATATTAAATATAATTTAGTGATAGATTTTGGTGAGAGACTCATCAATGATGTCTTTAACTACTAGCTACATCATCTGGTGGTAGAGACTACAAGTTACCAGTTTAGTTTATGTAACGAAGGTCCCTTTCTAAAAACATATAGTTGGAAAGTATTTGTGGGATGTAGAAACCGAAAAAGAAGGTGGAAAGGGACAAGATAGTTGCAAGAGCATTGAACCAAAGCAAACAGCTCTTTCTCCACCTTTTGTCTATCCAGCCTCTTTAAAGTAAACCCATTAAAACCCACTCACGCTCCTCTCCAAGTAGTAGTAGTAAGTAAGAACAGATGTCAAACAACACTTCCCATGTTCCTCCCATGCCCCTCTCTCATCACTTCAGCGACTATGGCTTCGATCCCCAGATCGACTACTTTCAGGTTCTTCTTCTCTTCTTCCTTCTCCTCCTCCTCCATGTTTCTCTAGTTTCAAGTTTGGCTTTGTTATAAGGTTCTGGAAGAAGCGAGGAAGCACAAGAAAGAGACTTCCTCCATTGACAGTATGCATCAGTTCAAGCTCCAGAAGCCTATATCCAAGGACGACCTGATCCGAACCGCTCTCCACAAGAAGAAGAAGCGCTGGTTCTTGAAAAACGCTATGCTCTTCTTCAACTGGCGGAAATGGCGAAGGCGAGACGGTCATTACGCAGGGGAAGGAGACGTGGAGATGGAACTCGACGTTCACATGGCCAGGGCTAGGAACTTTCGCGCGTCATCAGTCGGAACCGGTTCGATATCTGGTCCGGTTTACGTGACGGAGAGCTGGAGCGGTTCGAGCACACCGTACCGAACGATAAGACCTTCTTCGCTGACGTCGACGCCAGCTGCTGTTCCGTATATGAGTCTACGGGAGCTTAACATGGAGCGGCAACAGAGGAGCAACGCATCTTCTTCTAGGTCGGGTCCTCTTTATTTGGTCACGTGATTTATACATTATCGGGATGGACGAAAATGAAATAAAGTTTTAAGTTACATATTTGGGTGGGATGTGTGGGTTATTTAGTTTATAAGAAAAAAAATGCAAGGTTTTATTTTTTGTTTGGGGTCCATCTGGCCCTATTGATTGATAAATCCATTACATAAATTAAGGATGTGTGCCTTGGCCGTGGGGGCAGCTAAAAAAGAACGTCGTAATTTATAGTTTGATATTTAATATGATGCTGTCAAATTTGTACTCATCATTTGTAGTTGCATCCAATTTTTGTGTCGAAATTCAGTTTGATAGGAAACAAGCTAATAACATCTGGTAAGTAAGTTATAATTCAATGTTAATAACATCTGGTAAGTAACTAGTAAGTAATTCTCAAAAATAAAAATAAAAACATTTGGTGAGTAGCTTCATTTCATTTATCATGGAAAGTGCTATGTTTAGTTGAATATTCATATTGACAAGAAAAAAAGTTGGTTTGTCTAGGTGTGTGATTATTTGGGATTCAACTCCTATCAGTTTATCGACCGGAGTTTTGGCGCCAATTAAATTTCGGTTTAATCGGTTTAGTAATAATGTAAACCGAAGAACCTGAAATTCAATTTATTTGGTTTAGACTGTCGTCGATGAGTAAAGTAATTCGGCTTCATAATGTTGAATAAACTCTGAACAACCAAGTCGTGTTCTAGTTATATATTTTGGTTAAGTTAAACCGAAACCGGTTTGACTAGGGCTACAACGTCAAAATTGGGTTTCGAGTATTTCCTTTTCTTGTGAAGCACTACTCCATATAATCTATATAATACAGAGGGGGAGAGGCCATCGAGATCACTTCAGACGCAAAAGAAACTACTCTCACAAAAAAAAAGAAGGAAAAAGCTCTCCTATTATTATTACTTGCTCTCTCTCTATCTCTCTCACTGTACGTGAACGAAAACAAGAATGGTGAAAAGAGTAGGAGGAGGAGGCACTAAGAGAAAGATCGATAAGAAGGAAAAGATCTCGAAGAGAGAGTATCGCGCGACTACTTTCTCCAAACGTTGTTCCGGACTCCACAGCAAAGCCGCGCAGCTCTGTCTACTCGCCGACGCACAGATAGCAATCTTGGCGACTCCTCCTTCTTCGCAGTCCAACGTCTCTTTCTTCTCCTTCGGTCACTCTTCCGTGGATGCCGTCGTGAATGCCTATCTCACGGGACAGCGTCTTGCTCCTGTTCGGGAAGAGCCGATGGAAGAGGATATTGGTGTATGCTTGGCGCGCAAGGAACTAGGGTTAGAGTTGTGGTGGGAGAAGGAGAGTCTTTCTAAATCTAAGGATCGTCAAGAATTGATGGAAGCTATCAAAGCCATGGAGAGGATGTTGATTAAACTGCGTTCTGGAGACTTTGTCAGTAATTATAAACAAAGAGAGGAAGACCTAAAGAACAACGAGATGACGAAGAGGGATGTCGTGTTACACAAGGAAACTCAAGAACCGGATGGAACCCTAAATCTCCAAGCAGTTTGTTGCATCCCTGATGACGATTCACCTGCGGGTTGTAACAAGATTACTGAAGAGCAAAAGCAGATCCTGGCCATTTGTGATAGTTTTTGTGCTAAGGAGGACAACAACATAAACGGATTAAGTGGAAGTTTGGATAGGTCTGATCAAGCGATGGATCATCTCATGAATATTGATGGACTGATAGATTTGGAGATTATGAAAGCTCAGCATTCGATTATGGTTTTTCGGATAGTACTCAAGAGATTCATGAGACTGCGGGAAGTCTTTTCATTAACTTTGAAGCTGCTCGCGATCTCTAACTCTGAAGGTGTTGAAGACAAAACTTTGGTGTTTCATAGCAAACCGTTGCTACCGTTTAAAGTTAATAGCATTTCTTATTTATGTATAACACGCGATCATTATGAGTAGGACTTTTAGTTTGATTAAATATTACTAGAGATATATGTCTTATCTATATGTAACGTTTGGGTCTAGTTTGACCTCAATCAATTTTCATAGTATGGGACTCAAACCGGTTCAGCTTTCCCTTGATTAATGGTAAAGTAGTCCTTATCAAGTGAGTACAAAGAGATTGACTCATCTTCGCACACGTTAACTGCATCATCATAGGCTCTTGGAAGTGTCCACCTAAGTTATGGGAGAATCAGAAGCTAAAGATAATGGTGGAAGAAAAGAAGTAATGGACTTACTGCAATACATATTTACATCAAAGGGGCAAGGTTGAATATGTTTACTGTCAAAGGATACACACATTCGGTAAGTGCCAACGTCCATGGCAAGATAGCTACCTGTATATGCCCCCCATCATTGTTATCGACAAAGTTCAATGTGGTGAAACTTGATGTGTTAGCTGAGTTGCATAGAACACTCACCAAAGAAGCAAAAAGTAGCATCATGCCACGGAAATACTGGCTTATATACACTGAATACTCATATGGCATACCATACATGCTCTTATTATGCTCCATTAAAACTGTATCCCTGGCTCTATGTACTTAAACTGGAAATTTGCTACCGGTATGGACAAACCAGTCTCTTTCCCCACCACATCAGCATCAAAGTCATAAAATCCAGAGACAAGTGAAGAAATTAACCCCTGAAGCTCCATCTTCTTCCCGGAAAACGAACTGTTGTTTCCAAATGCATCCATGGGAAGAACCACGATGCATTCATCACAGCTTCAACCACGATGCATTCAACACAGACAGATGGGTACATTAACCCTTCATAAATGAGAAACAAAGATGGAAGACGAACCTGTGGAATGGGAGATTGAGGCTGCGTTGAGTAAGAAGAGAGTCAACAGTGAAGCGATTTTGATCGCCATGGTAGAGAGAAATTGTGTCGTTGCAAGTTATGGGGAAGCAAAGCGCCAACTGCTACTGTGGTTTTTTTGGAAGTTTGAAATACGTTTCAACAACTATTCGATATAATTACTCCGGTTTAAGGCGGGTCGTGGAGGATTTTTTGTTGTTTCCCGGTTTCGGAAACCGATTTTTTTTATTTCTAGCGGTTTTTAATCAAAACGACATGCAGTGCACACTCGCGTCCATACAACATCAAGGCTTTGCGAATGCGCACTTGGAAGCCAAAAGTGTAAAGTAATTTTGTTAACAACAAAGGAAACAAACACATGATGTGTCTCACTCTTTATTCCCTCCCTACACCCACATAGATTAAGACATGCGATTATTGCATCCTCATCAATTAATCTTCTCTAATCTTAACTAAAAGATTATTGTTTTCTATAAAAATCTATATATTCTGGATTATTCATGAATTGTTTCTCAGTGACTTATTCGATCACTTAAAATTATTTATATCTCAGTGATAATACTCAAAGTTTAGAATACTTTTGTAACTCAAAATTGTGAGTGTGACATACTGACATGAATGCTTTTTTTTTCAGAAGCGCACTAAACGTACGTACTAACTAGTTTATTTCGCTCCGGCTATTCCACTACCAACTTTAGAACATTGGTTTGGATTAAAATGAATGAAAATGAGAATAGTATATTTCAGTTTAAAGATTCTATAATTCTAAAGAATGAGCTTAAAAGCTTTAGTTGTTGTGAAAGATAATTAAGGCGAAGAAAAGAAGCGAGAAGCCACAAGGACACTATATGATGCCTATTTTGGTATGGGTACACATCCACATGCTTGCACATGTGTTCCGGCCAATTAGTTCTTGTTTTTCCATGTGGTTCGGTAGCTCTATATACACTCACGCACCCCTTATATACTCACGTCATGGTCATTGCCAATCGAATCCATCGAAATCGTCATCACGCAATCCATGATCCACTCGCTTCAATAATGCAATATCTTCAGAATTTTTTTTTTCTTGCCATATACAGTTTTACATTCTCTCCTTGTCCAACGAAGACATTTATATCAATGTATCTAGAATGATTATGTGGGATCAATTAAATTGAGACAAGTCAAGTATATAGCAATGAACGAGTGTTAAGAAAAAAAATTTGGCCGCTTTTACTATTCATTGAACTGTTACAAGAAGCAGTGTTTATATGTGTAACATGTATGTGTTTTTAATATATGGAAAATTTTAGAAACAGAAAGAAATCAATGAAACAGAAATAGAGATGGTATGAACAACAAACAACACTCTGTTAGTGTATGCCTTCTTCACATTTGACAATAATTTGATCAATATCAGGTAAAATGACGTTTTTGCCTACCAAGTCATGAGCCTTCAAGGACTCTTTGTTCCAATCTGTCTTATAGACAACGGTCAAAATAGAGATTGCACAAACGATCTGGGCCCCGAGTAGGCCATAGCATAGGCCCATGAAGTTTAAGCCCCACACAAACGCTAAAATAACAGCCACTGGTGCTCCAACTACATAAAAGGCGTAGAAATTAATCTTCGCCCCTACACGTGGCCTCGCACTGCCACGTAGGATCCCGCAGCTTGTAGTTTGAGGACAGTTGGCAAGCTCACAAGCTCCGATCACTGGAAGAACCGCCGCGGTCAGCTCCAAGACAACTCCATCCGCCGTGAAAACTCTCCCCCAAGCCTTTCTCCCCACGGTGGTCCCCACAAGCCCGAAAACAGATACCGCCACGGCGGCTACGACAGCTACTGCCGCCGCCGTCCTCGCCTTCTCCGGCCGTCCTGCTCCCAACTCGTTGCTCACCCTCGTGGAAACCGCCGCGGAGAGCGCCGTGGGGATGGTATACATCAACGACGTCGTCTGGATCACGATGGCGGCCGCCGCTAGCGCCACCCTTGGCTCCGGGAGATAGCCGGCGAGGACCGTCATGAACTCGTACCACCACCACTCCAAACAAACCGCTATACAGCTTGGGACCGCGAACTTGATCAGCGTTGACCATACTTCATCATTGCAAGAGTCTCTCGAACTAGACAGCAGCAACGGCGTTTTAAGACAAGAACTGGTTTTGTCGCTTTTATGTTCTTCAAAGTATATGTAGCAAAGAAGAAGCAACAAGGAGATGAAGTTGGTGAGAAAAGACGAGACCGCGACTCCGGCGACGCCGAGTGAGATGTAAAACGTGAAGAAAGCTGTAATGGGGAGATGAAGAAGGACGGAGGCTAACGTGCACCACATCAAAGGCCACGTGGTGCCTTTACAACGCAAGTAAATACGTAAAGGATGAAGGAAGCTATTAGCTAGCAGATCAGGCAAAGAGAAGGAGCAATAGAGAGATGCGACACGTGTGATGTCTTCTTGTTGGCGGAGGATTAGCATTAGAGGTTGGAGGCTCAGCCAGAGGAGAGAGATGGGAAGAGAAGCTAAGAGGAGGAGAAAGATGGTTCGCTTGAGGGTCAAGGAAGCGAGTGAAGGGTTTTTAGAGCCTATGGCTTGGCCACAAAGTGGTTCCATACCGGTGGCTAAACCGGAGAGAACGGAGTAACCGGTTATGTTTGTGAATCCAACGGCTAATGCTCCTCCGGCCAGCTCGAGGCTACCTAGTCGGCCCATACACGCGACGGAGGTCATGTTCTTTAGGTAGTTTAATAGGCTCATGGCGGCCACCGGGAAACTTATGTCCCAAATTTTCTTCATCTCCTCCACCACCTTTTTAAATATAAATTGGAATAATAAAATTAAATTATATAAGTGGATATATTTAAAACATTGATGGAGGCTGTACTGAGAATAGATATTTTAGATATAATAAGATACCTCTGGCATTGTCGGGCTATACTTGTGTTGGAGATTTGTGAGACTTGAGTCTTCTTCTGCCACCATTGTTAGAGTTTGTTTTGATTGAGATGAGGGATTTCAAAATATGAAGAGAAGATGCCCTTTTATATAGATTTTTTGTGTGTTTAGTAGCATGGTTCCTAGTTTCGCATGGTGGGGATTTCAAAAAAAAAAAATCATTATTTTGTTAATCTTTTCTTGGAGGGGAAACATGCAGACGGAATAAATTAAAAACAATCCATATTTTTTAGTTAGTAAAGATGACTTTCTGTCCTATATTTGTGATTAAATTAGAGATTTTCTTGACCACAAAAGTACGAAATCTGAATCAGATTTTTTCGTACATAAAGCGTCACATAAACAAACGAAAGTATAGGTATGTGGCAATTTAATACAACAGAAAAACAATGAAGAACTTGTTCAAAAAAAAAAAACAATAAAGAACAAAAACTCAAATCAAATTTCTTCACAACATGCGCTGATCACCTTAGTACAAAGTTCCATTATATGATTATCTCTTTATAAAAGTTTCAAATCATCTAAAATAAATTGTTGCTAAGGAGTGGAGTTTTATTATAACCAAATTTCATATTGAGGCCTATACTAATCTTCAGAAGCTGCAGCAACAACTATTATGCAGTATTCAATAAAATGAGGTGCCAAATAACGTAAACTTTTCTTTGGTTTAAAATCTTACAGGAGAAAGTAAACTATCATCATCAGATTTCGTTAACCGAGTCTGCATTTTTACAAAAAAAATCACTATAAGAAGTTAAGATTGACCTAAAATTTAATCTTTATGCTCAAAAAGATTATGCATAGAACTTCCTTTGATTTCCCTTTTTTTCTAAAATAATGTTGATAAAGATATTTATGGAGCCAAACTAAAGATATTCGTAGAAAGTGATATGATTGGTCCATCAGGCTAGAAATGAAACTAGTTAAAATTAGGTATAGCTCAATGTCTTGTCTCCCTCTCACTGTTATTATCAACATAGAATCGAATTGTAAATTATGTATACCTTTTTCTCTCCTTTTATTTCTTACTCCCACTCCACTCCTTGTATACAAATGACATTTTACATCATGCCTTTGCTTACATAGAAAAATAACCAATAATCATCACAATTGATATATTTATACAGTTCGTTTGAAAATATTTTAAAGACATAATTTTCAAAACATATACTGATATTCATAATTACATATAATTCCTTAGAATTATCTTTTAGGTTGGAGAAAACCAAGTGAAAATTAACAGAAACACAAGTAGTGAAGGAGAAGTACAAATAGAGACAGTCGTGATGTTCCCCTTATACAAAGGAAACATATCATCTATCCTTTCCTCACTAATATACACGTCTTCTATTCTTTCGCTTCTCCCGCACGTGGCCTATTGTTCCTACTTACATCTCCATCGTTGATCTCGATATCTCTCAATCTACACGTAACTCACGCATAGACATATGCCTAACCTTGTGTGATATTGTTTGTGTGATATAAGGCTTGGTCTACTTCCTAAACTCATATAGTAAAATCCTATAGTAAACATAATGTTAGTTTAAAACCAAAATGTTTTAGAATTGGTGAACTGTGATGGATAGTAATATCCTTTAATGGAACCGTGCATGGTTAGACATTTCTCACTAGATATAGCACTTAAGTCTTCTCCTTTGTTATTCACATATCCGACATTTCTAATGTGCTTTTAGACTCTAACATAATGCTATAATGATTACACATTGAACAAATTTCTATAATGGAAACATAAATAAATTATTCTATATTTTGTTGTCCACATTGTGGCTTACTAGTTCATATAATTTGACTAGATTTTGGGGTGAACCCATTCACCATAACTAATCAAGCAGTAATTAATGGAATATCTTGAAAAGCAAAGAAAAAGTCAAATGTTAAGATCCGGTTTGAGACATTTGTCATAATCAAATTATTCGCTGTTGTTTAATTATTGACCAATTGACTTTATAACGGCAGATGAATAGACTAGATGGAGGAGCAAATTCAATACAACTTGCGTAAATTAATAGTATCAGATGAGCTGATAAATATATTAAAATAATAATCTATACTGGTTTTGAGTTTGTTAAGTGTAAAATTAACATAATCTGATTTGAAACCATGTACGAGTTGACGCTTTACCCTTCCCCATAGACGCATATACTAGCAACATTAATAATCCCGGCTTTGACGAGATGAATTGACCAAAAGAACAAAAAATTCCATTATCTTTTGGATTTGTGTATCACTTGGCCTCATCACTCATCAGTCCCCATTAATGTTCATAGATCACCCCTTCAGACGAGAAACACACAATATTGTATAGAACTATATAAGGGTGTTTCAAAAAAAAAAAAAAAAGTATAGAACTATATAAGGAAGAAATTGGGGGGGTGGGGTGAATGGGATAAACGAATGAATTAGAAAAGCAAAGGCATTTGTGTAAAGTAAACGACAGCAACTGGGTCATAATTGGCAACCATGCATGTCTCTTAGTTACTATGTCTTGTCTACGATGTAATCTTTGAAGACTAATCACATGTTCAATCATAAGTAAACTTGAAGTTACTCTGCAGATTTTGAGAAACAGAATAAATCATAATTGACGACCATGCAATACAATGACGACTTTTTCTCTATTTAAGTCCAGTTTGATTATGATGTGTTGTTGGTAATCCACTAATATAAACGGATTAAGAAACTGAAAGTTCACACTGATATTCATATTCCAAGTAAAAATATTAGATTCACTCATCATGTTTGCAATAATATCAACGTGAAAACTTAATTATATTGATGTGTGTTTGTTTAGAGTCATGATGTTTAGTAGTCTAATCATCAACAATAAGAGTGGTGCTTTTCACAATTAACCTTTGCTTGTATCTAAACCCACAACCCCACATCTCCCTACACATTATATAACATAAGAAGAGGCCATTATTTGAAACAGAAAATCATGTTAAGTTGTTAACGTACATAAAGAAATTTAAAAATTAAAAGTTTTAAAAGTGGTTCAGGAAATAAAAGGAACCAACATAAGCTACAACGGAATTATAAATTTGTGGAATGAAAATCATTTAGAATGGTTTATTCCAGTAATTTCACAAGAAAAAATTATCATTTAAATTGAATTATCATTCCATAGGTTTCACATCAATTCCTTAAAAATAAAATAAAAACCTTCCTATATTTTCATTTACAATTATGATAAGTAATGAACGAAATAAATCTATTTTGTTAATTTCTTATCATATTTATAGAAAGATTTTTATTGGAATGGAAAACGGTAAGATGAAAAAGTAAAAGAGGTCGTCGGGGCCATAGAAATTACTTTCCATCCTCCTAGTAGTTTCATCTCTCTCTTGTTTCGTCAAGCTTATGAATCATAAGTATTCTCCTATGTAAGCTAATGTTTAGTTGAATATTAAGCATGTTTCATCATACTTTTTTAAATTTTATGGTTGTTTCAAATATGCATTGTATGTTTTTAGTATTTTAATTTGAAAGCTCTTTACAAAAAAAAAAAGAATCTGTTTCATGTTTTTACTTATTTCATATCGTTCTATTATTTTTTCCCCACTAATTCCCTTTCATGGCTACTATTTACGCTAACCTTTGAATTAAACAGTACTGTTTGTTGATATCAACAAAAACAGCAAAGAATTTAAATTTTTTTGCAAAGAAAAATTAAATATATCCTGAATAAGATTGACCATAGTTAGCTAAGATTGACCACACTTAGCTGGTTTTGTGCATTACAATCAATGAAAAAAGTGAAAATATTGAAGCTATTCAGATTTCAGAGCACGAGATTGACTGTGATTAGTGTTCAGCCGATACCAAAATATTCAAAAGAAAATGAACAAAAAGAAAAGAAAATCGAGTTGTGGAAGTATATCAAGGTTTGGGCCTTTATCGAAATAGCGCGTATGTAGCCTTTAACTATATGGGCCATATAAGAACTCTGACCCACTTAATATTATCTAATCAGCCCATTCAGCCTTTTGTCTCCTTATCTTCTAAAATCATCAGCAAAAGTGAAGATCCTTTGAAACGTTACACGAATAAAAAAACTCTCTCATAGTAGACTTATGAAACACACACAAAACGACAAAATCAAACTAGATAACTTTTGAGAAATTATCAAAAGCAAAAAACTTGAGGTAAAAAAAGAAGAAGAAAAGTTACACAAGTCATGAAGAGGACTGGAGGAGGATAAACACGTGGCGAGTATCAAGCAAAAGAAATCAAATCAATCGTCCTCACGTAGTACACTTGTAGGTCCCACCTATCCTCTATACATCTTTATAACCATTTTATTAAAACATTTTCATTACCAAAACTTCTTCTTCTTCTTCCTCTAGCCATTAACACCTGAAAAATCTCGAAACCATAAAGGAAGAAGAATAGATAATGAGATAAAAGAGATGAAAATGGTGGGACTAAGTATTGTTTTGGAGTCTTCTAACAACAACACTCTCAGCAACTGCTTTGTTAGTCCCAAACCGCATCAGGTTGTCAACAAATCCACCGTCGTGGTCAGCGCCATCGCCTCTGACCTCCGCCGTGGTAGTTCTTATCCGGATTCTGGGTTTCTCAAACATTGTTTTCTCTGTAAAAGGAAACTTCTTCCAGCAAAAGATATCTACATGTACAAGTAAGTCATCGACGAACGTAAATAAATCAATTTTTTTATTACACGACTTGTGTTAATGTTTCTCTGATGTGTTTTTGTTTTGGCATGAATCTGTCAGAGGTGATAGAGGTTTCTGCAGCGTGGAGTGTAGATCGAAGCAGATGGTCATGGACGAAGAAGAAAGCTTTAGAAGAGAGAACTGTTCCTTCATGGCTGTCAATAAGACGAAGTCTGACTCTCCGGCGCCGGCGTCTTCAGGCGGTGGTCATCACCGTCACCGTCGTGATACGAGAAACTGAGCAGGCGGTTTTGGAGAAAGCATTGCAAACTGAAAAGTGTGATTTGACTTTTCCACCCTTTGGACTTATTTTTGTCGTTTTGTTTTATGAGATGTAAAACCAGAAGGGTGTTTTCGGTATTTCTTGTTTACATATCTATGGGAGTGGGAGCACCTAGTTTCTATTTATTTGGTTCTTTACTTCTTTCTCATGAAGCTTTTACCTTTTTTGCCTACATTATCAACGTATTGTCACCAACTCTGTAGTTAATGTTTGATGGAACTAAGTTAAAGTAGAGAGTTTATTTGTTTTGTTTCCACCATGCAACTTTATCTTTATTAGGTTAACGTATAGCTTCAAAGAAGATGACCTCCTCATGAATTTTAGGATAAAAGGGATTTTGTAGTATAGTAGTGGTTAGTGATAGACTTTGTTGATCTAATCCACAAAGCGACAACCAAAATAACACGTAGTGAAAAAAATACTACTAAATAAATGCTCTTTATATTATAATATACAAATAGAGATATTCTCTTTTGTTTCATGCGAATTTGCTTCAATGTGTGGGAGAATCTTAAAGCTTTTGACCGACATATGTTTCAATATATTTGTGTGTGTCGCAGTTAAACGTATATTTGAATTTATTTATATGATTTTTTTTTGTAAAAGGGCATTTTATTTATATATATGATTTCAACGAAACTATAGTGTAATATTCGTTATTTACATATAAAAAACATTTATTAACTTCTTTGCTTTTTCATTATGTCGATTGTAAATCAAACTATGCATCATACGAGAAGGAGAAATGGACTATTTGGACCTTTTTTTATAACGTTCCTTTGTTTTATTCATAAAGGAAAAGCATCATTATGTATGTGTACAATTGAATACTACACAAGATTAGCATGTTATACTAACTACCGTCGGGTCAACCAAGTATTTTCCAAAATGATGATAATAGATTTCTTGTTCTCATGTCAGAACGTACGTTTTGTAAATTAGTATCATCGAAAGTTTATGTAGTTTTTCAAATTAACAATAGCTGAGATTAAAGAAAAATAAAACATGAGAAATACAACAATTCATATAAAATGTTAAGCAAATGATCAAATACAATATACAACAAATCCATTTACAAATGACATATTAGGATAAAATAGCGAGTTTGACATTTTTTTCAAAACAGAGAACAATTTGTACACACTGTGCACAAACATGATAATGTGAGTTTTCACTTGTTAAGAATATGAGAAAAAATATCACCCATCACCCAGTATATAAAAGAGTATTATCACTTAGTCAAGTTTCATTAAGTTTTTTTCTTTGTTGTTTTTGAATAATGTGGACCAATTTAATTTTGACATTTTACTTTGTCTTCGTGTGAAAATTGTACCATGAAATGTATTGATTACTACTTCCATATTCATAGGATCCGACTGCAAAGAGCAGTGAGGTCCATTACCTGTTGTCTCACTCTCTCACTTTTCAAAGTGGGTTAAAAATGTATTGGTGGGGTTTAAATTAGTTTTGTGACCAGTCTTTAGTTTAATGCAATATGACAAGAGAAGAGAATCTCGACGTCTTTTACTTGAACACACCACCACCTTAATGCTCTTTGAAGTTTAAATTAATGCAATATGACTTCTCTTTTCCCATATCACCTGCCTCATTCATTAACAAGAGATTTCCATTAACAATAGCTCTTATTGCATGTCTGACATTTTCTTTATCACTAGAAAAATTGAACTGGATTATACAGCCTGTAAACTCGTTACTTATAGACGTCAGGTATATAATCTTAAATGTCTACCTTAGGAAATTGTGAAATTCGATAACCATTCTCTTTTAGAGCTTTAGTTATTATAATCCCAACTATGTTTAAACGGATAAGGCTGTGTTATTTTAGTGTAGGTGGATTTGATAATGAAAGGTCAGAAGGCCACATGTTCCTTTAAACTATCATTCTTAATGCAAAACCCACACTTTTCCAATTATTTTTATAATGGAAACACAAATCACTAGTGTAAGTAAAACGCTTTTTGATTATATTACTCATAGAGTTTATTAATTGACAATGTTGAACGTAGAATGTGTCCATAAGCAATACCCCTAATGCAACACTTTGTAGAGATGAGAGTGAGCTGACCTGCCATGAAGACTTGCTGTTCAAGGAAACATGTGAGCTATTAAGTACAACGCCTTATGTTCCTTATCTGAGCTTGCTAATTTTATTTACAAACATGAACCTAAAATGTTTCAGAATCTTCATCGGAATCTTCCACAGTCCAACTCTTCTTTGCTATCTTTTTAGGACGACTAAAGCCACTTCCTTCTTCTGCTGCTATTTCTTTATCAGAATGCAAGTTTTAGTAACGTTGCTTAGCTGAATAAGGTATCATTCATAATCTTCTCTCTTGAATATCAAATTAGGAATACATTTTTCTCCTGTTTGATCTTGTTGATTATGCCCTTTGAACTGGAACTCACACTTTCCTGTTGTTATTTCATTTTAAACTTTGAAGAAGGAGGCCTCACATCATGATATTGGATCATGCATCAATAACGAAGAAACATCAATCCATACGACTGCTTGCACAACTTTTACCTTTTGCATTTCAACTAAAAGGGATCATATACTGAAACCGTGAGGCACTTCACACTTGCAAGTTACTTCCACGAGTTTTTGAAACATAAGGCCGGGAAGAGTTTGCTTGCAATCCTTGGCAGCAATCTTCTGTTTCGCAGTCTGTGCCAATTGTTTGTAAAACCTAACTGCTAGTTTAAGAAACTGCGTTGCTTGCGAGTCTGCAGATCATGAAAGCATTTATAATAATAACAAGCTCACTTACAGTTAGTGAGAGTAAGGCAGAGACTTTGAGAAGTAAGAACTCAGCTTTGAGGTTCATTGAAAAAATGGACGAGAGTATCCTGACTGGTTTATGACCATGTAAGATTACTGAAAAATCATTTGGGCCTTAGTTTATCTGGGCTTAGGGCCCAAGGAATCCGGACAGTATTGTTGATCCTTAACACAGTGGACGATTCTGTAAAATGTTAATGAAAAGCACCAAGATTCCTTACTAGTGGACTTCTTGGTTAATGTCATTACACGTTTAGATACTTTTTTTTTTGAACTATACGTTTAGATACTTAAGCATTAGATAAACAGATGACATGGCGGTGAGTCGGTGACTGTATGCAGAGCGAGGCCAGGCTTTTGCGAGCCTGTGTCCATGCAAACTAGCCTTAAATGTAGGCAGCTATATATCAATCCAGCTCGATCTTTATCAAGTAACACTATTACGTGAAGCTTCTCTTCTTTTTACTATTATACGTAATCCACTCGTACTTTCCAACCTAGACGATATATCATATTATGTGTATTATAATCAGTCAGTGATCAATCAAATATAATTACGAAAATAATAGTAGTTCTTAGGTAGTGTGCTCCCAAGGTGGCGTGACATCTTTCCCATCTCTTACTCTATGTCTCTACGTGTTTTTAGAATAAAGACAAAACAAAGATAAAAGGATGTGCATGCATGTGAGCCTCTTCTTATCAATCAGACGGCTCTAATTGTAAACTTAAGCGTAACATGCACCATTGGATTCTCCATTTCACCCATGATAATAAATGAAGATAGGGATACTCCAACTTCTATAAAGCATTCACATATTCATTTAAGTTGGATTCTTGTTCATTACGTCAAATATTTTAATTTTCGTGATGGTTTTGTTTTAATGTTAAAGAAAAAAGCTTAACATACAATTTACATGGTGGGGGGGGGGGGGGGACAAAAATAAAATAGAAGACGTGGTCTATGAGAGAGACGACACAGTGGTCAATGGTGCAATAAGCTCAAAAAGACATGAAAATTCAATGTTGTTTTTTTGGACCACTCTTTCTTTCTTTCTTTCTTTCTTTCTTTCTTCTTCTCCATATCTCCTTCTTACAAATTACAACCAAGATTTTATAAAAATCAGCGGCTAATCCAAGAGAAACGTCGTCTTCTGGTGTAGAAGTGACGCTCATTTAAAATATTCATGATGTCTGTTTCGGTTCGTTATCTTTTCCCATTCGTTTTCAATTAACTATTCACACACGGTTTCCAAATTCTATATCTATATAATCACCTGTATATAATCATCATAAAAAGTTAAAAAAAAAACACAAAACAAAATTTAACAAATAGTAGAATCTAATATTTGTGGAGATTTTAAAATCACAAATACTGATTTTAAAGATACATAACTCAACTATCATAAACTCTCGCCTAAATACACTATGAAACAAGAGGCTGCATACCGGAACACCTTCTCTCAACATTATTCGCACTCCAAGATCAGTTAAACTGATCCTTTTCTTTAGAACTCGTCAAATGGGGAGTTAACATTTGTGTAGACATTCACCCTATTCCTACTTAAGCTCTCACATATAAAAAGCATACAAGTATCAGATTCCCCGCTATAAAGGTTATTTTCAAAGCCAGCTTCAACAATCTCTAGTTAAAACATCATTTGGTATCATGGGTATATCTCTATGCTGCTTCATGTGTTTTCTATAAGAAAAAAATTAATATTTTTTTTCTCTTATGAATGCAAAAAAAAATCTAAAAGTATATACCGTCTAGCAATGTAGCTAACTTTTAAGTTAACTTTTAGCTAGAAGCATAGGGTGTTTAATAAGCAGCAGAGGGGATTGGTTTAGTAATGGTTACAGAAAGAAAGCCTTTTTAGTGTCCTAAACTAAAATGTGATTATAGAGAGAGAAGAAAGAAAGAAGTCAGTCAGAGAAACCCACGTGCACCTGGGAACTCGACCCCTCTTCTCTGCACAAACCCACTCCTTCATTTCCTCCATTTTCATTCTCACTCAAGCAATCTCTCTCTCTCTCTCTCAAAAGAAGCGAACCAATGAACCTGAAAGCTTGACTTCTCCTTCTTCTTCTTCTTCGTTTAGATTCCCTGAACCTCTCTCTCCCCCTCTCACACACACATAAACAGAGGAGTCTATCATCAATGGTGGAAGCAAAGGATCATCAACAAGACATGGGCGATGGGATGCAATGCGTAAACCACCCCTTCACGAAGAACCCAGGTGGGATCTGTGCTTTCTGTCTCCAAGAAAAGCTCGGAAAGCTCGTCACTTCCTCTTTCCCTCTCCCTAAACACCTCTCCTCCTCCTCCACCTCTTCCTCCTCCCCTTCCTTCAGATCTGACTCTGTCGGCTCCACCACCACCGCCACCACCGTCTCCACCTCTCTCTCCCTCTCCGCCTCCGGAGCTAGAAACGTCGCCGCACCCAACAACAACAACAACAGCAGCAAGCTTCCGTTTTTACTTGCTAAGAAGAAGTCCTCCTCGTCGACGGCCAATATCGTCTTCAAGAGAAGCCAGTCGACGACGACGGCCGCCTACAGAGGCTCCGACTCCACCCCGAGGAAGAAAAGTGGGTTCTGGTCCTTTCTTCATCTCCACTCTTACAAACACCATAGCAGCAGCAAGAAAGTCGGAAACTTTCACGACTCCTCGAAGCCCACGACAACAAAACATACTGAAAACGCTTTGTCCAAAACAGAGGTGGTCGGATCCTCCTCTTCGATGTCAAAGAGTAGTAACAGAAACGGCATTGATGTGATTGTGGAGGAAGACGGGAGCCCCAACGTTGCGGCTACAGCAGCACCACCGAGCGAGAGGAAAGTGTCGAGATCCAGATCTGTCGGGTGTGGAAGCAGAAGCTTCTCCGGAGACTTCTTCGAGAGGATCACTAACGGGTTTGGAGACTGTACTTTGAGGAGAGTTGAGTCGCAGAGAGAAGGTGGTAGCAGCAGCAAAGGCAAAGTTAGTAGTAGTAGTAGCAATGGTGGTGGTGTGAGGGAGATGGTTAGATGTGGTGGGATCTTTGGTGGGTTTATGATTATGACGTCATCGTCTTCTTCTTCCTCGTCTTCCTCATGGGTGTCATCGTCATCAGCTGAACAACAACAACATCAGAACAACATGGGTCATGGTGGAAGGAACAGAGGTTGGGGATGGGCGTTTGCTAGTCCAATGAGAGCTTTTGGTTCTTCTTCTGGGAAGAGAGGTCGTACGATAACAGATTCTACAAGCAAGAACTCAGTTCCGAACTTGGATGCTATTCCTTCATTGTTGGTAGTCAAAAGCTAAATTAAAAGAACTTTAATCCCATGTTGCAATAAGTGAACTTAAAACGAGAAAGTTTCATGTTTTCATCAGTATTAGATGTTTTCTTGAACATTGGGTTGATGATCTAATAGTATTGTAATGTTACACTACCTCTTCTATGTTAATTATCTTCTTTTTTGTCAAATAAGGAGAGAGGGAGCTTAGGATACTTTGGGGAGCCTACTTTCTTCTGTTTTATTTGTCTTGTTCTCTTGATTATTTTTCTTATAGTTTTTAATCCTTGTTTTGTCTCTCTAATCTCTACTTAGAAGAACCATCTGTCTTGCTTTATGTTGTCATTATGGTGTGTTTCTTAGCATTGTTAATTAAATTATTAAGAGAAAACACACTGGAAAAGCTAGTCAAAGATGAGGTTTTGAAGGGTTTGACTGGCTTTTTAAGTGTGAGTTTTGTGTTAAATGAGTGAATCAAAAGGCACATGCCTTTGCACATGCATTATGATTCCATGGTCCCCAACCAAAAAAACTTCATTTTTTGTTTTGTTTCTTTTATATCTTGTGACCCAACAAAATTAAGGCATTAACAAACGGTTGTACTGCTACATACACACATCACACTGATAGTGATAACCTAATCTTTAAACAGTGCAAACTTGGTTTCACACTGATCTTGTTAAGTGGATTAAGGACATTAAAAAACAGAAGATTTTGTTATTATATAACGTGTAGAAGAGGACGTAAAGGGGTCCATGAGATGAAAACTACACATTGTGGATTCTGCAAAGCCGAAGAGACGGGAAAAAGGGCCTCCTTCTCATTTACTCTTTGATTTTTTTTTTTGTATTTTTCCATGTGGATTTTTATGCATGTTCCAAAGACCAAAACTATCTATAATAGATTATTTAAAAGCTGAGCATGTGTCATTAGAGCAGTTTAGTAGGATCGTTCAAGAGATCAAGATCTCAATCAAATTACTAAGCATGTTCTTAAATCACCAAACACTAGCATGCAAATTTCTAGTTCTACCTAGACTAGGATCATTATAACATGGTAACCAAAAAAAAAAAACTGCGGTCTAGTTACACAAAACTAATAATAATTACTTGTAAGCAGTAATGGTTTTGTTTTGAAGGCAAACACAAGGTAGCCAAACAGTAGAAGTCGTAATCTGAACGAAACACACGGTCTACTAGTCGACGCTCTCTAGAATGATTGATACTACGAAGATGAGTGTAATCAACTCATAATAATAAACTATCAAAGTTATTTCAAGTCCATAGATTTGATCATTCCACCTATAGAATTTAATGGTTTTTGCCGACCCATCTGATTCAATCATGTTGTGTGACAAGAACATGTTGGGTCTATATAAATACTGTTCATAATGGGGTCAAACCCCCCCCCCCCCCCCCATCCATTTAATACCTCTCTATGACTTCATATGCTCATGTGTTGCGTTGTGAGTTTGGTCTTTCATTTTCGTAGTTATTGCCAAAGCTAACAACAGAATCTTAAAGCGTCTGTAATCGCTGAAACCAACTTCTTGTCATTAATGAAGGCCAAGCGCCTGAAAAAAAAACATGATCTTCGTGCACTAAAACGGCATGCAGTTTGTATCCGTTTGCTGAAAATACATTGTCATTCTCATCAGTGTGCGTTTTGTCTGTTTGTCAAGTTCTCATCGGTGTCTCAAATTTATCCACATAGTTTCACCGTTCTGAAACGTAATGATTCGGAAAAGGAACGCAAAATTACAAAGAAGCAGTAATAATGTAAGATAATTTTCTGATTTCTGACCCCTCGGCTTGTCAGATTTCAAATAATTTCTCCTCATGAAACTTTTTGCATTTTTTCTAAAGGACATAAGAAAATTACAGACCATTTGGCTCTATTCCCTTTCCTATTGTTGGGTGTATATGGAACATGGTTGATTAAGCCTAAACACTTATCAGACAACCCTAGTTAGAACCTTACTAATCAGACAAGCTAGAAGACGTGCTGAGACTAATTGTTACGAAAGACACAAAGAAGGCTAAAAAATAGCATTACCGAACTCAGGGAAATCCTCTGCAGAAGCTTTTTTTTTTTCCCTTTTTTTGCTAAATTCCTCTGCAGAAACTTCCACATGATAATCTCTGTCTTATATCTTAATGTGAACTACGACAGTGGGCGAATCCGTAATCCATGAATGGAAACTAAACTTAAGTGAATAAAGTGAAATGCCAAACCAAACAAAAAGTTCCACCAAAGTAAGTTGTTCAATTCATTCTCAATGAAACCACTTTTCAAAGGTTTTGGAATGTTGTTTGGTCTCATTTTCACCCTTTCAGCCATTGAAATTTCTTATGTAACTCTTCACATGTCCCTAATGTTTCATAATCTAGCAGTAGCAGCAACAATAGTATTTGAATCATTGGCACAATATATAGATTCTCAAACCAAACATTTTACTGGTGAACTCATCAATAGAGCTTTGATCTGACTGAAACATATCAAAGCGCTGTTACCCATATTAGAAATGAATAGAACTATTATTTGCTGCATCTTCTAGAGTGAACTATTGGAGTCTTTTTTTTTTGAATCATAATATGAGTATAGCAAGTGGTACCTCTTTTGTAAGGACGTTCTTCATTGTTGTTCTCAATATTCTCCTACGAATTATTATCCCCAAATCCATATACAAGAGAAAAAAAAGAGATTATAGTTATCCTCCCTACACACATGGCACACTACAGTTTACACCTTCAGCACTAAGAACTTCTGGAACATCAAAATCTGGGAGTCTTCGTTATATTTTGGACAGTCCTGAGCTGATTTCATATCGGTATTTGCCTGTTTTGTGTCAAACAAAGAAAAGATTAAGCATCACTCTTTGTTGCGTGACCATAAAAAAACTAACACTAGCATTATCCAAAGCAAATGTATGGGTTTTCAGGTTACATTCGTGGTTATGGCCTTCACTAGTCAAAAGAGATTCATTCACTGAAGATATTATAGATTGGACAATTCAGCTTCTAACTGTGGAAGAGCTTAGTAAACATGATACAAGGAGATCACCAGTAACCACTACATGACAGAATCCAAAAAGGAATTGGAGGAGGAAATGAAAGCTGTTACCTATCAACAAACCCGCGTTCGTGAAGTTCATTGCAGTGAGGAGTTGGCATCTTCTTGTTCCACCGCCGTCTTTGGATCTCAATACGACACGACTGGAAAAGAAAGCTTCTGTACTCTTTGATCACGCTGGCGTCAAGGTTAGCACGAGCAGAGCTACCAAGCGGATACTTCTCATCAAAGGCTGCTGACGACCGAACATAAAAGCTAATCTCCATATTCTCTGTCGTCTTCGGCACCTGATAAGTCTGGCTCTTGTGCAGAGAATAGTCAGGCTCAGAAAACGGCAGATAAGCCAGCAGCAAAAGCAGCAAGAACGGCAGTATCTGAACAATCGTCAAACAAGTCGGTCCAGCAAAATTAACCTCCTCCTCTCGTGGTGGGTTACGCGCTTGTCTAGTTCTATAAGCACGTGTAGCAGCACCGAACGCGTCTCGCTGCTGACCAAAGAACGCCCTGAATATCTCGTCAGGATCAAACTCATCCTCAAAGAAATCACTCCGCGTAGTGTTATACCTCCTTCTCCTCGGCCTACTACGGTTACTTTGCCTCTGGATGTGATCAAACTCATCAACAAACCCCACCTGATCATACTGGCTCCTCGAGTTACCATCACTCAAACACGTGAACGCTTTCGAAACTTTCTTGAACGCTTCCTCTGAGCCTGGTGCCTTGTTCTTATCAGGGTGAACTTTCAGTGACAGCTTCCTATAAGCTTTTCTGATCTCTTCAACGGAACAGCTCTTCTCTAAACCTAGAATCGTATAGTAATCGTTGTTCCTTTTGATACTCCTAACCAGCTCAACATTCTCCTCAGTGTATACCTTCTTCTTATTCTCGTGAGTCTTAGGCTCAAGCTTATCACCATCAACAGCTTTGTGGTTTTCATCACTAAGAGACGGATTCTCCGAAACCGAATCCAGATTCTCACAAGCAGCGGCGAGTTCATCGGTGGAAAGGCTTGGATTAAGCCGTTTCGCCATCTTGATGAATCTCAATGCGCGTTCCTTATCACCAGAAGCGATGGCTTCCTCGGCGATCCTTACACACCTCGCCGCGTCGTCTTTGTTACCGTCCATAACTTTTTCAAATCCCTAATTCAAAACCTACCGAAACAAGGATCGAATCAAATTCAGAAAATAGCTTCGATTTGGAATTTTTCGTACATTTAGGTGAAGACGATCGAAACAAGGATCAAAGATCGTCGGACTCAGAAGTTAATAGTTACCTGATTCAGAGGATGAGAGTTGGCATGGGAGAGTGAAGGAGGAGCTGAGCAGAGAGAGAGAGAGAGTTGATGGTTTAATTCAGTGGTTGCTTGCCGTCGCGAAGAGAGGTAGTCAAGTCGGAGATGATGATGATGGCATCGAAGATATTTTTACATAAGTGTTATAAATGGGCCGTATATAATGTTTATTTTAAAAAGGGAGTTTGTTGGAAAAATCAGGAAATCTAGGGGTCAAAGGATAAAAAACCCGAAAGTAAAACGAGTTTTGAGGTTTGGGTTAGCGTCAACGGTTTATCCACACACAGGCCTTTCTGAGTGCCTCGACGTTTCTCTTCCTTCCTTCCTTCTCAGTTCTCAGCCTTGTTCTGCGGATTAGCGTGGCATGAAATGAGTGAGAAAATCGAAGCGACATAGAGAGAGAAGTGAAGAAGATGTCATCTTTCTTCAAATCTTTTGCCGGAAATCCGAGGGAAGCAGCTGCCATGGCAATGGTGCAATCCTCATCTTACAGAGTATGTGAAATTTTTATAAGGATTAAACCTTCTTTTTTCCGTTTATTGCATTCGTTTTGGGCACTGAGCAAGTGATTGACTTTCTTTCAAGCTCAGTGTTCTAAATTGCATTGGTCTCTCAATTAGTCCATCATATCAATGAAATGGTATTTTCAGTTTATGAGATTTGGTTAATTAGTTACCCCTTAGTTAATGTAGCCATGTTGGTATATACTTCTCAGGTCTGTTTTTTTGAAGTACTTAATGTTGTTGTACTGTTGCACACCACTTGTTCGATAAAAATTTCAGAGGCTTCAGGGGTGATCTTTACCCATTGGTTATATATTGAAATGGATAAGAGCGTATTAATTTTACAGAAAAAGAAGAAATTGGAAGTAGTTTGACTTGAGTTCTGGTTTTCTGAGCATCACATTGACGGCCTCATATGATATTTGGAACTCTCTATAACCAAATTCAAACGATTTCATTTTCCAGGCTCTTTTTCTTTTATAGAAAACGTGTTATCGAAGGAATTTTATTGGAAAGAAAACACTTGATATTTTGAGATTGTGCTTTGTGCTGGTTCAGGTATTGTCAGGTAGAAACTGTTCAAATATAAGGAGAACCACACCGTTGGATTCCTTTCTCGCCAAGGGAAGGTCTCCCGTCAAGGCATTTTCTTTCCTATACGTCTCACGGTATTCAACTCAGCCCAATAATGAGTTTGGTCATTCATCAAAGCGTAGGTCTCGTGGGCCTGTTATGGCAGCAAAGAAAGCAGCTGACGGTTTGCATCTCACTGTTTTTTTCTTCTTTCTTAATACTGTTATGCAATGTGTCACTCATATTTGCTATTGTGTTTGGTTAGGGGAAAAGCAAGAAGATGGAAAGTACAAGCACACAGTTGACTTGCCAAAGACAGGTTTTGGTATGAGAGCGAATTCATTGACAAGGGAACCTGAACTCCAGAAGCTGTGGGAGGAGAACCAGGTCTTCAAGAGAGTTTCTGATAATAACAAAGGAGTGAGTTCCTCAACATTCTCTCACATCAACTTTTGCTTCAAGAAAATTGTGTCTGAGACAGTTAGTATGATTTTCAGGGGAGTTTCATTCTTCATGATGGTCCTCCTTATGCCAATGGTGACCTGCATATGGGTCATGCTCTTAACAAGATTCTGAAGGATATCATTAATCGCTATAAGGTACCTAGAGATGCATTTACTCTCTCTCTGGGTTTTCTATTTTTCTTTACACAATCAAGTAAGGAGTTTCTTCTTATCAAATTGTCTTCTTCTTCATCCAGCTGCTCCAAAACTATAAAGTTCAGTACATTCCTGGCTGGGATTGTCATGGCCTTCCAATTGAGTTGAAAGGCAAGTATACAATATGGACCCTTGAGAACATTACCATGCGAAAGTAACTTTGCTTTTTAGTTTCCAGTTTGTAACTTGTCTGAGTAATTTGGATGCAACTTTCAAACATTTCAGTTCTGCAGTCCCTGGATCAGGAAGTGAGAAAGGAACTTACACCACTGAAGTTAAGGGCGAAGGCGGCTAAATTTGCGAAAGCAACAGTCAAAACACAAATGGAGTCATTTAAGGTATCAAGCTTTATTTCCATACCTGCGTAATGCATGTCATTATGATCTTTATATCTCTTAGGACGTTAAAGTTATGAACGATACTTGATTTGGTCACTCAATTGACATTTAGCACATATTACATAATACTTGATGTTTACAGCGGTTTGGAGTATGGGCAGACTGGAACAATCCTTATCTAACTCTTGATCCGGAATATGAAGCAGCCCAGGTAATGGTTTTACCTGTGACTTCCCACATTATGTACAGGATTCAATAATCATTCAGGAAGATTTCCGTAAGAGTTCTGTAAGGTTTCAAAAGCCTGATAAAGTCTACATATCAATTTATCGTGTATCACATATTGTAGATTGAAGTATTTGGCCAGATGGCCTTGCAAGGGTACATCTATAGAGGAAGGAAACCAGTACACTGGAGCCCTTCATCTCGTACTGCCCTTGCAGAAGCTGAACTAGAGGTAAAATTCTCGTTTTCATCTCAAATAGTCTAAGAAGAAAAAGCATATCGGATATCTCAGGGCAAAACTAAAGTCAGCTAAAATTATACCAGTCCTTTTTATTACTTCTGTTTACATGTTACCGCAATGTGATCTGTAGTCTATTAGACCAGACCCAGAGTGCTGCTTTATATATCCTCGATGAACCCTGATTTAGTGAAATTATCTACCCCCTTCTTAATGCATGCCGCTTTCATGTTTGAATATTTAGACGATTCCAAACGTTACCGTGGTTATCTTATACCAGTCCTGCCTCTCTGCCTTTATATGTAGTATCCGGAGGGTCATGTTTCAAGAAGCATATATGCTATTTTTAAATTGGTTGGTGGAGCGAAAACAAGCCTTTTAGATGAGTTTATTCCTAATATATGCTTGGCAGTATGGACAACCACACCTTGGACTATTCCAGCCAATGCTGGTAAGTGTCATATTATCATATGTTACTCTCGTCCGCCAAAGTACATCCAATTTACTTGGTTTATTTCCAACCTCACGTACACGTAGATGCAAGGATACACACTCTTCATTTTTTATTTGTTTTTTTGTATCTGGATGCCATATAAGATCCTTAGTACTCTCTGTCCTTACCTTCTTGTCTAACTTTCAGCTGTGGCGGTGAATGCAAAGCTTCAGTACTCTGTTGTTGAAGTGCATTCATCCCCAGAAGATGAATCTGCGTCGACAGGGAAGAAAAAGAAAATGCCTGGGAAGGTTCTGAAGACTCAACAAAATCTTTGCGTGATTGTAGCGACCGACCTTGTACCAGCATTAGAAGCAAAATGGGGTGTGAAGCTTATCATAAGAAAAACATTCCTTGGTGCTGATCTTGAAAATTGCAGGTTTCATTAAAAAAGAAACAAGGAACCTCAGTTTTGTGTGTGTTGCTATAAATTCAATCCCTTGGTTTATGTTGTGTATTTATGGTTCTAGGTACACACATCCAATTGACAACAGGGACTGTCCAGTCGTTATAGGGGGTGACTACATAACCACGGAATCAGGAACAGGATTGGTCCACACTGCCCCTGGTCATGGTCAGGAGGATTATGCAACCGGTCTGAAGTATGGACTGCCTATTGTCTCTCCTGTGGATGATGGAGGGAATTTCACTGAAGAAGCTGGACAGTTTAGAGGGCTCTCTGTCCTTGGAGACGGGAATAGTGCTGTTGTCAGTTACTTGGATGAAAATATGTCTCTGGTCATGGAAGAATCTTATGGTGAGTTGGCTGCAGATGCTTTATGGCCAATCATTTTAGCTCATTTTTCATTCACTCTATCGCAGATTAAAAGAGTCGTATGATTTTGATTTTTTTTTTCCTTTGGATGCAGCTCATAAATACCCATATGATTGGCGAACTAAGAAACCAACGATTTTTAGAGCAACTGAGCAGTGGTTTGCATCAGTTGAAGGATTTCGCAAGGCCACTATGGATGCAATCAACGATGTAAAATGGATACCACATCAGGTACCTAGTTAACTGCATATTGAGTATATACGTTGATTTCTTTTGGCCTGAGTGTGTGGGTTGAAAGCATCACGTATGAATGTTAGCTATAGAAGGAGACTCGCAACATATTTTAACCACATAATAAACTGATCCATGCTTGTCCTCCTCTTACTTAGCTGCCTTATATATTCTTTCTATGATCTGCTTGTTACGTTGTTTGGAGTTCAATATGGTACCTGATATGTTTTGGCTTCAGGCAGTTAACAGAATATCTGCCATGACCTCCAGCCGATCTGATTGGTGCATCTCGAGACAAAGGACGTGGGGTGTCCCTATTCCTGTCTTTTATCATGTTGAGACAAAAGAGCCCCTCATGAATGAGGAGACAGTTGAACATGTTAAGTGTAAGAGTTAAATAGATAGTATGGTCTCCTTTTTGATGTTTCTTAGAGGCTATGTTTCTGTTATTCATGCTCGCTATAGTTGCTATCGGTTTCCTGTACCCTTATTTGTATACCTTGTCGGACAGCTATAATTTCCCAAAAGGGCAGTGATGCGTGGTGGTATATGTCGGTGGAAGACCTACTTCCTGAGAAATATCGTGATAAAGCAGCTGATTATGAAAAAGGGACTGATACAATGGATGTCTGGTTTGACTCAGGTACTATAATAAAAGAATGTTAAATAAAATTAAATAGTACAAAGCACCAAAAAACTTCTTTTTCACCACTTCTTTCTCATCTGTATGTCAGGTTCCTCTTGGGCTGGTGTATTGGGGAAACGCGAGGGTCTTACTTTTCCTGCAGATGTGTATCTAGAAGGTACTGATCAGCATCGTGGATGGTTCCAGAGCTCTTTGTTAACAAGCATCGCAACAAAAGGTGCTAAATGCTCGCCGTGATAACTGCCTCTATAAATTCAGATGATTGTACATATTTTAGTTTTCTTGGTGTGAGTTTTCTTAACATTTTTTATTATTGGATATAGGCAAGGCTCCCTATTCTGCCGTCATAACACATGGTTTTGTACTGGATGAGAAGGGTATGAAAATGAGCAAGTCTTTGGGTAATGTGGTTGACCCACGTTTGGTCATTGAAGGAGGGAAAAATTCAAAGGTTCGTCAGTGGAATAACAACCATGCTCATTCTGTAAAAACATCTTTATGATCCATTCAATCTGTTTCTTGACAAGTTTATCTTCTTATGCCAGGACGCACCTGCTTATGGAGCTGATGTTATGCGTCTCTGGGTTTCTAGTGTAGATTACGCAGGAGATGTTCTAATTGGCCCACAAATTCTTCGGCAGATGTCTGATATATATAGGAAACTGAGAGGAACGTTGAGATATCTCTTGGGCAATCTTCATGATTGGAGAGTATGTCTCTGACCCGAAACTTTATGTAGAATTGCATTTTTTTCCACTTTTCAAGATTTATTGCCTCTATTTATGTTTTGCATCGGCGACAGTCTTTTAATATATAAGTTGTGGCTGTTTGCAGGTTGATAATGCTGTGCCATACCAGGATTTACCCATCATTGATCAGCATGCTCTCTTCCAGCTTGAGAATGTTGTAAAGAACATACAAGAGTGTTACGAGAACTACCAGTTTTTCAAAATATTCCAGGTACTAAACCTCACCATCTTATTTTGGTACAGTTGAACAGATCAGTGTCCTCAGAGTAGTGGTCTCTTTAAATGTGTCACATTTTATGACTGGGTCGCAGATAGGCAATAGCAACTTAAATTTGGAAAACCCATTAAAATGATTTAGTTCACTCACATGTTTTCCTTTGCCTGTGACGGAGAACGTAGATAAATTACCATTATGAGACTTAGTTTATTGATTAAGATCTCGAATATATCTAAGAAACCATACTTCAGATTTGAGCAATATCTCTCTATGAGAGCGAAGTTGCTATTTAGTTTCAAATTGGTATGCTTGCGCCTCCTGGGGAGGCTGAATTTCATGTTTTAGATGATCCGTGTTATTAAGTGACTTTCTTTATTTCAGATCATACAACGATTCACAATTGTTGATCTGTCAAATTTCTACTTCGATATTGCTAAAGATAGACTGTATACTGGGTAAGTTTTTCATCTTCTTTAGGTTTGATATTTGCTATAACCTATTTATCGCTTACCAATCTTTGATTGCAATACTTATGTGCTATTCAACGTAATCTCAGGGGAACTTCGAGTTTTACCAGAAGAAGCTGTCAAACAGTTCTTTCAACACATCTTTTATCCATATTGAGAGTGATCGCGCCCATAGTACCTCACCTAGCAGAAGATGTCTGGCAAAATCTACCATTTGAGTACAAAAATGAAGATGGCTCTGCAGCAAAGTTTGTCTTTGAACTTAAATGGCCTCTGTTGAATGAACAGTGGCTTTCATTTCCTGCTGAAGACGTTCTCTTCTGGGAAAGGCTTCTCGAGGTATCTAAAATCTCCTAAAATCATAGCGTCTAAACTCTCAGCAATTTCCACCATCTACACGTCTTATAGTTAATAATTAAAGTTCCTTAACTTCTTACTGGATACGACCCAGTTAGGATATAACATTATCTCTCTGTAATAACCTTTTCGTTTTAACCTTTGTTTACTTCTTACTCAAGACAACATTTTATTGATGCCTGCTATGTAACGAGGATCTTAATAAGGCTTACGGTGCGTGTGTGACAGTTGAGGACCGAGGTGAACAAAGTGTTGGAGCTTGCACGTAATGGGAAATTAATCGGTTCCAGTTTAGAAGCAAAGGTGTATCTGCATACCGCCAATGTAAGCATGGCTCCGAGATTATTAGAGATGTGTGAAGCTCAGAATGAAGCTGACACGCTGCAACGCATATTCCTCACATCACAGGTAAGCACTAAATCTCGAGGGAATTGGAAACTTTGTGCTCAATTGAGATCATAATAGCAGTAGGGACATCATGTTGAAATTGGATGTATGAGAAGACATTCTAGACAAACCTAAACACCTAAGAGATGGATATGAAAATCGAGTAATTTTAATTGAATCTCTGTATTTTGGTGCGACAGAAAAACCATGGATTAAGCGTAGCCTTTTGATGACACGTGTCCAGGATCCACGTAGTTTTTTAGAATAAATTTTAGGTTTGATGATAGTGAGTACATTTCAATGAAAATTTAGCCATGAAACTATTGTGGATGTGTACAGGTTGAGGTATTGTCGTCAATGGAGACGGAGATGGTAAGCAGTGTGCAGCACACAGGAGAGTATGTGGAGGGAGAGAACAAAGTGTGGATTGGTGTGTCACGTGCCGAGGGATCCAAGTGCGAGAGGTGCTGGAACTACTCAGGCCAGGTCGGGTCCTTTTCTGAACATCCCACTCTCTGTGGACGCTGCTTCAATGTCATTGTTGCTAATCCGCCTGAGCCTGTGGCTGCAGCTGTAATCAACTGATCTTCAAATTTGCTTTTGTACTGTAACAATTTATTTGCACAATGCACTCTTTGTACATTGTCCAATTCATTTTTTTTTCACTGGACTCGATGATAATAATCCAAGTTGCTAAAATGGAATATTTTTGGTAGTCTTGCCAATACTTTCCAGTTCTAGCCCCAGTTAATATCCGATAGTAAGGATCGACTTTACAAAATATTACGCACCAAAAACCCAACTAACTTGGTGTCTCCTAATAGAGGATCAAAAATCATGTAGTGATACGTAGTTAAAATGGACAAGGACCCAACATAAATTCGTAAGATTCAATGTCTTAAAAAGTGAAGGGTCGGAGCTAAAACCAAGGAAACCAAACTGTAAGTACAGAAACATGGCGTGGGTGGAAGCAATGGCAAGGATCTTGCACTCTAGAGCTGAGCGTTTGCGTTCTGTTGTAGCAACTCTACTTCTTCCAAGTCCTCACTCTGTATCTGTAAGTCCTGCACCGATAAAATGAACACACATGTTATAACGCTGAGTTATACTTCTGTATAGATGTAAAATTCCAAGAGTCTGATGGATTCAGAAGTGGTGATATAGCTATATGTCCGACGGTATTTCACACTTTAGAGATGATAAAGCGCCCAATGGTTACACATATCCTAATTGTCTAATCAAGACAATAACAAACGCTTACTTGCGGTTGTGCTGGTGGTTCTTGTGCAACAGGGTATACCTGTGGCTGAGACATTCTGTAATAAGGTTCCTTCAAGTCAAGTTTGCACGATGATGTTTGGAGGATTCCACCTTGACTGGCACCGGGCCTCCACATTTTAGCTGTTTAAGAAGTCAATTTGAAACAAAGTAAGAAAGAAGCTGATATGGTTCAAAAGGAGAGATGCAAGAGAGGGCAAAATTGACCTGAGAGAGTTAGATTTATAGTGCAACTCTGAGCACTGTGGGCAACCAAATGAAGTCTACCAGTGATCTCTTGCCCTGCCATGACATGAATCGGCTGCGAGAGAACGCATCTTATTTGGTACCAGTGGGTTGTTGGCGCACCAGGAGCTGTCGTGAACCATCTTTGCACCGTGCTGTTGGATGTAGAGAGCATATCAAGTTAGCATTGTATGACAGCAAAGGTATATTAACGAAAACTGCAAGACACAACGTATAAATTTGTTATGGATTGATACCTCCCATCAAAGAGAACGTCGAACCAGCATGCAAGTCCATGCACTCTGGTACACACAGACGCTGTGAACTTCAACGGAACATCAATCTCGTAAAATTGTTCTTCCTGTGAAAATAAATAGACAGCTAATGAGTTTGGATCATGTCATTCACCAAACAGAGAAGACTACAAATTGAGGTTCCATATATGTGAAAATAGTATCCCCAAAAAAATTCTCGATGTTAAGGAAACACCATTGAACCAATTATTATGAAGAGAGCAGCTGTACCTTCATCTTAGTGAAGTCAATCACATGAAACATCGAGGGAGCTATCAATAATCTTGGATCAAATGCATCAACGACAGGCTACAAAATCAGTAGATATGACTCATTGTAAAAGGAAAAAAGAACACACTAATCAATGATCCACTAGTTGTAACTTGTAAGTATACCTGGGAAAAATAACCCTGGTGTGCTGAGCCATATAGAGGTGTCAAATCAACTCCATAGTAGTTCTGTTGCTGCCAAAATAAAGCCTGCATAGAGGTGGAAAAACTAATTAGTGAAAGCTTAACATCACATACATAAGCCAGCCATTTATTATAAGATGCGTATTATGTACCTTATTTGCCATTTCAATAAATAAGAATTCATCGGCGAAAGGTGCCATGTGTATCCTACAATGAGAAAGTAACATGAGAAAGAATGATTTTTATGAATTAGAAAAGTAATGCTACCGAAGATCAGCTTTACCTTCCGACTGTTGGAAACATTTTTCCATTTGGAGACAGAAAACGGTCCCTGGCAATAACATATGTTTCCAACATCCTCTCATTGACCAACAGAGTCCCTACAGGCACATACTTCAATCAGTAACGTTACAATTACAAAGTTTGTCTTTCGAAAGATTCTAATTTTCATGAAAAGGACGTGAAAAGAATCCATCTCTGAAACACATACCCATTGGTTCAGAGATCAAAACATCAGCCTTCTCAGGCAACTCAACATCCTCAATTTTTCCCTTGATGACCTACACTTGCGCCAACCAACGTAAAGAAGATCAGAAACATGAAAAATGTACTAACAAAACTGGACTACAGGTCTTACCGTGATCCGTTCAGCAAGCAATGGGTTTCCAGCAATAAGCTTACGGGCATAATCAGCCATCTCTGACGCTTCCACAGCATACACGTGCTTGGCGCCAGCCTAAACAATGGACACTTATTAGAAAAACAAAAGCGCAATGCAGAACTAGAGTAGTTCTAAAACCTTTGATCTCAAAGTTTCTTAAATATTTGCATACCAGTGCAGCAAACATTGACAAAATGCCACTTCCAGCACCCACGTCGACTACAACACGGCCGGAAAAGTCTGAACGATTCTCCATGACTGCAGCATGATAAGTACCTGAAGACAGTAACATGGCGTAAAAAGAGCAATCATAAGTCAACTATCTTGTGAAGAAAACTAAAGATATTCCTCCTCTGATACCAATGCACAAAGGCCTACCTGTCCTCACGTAATCCTGTAGCATGTTTTGCTGATGTAGAAGTTGCCCATAGTAATGGAAATACATTTTGGCTGAAGCAGCCTCTATCTTATTATCGAACTTGCTTGTACTATCTGAAACTGTTCCATTCGGCAAGCCTGATCCTAGAATAAGAATTTGTCAAGGAATGATTACGAGCAACAGTCATGTATATCATAAAGTAATGTGGCTACTAAGAGGCGTCTAATTCATTAGAAACAATAAGAACAAAAGTTCTACGCATACACATCACTCATGAAAAAACACAGAAGTTTCCAAAGAGGCACCTTTTTTAACAGCATCTTTTGTCCATTCTCCAAAGGAATCAGAAAAATCCTTGCTTTCCTTGTCATCTCTAAACATTATTACAACCCCTCGAGACAATGAATTCTGGTTACAAAAATCAGACCAAATATCCATCAGACACTTTTAGTAACCAAAGTGAAACAAATCATCTCCCACAACAAACTACTAAAACAAATCTCGTAAACACTCAGAAGAAAAGGAAACTTAATGAACAAAAAGAGAGAGGTATGACGTACATCTTTATCAGATACACAGACGAACTGAAGCGGCCCCAACTTGAACAACTGAACAACACACACAGATTCAAAAACACAACAGATACGATTTAATGCTTAATCCAAGAATGTTCATAATATCATAATAAACATTCACTACAGTATGTTTTGCTACATTACTTAATTAAGCAAAGTAAAGTTTCAAACTTTGGATGAAAGAAAGATAACTGAAAGCAAGTCGACAGTCACCTGAGTGGAGCTAAGATCAAAACTATTAGAATATGTATAGTTGGTTTGTGGTTTGGTTAGTGAGAACCGGTATAAACCGGATGTGTATATAAACACTTGTATCTTCTTCATTTACGATTAACAGAAACAATTATAATTTCCAGATTCTCTTGTGTTCATCTTCCTCACGAGAGCTTTGGTTTCTGTTCAACATCAAACTTCAATTCCTCTAATATGGTATCAGAGCCAATCTGATCCTCTTCCGCTTGATTTCGATTCACTGTTCATCATCATCTTCATCACATCACGTTCTGGTTCATATTTTGTTTTCTTGAATCGAGCTTGATCTCATCGATTTGAGCTCGGATTGTTTCGTTTCTAAGCTTCATCTCTCCGATTCAGGCTGATATCACTGATTCTCAGCTCAATCTCCCTGATTCGAGTTACTTTAGAATCGTTCTTTATCCGTTCGAGCTTCGTTTTCTTCCGATCGCGTCTTCTTGTTTCCGATCAGTGGTGATCGTGCTTCCGTATCCAATCGATTGACGATCGATTGTGTTTCTCCATCGGCGGAGTTCGTTGCGAGTTCATTGTGCGGCGGAGTTCGTTTTGCGGTGGAGTTCTGCGGCTTTGTTCTGCTGTTTACGCCTTTGTGCGATTCCGATCAGAGTTGATCGAGTTTCTTTCGGTCAGTGTTGATCGTATTTGCGGCTTCGTTCCGCTTGCCTTTGTGCGACTTATTCCGATCAGAGTTGATCGCGTTTTCTTTTGGATCAGAGTTCGTCTGTGATTCTTGTTCAGCTTTCTTGTCAAGCTGGATTCTCTTGCAGTTACATTCTCTGCTTGTTGATCAACGGATCTGTTTCTTCAAGGCAATTCATCATCATTTCATATCGTCTTTGACGTCAGCATCTCCGTTTGATTCAATGGCTTCTGCTTATCCTCCAACACTGGTTCAAACTTGTTCTTTAGCTAAGTCATTCCTATCAGCTTTCCTTTGTGAAGCAACCTCAAAGATCAAGTGTGAGTTCAGAAATGGTTCTCTATGCAGACCACCAGAGAGTTACTTCACCTATTGTTCTTGGTGTAGCTTCTCTGAACTGGTCAGTGTTTGGTTAACACACTCAGTTTCTAGGCATCTAGGTTCTGGAACTGTCTATTGGTGTGTTGCTAATAAACTGCAGAAGGTTTCAGAAGATAAGTTTAAGCATCAGCATCTTTGTCGACAGGGGGAGAAACGTTTGGCGTGTGAAGTAGATGTACTGGTGTTGATGATCTACAGAGGATTGCAAGTGATAGCTCCTCTTGCTCATGGTTCGTTTATCACCTTCTATGCCATTGAAGCTGCTGCACTGGTTCAACATTTAAGCTCCTCGTTTCGTTTGATATCACTTGATCAACATGCTTATGCAACAATTGATTTCTGGCTGAAGTATATCACGATGGTTGTTGGTTTCAAGACTTCGAGTACGCTCTACGTGACGTTGTTCAGTGTTGCTGAGAGTTTGATTTTGTTGTGTGGTTCATACATTTGGCGTGATGTGGTTTGTGCTGATGTGGTTTACTTTCTGGGTACAAGACATGAACTTCAAGAGTTTGACAGATTGCTACAAAAGATGGAGATAATGTCTGAGACAAGCTATTTCTTATTGAGTGGAGGTCTCATGTCTGCTGCTTCTCGCTATCACAAGCTCATTAAGCTACTTATTACTTTGCAAATGCAGAGATCTTCCACTGGTCTTGTATTGAAACAGCTGAAGCATTATATGCTTGCATCTCCTGTTTTACATCTCTCTGCTGCTTCAGGTTTTCTGCATTTTCTCAAGACTGATTCAAGATTTGTCTCAGCCTATTGGCTATCTATGCAGCAAGATGTGGTTTGTAGAAGACCAGACGAAGCTGAATATACTTCATTGGCTATTGCTTCTTGGGAATGGGATTGGTTCAGCTATCTTCTACTTTCTGTTGTTCTGTTCAGTGGCAGTCAAGCAGCCTTGATCCTTCATGATCTGCAATGGAAACAGAGTTTTCCATCACTCTCTCTACAAGGACTGAACCGAGCCTTTGCTTCTACTGATCATATTAATGTGGCAGGTTCTGGTTGGTTCAAGTTTATACTTGATCTCCTTTATTGTTCTCTACCAAGACCACCAGAAATTCCCCTATTCACATGGTTTTCAAGTCCAAGATGCAAGTTCCTTACATCTTGAGGGGGAGTATTAGAATATGTATAGTTGGTTTGTGGTTTGGTTAGTGAGAACCGGTATAAACCGGATGTGTATATAAACACTTGTATCTTCTTCATTTACGATTAACAGAAACAATTATAATTTCCAGATTCTCTTGTGTTCATCTTCCTCACGAGAGCTTTGGTTTCTGTTCAACATCAAACTTCAATTCCTCTAATAAAAACTGAAACCATCAGCCGATTCAGATTCCTGAAACCGAAGTTCCGTGACTTCGTTAACGCAGGAGAACGTAGCTACAACAGGGGAGGAAGAAAGAGATGAGGAAGAAGGGGAGGTGAGATCAGTGAGGGAAGCTAAAGTGAACTCCTTCTGCTTAAGCTTATCCATGATTTGAGAGTACACTACGTGTATGTATAGATAAATCAAAGAGGGGAGCTTTCACGAGCTCCGAGGAAATACGAGAGGGAGACAGTATGGAGCGAGCTTGAGCCGACACAAGACCAAGAGAAACAGTACTGTATGGGGGTATTTTCGTAATTTAGTCGGATACTGGAGTCTGTTTTTGTATTTAAACCTTTTTTTTTTTGGTTTTCTGATATTATTACGTGGTAGACGTGCAATGGTCCATATTTGGGCTATCTAATGAGATCCATTTGAATGTTGGGCCTAAAGTTTGAATACTTCTTACATGTTTTTTTTTTTGTCAGCTCTTCTTACATGTTTATCTTAGGAGATTAGAAATTAAATTTGATCTTAGATTATTATTATAAATGAGTTAGATGTACATACTTCTGTTAGATGTACATACTTCTGAATGATGGATTGATGATGATACGAAAAGAATATTGTTATCATGATGTGACATGTCATCAATAGAGGTTGATCATAGTGGGAAGCAATGGAGGAGGAATCACCAACAAGTTAACAAATGTGCTTTTGAGATTTGATTACAAGTGTCTGTGGTGGCAGATAACTAAGGCATTCACTAATAAGTCCTGTAACCACTAATCAGACAACTTTAATAGTAGAATAGTTGATTGTATAAAGCTAAATATATGAATTCAGAAAGTCAATAGAAACAATATGTTACATTTTGAGAGAAACTGTAATTTATAAAGAGCTATAATTATCTTTTCACTTGCTCCTCCATTGGGAGCTTAGCATCAATTATCTTCCTCATCAATGCAAGCTGAAATAGTTTGAACAAAGAAACAGTCTGTAATTTGAAAGAAGAAAGAAACATTTTCCTCTTAAAAGAGAAAATCCACAGATGAGTTTCTATTCTAAACTGATACCATTTCCCTAAGTTACTGTTACCAAAATCTCTTGGATGATTTCCATTTTAAGTTATATGTATATAGGAGCTGATCAAGTTTTACAACCTAGTTTCATCCGGAGACATATACAAAAGAGGAAAAATGATTGGAGAAGGTTTACCTCCGCAGCAGAAACAACAGAAGCAGCAAGAGAGAACCATGGCAAGATCTCCGCAGACAACATAAAACCAGCTACCAGATTGAATCTCAGGGTTAGATTCTAGGAGTTTCTGTTGATTGCTTTGACTATGCTGCCCGCTGCTGTTAGTCCTTTGATATTTCTTCTTGCTAGTGCTCTTGAAAGAGTTTCTAAGTTTCAATGATGGCCACAGATGCATTTTTATTCAAATGTTGACGAGGCTAAAGCAGTTTTTTTTGGGTTTTAACAAGAGGGAAAAGGCACACAATCTTAAGCTTTTATGCAACTAGACCCATTTGCTGTTGATCCAAACACACACACCTCACTCTCTTGTCCAAAGCCGGCAAGGATATCAACCTAACATAATAAGAAAGAAAGACACAGATTTGATATTTCAAGACCAAAGAGAAACTAAGAAAAGGAGACTGATTCAAGCAAGAAACAAACTCTCATGTAAACTCAATAGATATATTCACCAATTTTTGCTAACCTCACTGTCAAACAACACCAAACTCAAAAGACAATGACTTTTGCACACACACAAAAAAAAATCTATATTAAATAACCAGAGAAGATATTCATCTCAAATCTCATGAGTGTCACTGTTTATCCTTTGAACTGCTACATCCCAACTGAATTGACAGACCCTAGGCTAAGACCCAAACTTGATCTACGCAAAGAAGCGCAACAACACACAAGAAATCAAGATGCGAATAATTTCACAGAGATTAAAAGGTTACAAACTCACAGTCCACCACAGAGCAAGGTTGAAAGGCGAAGACTTTGCTGGGATCTCTCTCACCTCTATGCTCTCTATTCAAGACTCTGCAGTAAGCAACTAAACCTTTGTTCTTTTATTGGTCGGCAACACGCAACTTCTTAGATATTTTGATATTATTGTTAGGCTTTTTTTTTTAGATTGTTTTGTAATAACATTTTTAAATATATTTTCTTCTGATTTTATTGTTTTAAAATTTTGAAAGGTTACAGATTACAATCAAAGATTTGTGGTGCATAGCACGCCAACAAATACTTTGTTTTTTGAGCCTTCCGGTGTTGAACTCATTTCTACACTTCAGTTATGTTCGACCGTGAAACAGGCTTTGAACTTGCATATCGTCACAACACCAACATCGAGTCTCCTAGCTGGGTCGCTTGGTGCATAAACCCTACAAGCAAAGTCAATCAATTAATAGAACATGCAATATATTTTGACATCAGAAGATCCATGCAACTTTTGTGAAAGTTGTGAGCGTCACATCTAGCTTGACTTCACTTCATCGGTTGTTGCTCTGGAAAGGCATGGAGCAAGCACAAACAGATAATACATAACCACATAAAAACTGTTGCTGATTGCTGTTATAGCCTTCATCTCTAACGAGATCCTCTTCCTCAATGTAAGAGCCTCTTTGTCAACAAGATACTCTCCAGAATTTCTTAACATTGTATAATATTAATATATTTAAAATTAACTGTGAAAATTTAAACTAAAAAACGAACCAATTAGAATGAAGCACCTATAGCCAGTCTCTTAATTTGTTTTGAATTTTTCTACTTCAATAACAGTTTCTCCATTTTAGTGCCCCCCTAGTTTTTTCTATATATATATTTTTCATTATTGTAAGGATGAGATAATGGGTTAGATACCCGGATAAATGAATAATCACCATAAAGCACCAGATTACAATCATAGAAAGACCCATTAAAAGGTGAAACTAGGTAACTAGTAGTTAATTATGACTGAATCCTTACCTTTGGGACCAAAAGTGAATTAGTTTAGTTATGATTATCACCACCTAGCTATGCTAGGAACAACAAGGAATGCTAAGTCTCTACCATGCCATTTAGGAAACTCAAAACAATATAGAAATTCACTATACAACTCAAGATCATAGAGCAAGAACAATGGTAGCACCCCAGCTAATGCTTATACTATGGAAAGAGTTCTGAGCGGAAATGAATTGTAACTTGTAGCTTTTGAGCTCAGATCAAGTCCATCTTCCCAGATTCGATTGCTCCTTTTACAATCTTGTAACGTATGAAGTAGAGATCACCACGGTACATCTCCTCAGTCTGGGTGCTCTCTCCTCTGCCAGAAAAAAAAAGAGAGCAAACCAGCTAAGATTACAAGAAAGGTTATGTATGGAAAAAATGATGTTAAGGAGTTCTCACTCTTCGTATAGATTGAGAGTGAAATGGCTCTTGCTTCTACAAGCAACAAAGGTGTCCAAATGCGGCTCCGGCACTGGTAATCAAAACAAAACACAATCTTAGACATCCTAACACAACTGTAAGGACAATCTAAACCAACTGAGATTCTAAAATTTGAGAGATGGAACATGAGGTTTTAAGTAGGTACCCATATCATCCACTTCACTTATAAGAGATTGCTTGAGAACCGACTGATAGTTCTCAGGCAACTTACGCAGTACGCTCTCTTCGAAATGCTTTGCCAAATCATCAGCACACCTACAACCATTCATACATGTCTTACAACACCAGCTAAATTAACATAAAATCAGATAATTTTTTATTTTTTTAAAAAAAAACCTTCTAGCAAACACTTTCTCTTGCTCAGAAAGGCGACTTTCAGCTTCCTCTGACTTGAGGCTGTGGAACATAAACTTCTCTATCTGAAGACATAACAAGAAAGTTTATTAAGCAACATTTTCTTTATAATAAACACTTAAGAAAACTTTAACTAACTCATACAGTTAATCTGACATTCATGAAATATAGACACTGAGGAGGAAATCAACCAAAAGAACACACCTTGAGAAGCCTGACCCTAAGATACGATCTCAGTAGAAACTGGGTTCTGTCCAAATCCATCTGATAAAGCGATACAACCAAAGGGTCGATACCATTTTCCACATAAGCTTCAATATTCTCTTCCTGTAGTCACAAAATTGCAATAAAAGACTCAAACTTTACAAGATTTGCGATACAATTAAGGAAGACCCAATAGAAAAGATTGGGGCTTTTAGACAAATTACCACTAATTCAATCTGCCCTTTGGCTCTTTCGACGAGATCACCTTCGTACGGTAGAATCTCCGGCGCCGCCTTCTCGTTACGCCACGCCCTCTTCAAGAGCTCGACGTCTGAGGTAGAGGACAGTGATTCGAAATCAGCCGATCCCATATCCGAACTCGACGCCATTTGATCGGTCTTCCCCTCTTTCTCTCTACTGATAATCCCTCTGAAAAGTTTCAGTTTCAGTTTCAGATGGCGTCAAGCTGAATGAATCGAGCGGTAACATAAACATACGACCGTGGATTCGGCGCCAAACTTAAGGGCTCGTGTTGGGCCTTAAGGTGATAATGAGCTTAGCCCATACAGTATTTGAGTGTCCAATACTGTGACCACGAGAACATTTAGAAAAAAAACTTTGAAATATTAAGAAAACTATGTGTCTCTATAATTTGTTAAATGGAAATTTTACAAACCAAAAGATGTTTATGAAAATTTGCATACAAACAATGTAGAGTTCCACAAGTCCACTAGTTGATCCATTTGTCATGACTCGCATGAGGATTTCAGTCAATGACCACCACAAAGTCACAAACTTATAAGAGTCCACCTTAAGGTCCTTAACTTGTGATTTGTGAGCCTAGATTTTTTTAAAAATCAATGTCTCATTTTTAAATTAAACTGTATACAAATGTTAGTACCATTGGGCATATTTGATTTTTAAAACTTGAGAATTTTCTTACTAATTGAAGTTGCAGAAAAATCATGTGTAGACTTTTCAAACTTAGAAATATATTTGTGTATTATCAACGTGACGTATGTGGATGAACGTACCATGCCGTCTTCAAAAGGTGAAGAAGACCAGCACAAAAAACGTTGCAGAGGGATTTTTATTTAATTCGTGAAGCATGCATGCGTTCCTTAGAAATTAGAACCGTCAAAACTGATCTACCGCATGACTCGTTGACTCCACTGTCCACAATGAGGTCTGAGAACACAACTGAATCTTTTTTGTCTTAATTGATACGTAAGAGCAAGAAAAGCAAGAGTAATATAATCATTTCCTATATGAACAGACACTACTTATGATAGATGATTTTTGAATTAAATTTGTGACGATTAATTTCATAATCTTTCCATGATAGTTTGCCATGCTAGACTATGAATAACTTATTGACTATGTATTGAATTTGTTTCTATATTTTGTTTTATTTTTCTTCTACAAAAATCTTTCCATTTAATAGAATACTGTTCATGTACATTAAGCTTTATGTTATATTACAAAATTATATATGAAGTTGGGTTGATTTAACCCATGTTCTAATGTATGGACCAATTTGAAGATGTATGACCCCCTTTGCCCATCCCTGTGAGATAAATATATTGAATTTCAAAATTTTCTTTTGTATACTTTTCTCCATTGTGACATTTTTTCCTTTTTGATATTTCAGCTTCTTCAATTTTATATGTAAATATACCCCAAGCACTTCGAAATGACTTGTCAGTCCAATAACGTGAAGGAATGCCCATGCTGATAATCTGATTCAGGAATGGCTTCACATCATTATTCACAAGCTAGGGGTCAAATGTGATAGATAGTATGTATTTGGTAAAGCTTTAGTTGTGTAAATCACTAACATACGTTTAAATAACTGCAATTCAAATGGCGGTTGAATCTTTCAACCATGGGACACACACATATTTGTTAAGTTATGAAGTATGATTAATCAGGTTAGTGTTATATATGGTTGATTTTTAATACCTATTGTTACATTTAACTAAGTTGCTTTACACATAATAACCAAATCATATTCTCTAAAAACAATTCGGGAGCAATACAATCCTAATCAAGTTACCAAAGTTGTCACATATATTTCAAAATGGCACATCATCTCATTTTTAACAAAATAAACATTGTGTCTCATTTTTTTTTTGTAAAAAAACGCTGTGGTAACAATATTTTCTGTCAGTTTCTCGATAATATAAAAAAAATACATTAATTGGCAGAAAAAGTAACTGAGCTCGCTTTATATATATAAGCACGTCTTCTCTATCCTGATACCTCAAGAACGACTTCAATATATACTTCAAAAGATAAATACCTGGAGATGTCGGGAGTGTGGGTGTTCAAGAATGGCGTCATTCGGCTAGTGGAGAATCCCGGAGCTGATGAGACGAACACTGTGAAGGCAAAGCGAAAGGTTCTGGTATACACTCCAAGCAACGAGGTCATAACCTCTTACTCACATCTCCAGCGACATCTATACGCACTTGGCTGGGAACGTTACTACGGGGAGCCTAATCTCCTTCAGTTCCACAAAGCATCCACCGTTCATCTCATCTCACTCCCTACTGATTTCTCCAGGTTTAAGACGATGCACATGTACGATATCGTCGTCAAGAACCGCAATATGTTCCAAGTAAGGGATATGTAGCCATATTTTGGCGGTTTTCTATTTTCAGGCTCTTATCCGTAAGACTGGTTATGTGCACGTGGTGTGTGTTTGGTATGTGCTTTGTATTTGAATGTTTGATGTTGTATATATGTACTATTCCGGATATATTAACATGCAAGTAGTCTAATTTGTATATGAATACCGACCTTTATTCCTGCTGAAAAAGAACTATATCATATGAATATTGTAATATATTTTTCATTAAAAAAAACAAAGTCCAGTTTGTGGTTGATTGGTCAAAGAAGATAATTTATCAAGATTACATGAAAAGGACATGTCTAGAATGGATATAGGTAAGAAAATTACGTATTTTATATCTTACTGGATTAATGTAACATGGGATATACATATTTATATCTGTGAAGTTCTATATATAATATTTATAACGTGGCACAATAACAAAAAGAGGATGGCATCAGGGTCTCATGCTATAAAACGTTAAAGGTCACACATCTTGTATCATTAGTGTATGATCTAGATAACCATATGGTGGAAGTTTATTTGCAGAATGATATGGGGTGGGGTAAGTGAGTGAAGGGTGATACTATATAAATATTTATTTATTTATTTAAAACAAATAGGGTGACTTTTAAAAGAGGCAGATAACAGAAGTACAAATGAAAGACTACACCAGTAGCCACTAGCCAGTACAGGCCCAGTAGGCATTTGAAGATGAAACAGCTCAATACAAGAAGTTTACATGTGTGCAAAGTAAGATAACACACTCTACACTCAGTTGAAGAATCATATCAAGCCATCACTTGCTTCAGCATAAACGAGTTCCATGAGCAAGTTAGGAGTTAGGACCATGTCTAGTTATATAAGATTGTTTCTACCATCAAATATATATTATTTAAAGAAGTTTTTAAAGTTCGTTTAGCAGTTTCAACCTCTAATTCACATATAGAGAAAGACATAAATATTCAGAAAGAAAGGCGAATATCAATCACATCATGGGAGTCAGGGCCCTTTGAGGATTCGAATATATTCTAGTTTGATGCATGCCTTAGCAAACGTCTAGACATATGTTCTTCAAACTAGAAAATGTATATAACTCGGATATCTGATTTGTTCATATTCGTTTTGAAAGTGGTTTAAGTAACCCGTTAATCAATGTTTAAAAAGCTAATATTATGTCTACTCCTATGGTCAATCTCTTCCATAATCAGTCGAAAGAGAAGCTAATAACATTAGAAGTCCTCCTCCTCACCCATTCAGAAGACGTAAAGGCACGTCAAAAAAAAAGGAGCAACCTTTGCAAGTTGAAACCTTTAAAAAAATAAATGATATTTTCATGAAACCGACAGAGCATTAAGTTCTGTAATGAAGTGGAAGGGCTTTTAAATTGGGATACGGAGGAGCACACGATCGTTGACGGAGATTGAAGAAGAAAAGCTCCCAACTTTTTTTTAATACAATCTTCTTTTCAAGTCAAATCCTTTTCTATCACCACCCAATTCCGCGGCAACACAACCTTCCTATAAGGCTCATCTTTCCTCTTCTGTACTATCCCGCAAGATTATCATCATCATAAATGTCGCTGCTCCTTGTCGTTATCTGGTAAAATCTCTCGGAAGATAAAGATGATATCTTTTTTTCCAATGTTGATGTGAAATTGATCTCTTTCCTTTTGTGAGGTTTTTATATTGATGAGATGGGTTTTGTAATTGATTTTAGCTTGTAGAGACGAAGAAGCCCTAGAAAGAAAGAAAAAATGAGTTCCACGGAGGCGGTTGACGATCCTGGTCAGATTAAACGTGCCTTGATTGATGCTTCCGCCGGAGCCATCTCCGGTGGTGTTTCCCGCACCGTTACTTCTCCGCTTGATGTTATTAAGATTAGATTTCAGGTGGCTTTCTCTTCTTTCATACCCATTGATAAAGTTTAGGTTTTTTTCTACTTTATTTGGGAATCATTTGGATTCACTAGGAAAGTGAGTAGCTTTATGTGTGGAGATGGCTGAAGAAGCTTTAATGTGTGGTTGCAGGTTCAGCTAGAACCGACGAGTTCATGGTCTGTGGTTAGGGGGAACTTGTCGGGAGCATCTAAGTATACAGGGATGGTACAGGCTACTAAAGACATTTTTAGAGAAGAAGGTTTTCGGGTCTGTCTCTTAGACCACTTCCGTTTCTTTAAACCTTTCCTTTAAGGTCTGTGGCACTAGGTTTGCTGAGGTCTTGTTCTTTGTTCTGATGTTTTTTCTCAGGGGTTTTGGCGTGGTAATGTGCCAGCTTTGCTTATGGTCATGCCATATACTTCAATTCAGTTTACAGTACTGCATAAGTTGAAATCTTTTGCATCTGGTTCTACTAAAACAGGTAAAGACTCTACACAGTAACTTTGGGGTTTTTCTTCTTCTATATATGGTACTTTGTAGATTGTCTTAGTGACTATATCTTATGGGTAGATGATGCTGTTCTTTCTTACATCGTGTTGCATTTCTTGTCATTGGTGAAAGATGACTCACTTTGGGAAAAATTCTTTAGATTGTGTTGGTCGAATGCATGTTTCTTATGATAGCTTTTGCATTGGAGATCAATGTGTTTTGTCTTAATTGTTGTATTATTTTGGAATGCAGAGGATCATATACATTTGAGCCCTTATCTATCCTTCGTCAGTGGAGCTTTAGCAGGATGTGCTGCTACATTAGGATCTTATCCATTTGATCTTCTTAGGACAATACTGGCCTCACAAGGAGAGCCTAAGGTTTGTTGCTCGACTTATGAAGCCTGTAATATAGTGACATTGTAACCATAGATGTCTGATTAATGACTATCTACAGGTGTATCCAACAATGAGGTCTGCATTTTTCGATATTATCAAATCTCGAGGGATAAGAGGATTGTATAATGGATTAACACCAACACTTGTTGAAATCGTGCCTTACGCTGGCCTGCAATTTGGCACGTACGATATGTTTAAGCGTTGGATGATGGTAAGAGTCTTCTTAAATAATCTGTCTTTCTTTATTTCTAGTGACAATCAGGTCATTTGATTATTCACCAGGACTGGAACCGACGCATGTTATCCTCCAATAGCCCTATCAACGTCGACACCAACCTTTCTAGCTTCCAGCTTTTTGTTTGTGGGCTTGGAGCTGGCACTAGCGCCAAACTCGTCTGCCATCCTCTTGATGTGGTTAAAAAGCGCTTCCAGGTCAGTTAATCTTTACCCATTGGATTCTTCATAAAGATATTCAATTAATCTTAGTACTGTTTTTTTTTCTGTTGCAGATTGAAGGTTTGCAGAGACATCCGAGATATGGAGCCCGAGTGGAGCGACGTGCATACAGAAACATGTTAGACGGTCTCAAGCAGATTCTGATGTCTGAAGGATGGCACGGTCTGTACAAAGGCATTGTACCATCCACTGTGAAAGCTGCTCCTGCTGGTGCTGTTACCTTTGTGGCCTATGAGTTCACCTCTGACTGGTTGGAGTCAATTTCTTGGTAGAGATTTACACTCTCTCACATTTTTATATCTTTTCTGTTGCTAGCAATTTATTATAGGCTCTGGCCCTATTCATGGGTGTATTAAGCACATATCTTATGACCATTGATTATTGTTGGGAATTACACAAAGTAAAACATCGATTATTGTTGGCAATTTTGGAAGTGAGATTATAAAGCTGGGGAAGTGAATCCAATATATCAAAGCTCCAGCATTTGTTTAATATGGACTGTAATTCCAAAAATCCATGACAAAAATGTGAACTACATCAAGTTTTAATGCCAATTAAAAGCAGAGATTATGTGCTGGTTGTTTCTCTGTCCGCTTGGTCTCACAACCTTTCACACTCCTAAAACCAACAACTAGAGGAACAAAAACCAAAATGTTGGGCAAAGGCAGCTAACCATAACTACGATTTGTCTTAATCCTGTCTCTCCGTCTGTACCTGGGACCCAGCTTTGCAAGTCTTCTTGTTGTGTCCTAACCCCTTGCAGTTGCTACACTGAAGCTGACGCTTGATCATGTCTACCGGTTCCACCTGCTTACTCTTTGGTCTCCCCGGAGTCCTCCTCGTAGGCGGCGGCGTCACTGAAACAACCCCCTCAACGGGCTGTTCCTCCGCCATCAACCCTCCGTTAGGGACAGGGTTAATAGACTCGGCATACATCAACCTGTAACTCTCCGAGGTCAAGTATCTAGAGCAGTACTCATAAGGGCTTTTCTCAATGCACTCAATCACCGCAACCGCGTGGCTACACGGTAAACCAGTCAATCTCCACACCTTACAGTCACAATCACACTGGTCGATATCAACTATATTGATAGATTCACCATGAACCTCGAATAAACTATCGTGAGGCCGCGACACCTGAAGCGACCTAGCAAGCTCTATCTCTTTCCGCAGCTTCTCCTCGTTACTTGGTGTCAGCACCGTCCCAACCCACTCCCGGGACTGCACCTGCCGCGTGTAGATCGTTTGCATCAGCTTCGCTCTGAGCTCGTCTATCATTTGAGTTATAGGCAACTCGTGCGCTTCAGACACCCAGCTGTAGAAATCTAACCCAAAAGTGGAGTTCATGTGGTTATACCTCTCTCCTTCGAACAAAGCGTTCGCCCAACGGTGAGGCTCGCTCTCCACAACCCAAGCGCAAGCATCAGGAGAAATGTTTTTTATATTCTCCAAGGAACTGTAGTATCCTTCAGGACGCGCGGCGTAAGCAGCTGCGTAGAAGTCGTTGAGCAAGAACCGTCTCGCCTCGTGAGAGAACTGAGCCTTCAAGTCAGTGTTCAGCTTCTCCGCGAGGCGGCGCAAGCAATAAGCATGATGGTGGTGCTCGTCACCAAACACAAGAGGTAGTGCATTCTTCAAACCGTTTTGAAAATCCGCAACGAACGTGATTCTCCGTGAATCAGCCAACGCTGATTTGAGACTCTCCAAGAACCAAACCCAATTCTCTTCTGACTCGGTGTCCGCAACCGCAAACGTTACCGGAAACGCTCCGTCTTCTGCGTCAGGAGCTGTAGCGACAAGGATAACCCCTTGGTACTTTGAGTTTAAGACAACACTGTCAAGGAAGAGTAGAGGGCGAGAGCCTTGTCTAAACCCACTTATAGATGCGTAGAACGATATGAAGAGACGATGGAAGCTAGAATCTTCTTTAGTCACGAACGTTGCAACGCTACCAGGGTTAGTCTCTTTAATCTTCTCGCAAAGAAAGGGAAGCTGAGTGTACGCTTCTTTATAAGAGCCTTGAAGCTGCTCTCTAGCGATCTCCTTAGCTCTCCACGCCTGCGAGTAGTTCAGCTGTATCCCATACTCTCTTTTTATATCCTCAGCTATATCCTTAGGCTTGTAGTCAGGAGAAGCTTTCAGCTTCTCCTTGATAATACTCCCAACCCAGCCTCTCGCCGCGCGGTAACCCGCTTTCACTACGGCTCTCTCGCAGGTGTGCCTCGGGTTCATTCTCTTGATGCAGATAAGCTGCGTGGTGGAGAGCCTCGACGCGGCGATGCGCCAGGGGCAGCCTTGCGCTTTGCATTTGACCGAGACGCGGTGGCTGTCGTTTTTCTTGTACTTGTAAGTGAACCCGTGCGCGATGGAGTACTTGTGCAAGGCGTCTCGGAACTCTGTGAAGCTGCTGAATCTTTGGTCGACGCCGGTGATGGTGTTTTCCCACTGCTGTGCGGGTTTGATGTGTTGTTTATCGTCGGTTAGAAGGAAATCGCAGGGTAAAGGGCTGGTTACGTCTGGCATTACTGCTCCCATATCGATCTGAAAATCATTAGTTGTTATATCATCATCATTGTCATCATCTCCCATGACAACATCTCCTGCAGAAACTACAGGTACTACTGCTTCAGATGCAGTTGTCCTACTTGACCTGGATCAAACAAAAAAAGAAGAAAATTCACACATCAACTGTTATGATCTTCAACAATGTCAATCGATGTTCAAACAATCGCTAGGCAGTAATTATATGAGATATTGATTATGCAGGCAGTTAAACTGTTTTTTTTTAAATCGTTTTGTTTATGTTCAATTTGCTTACTATGCACACGCCTAGACCAATTTTTAGAACACTGTATTAGGTGTCAGAAACTAGGACAATCACAGCACATTCATGATCTTTAACAAGAACTTTCACATTCTCTCAAGTAGAAACACACATACCTACTAGCTGGCATGTTGGACACAATCATGGCTTTAGATTCCTCAGGTAAGACAAAGACTTCAACATTAGGTGCGTCTACGGAGAAGCTGACCATGCGTTTAAAGTCCTTATCCTTGGAGATGGTGATAAGGGTCTTCCTGTTTCCAGGGAGGAAGTACTTGAGGGTCATCGTCTCCCAACTAAACCCGAAATTCTCAGCTAATTCGGACCGGAAGTCGCTCAATGACGTGTCATGATCGATGTCTATGGCGTAAGCGTCTCCGTTGGTGTAAACTAGTAAACCATCTTTGTTGGTTACGAACTGTCCACCCGCTTGACATATAGCTATCACTTTCTTCGTAGCCATCACTACAAAACCTTAGAATCTGAAAAACAAGAATCTAGCTTGTGTCGGAGTTTGATAGACAGCAATCAGATTAAAGATGATACGGGGAATTAAAAGGCAAAACCTAAATTGAAACAGACCAAAGTGTTGGAGTTTGGTAAGAGATTGAGAATCAAAAAGGGTACCTTTGATAAAGGCAGAGAGAGACCACGTACGGTTTGAAAGTCGGAGTCTTTCCTTCCAGAAACGAATCCAAGCCACTCGGAAAGACAGAGAGAAGAGACGGCAAAAACTTTCAACTAATTAATTAATAAAAAAAATTGAAAGTAGCAAAACGCTGCGTTTTGGATATAAACAGTTCACGTTAGTTTCTCTTGTTCTCTTTCATCTTCTTCACCAATAACCACATACAAAATGTTTTCTACAATTTAGTCTTTTGACCAAACTGCTTCTGATGCCGAGAGTGTGAAGCAGAAACACAAAACGATAAGCAAGATAAATCAAAACGATAGCATTAATACCAATCAAGGCCAGCATCAACTTTAGTTCAGAGTATAGGAGTTACAAAATTATACATAAAAATACTACACTTCTATCGACAGTTTTTCGTAACAAAAAGATTACCACAATACAATGTTGGATCAAGTTTGGGCACAAACAACTGCTAGTTTTCCATAGCTGTATCAGGAAGGGGAGAATCATGAGCCAGTGACTGCAGTGGAAGATACACAACATGAGGAGTTTAGTTAACATTTGCCTCATTTTGTAATTGTTCTGGCAATCTGATATAAGCTTTTTACCTGCTCTTGTGAGCGGAAATACATGAAGGGTGTATAGTTGAGGAAGTTGGAGACTCTTGATGTGTATATATCAGCATACCTGAAACCAATTTTGAGGGGAAGTAAGTGTGGTTGAGATGTGAGAGATTTACTACAAGTTGCTTAGGAATGCAGAGAAGAGGCATACATACTTTTCGATTTGTCTCATCAAATGGCTTTTGTCCCACAACCCCGCACGCGAAAGGAAGCCCCATCTGGTAAACAACTCGAGAATAATGGGTCAGACATTCGTTTCTGTGATTCCCGAGTCATCTAACTAATGAGTAGCTTGTCTTTTAACATTTTTTTTTTTGCGAACCTTTTGTTGAAGAGCTCGCCGTCTGATTCGAGCATCAGACCAATCTTTTCATCTAGTCTTTGCATCACAATGAGAAGCTTTTGCATGGTCTCTGTCAGTTCTTGATCAGCCAAATTGGTAGCAGCGAGGGTCTAGACGGAAAAGAGAAAGCAAATTACCTCTATGAGCAATTACAATCAAGAATGTATATTGCTGATCATACTAGCAATATTGTGTTCAACACAGGGAGAGAACATGACTCTAGATCTTGCAAGGAGATGAACAAACCTGAGCAGGACGGCCTTTGCTTCGTCTTTGAAAAGCAAGCCGAAGCTGGTTAAAGAGATCCCCAACAACTTCTTTTTGATTTATAAGCTCTATCAGCTCTTCTCGGTGACCACGACTACAAATTAGAGCCATATACTGCAACGAAACAAGACCAAACCGTTCTTTCTTTCTGTTACTTCAACGAAACAAAGAGAACTTCTATTATTTATTGATTATATAGTTCAGAACAAAATATATCCAAACCTCTTCTTCCAGTTCACGGCAAATCAGTGCAGTTCGCCACCTAAGGTGGACTTTGGAGACGCTGACATCCGTGTAGATGTGGTCACCAACGTACAAAATCTCATCTCCATGAACATTGAGAGAACTCTCTACCATCTGAGCACTTCCTCCTGAGTATAAACCTCCTGTGGGAGACAAACATTGAAATAAAGGAAAAAAATTTAGCTTTCTCCACATAATTTTATTAACTCACATTCAGTAGAAAACAATGAGAATCACCTGTTTCAACCTTAAAGCATGGACGCATCAAACCCTCTCCAGTCACAACCTCGTACAAAGGGTGTGACATCTGGAAGAACTCTGGTTTCCTCGCAGAAACTATCACCTATGTGGAAACATGATTCTGAGTCAGTCAGACGATTAACCATAAGTTTAAAAGCAAAAAAAAATACTTCTGTTAATAAAACCGCTTTACGATTAAAATGCAGAAACATATTTGCTCACCATGTCAAAAAGATCTCGCCAGTCCATGTCATTAGGAAGAAATTTATTAAATGAATGTTTCATCATCTTGTCTGTGTAGTGATAATCTGAGTTTGTGATAAGCAAGAGCTTTTTACCAGCCTGTGAGCGATCAGTACGGACATTAACCAATGAACCTATTATAATGAGACACTATTTTTTGGGAAGACAGAAACATTACCTCCTTTTGATCCAAAAGAGCTAAAGGTAATTCTGGGTCTGGCTCGACAAATAGTTCCGGCTTGGACATTATCTCACTCTGTAAAATAATTATTATTATTAAGGGACCTGGGAAACCTGATTTGTAAGAGATTAATTGCAGAATGGACAAACTATCAACCTTAAGCTGTCCTTCAACATGGGCTCTGAAGAGAGCTTTTGCAACAGCCTGAAAACGTTGATTAAGGATCAATAATATGTGAAGCTTTCAATTCAATGAAATTTAGGTCCTATGAAGTAAATAACCTTGTAGAGTCCTTTGTAATCAAGAGTGCCAAGGTCTGCTGAAACAGCTCCATCATCCAATCTATCAACCATCTGAAAAAGTTTGAATTATAATTGCTCAGCAAAGCAACAGTTGAGAAAAAAAATATGATCATTATATAAGACTTATAAGTTATAAATAAAAAAGCAAATTGTGGTCAACATAAACCAACAATATTCAGCAAAATAGTTCTCGTAATATACCTGCGCATAAGCCACAGCCTCTGAAACAGAAAAGAATGTGTTGAGAAACTCCCAACGGCTCTGGTTCCGAAGATCAACTAACTCTCTTCCATAGATCTCACTTTCACCCATATAAATCGAATAAGAGAATAAGACTTCCTTCATATAGAGAACAAAGACTACGCAACTGAATGGTGTTGAAAAGTTTACCATACCTGACAGCTTTATTTGATAACATGTTCGTACCGTGCATGGCTCTCTGCACATACCCAAATCTATCAGCCTTGACTAGATTACCTTTCTCTTTGTCGATCATGAGACCCCTGATAACCTATAATAAGAAAGAAGACATATTTTGGACTTAGCACTATAATCTTAGAGAGGGTACTGCAATGTGGAACCTTTCAACTATCACAAGAATAAACATATCACCAGTTCCGGATCAAAAGAAAGTCCATCGACAGGGAAACCCATGTTCTTTAGATTTTCCATGCAGTAGTCATAAGCCCTTCCTTCCCAAGCCTGAACAAGGCCATAAAGTATGGTCAATTATGGATGTATCTTCTGAATAAATCTTTCCTACTTGAAGTATGAGAAAAGAAGCACTCACCATGACATTGTAGTGCAGCAAAGTGTAATCCATATCATATCCGATTACACTAATGGATCGTAGATTCAGTGTACGACTACAAAATATACCACGAGGAGAGTGTTGCGCAGAGAAAGGACCCTGCAATATCATGCATGAATGTGTGAGATAAGTGGATGATGATGAAAAGTTGTTACGACTAATAATGTAAAAGCTCGATCGTATAAAGAACTTTATAAAGATTCCTTAAAGAACAAGCAAGTACAATGATTTAGAGTTTTTACACAGGAGTACTCTCTCTCCAATCACTACTAGATCGATCCTCTCTCTCGATAACCAACTATTATTCCTTACTACTACTTATAAAGTGAGCAAGCAGGGGACACGTCACAGACAACCCATGTGCTCGTGCCCAAGGCCGTTGCTGTGATTCATCCTTCCTCCTCTTTTGTTGATTCCTTCTAGATGCTTAGTCACTCTTTCTGAGCTGGGCCTTTCTTTCTCCTCTCGTACTGGAACAGTATTGGCGGCCTTCTAGCCTCATACGTAACATTACCCCCTCCATTGAAACTGACCTTGTCCTCAAGGTCAAGCTCTGGAAACTGCTTCTCAATCACACTCTTCCATTCCCACGTGCAGTCAGCTTCTGTCAACCCGACCCATTTGATCAACACTTCTTCATGGCCCGTCGTGGTATTGAACCTGTGAGCTCGCACGGCCTCTGGAACTACCTCCAATACCCCGTCAGCGGTGAGCTGTGATGGCAGGGTCACTGACTCGAAGGACTCACCCACTGCTTTCTTTAGCTGTGAAACATGAAACGTGGGATGAATGCGAGCCTCTGCTGGTAAACGTAGTTTATACGCCACCTTCCCTACACGACTCTCTACCTCGTACGGCCCATAGAAGCGAGCCGATAGCTTCTCATTCACCCTCTTTGCCAACGTTTTCTGTCTGTAAGGCCTGAGTTTCACGAAGACCTTATCCCCTACTTGGAACTCCACTTCCCTCCTGTGCTCATCTGCTCTTGCCTTCATAGTCTGCTGAGCTTTCAACAACTGCTGGCGAAGCAATACCAGATTGTCATCACGCTCCTGCAGCCTTGCCTCCAACTCAGCATTATTGGTAGAACCATTCTCGTAGCGTAACAGCGACGGTGGCTCTCTACCATACAAAGCCTGGAATGGTGACATATTAATAGCAGAGTGGAACGACGTGTTGTAGCTGAACTCCGCCCACTGCAAGAAGCTTGCCCACGTACGAGGTTTCTCTCCCGCAAAACAACGTAGATATGTTTCTAATCCCCGGTTGGTAACCTCGGTCTGGCCGTCAGACTGTGGATGGTAAGCCGTTGAAAAGCATAGACTGGTTCCTGCTAAACGGAACAACTCCTTCCAAAACTGCCCTGTGAATATCCTGTCACGATCTGACACTATGGTTTTAGGGAACCCATGTAGTCTCACTATCTCCTGCACGAAGACCATAGCCACATCAACAGCAGTGAACGGGTGCCTGAGACCCACAAAGTGAGCGTACTTTGTAAGACGGTCTATCACCACAAGAACCGTGTTGACTCCTCCCGACTTAGGCAAGCCCTCAATGAAATCAAGCGAGATGTCTTCCCACACGTTGGACGGTATTGGTAAAGGCTGGAGAAGGTCCCCCGGTGCCAACGTGGAGTACTTCTGTCGTTGGCAAGTCTGACATGACGCTACATACTTCCTGATGTCAGTCATCATGCCCTGCCAGTAGAACAAAGCTCCAATGCGTTTTTGTGTCTTTAATACTCCCCCATGTCCCCCATACTTGCTGTCATGGTATTCTTTCAAAATAACTCCAATCAACTGAGACGTCTTAGGTAGCACAAGCTTCCCCTGTCTCAACAGTCTCCCTTGTACCATGGAGTAGGTAGAGTGTGAGGTCGGATCTCGAGACAGATCTTCCATAATCTTAGACAATTCTTCATCCTTTCCCACCTCAGAACCGACTTCCTCCAACTGAATAGATACTGGAACTGACACTGCAAATAACTCTGGCACTGCACTTCTTCGAGAGAGGCCGTCAGCGGCTTTATTCTCGAGCCCGGGTTTGTAATGAATGTCGAAGTCGAAACCAAGAATCTTCGTCAGCCATTTCTGATATTCCATGTTGATTTCACGCTGCTCCAGTAAAAACTTGAGGCTCTTCTGATCCGTTCTTACTAGAAACTTTCTTCCGAGTAAGTAATGACGCCACTTCTGTATGGCAAAGACTATTGCCATTAGCTCCCTCTCATATACGGACTTCATCTGTTGCCTCTCGGTCAGTGCTTGACTAAAGTACGCGATGGGACGCTGCTTCTGCATCAAGACCGCTCCCAAGCCTATTCCTGATGCATCTGATTCCACTACAAACTGCTCCTTGAAATCAGGCAAAGCAAGCACCGGTACTGTTGTCATGGCACTCTTCAACTGCTGGAAAGCACCCGTTGCCCCTTCCGACCATCTGAACTGATCCTTGCGAAGCAATGTCGTTAAAGGTCTCGCAATCTCTCCATAGCTTTGCACAAACTTCCTATAGTACCCAGTTAAACCCAAGAACCCGCGCAACTCCTTCACGGTTTTTGGTGTCGCCCAGTTTGTCATAGCTTGGATCTTCCCCTCGTCAGCTGCTACTCCTTCCTTACTGATTACATGCCCCAAGTACTCGATTCGTGAGCTCCCAAATTCGCACTTTTTTTGGTTGGCATATAACTTCTGCGCTTTTAGTATCTCCAGCACCAGGCGGAGATGTCCTGCGTGTTCCTCCTCTGTCTTACTATAGACTAATATGTCATCGAAGAAGACGAGGACGAATTTCCGCAAGTAGCTTCGGAATATCTCATTCATCAGCGACTGAAATGTAGCTGGTGCGTTTGACAGTCCGAACGGCATCACTAAGAACTCATAGTGGCCGTCGTGAGTGCGGAACGCTGTCTTCTGCACGTCCTCCGCCTTCACCAAGATTTGATGGTAACCTGACTTCAAATCCAACTTCGAAAAAATGACTGCTCCTTGCAGCTCATCCAGCAATTGATCTATCATTGGTATAGGGTAGCAGTCTGCGATAGTGACCTTGTTTAAGGCGCGGTAATCAACGCAGAACCGCCAGCTTCCGTCCTTCTTCTTTACCAACAGCACAGGACTCGAGAACGGGCTGTTACTGTCCCTGATGATCCCTGCTGCAAGCATAGCTGCAATCTGTTTCTCAATCTCCTCGCGTTGAGCTTGAGGGTATCGAAAGGGCCTGACGCTCACGGGGCTTGCTTCCTTCTTCAGCTCAATAGCGTGGGCCTTTCCTCTTGAGGGGGGGAGCCCCCTAGGCTCATCAAAGACCTCTGGAAACTCTTTCAGGACATCTTGTAAGGATGGAGGAATCTGGGACGCTTTCCCGGTTTCTTCTCCCTCCATCTGCATACCATTATATTCAATCAGCATTGCCTCTCCGTCCTGCTGTAAAGTCTTAAGAATAGACTTTAGAGATGCCGCTGAACAACAGATGCTGGGGTCTCCTTGTAGGACATACTTATGCGCTCCCACTTGAAACGTAGAATTTGTAGCTTCCAATTGACCTTCATGTTCCCTAGTGTTTCCAACCACTGAATGCCCAGTATGATATCAGCGCTCCCTAACTCCAAGGGTAGGAAACTGGAGGTGATCGTGCAACCTTGCAGCTCCAACTCTAACTCGCTACACAACCCCGCTCCTTTGAAAGTAACTCCACCGGCTGTCATTACACTGTAACCGCGAGTTCTATCCGTCTGTAACTTCAACTGTGTCACTAGCTCCTTTGATACGAAATTGTGGGTGGCTCCACTGTCGATCAGAACCACCACCTCCTTTCCCATCAACTTTCCTTTGAGCTTGATTGTGCGTGTTGACGAGATTCCCACAATGGAACTGATCGAGATCGCTGCTACTTCCACTTCCTTTGCGATCTCCTCCTCCTCTAACTCGACAGAACAGTTTGACACGTCTATCTCTGTTCCATCCTCCAGTACCATCAAAACCACCACTTCGGGCTGCGCGCAACGGTGGGGGTAGATGTACTTCTCGTCACATCGGTAACACAACCCCTCCGCCTTCCATTTCGCCACCTCCGCCGGAGTCAATCGTCGAAAGGGAGCCTTCAATCGATTGTGATTAGGTTTTGTCTGGGTGTTGCTCGACGCCGTCGTTGCGTTGGTAGTGGACCTCCCTTTGTTGAGGTTTGGGCTTTGACCGGTTGATTGGGCCGGTTTATTAGTTTGGGCCTGATGTCGATTACTCGTAACACGGCCCGTTTTAGACGGCGTCTCTGCCGTCTCCTCCGCCGTTTCTCCCCCTTCGGACCAGTCCTCCACCAATTTCGCGGCGTCCATTACCTTCTCTAGCCCCCTTACACTCATCATCTTCACTCCCGCTTTTATTTTAGGTTTCAACCCATTCATGAAAGCCATCTCTAAGATCGGATCGGGAATTTCCGGAGCGTTGGAGGCTAACGCGATAAACTCGCTGCGAAAGCTTCGCACCGTCCCGGTTTGTCGGAGACACAGGATACGTTCACCGGCGCTCGTGTCACGCACCGCCGAGAACTGCTCCAATACTCTTGTCTTCATCTGCTCCCAGCTCAGGAACGGATTTCGACTCCTTTCCCACCGGTACCAAGGTAACGCGTCACCGATAAAACACATCCTGACGGCGCGCAACTTTTCTTCCTCCGTAAAATCTCCCAACTCAAAATATTGTTCCACACGTAACACCCAGTTCTCCGACTCTTCCCCGTCAAACGTCGGGATCTCCATTCTCTGCGGTAACCATTCTTCCTTGCCCCCCAAGATACTCCGGTATGAGGGTTGGGTGTTGACAGAACCCGCTCCTAGTCCTGACGCCACCGTAGACCTCACTCCGGAGATGCTTCTCGGTTCTTCGAGGATCTGTTTCCCCGAGCCTTCACCCTGCAGCACCATCGGTTTAGAAGCACCAGCTGGGTTGGAGTTCAGACCAGAGGGTATCAGCCCTTCTCCTCGCCGATCCCTTCCCTCCGTCTGATCCTCCTTCCGCAGCTCGATCCTCTCAAACCCACTGGCGATGAACTTCATCATCTCGTTCAATCGCTCCTCCACCGCTGATAGCTTGCTCTCCACCGCCACGATACGATCATCATCGCGATGGATCTGCTCGGCCACCTTGTCGTCGTTCTTCTTTGGTCCCATCACAAGCCCTCAGGTTCGTCTTGCTCTGATACCAAGTTTGTTACGACTAATAATGTAAAAGCTCGATCGTATAAAGAACTTTATAAAGATTCCTTAAAGAACAAGCAAGTACAATGATTTAGAGTTTTTACACAGGAGTACTCTCTCTCCAATCACTACTAGATCGATCCTCTCTCTCGATAACCAACTATTATTCCTTACTACTACTTATAAAGTGAGCAAGCAGGGGACACGTCACAGACAACCCATGTGCTCGTGCCCAAGGCCGTTGCTGTGATTCATCCTTCCTCCTCTTTTGTTGATTCCTTCTAGATGCTTAGTCACTCTTTCTGAGCTGGGCCTTTCTTTCTCCTCTCGTACTGGAACAGTATTGGCGGCCTTCTAGCCTCATACGTAACAAAAGTCCTTAAAAAAACAGATACAAAGCTATCCTCAAACTCCAAATGCAGATGATAAGTATACACAAGTTACAAGGATTAGATAACGAACTTGGATACCCAATTCTGTAATCAAATTTTCAGCAGCTTGAGCCTCAGTCCTTGCTACCTCCTCAATTGGACCCTCCAACGTAGCCTGCCCATTTCCTACATGGATAATACAAAGTTATCATGAGACTACATAACAAAAACAAAAGAAAAAAAATAAAAATGTAAGCTTTGCATTTGCTTCTACATCGAGACAAGTCCACGAGACATCCACAACAAAAAAAGTTCGACCTTTAGCTCTTACTCACCTCAATAAACAAAACAACACCCACAACAACAACAAGGTTCGACCTTTAGCTTCTAATTATCAATTCTCTTAACCAGACACCAAAACATTATTCCAAAATTTTCTAAAACTCCAGTTTCAGTTTTGAAAACTAGCAACAATGAAAGGGAGGATGTATACCAAATGAGAGGAGAGGGTCAAGCTTGAGATTCAAATCTCCCTTGGTGCTTTGACCGAGATAGTCCACTTCATACTTAGACGACGTCGTCACGGAAAACACGTCTTCGCCGACGGGCACGCGTCCACCTTCAGCTCTGCACTTGATCATCCTTACAGATCTCCTCTTGTTTCTTTTCCTCAAGTCATGTAACTCCGCCATTAATACCGGAGGAGAAGAAGCAGTGAAGCTCAGCTTCTTCGCCATATCTCCACACATAAGCATTCTGTCAAACACCTGATGGGCGCATAGATTCATTTTTCACTTTTGGCGCTTTTAATACTACTCTGTAAAGGGGCTGAGCATGCCACTACACTCTATGGCATGATCTAGTGTGCGAGGAAAAGAACGACACGGCATCGACGTTAGGATTGGCAAAATGGCATGATGTTTTAACCACATAGACATGGATTGAAAGATTATAGTCTAGTTCGTCTTCCGTTATAACTGTAACCAAACGTAACAATACTCCATGAGCTATTCATATATCGGTGTCACATTCCGTACTTACTGATTATTTCTGATTGGGCAAATCTCCAAAATAGCTAAGTTTATATCACAAAAATAGCACTCAAAAACTAAAATGACCAAAATAGCATTTTATCTTTTGAAAAATTTAAATTTTTTTATTTTTCAAAATTTGAAATCTTATCCCCAAAACTTCAATTCTCAACTCTAAACCCTAAACCCTAAAACCTAAACTCTAAACCCTAAACCCTAAATTCTAAACTCTAAACCCCACCCCTTGAGTGCTATTTTTGTGACTTTTGATCTTGAATGCTAGTTTAGGAACAAAAACTTGATTTATTGCTATTTTGGTATTTTTCTATTTCTGATTTTATAATCACATTTAGTACCACTTGGACTTTTTTTTTTTTTTTGAAAAAAGTACCATTTGGACATTCTAACAAGATATTCTCTTAATATATTTTTTTTAAAGAAATGATTTGCGAATTAGACCAAAGATTAAATAAAGACTTGGGGGCCATTTATGTAATCGTTTGGTAGATACAATACAATACAACCACCAAACTAGCAAACCGTTCTTTATTCCAGCAAACAAGGCTGTGAGAGTCAGAGAGATACAAACTGAAAATTACAACTTGGATACAAACTTCTTGAGCTGGTCCAAAGAATCTTTAGCGTGGTCCGGTACAGGTAAACCACTCAAGAGAGTAACACGCGATGTTGATATCATTTTCTTCTTCTCCGTTTCCTTGGTTTTCCATAACCGAACCTCCCATACCTAACATTTATTCGTAAATTTGGAATAAAATATCTTTTTTTTTTAACGAATAAAAATATCTTAAAATAAAGAGTTTCGTACGTTTAGTCAAATGCATGTTAACAAAACATCAAAGTGCCCCACGAACAACTCACTAGTCATTTCATTTCATTATATACACGAAATGACTTACAAAAAATTAACATAACTAGTTTTCTTTCCATTTCATTGTTTCATCAAAAACATATTTCAAATTTTAATAATCAACTGATAAAAAACATAGAGTTGATGAATAATTACTAACTAGTCACCTTTTACCAATCAAAACCCGGAAAAAAAATATCGTATGTTTAATCGTGAATTTATTTTTTATACTTGTGTAAATTTAATAGTGTATATCCCTGACCAAGTTTCTTCTATTAAATTAAAGACTTAACATATCTATATGTCGTTGACAAAGAAAAACATCTAATTAAACAATGATATATGTATAGGTAGCCTACCTGTATATTTTTGCCGACTGAGACGGGAAAAGATTCGGCGAAGACGGATTCACCGAGGGCAGCAGGTCGGACATGGTGAATTGAAAGATGGACACCGGCGACGCGTTTATAACCAGATGCGATTCCGGCGCCGAGACTGGCGAGTCCTTCGGCGATCAGAGCGGATACGCCGCCATGCAAGACTTTGAACGGCTGGCAGCATTTGTCAGTTACGGCGAGGCGGCCGGAGACTCTGGTGGCGGATAGCTCTTCGAACACGAATCCTAAGATGCGAAGCGGATTGTCCGCTGTAAACTCGGCCGATTTTGGATCCATTCTTAGGATTCTAACGATCGATTCTATTCACCAAGTTTTTATTTTTCGATTTCGTTTCTGGTTTTGCTTGTTGCTCATCGTCTTTTATAAGGGTTTATTGGGCCTCTGACAAAGATTATTATTGGGCCTTTAGTACAGATCTTTTAAATGGCGCTGTAAATATCAGAGTTTGGATCTCAATTCTCAAGTAATGTATGTCATCTAACATGATCCCTGTGTTCAACGGGAATATAAAATCCATATTCAAGCATATATATTTGATTATATGTTTTTATTCATATAATAAAAATTACATATCTATAAAATAATGAATTAGTTAGGAATGAGGGCATTAGCATCATAAGACATGGAAGAATCTTGAGATTCAAAATTACGTCTGCAGCAACAAGCACCGCTCTTTGCGCCAAGATCCATCTTTACACAAACCCCTCCTCTGTATCCTTTAGATTTGCAAGCTGAATTGCATACTGATGAGTTTGTACATTCCCCGGGTAGACATGGCACCATCTGTCCTGTTTTATTCATAACCATCACACATTGACATGATTTTAGCTATTGTATAATCAATTTTCTTTTTACATCTTTGTTGAAACTAAAACATCTAAAACATTATACATATTTGTTTGTCATTGCAAATAATTTAATTGTAACAAAATCCTAGCTTCAGTTTTCCAACGAGTTATATATTGTGCTTGAAATGATGTAATTGTAAATAAATAAATGATTACCTGAAATTATAGGCATAAGAAAGAGGGCAGTTACCATCACCAAAGAAAATATAAGAGATGGAAATTTAGTGGTTGACATTATTGATGTTGCTAAAAGATGCTGCAACTCGTTGTTAGAATATACGGATTTCAATCTCACTGGAAATTAAACTAATGAAAATAAAGATCGAAATCAAGCTTAGAAGTTCTTGTATCATATGAAGTTATGAACATGAAAAGTTGAGATATATATGTATATATAAATTAGGTAAATCTCCTAATTAGCTATTTTCTAGATTTTGTTCTCTAAATAGCCTCTAAATGTCAAAGTGACCAAATAAATTTTATTAAATGTTTTTTCTTTAAATATGATATTTATGTCCTCATTTATAATTTTAATTAATTATTTTATTAATATATAAAATAAATAAATATTTAAAACGTGAAAAAATAAAACCAAAAGTAATTTTTTTTGATTTTTTTTTTCAAAAGAAGTTTTCAAATCTTTTTGTTTTTCAAAATATTTTTTAGAAACAATTTTTCTTAAAGAAACTTAGGAAGACCTTCGTGTGTGTATGCTATCTTCCTGAATTAGAATTTTTATTTTTCTGAATTCAGAAATGCCTTCATATCTATGTAAATGAATTTTTGCATGTAATTTGTATGTATATTTAAGAATTTCTTTTAAAATATGTAAATAATCTTCTTAAACTTTATTTATATGCATATTTAGAAAATTATTACTCAATATATAAAATCTTTAAAAAATTTACAAAGGTGCTTTTAAATATGTATTACATTGATTTATATGCATATTTAGCGATTTTTACTGTTTGATAGAAAACATTATTGATTTTCAATATTTTCAATAATAACTTAAAATTTGACATATGATAGATATATAACCTCATTTTCATTTTCTCTGATTTATGGTATGTAAATTCTATAAATTTATATTTGGGCATAAATATTGTACATTTAATGGATCTGTCATATTTGTGATTATTAATAAGTAACATATATGTTTCCATAAGTAATTTAAAAAAAATTATTTGGACAGTGATCTTGGTCAAAAGGTTGATATTAAATTAATTTGTTTATACTAAATAATTTTTATCTAATTTATATATGATCCTATATAAAATCAAATAAAAATTATTCTCAGAAAATGAAATTTAAATGGTAGTAACTAAACTTAAATAAAATCAAATTATAAATTAGTTAAACCAAAATATTTTCTTGTTTAAAAAGAAAATTACAAATATTTATTTATATGATATATTTTCTTAAAATATGAAAATAAATCTAAACAGATAATATCAAAATATAAGCCAGTTTTTAGTTTTTTTATATTAACTAAAATATTATCTTAAAATCAATTGTCTTCTTTTTGATTATTTTATTGTATCTTTGAAATTTTAGCGTTAATGATCTAACATGGACACATTGAGACCATATGACTTTAAATTGGCTGATGAATTTTGAAATAAGAAATACTCCAACTACACTCTATTTTCAATAATATTCTAAATAAGCAAAATTGTACAACTGAAATTCAATGCTTTCAAAAAATTTAAACCACTTACAACCATCCTCCTGTCAAATAAATATGAGAACCGTATGTAAAAGTGCCTTTGTAGAGAACTTTTTACCTTTATCTTTCTTATTTTCTTTTCTTTTCTATTTTTGTTAATTGTTGAGATACTCTCAAAAGCACACTAACGGAGGTGCTCTAACTTGTAAAGCTAAAAGGCTCGGAGACAAGCTAGATGACAAAAGGCAAGGGAGCTTCGGGGAGCGTTAGATATTAAAAATAGTCAGTTATAGTGTATACTAATTTGTTTATTGCCAAAAGGAAAAATCATATACTAATTAATGTTTTCAGCAAATGTATCTACTTTACAGTTAATCTGACTTCTTGTGAATTAACAGGACTTCGTTATCAAAATTTGACTATATAAGGAGCTTCAAATCTCTAATACTACTCCAGATAAAATCGATTCTCAAGGGACCTTACCATAACAAGGAGCTTTAAAAAAAACATAAGTAATGGATAGTCGGAGAATTCAATACGCTATCATTGTGGTTTCTATCATTGTTATTTTTGTGATCACAGGTCAGTCAACTGCGTAAATAAGATTAGTGCTTATAATTATCAGGAACTGACCTACCTTTATTCACAATTAAAGATGAATTTTGGAAAAATATTACGAATGTTCCTTCTCTCTCCACACATACATGAAACAACAAGACCGTTCTTGTCATGTTATTATTTAAATATAATTCTAAAGTTTATAGTATAAAATTAAACTATATTAATAGCATTGGTTTATGGTTTTACTATGTGCTTGTTTTTGGGTTATAAACATAATATAATAATACAGGATCAGAAGAAAGATCAGAGATATACGATCCCAAGTGTCCGGGTGTATGTTCACCTGGAATTGTACCAGACTGCAAAACACTGTGCACTGGCTTAGGGTTTCATGCAGGCTACTGTAAAGGATTAACGTGTTGCTGTAAACCAAAATTCTCTAACCCCTCAAGTAGCTAGCTAGCCCTCATCCATAATTGTATTTTTTTTTTGTTAATCAGATTGCTATCTTATATAATAAAATAAACTCTATGAAGTATTTCAACTTTTATATATAAAAACAAATACTCAATCAAAACATCGGGCTGAATCAAATTAATATATTGAGAGTTACACAGCGCTGTATGAATCAAATCATAAATGAGAAGATCATGCATACACCAATAAGGAGAATATATGAGGGAGTGATTATTGTGATTGAGTAAATCATATGAGTTATGATTGATACTCTTGCCTTTGATAATACGTTACATGACAAAAATGAGGTGCATCCGATTCATACATGGTAAGAAATAGTCAAAGTTACCGTATTCGAAGTCATTTAGCAAAATTTGACTCATTTAACAAATTTGACTCATTTATTGGAGATAATGACGACTCATATATCAAAATATGACTATATTAGGAGGTTCAAAACACTAGAACTACTTCAAAAAACACACCCAAGTAAAAAACGATTCACAAGAGATCTTACCCATATCACAGAATTTTTTTTAAAAACACAATAATGAATAGTCGGAGATCTCCATACGCTATCATTGCGGTTTCTATCATTGTTATGTTATTTACCACAGGTCAGTCAACTACGCAAAATAAGATTTTTTTTTTGATAAAACGTAAAATAATTAAGATTAATGCTTACGATTATCAGGAATTAAGGTTATGAATGTTGGCTCATGATTTTTTACAGGATCAGAAGCAAGAGCAGAGATATATGATCCAAAGTGCCCGGGTGTATGTTCACCTGTAGCTGTACCAGACTGCAAAACACTCTGCGCTAACTTAGGGTTTCCTGGAAGCTACTGTAAAGGATTAACGTGTTGCTGTAAACCAAAATCCTCTAAACCCCCTCTTTCATAATTGTACCTTTTTTTTTTGGTTTATCACGATTGCTATTTTTCTTTTTGTATTAACACTATCATGATTGATATTCTTATTCAATAAAATAAACTATTAAATATTTTAACTTTTATGTCAAAATACAAATATTCGATTGAGAGTTTCGGCTCAAATAGGACAATGGCTATTTTCCAATTTGTTTTCATTTAATTTCACATATAAATTGCTTTTAATAAAAATATCATTATATAAAATAATTCGAATTTCAAAAATATCATTAAATAAAAGAATTCGAATTTCAAAAACAAAATACAGAATTGACTAATAAATATTGATATTCTTATATATATTAATTATTTTAAAATTTAATATAAAAATATTTAAAATACTCAAAAATATACGGAATTGTCTAATTTTTTGAAAAATAGTTAAAAGTAAATATCTGAAAATATCCAAAAATACTCAAAACACTAGAATACCTCAAATACCTACTGATTTTCCACCTAAATATGTAAACTGAACCAATTTTATGTTTTATTTTAGTTATTTAGTATACATTATTCAAATTTATATGTTAAATATTATTATTTTTGAACTTAATGTATAATAAAAAAATTAATTTGTTAGATAATTTAAATAGATATCCGAATCCAAACTGAAATTTATAAATATCCGACCGAAACTTAAATCTTTATTCCCAAAAATCCAAAACTGAATATACGTGTACCGAAACCCAAACGGATATCGGTGCCCACCCTTAGTCGGAACAATGCAACATTTTATTTTTTCCTTCAAAATATAAAATACTATGTTATTTTTCCGTGCTCATGCACATGTATTAATATTTACAAAGTAATTAAATCATAGTAATTGATTTACGTCATATTTCAATTTAAATGATTTTGTAGTTTATATATATATATATATATATGATTATATTAACTAATATTATCTTGTTTTTTAAATCAGATATGTTATTTTTTGTATTGATATTTGGTTGGTTCAGTTATCATTTGATTATATTAGGTTATATATGGAAGTTTCAGTTAAGAAAATTTTCTAAAAATATTTGTGATATTCTAACTTTTCTAAAACGTGTATGCACCTTTTTTATTAATTTGTTTTTAAAAAACGTTTTTTTTTCCTTTTTATTAAACGTTTTTAATAATTCTTTTTTTTTAATTTTAACGTTTTCACAGCGTATGTAAAAAATTAAAAATAAAACTTTGAAAAACGTTTTTAATAAAAATAAAACTTTTAAAACGTTTTTAATAAAAATAAAATTTTAAATTTTTTATAGAAATAAAAGAAAACTTTATAAAAATGCTATAAGGACACAATTAGCATAAATAACATTTTGTTAATTAGATATAAATTTTATTTATAACTAATTGGTTATAAATAACATTTTGCTCTAAGTACAAAATTTTATTTTATTATTTAGATAAAAATAAAATATACATTTTGTAACACTTACACACAAATAAACAATAAAAAATTAAGGGAAAATAATAGCTTAATTCACACTGTCACGATTCTCTTTGTGAAGCAAAGAAATAAGCGGCGACGCTTAACGCGGCAGGAATGAAAGCGACACCTTTGAAAGTATCGAACTCATCATCGCCTTCGCCCGTGAAGTTCGTGAAGTTAAAGAAGACCACAACAAGCAACGACACGATCGGCCACGTAACGACGCTGATCACATTCGACAACACGCTCGAGGCAGAGAACTGGAGAAGACGAGTCCCACGATCCCGACCCAGTATAACTGCCACGAAACGGCTTGGCCCACTATAACGATCACGTATGCACCTTTCCCTTTAGGGAAACCAGTCATCTCTCTCTCCAAACCATGTTGCTCGCCGGTGATGAGAAGAGTCAGAAGACCCACCGTGGTTTGAAAGTTAATGAAAGTTTGTGTTAAAAAAAAAAAGAGTGAAATGCTATTTTCATATTCTTATAATTATGTAAAAGAGTCAGTGAATAAAAAAAAAAAATAATAATTATGTAAAGGAGCCAAAAACATTTCAGCTCTGAACTCGTTTAACCGAGGACCAACTCTGCTTTCTTCTACAATAATATGATCGAGAAAAACCAAGTTATTTATTCACATATATATATATATATATATATATACAAAATATATTAGTTAACATGTCAATCTAATTGGTCTAATGGTTACAGATTTGCACATTCGTCAATCGAACTAAAGTACAAGTCACTAAAATACTAGTTTTATAAGTATTTACTATATTTTAATATAGAATACAATATATGTATATATATATGCATATATAATATAATAGAGTAAATAAAAGTTTATGTGGTCTGGTGGTGATAATGTTTTCACCCTTCATGTCTAACCCGGTTTTGAAGTGAGATTGATGACATTTTACCTTATATTATAAAGGTGATACTTGTTTTTTTGGATATTAGGGTACCTGTTCGGTTCTCGGTTCGGTTCCGGTTCTAGTTCGGTTATTCGGATATAGAAATATAGGAACTATTCGGATATTTTAGGATTTTGGTGCAGTTTCGGTCTCAAATAATTCGGTTCGGTTCCGGTTTTTTTACCCAGGACTAGCTCGATGTTTACAGTGCCATGTTTGGACAGGGTACACTTATGCGCCGATTGAAGAAAACATATTCCCTCGCCTTATAGTCATTGTATGTACAAGACTCTTTATGTTTACAAAAAAAAAAAAAACTCTTCATGTACATGCATCAGCTGTACAAAAGAGCTTTAAGTTTTAGTTCGATAGGACTATTATAATTTTACTAATTTTCCTTTTCTCCTTATATATGAGATATACATTTTAGATAACGTGAAAATGTCATTGGATGAATATTCTATTTTATAAGATCTGACTAAGATGAGATCATATGTTAAAATATTAAAAGGTTCATAGTATATTAGGTCTACAGATTTATAGTACGAAAGTCAAAGGTCTTGTATAGTAATTCATTTGTTTGCAAAAAAATAATTATATACTAATTTATTTTTCTACTAAAATGTATAGGTTTGAATCTGACATGTAATAAATAAATATGACTAATATTTCACAAGTGGACCTATATAAGGAGCTTCAAATATCTTGAAATACTCCAGAAGATCCAATAAAAAAACATTCTCAAGATTTTACAGATACCATAGAAATAATTTATCGAGGAAAACAAAACATGGGTGTTTGGAGATCTCCATATGCTTTCATTGCAGTTTCTGTCATAGTAATGTTCCTTATCATAGGTACAACTGATACCAAATTATATTCATGCTTAGATATATTTATCAGGATATGAAGATACCAAATTATATTCTTGCTCCTGTAATTTTTTTAGTTATAGATTTCAGAAGTTTAATAAGAATGCAGTTAAAGTAACCGCATATATAAAAAAAAATGTATACTCGGGTTTTGGGTTACTAACATAAAAAAAATATTTACAGGGTCAGAAGCAACGTCAGGGTTAAATGATGAATGTCCAGGGGTATGTCATTCCGATATTGTACCAAACTGCGATACACTCTGCATTAGCTTAGGGTTTACTGGAGGCTTCTGTAAAGGATTAACGTGTTGCTGCAATCCCAAATCCCCTAAAACCCTAAATATACTTCCTCCTTAATTTTATTGTTTGTTAATCTTAATTATGAAATAAAAACTAATAAAGCTCAAAAGTTTGACTAAGACTAATCTACTTTCCATTTTATTTCTTCGTTGCATTCACATAATGAAATTGATATATAAATAATTCATATTGAACCAAAGAGTCATTTCTACATATATAGTACATTCTAGTTGGTTCCGTTTATACTTTTTGATTTTGGAACAGAGTTAATCACAACATCACATAGATACCCACAATCTTTCGAAGAAGAAAATTTGTTACCTTCGAAATTTAATTACTCATCTATTTTACATTTGGTCAAGCATTAGAAAAGAGTATAGCATTTAATGAAATTGATTTAAAAATTTCATAAAAAAAATTATTTCATACTTTTCATATTAGATTGTATCTATTCTTCTAAATTGAAATGTAACTATATTTTATTCTAAAATGATTTTATTTCATAAGGTGTATTTGTTTGTTTTATTATCTTGTATAATATATTTTGTAAAATTATATAATTCAATATATGTTATTTGAAAACAAATAGGAAATTTTTTTATTTGGGTTGCATAAGTGAACATAACCAATAATTTTTTGAAAGCTCATGCACACATATCAACATTTACAAGAAAATCATACAAGTTATTAATATTTCGTTTTCAACTGTTCATGAGTTTAAAATCATTTGTAATTTACATTAACAAAATAATTGAAGATTATTCTAAATAATAATATATCTTAATTATATCTCTAATTTTAACTTATAAGTATAAAATAATTGAACATTATTCTAAATTATAATATGTTTTATCTTAATTAGATCTCTAATTTGTTTTCAAGAATTTGCATTGTTTGTGTATATTGGTTTGCATATATTTATATCAAAAAGAACCACGCTTTTTTTTTAAAAAAAAATTAGGCTAAATATATGCATATTGCTTTTTATTTATTAATGAAAATCCTTTATCAAAAAAGATTTCTTCTTATTATGTTTTGTTTGGTTTTTATCTTCTTATATAAAAAATATTTTTATAATTTTGTATGATTAATATATATTATTTTGAAAGATAATGGAAAAACTAAAATTGTGTTCAATAAATTGTGTTCAATATGAATTTTCATAAGAAAACCTTATTATTAATATTTTAAAATTTCACATGATAGAAATATTTTTAAAGTAACTAAATCGTAATATTTTGTTATTTTGGTTTCATTTGCTTATAGATGCTAAGCCATTTTGTAATTTATATTCATTAAAAAAATATTTTGAATAATATTAAATATAAGGATTTGGATTGATTAAGTTCTTATATTTCAGGTATATTTGATTGCATTAATTTTTAAATTGACTCATAATTGGTTTCTGCCAGTACAACATTTTTGTATATTTTCAGTCTCACATTTTGGATAATATATTTGGTTTTAAATTAATCATAATATATAAATATTGTAAAATATAATTTAGATAATATGTTTATTAAAATAGTCTTATATTTATTTCCTTTCCTAAAAAGTTGATCAAAAATATATTTATAGTAAAAAATAAAAAGTAAACACCTAAATTATTTTGTTTTGTGATTGTTGAACTGTAGCTATATATATATATATATATATATATATCAATTTATTTATAACATATCACTGATATTAGGTCATATATTCAAATATAAATAAATAACGGTCTTACTATATTAGGTATAAAGATTTGGAAATTTATAAGTCAAATTTATTCAATACTAATTCATTTGCTTGCCTAAAAAAGGTCAAATACTAATTCATTTTTCCACCAAAAGTTATAGGTTTGAATCTGACCTGTAATAAATAAATTTGACTAAGATTTCATAAGTGATCCTATATAAGGAGCTTCAAATATCTAGGATACTCCAGAGATCCAAATAAAAAAACATTTACAAGATTTTACAGATACCATAGAAATAACTTATTGAAAAAGCAAACCATGGATGTTCGGAGATATCCATATGCATTCATTGCAGTTTCTGTAATAGTCATGTTCTTGATCACAGGGCGGTTAACTAAAACAAAATAATATTGATCATGCTTATAATTATCAGGATATGACGATTATTCACAATTAAAGTTCTAAATTTCTAAAAGTTTTAAAGCATTCTTTTTTTTTTTATAAAGCATTGATATAATGTTTACTTGGTTTTGGGTTATTAACATAAAAATATTTTACAGGAACGGAAGCAAGAGCAAACTTAAATGATGATGTTTGTCCAGGGTTATGTTTTGCTGGAGCTGACCCAGACTGCAATACACTCTGCCGTAACACGGGGTATCCTGGAGGCTACTGTTATAAGGGAGTAACCTGTTGCTGCAATCCTAAATCCTCTAAAGCCCTTAATATTCTTCCTCCTTAATTTTATTGTTTGTCAATCTCAATTAATTGATATTTTATATTATGAAATAAACACTAATACAGCTCTAAAGTACTGTACCTTCCATTTTGTTTCTTCCTTGCGTTCGCATAAGCATAATGAAACTGATATAAAAACATAGTTCATATCAAACAAAAAAGACATTTTCACATAGTATATTCCAGATTATTGTTCTGTTTTTATTTCTTGGTTTGTAACACAGAGTTAATCACAACGTCAAAGATAACCACAATCTCTAAAAGTAGAAAACTTGTTCTAGCATTACTAGTAGTAGTAGAAAGAAGAGTACATCAAAGACGACGCAGAGAAACTCTTGCTACTGTTTCTCAAATACTTAGCCGTTTGCTGCACAACAGAGGAAGGTGAAGAATCATCTATTCGTTCTCCTCCATTGTTGTTACAGCTTCCCGAGCAACCATTATTTTCAACACCTTTCGTTGACTCCTCTCTTTCTTGACGTATCTCACTAAGCATAGCAGCCACATCTCTCATTGTGGGCCTGTCTTCGGGCATTGTGTTAACGCAGAGAAGCGCAACTCCTAGCGTCTGCATCATCTCTTGGACGTCACACTCTGGTCTTGCTAGCAATCCTTTGTCGATTACTTGTATATCTCTCATCTTCTTGACCCAGTCTACTATGTGTAGTCCGTCTTGTATCGTTGGATCGATCGGTTGCTTCCCCGTTAGTACCTCTAGGACCACAACTCCGTAGCTATACACGTTACTTTTCTCTCCTATCTTCAATGAATATCCGTATTCTGCATAGTATAAGTATTAGAAGACTGTGTCATGTATGTCCGATTGATATATGTTGCTAGGAGTGTTATACAAATCGGTTTAGATCGTAGAGGGTAAATCGAACGTAAACGAGATGATTTTCCTTTAAACGTTTAAAAAAAATCAATCTAGGCATTCAAAAAATCGGTCTGCCAATACTATTAGCTATTTTCTGAACTTTGGTTGCTAGTAACCAGAGACCGACATATAAACCAAACAATAAACCGGAATGTCTTCCAATACTGACTACTTTTATAGTAATCTATATTATTATTTGCGAAGTAAATTTTTGGAATCGAGCTTTCACGTTAAAAGTTAGAGTGGTTAATATCGTGTATACCCTTAATGAATAAAATCTCTAAATTAACTAAAATATAAAAACAAATTTAAAATTATTTGGTTAGATAAGTTATTATTAATAATAAAAAAACTTATCCAAAATCTGAAAGATATATTTTAAAATAAAAGATAATTCCTATATATTTTGTGTTGTTATCCGAAAACATATTTTAATAAAAAATTTAAATACTAAAAATTTAAAACTAAAAACACACAGAAAACATATAAATTTTTGGAATCGAGCTTTCACGGTAAAAGTTAGAGTGGTTAATATCGTGTATACCCTTAATGAATAAAATCTCTAAATTAACTAAAATATAAAAACGAATTTAAAATTATTTGGTTAGATAAGTTATTATTAATAATAAAAAAACTTATCCAAAATCTGAAAGATATATTTTAAAATAAAAGATAATTCCTATATATTTTGTGTTGTTATCCGAAAACATATTTTAATAAAAAATTTAAATACTAAAAATTTAAAACTAAAAACACACAGAAAACATATAACCTAATATTATTCAAAAAATATTAATCATATTTTATACTCAATTATTAATTTTAATAGATAATTTTAGATAATTTTTATTACATGTCAATATAAAACAAATTTAGTTGAGGGGTTTTAACGTTAAAACCCCATAAATCTTCTATCTTTTACTTTATTATATTAAAATAAATATAAATTCATGTATATAGTTTTATGTATATATAAATATTTTGAGGATTATTTTACATAATTATAGATATTTTATTAAAATAAAAAACTTTAGCGTATATAGATAATTTAATGTTAGATTAGTTATTAAATATTTAAAAAGCATGAAAATAACTTATTCAAAATTTTTGAATTGATAATATATTTTTTTACAAAATTTTATAAAATTATTAAGCCCGCAAGTGCGGGCAAAACACCTAGTAATGTAGTACATATGATAAAAAAAATGTGGAGAGTACCTGGAGCTATGTAACCATAGGAACCAGCAATGGTTTTGGAAGAACGAGCAAAGTCACCATCATCAACAAGCTTAGCAGGACCAAAATCTCAAATATAGGGCTCAAAATCTGGGCCAATGAGAATATTATTAGCCTTGATGTCTCTATGAACAATGGGAGGAACACAGTCATGATGCAAGTAAGCTAAACCCTGAGCTGCACCAAGTATAATCCTGTACTTAACCTCCCATCCTAAGCTACATTCACCACTCCCCTCGTGAAGAAAACTTCCCAAACTCCCATTCGACATATAATCATACATAAGAAGCCTCGTGTTCTTCTTGTTCCAACAACATCCCAAGAACCGTACAATGTTCTTGTGTCTGATGGAACCAAGTGTCTTGACTTCACTGGCCAGAGCTTTTTCACTGCGATGACTTATTGGTTAGCCATCTCTGCTCTGTACATGAGTACATGTTCAACCGTGAAGTTGAGTTTCTGAAAAGGTGTGAAATTGCCATGTCCATAGGTTTTCTCCCTTCGCTGAATCGTTGTCGTCTTGAATCATTTGCCTTGCCCTTAAAACCGCTAACACGCCTAATACCGCTAGAACCGCTGTCAAACTGATTAGCAATCCAATGGCTATCTTGAGTACAGTGCACAAAATCTTCACCAGGCTGTGTGCTTAGCCGTGTACCATTACTGAATAAACAAGACCTGAAGCCTTTGGAACAGAGTCCATTATGTCCTTCCATCTCTTCTTCTATCCTTTGTCTGAACACTTTACTGTCTGGAAGAAAACCTGAGAATCTATTGTGAGAGATGTTCAAAGAAACCAAGTTTTTAAGACCGGACAGGGAAAAGAGGTGGCCTGAAAGCATGTTGTACGATATATCCAGCCCGGATAATCGGTTAAGAGCTGAGATCCTCGCCGGGATGAAGCCATCTAATGAGTTCCAGCTCAAGTTTAAGGCAATGTCTAGATTTTCAGTGTCAAAGAGTTCTTCAGGTATGGTTCCAAGAGATGTTGTTACTGCTGAGATCAAGAAGCTGAAGATTCGTGCATGACCAAGAGATGTTGTTACTGCTGAGATCAAGAATGTGGTTTTGCATAATAGTTTGTGTCAATACAGTCAGGATTGTAAGATGGTTTGTTTGTATTCGAGACCTGAGCCAAGCGTTCAAGATTCTTCCTCGTTTCAAGAGTAAAACTCCGTGTATTACTACACTAATGCCTATCAATTTGCCAAAAGATAAAGATTTTTTTTGTGACCGATGTTTATACTATCAAGGTAATTGTAAATTTTAGGTTAACTAGATGTTTGGTGTCAAAGCTGTTGTTGACTCCTCCATCTCTTGATCTTCGTTAAACCAAATGATAAAATCATGTTCAATGATCACTATCAAAGCATTTTCATACAAAAAAAGGGAGACATTGAAGAAAATATGGTTCGACATACAGAATGTATTTCAAACTTAGCATTACAGCGAGTGAGCATGGAATAGATAAACGGAATATCGCAGACAAGAAGTAAACTTTATACATCAACACAAACAAAAACGACTTATATATATGCCATCACACAATGAACAGTGGGTACTGATTCTGAGTAGGTTCCCCTGAAAACCAAATAATAAAAAGGTTAGATAGTTGAGACTTTCACACTAAACTTCAGAGGATCGATACATAACCAACAAAACGAACAATATGGAACATTATACCAAAAGTATATACCTGAGACGTTTTATTCTCCTTATTATTAGTTGAGTTGAACACTAGGAATGTGTTGGACTTTGTAGTAACTTTCCCCACCTGATTCCAATTTCTCATTCCACTCCTTGTTCATACCTAAAATTTCCAGTTCCTTTAAAGAGATTATATACTTCAGCCCTTCCGGTATCTCCTTCAACTTGCCACAAACTCCTATATACAAAGTATGAAGACATGGCATCGACCCTTCTTCGATTTCCCACTCTTCCAATTCGTTTAGAAACATTAAACTTATCTTATGTAATTGAGGGAATCCACCTTTTGAACACACCATTTTCCTCCCCGCGAAAGCACCGGAGCTTAATTTAACAGACTGTAAATGAAGCAACTTTTCCAGAATCGGTAGTGGGTCCTCCTCCATTCTGCATTTAGTTAGAGATATGCGTGCAAGTTTGGGAGGGAATCGAGAGTGCTCAGGAAGCCTTGGTATATGCATCGACATCTCCAAATCCCTTAGATGAATGAAATTCCAAATGAAATCCACATCAGGAGCCACATCGGATTGGTTGAAAACCAACTTAAGCTTCTCCAGGTTTCTTAATTCACGGAGAGATGACGCTAGAATTTCACAAGTATACTTGCCTTCGAGAAATACGTATAGAGTCCTGAGCCTAGTCATACCGCTGAGGTCTGTGATGCTACAATTTCTCGAATAGAACCCCCACAAAAACTCCAGGTTCACTAGATTACCCAATTCCAGCTTTGTTTTATTTTTCATATAAAAGGGTAGCCACAGGAACCTCAACTCGACCATCTCTTTAAAGATATTTGGCACGTAAACATCCCCACTGGAGGATAAGTCCAAATAGAGTAGAAGCTTTAAATTCCGTAGAGAAGATGGTAGAGGAGATCCCAAAGTCACGTTTAAGCTCAAAAGTCTCAAATGAATGAGATTGCCAATGCTGGAAGGTATTCTCCCTACTTCAATGGCAGCTCCACTATCTGATTGTAAACTCAGATCTAGCACCCTAAGTAACTGTAAATTTCGGAATCCTTGAGCTGACTGCTTCCACAAGTTGCTGTCGAGTCCAAAACCCAAAACAGATCTAGCTTTTTTATTGCTTTTACGTCCCAGCAAATTAAGTGCATTGCCACCATGAACTACGAGTCTGCGAGATTCACGAGTATGAGCATTGACAGTTGAAGTGGAAGTAGGGGCTTTGATGACTTGAAGAAAATTCTCTTCTTTGGCCTTAGATAAACATACTTCTCTCATCATGTCATGCATTTGACAATAATCCCATCTCCAACTCATAATGTTTTTTTCTACAATAACCATATTTCTCTTTATTAACTCTTCCAAGTATTCTTCTCCACTTTCTTGAATGGTTGGTCCATCGCAACTTGACGTTATTATTCCTTCTGCTGCCCATAAATAATACAGTCTATCGACTTCTATCTTGTAATCTTCAGGGAAATAAGCTAGGCAAAGGAAGCAATGCTTCAAATGCATTGGCAAATCTTCATAGCTCAGAGACAATACTCGGTAAACCGAATCTTGTTTGTTGTCATCTGAGCGAATGATCTGAGTTTGAATATTGTCATATACTCTTTTCCAGTCTTCAACCGTATACTTCTTGTTAGCTAACAAGCCTCCCAGCACTTTAACAGCTAACGGTAGTCCTCCACAATATTTAACCATTTTTTTACCCATAGCTTCCAGTTCTTTATCAACAATAAATTCTGCAAAAAAAAAAGCATATATTATAAGATAATAGCCATGAACCATATATGTACATCCCTGAACTACTCCACAAGATTTTTGATAATAGGAGGTAAGAGATATCACATTATGTGTCGTAACGGATTAATAAGATTCTTATATATAAACGTACCAGTTTTGTCTCTTCTCGATAAGGCTATCTGCTCACATAGCTCCCAACTTTCCTCGGGAGTAAGGATTGTTGGTGTAAAGGCAAAACATGTTGGGTCTGCATGTAAACCAACACCTTCATCGCGAGAAGTAAGAATCATTTTCCAACCTGCAAATTGTATTTATATTTTATGTCAGGGATTAAAAACGCATTTATGAAATTGCTAAGGGAAGCACTCAAGTAATGTATGTACAAATTAAAGAGCTCGCCTCTTTCTTGGGGGAAAGCGTCTTTTACTCTATCCCAGTCTTCTTTTTTCCATACATCATCTAAGACAATTAAATGTCTAGGTGTTCGTGTTCCCAACAATAGAAAGAGCTTAGCCTGGAGCTCATTCTCATCCATCTGTTTGACGTCCTCATCAATTGTGATAAGATCTTTCAAGATCTTTTGCCAAATATCCTTCCGCTGAAACTCTTTTGAAACACATACCCATGCGAATCCATCAAAATGACGTCGAACAATGTCATGATGAAAAACTTGTCTCGCCAGCGTGGTTTTACCAATACCACCCATCCCTGATATGGAAACCACTTGAATGTTATCTTTTTTCACCAAATGACCAACCAATTCTTCAACACTCTCTTCCACCCCAACAAGGCCCTTTTCAGAACTCTTCGGAAATGTTTGTCGGATCTCCCTTTGCACCCTTTGTCTCTCTTTTAGAGACAGTGAACGGCCATCGCTCATGATTTCTTTTATTCCAAAATTCTGCATCTCCGCAACAACCTCAGACAGTCTCTTAGTTATGCCTTCAATGCCTATAGAAACATTTCGGCGATTCACTAAGAAACAAGAAAGTCTTTTCAGACGCCTCTTGATCCCTTTTTCGCCACCACTAGATTCTTTCAAAACAAAGGATTCGATTATATCTTCAGCATCATAAACAATGTCTTTGACATCTTCCAAGAAGTTTCTCACTACTTCATTCTCATGTTTCTTGGCATCTGCATCTTTCAACAATGACTGTAACTTTCTCATCTGACGTTCTAGATCAGCAACATGCTCATGCACTCCCTGTAATCGCTCAGATTCTCGACTCAGGAGGTCCCAGAGTTTCTCCACTCCAAACGCCACAACTCCCTCAGCCAGCACTGACACAACTATCTCAGCCATCGATTTCCTGTTCCACCGTCAACACATAAGCCAACAAAATAATACAAAATCTGTCAGAGGAACTTTTTTTCTTAACTTATTTTTAATGAAATAATTTTATTTTATTTTTAAATCTGATTCGACCATAATAGAGGGCAAAAGACAGATCGAAGCAAGTTAAGTCGACAAATATGATGTAGAAAAACGTGATATACCTTTTATGAAACAGATCTGCAACTCGGTTCTATCTGATTTACCTTTCAGCGACGTTCTTTGGAAGAAGAGATATGAGTTGCAATGAAAGAGCAAGTCAACTTTTGCAGTCGCTTCTATCTGTAATAATGCATGTGGAAGCTGAGTGAAGCAGGATTTTGTGGCGTGTTGGAGAAATTGAGTCAATCCCAAGTAAGAGCTATTGTGACACAAAGAACATGTGTTTTAACTTGACAGGAAGGATGACAGGTGAAATCTGATAGAAAAAATCAGTGTCGTAGAAATCAAATGGTTTCTGGTTCTAAAGATTTAAAGGACCTAAATCTAAAGAAGATGGATAAGCTGGGTATAGGGAAGCTCACACGTGGATACTCAAGGTTTAATGTCTTCATAGGAGGTCTCGTATCAGTATTTATGTGTCTGCCTTTTGTAAGTTGTGGAATTTCTGTCTACAATAGAGGTGAGACTAATGCAGTTGAGAATGGTGAAGACATGGTTGATAGCAGGAGGCATGAGTTCTGATATGGTCAAGCCAGAAAAAATATATTGTTGTGTATTGAGTTGAGTCTAAGGCTATAAGAGTTTAACAGCTTGTCATAAGTTGATATGACTTAGACATTTCAGTGTCTGATCACTTTGGTGGATCAATGCCAAAAGTGGAAGCTTCGTTCAGATTAGAGTTATTGTGATCTTCTTGTACAAAGAACTAGTTTGAAGGACTGTGGTATAAAAGTTTGTGTCCAGTCTCTGACAAAATTTCAAGGAATGAACCATGTATATACAGTCAAAGTCTTAAGACTGATAGAAGATCCACGTAAAGAGAAGTGAAGCTGAGGTTAAAGTCGCGTGAGTGTGTCTCTTAAATGGTTATTGTTCCAGGTGGAGCAATTGGTATTACAGAGAGCGAAATACATTCAGAATGGGTTTGTTTCCGAGGTGGAACTATATTTTCAGAAGGAGTCTTGCCTTCTCAGAACGTTGAACATCAAAGGAGGATCTGATGGAGTTTAAGAGGCTGCATATGTTTGAGTATGTGAAGTTTTCTCAGGGTTATCTTGCAGTGGGCTGAGCCTTGGTTGTCTGTCCAAAGTCTTCGTGATATTGGGTGTCATGCAGCATGTCCTGTTGGTATAAACAGCAGTGCACAGAGGTTCATGTTGGCTGTATTAGAAGAAAAGTCAAAAAAAATTTCTTCTGGCCTGGAGTGAAGATTGATGAAGAATCAGTCGGAGTTTTGCAAAAATCAGAATATGATCAGGAAGTCTCTAAATTTAATGGAAGTAAGATCAGTGAAACACAGAAGGCTGCATAAAGTTGTCTATTTGCAGCAGGAGGAAGTCAGCAGTAATCTTCTCAGAAGAAATACACTTACAGGTTGATCAAGTGTGGAAGCTCAATGTAAAGGATGCTAGAGGAAAGAGTTGGTTCAAGTCTGCGAAAAGCAGGAGGCAAAGAAGCAAAGATTTTGATGGATTATGCACACTGTTGAATGTGTTGCAGGTCTGTTACTGTTGAAGACACACATCATGAGCTCGAGTTTGATGTGGAAGAAGCTGTAGAGAATATCTCAGGAGCATCACATGTTCTGTTGATGAGATATATGGTTAAAACGTACAAGGGGTGAACTACAAGCTACTGGTACTGGTCTGTTTGCTCAGGGAATTGGACAAGGAACTTATATCGAAGGTATTCACAACTAGGTGGAGCTGTGAGGCGTGATCTGTTGACATCCAACAGCGGTACAAGTTGGTTTTAAGGCTTAGTTGGCTAGACAGATGGATGTAATTACAAAAATGCATTGCTTACTAACCTAAAGGTTTTGTTGAGATTGTTTTGCAGGTTTGAATCGAAGATTGGTTCATGATGGGAACATGTATGTTTCTGGTTTTTGCATATGATTCATGAGTAATTTGATTTTAAACTCAGTGCACGAGGTGAATCAAATGAGTCGACAAGAGGAATCAGGTTTGCATAGATATAAAGGCTATATATAATTGCTGAAACAGTTTTATGGTGTTTGATAGAAACCATGATGAAATCTGTGTGATTGTTGAACTCCTAAGTGCTAGCTTTTAGAGTTGTCTCTTGGTTTAACAATTTCTAAATTCATTAGTCTTGTTAATGAGATATTCTTGAATGGTTTCTCAGGTATATCAAAGATCGATAGGGGATCAATGGAGAGTATTAGCTTAACACCAGTTTGTGTGAAAGCTGGTTATGATACTCAAAGGGGCATTAGAATGCCAAGAGTCTTCTAGAAGCAGTGTGGTTTACACAGCTGAAGTATCCTTAGCATTATGTCTGGTTCATTGATTATTAATTAAGATGATTAAATTTGTTTAAGTGGTTGCTGTACATAAGGTTTCTTATGCAGGTCACTGGAGATGGATATTTACCAAGTTTGGAGCTGGAACTTCACAGTTCTAAGGCAGTTCACAGTGAAAAAGAGAGATGTGAGAGACGGCATTCGCTTAAGTATCTTGGGTTCTCTTGGGTTTTTATTCTCTTAACTTCTTCTTGTAAGGTTGATTGGATTGTAACCAACGGTGATTGAGCTCCGTGTACAGCCACGATGCGGTCGATCAGATTAAAAAGGTCAACTCGTTTGTGTTCTTTGATAGAAGCTAAGTCATTGATTCTTGAAGTGATCGGATTCTTTGAAGCTCTTGTGTTCTTCTTGTAAGGTTGATCGGATTGTAACCAACGGTGATTGAGCTCCGTGTACAGCCACACCGCGGTCGATCAGATTAAAAAGGTCAACTCGTTTGTGTTCTTTGATAGAAGCTAAGTCATGGATTATTGAAGTCATGGATTCTTGAAGTGATCGGATTCTTTGAAGCTCTTGTGTTCTTCTTGTAAGGTTGATCGGATTGTAACCAACGGTGATTGAGCTCCGTGTACAGCCACACTGTGGTCGATCAGATTAAAAAGGTCAACTCGTTTGTGTTCTTGATAGAAGCTAAGTCATGGATTCTTGAAGTCATGGATTCTTGAAGTGATCGGATTCTTTGAAGCTCTTGTGTTCTTCTTGTAAGGTTGATCGGATTGTAACCAACAGTGATTGAGCTCCATGTACAGCCACACCGCGGTCGATCAGATTAAAAAGGCCAACTCGTTTGTGTTCTTTGATAGAAGCTAAGTCATGGATTCTTGAAGTCATGGATTCTTGAAGTGATCGGATTCTTTGAAGCTCTTGTGTTCTTCTTGTAAGGTTGATCGGATTGTAACCAACGGTGATTGAGCTCCGTGTACAGCCACGCCACGGTCGATCAGAATAAAAAGGTCAACTCGTTTGTGTTCTTTGATAGAAGCTAAGACATGAATTCTTGAAAGTCATGGATTCTTGAAGTGATCGGATTCTTTGAAGATCTTGTGTTCTTCTTGTAAGGTTAATCGGATTGTAACCAACGGTGATTGAGCTCCATGTACAGCCACGCTGCGGTCGATCAGATTAAAAAGGCCAACTCGTTTGTGTTCTTTGATAGAAGCTAAGTCATGGATTCTTGAAGTCATGGATTCTTGAAGTGATCAGATTCTTTGAAGCTCTTGTGTTCTTTGTTGGGGTCAAAAACGGTTACGACAAATTTAAACATTCAAAACGTTCGAGGAAGAAAATAAGAGTTTCTCCGAAGAGTACTTTTCGAAATAGATTCTTCCTTACGAAAAAACTTGGCGGAAGAAAGAATCGAGACGTCCGACGAAAGCTCGAAACAGGTCGTTACGTAGCGACCGAGCGATCGTCCCGCTCGGTCGCTACGTAGCGACCGAGCTCAGCCAAGCTCGGTCGCTACGTAGCGACCGAGCGATCGTCCCGCTCGGTCGCTACGTAGCGACCGAGCTCGAGCCAAAGCTCGGTCGCTACGTAGCGACCGAGCGATCGTCCCGCTCGGTCGCTACGTAGCGACCGAGCTCAGCCAAGCTCGGTCGCTACGTAGCGACCGAGCGATCGTCCCGCTCGGTCGCTACGTAGCGACCGAGCTCAGCCAAGCTCGGTCGCTACGTAGCGACCGAGCGATCGTCCCGCTCGGTCGCTACGTAGCGACCGAGCTCAAGCCGAAGCTCGGTCGCTACGTAGCGACCGAGCACTCGTTCCGCTCGGTCGCTACATAGCGACCGGGCTCGAGCCAAAGATCGGTCGCTGTATAGCGATTGAACCTTTCCGAACATTGATACGACACCAGTCCTTGCATTCTCGTCAAACCTTCAATGCTATCTCCCGAAGACCGTAGCAAGCTCAGTTTATGTTTCCCGCTACTCTAATTCATCGATCAAACTTCGCGGATTAGAAACCGCGGAAAACTCGTAGTAAACGTGTCGAGTCGGAAGACGGCCTAAAGGGGACCTAAAACACGACTCGAGGCCCATCCTACGATTTTTCCTAACCAAAAGCCCGTGAACCACAGCATGGTTCGCGCTTGGCCCGCGAGGAAGGATAAATGTCAAGTTTCCGCGGATAAATACGGAAGTTTTGAAGATAATTGTGAAGATCGGGAAAAATGGAATATCTCCATTTTTATGCTATGACGGCTTAAGGGCAGAAGAGTAAAAGCGTAAACCGACCTTGGAGCTAGTATATAAGGAGTCCTAGGCGAGGAGCAGAGAAGAGACTTTTTCAGAGCAAACTTAGCACTTAGAGCGATTTAGGCAACTTTCCGTTTTTGTTATTTCGAGCTGCGACTCAATTAGGTTTAGCCGTCTTAGGGTTGCTAGAACTAGGAATCTCGCCGACAGCTCTCGAGCCCAGGCTTATACCTTGTTGTAACGCTCATACGCAGATTCGGAATAAGATCTACTTTGCTCTCTTTTCGATTTCTTATTTTTATCGTTGTTATTTTCGTGTTCTGATTGCTTGACGTGTGGTAATTAACAGATATCCGGGTCCTCTGGGAAACTAGGGTTTTCTTAGTTTCCTTATTTAAACGGAAATCGACAGTGCGAATTTCGGTTCCCACAGTTTGGCGCTAGAAGGAGGGGGACTTACGGATCAATCTAACCCGCAAAAACCACTCAACGATCAGGACAGACATGCGAGGTTCGACGTGCGCGAATGTCATCTCATTCAGGGGGGGAGAAACGGTCGATCGAGCCAAACCTCGGAACGATCTCCTTGTTATCGAGTTGACGATTCGAGATATCGACGTCGCTAGAGTACTAATCGATACCGGAAGCTCGGCCGATATCATCTTCAAAGACACTCTTGAAAAGATGGGGATCAGTCAATCCGAGATCGCAAAATGCCCAAGCCCACTGCTAGGGCTTTCGGGGGAAACGACCATGGCCTACGGATCGATTAGACTCGCTGTCAAAGCCGGAACCGTGACAAACATCACAGAGTTTCTAGTCGTCGACCGCCCCGCATCTTACAACGTTATCATGGGGACGCCATGGCTGAACACCATGCGCGCAATCCCATCAACCTACCATCTTTGCCTCAAGTTCCCGACCCCTAACGGAGTCGAGGTAATCTGGGGAAATCCAAGAGTTTCTCAGGTCTGTTTCGCCGCGGAACTAAAACGAAAGAGACCGATCCTCGAAATTACTCCTAAGAAAGCGGAGAAAGAGACCTCCAGCAAAGATACGCGAAGTCAGGATTCAGCGGAATTCTTCTGGCAATCTCGTATCTTCGCAGCTCTAGATGAAAAACGCGAGCCAACTTGTGAACCCGTGGTAACGATCTGTCTCGACGAAGCCTTCCCAGAACGCTGCGTCGAGATCGGAGCCAATCTCCACGAGCCTTTAAAGACAGAACTCATAACCTGTCTAAAAAAGAACCTTAATACTTTCGCGTGGGCTGCGGAAGATATGCCAGGAATCGACATTAACATAACATGTCATGAGCTGAACATCGACCCAACATTCAAACCCGTCAAACAGAAAAGACGGAAGCTGGGACCCGAACGTGCTACCGCAGTAAACGATGAGGTCGAAAAACTGCTTAAAGTTGGGTCGATAACGGAAGTAAGATACCCCGACTGGCTCGCCAACCCCGTAGTAGTCAAAAAGAAAAACGGGAAGTGGCGAGTTTGCGTAGATTTTACCGACCTAAACAAGGCATGTCCAAAGGATAGCTTCCCTCTACCACATATCGATCGATTGGTAGAAGCAACGGCGGGCAACGAACTCCTATCCTTCATGGACGCTTTCTCAGGCTATAATCAAATTAGGATGAATCCCGACGATCGTGAGAAGACTGCGTTCATTACCGATCGCGGAACCTATTGCTATGAGGTAATGCCCTTCGGCCTCAAAAACGCTGGAGCAACTTACCAACGACTCGTGAACCGAATGTTCTCCAAACAACTCGGAAAAACGATGGAAGTTTATATCGACGACATGCTTGTCAAATCCCTCAAAGCAAGGGATCACGTGTCACATCTCGAAGAATGCTTCGCACAACTAAACTCCCATAACATGAAGCTCAACCCGACGAAATGCAGATTCGCCGTGGCATCAGGAGAATTCCTCGGCTACTTGGTCACCAACCGCGGTATCGAAGCAAATCCAAAACAGATCAACGCTCTAATCGAGATGGCTTCGCCGAAGAATAAACGGGAAGTCCAAAGACTGACCGGCAGAATCGCAGCACTTAACCGATTTATCTCACGATCAACAGATAAGTGCCTGCCCTTCTACGACGTCCTGCGAGGAAATAAAAAATTCGAATGGACGGAAGAGTGCGAAAACGCCTTCCAACAGCTGAAGCGTTATTTAGCTACTCCTCCAGTCCTCGCAAAACCCGTGGAAGGAGAGCCTTTGTTCTTGTACATCGCGGTATCGGCAACAGCCGTAAGCGGAGTCCTGATCAGGGAAGAACGCGGGGAGCAGAAACCTATTTTTTACATAAGCAAAACCTTGCTGGATGCCGAATCTAGGTATCCGTTGATGGAAAAATTGGCATGCGCGGTCGTAACATCGGCCCGAAAACTACGACCATATTTCCAATCCCACACGATTGTTATCCTCACGACTTTTCCCTTACGGACAATTTTGCATAGCCCAAGTCAATCAGGCCGATTGGCAAAGTGGGCGGTCGAGTTGAGCGAGTATGACATCGAATACCGACCAAGGACGAGCGCAAAATCACAGGTGCTCGCGGACTTTTTGGTCGAACTTCCAACGGGAGCAATAACCAACGAGGAACCAAATTCCACCTGGCTCCTCCACGTCGACGGATCTTCATCCAAGCAAGGATCGGGTATCGGGATCCGTCTCACATCTCCAACAAGCGAGATCCTGGAACAATCGTTCAGACTGGAATTCCATGCCTCAAACAACGAGGCCGAATACGAAGCATTGATCGCAGGTCTACGTTTGGCTCGCGGCTTAAAAATACGCAATCTCCACGCTTACTGCGACTCCCAGTTAGTGGCCAGTCAATTCAGCGGAGAATATGAAGCCAGAGACGAACGGATGGACGCGTACCTCAAACTGGTCCAAGGTCTAGCTCAAGACTTCGACTGTTTCGCCCTTACCCGGATCCCCCGTTCCGAGAATGTCCAGGCGGACGCCCTCGCGGCCTTAGCATCAAGTTCCGATCCAGGACTCAAAAGGGTAATTCCGGTCGAGTTCATCGAACATCCGAGTATCGGACCCCCAGTCATTGTCAATCTCATAGAGGGTCAAGACGACGAGGAAGAAGAGATTACGATACCACCACCATCGGAGCAATCCGATTACGGTTGTGATACCCCATGGCTTCAGACGATTCGAGACTACATTATCGACGGGCAACTGCCCGCCGAAAAATGGTCAGCTCGCAAGATCCGAACACAGGCCGCACGCTACGTAACAGTGGACGGCGAAATCTACAAGTGGAGATTCTCCGGACCGCTCCTGACGTGCCTGGAAGGAGAAAAGGCGAGGAAAGTAATGGAGGAAATACATTCCGGCTCATGCGGCAACCATTCCGGCGGAAGATCACTAGCCGTGAAAATCAAACGCCACGGGTACTATTGGCCAACAATGATCGGAGATTGCGAAAAATTCGCACGAAAATGCGAAAAATGCCAAAGGCATGCGCCAACTATCCGACAACCCGCCGAAGTTCTTTCCTCCATCACGTCGCCTTATCCCTTTATGCGCTGGGCCATGGATATTGTCGGACCTCTGCATAATTCAAAGCAAAAGCGTTTCCTTCTAGTCCTTACCGATTTCTTCTCAAAATGGGTAGAGGCGGACTCGTACGCGAGTATAAAAGACGTCCAAGTCGAGAATTTCGTATGGAAAAACATCATCTGTAGGCATGGAGTTCCTTACGAAATCGTAACCGATAACGGGTCTCAATTTATTTCCACCCGATTCGAGGCATTCTGCGAAAAGTGGAAGATACGACTCAACAAGTCAACTCCCAGATATCCGCAGTGCAACGGACAGGCTGAAACAATCAACAAGACCATTCTCGACGGACTGAAGAAACGCTTGGAGGCCAAAAAAGGTAGATGGGCCGACGAACTCGAGGGAGTCCTCTGGTCTCACCGTACCACCCCAAGGCGAGCAACGGGAGAAACTCCCTTCGCCTTGGTATACGGCGCGGAGTGCATGATTCCCGCAGAAGTAGAATTTCCCGGTGTTCGAAGAAGGTTCTTACCCGAACGAGAGGAACTCAACAATGCTATGCTCTTGGACGATCTCGACCTCATTAACGAACGCCGGGATCGAGCGCTCATCCGAATTCAAAACTACCAGCACGCCGCTGCGAGATACTATAACTCCAACGTACGGAACCGAAGGTTCAATCAGGGAGATCTGGTCCTTCGCAAAGTCTTCCAAAACACCGCTGAACGAAACGCGGGAAAACTCGGAGCAAACTGGGAAGGTCCCTATAAAATCGAAAAAGTCGTCCGACCAGGTTCTTACGAAATAGCCAACATGCAGGGCATAAAAATCCCTAGAACCTGGAATGCGATGCATCTCAAAAAATACTATCACTAAACGAACCAACTCGCAATCACTGAACTACGAGACGGCTTGATCTCCGCAAGGAGTACGTAGGCAGTTTGCCGAAAGGCAAATTCAGCTGTCCTCCCTTATTAAAAAGGGGGGGAGTGGGTACGTATACTCGTATACTCCCAAAAAATCGAAAAACTTCTTACCGCACTTTTGGTGTTTTCGACTTATCAAAACATCCTCACCCGCGAAATCGCAACGAGGTCTTCGGAAATTGGTCGGCCGCTTGGGAGAATCGAACCTTTAGCATCGCGAGACGTCGCAAAAGATGCCTCAAAATTGATTTCTTCCGAGCAAACGAAATCTCCGCAAAAAGACACATATATGCACACATTAACATTTATTTTGCGCAAATTAATCAAAACAACGGCACACGCCACCAAGTCCGATGCTGATCACATCGAACTCACAAACGTCCTAAACAGACATAGCCATCTCATGGAGATGACTCTCTTACATCCGACACAAGGATAATAGCGCTATAAAAGAAATCCGAAATTTTGGTCTAGCACTTCCGGTCTCCGGAGAGATGCTCGATTCGTATCAAACAAGTCGTATAAGCCGAGAACTTTTCGCGGACTTTACATCGATACGAATCAGGAAGAAATCGCGACAGGAAAAACGATAGCCGGTTAGTCACCGCACAATCCTTAAACCGAAAGTAAACCTAGGTCTTGCCCTAAACCCAGCGCACTGGTCTCTAACATCTCAAAGGCATGATATCAAAAGATAAGAGATTCTTAAACCACGCCTCTATGTTTACGTTCGATACCTTCAGCGCCCCCGCAGAGTTCACATCTCGCGGAAGAACTCTCGAAACAGGTCTCGAATAAAACATTTCACAATCGAAGAAGGATATGAGACGACAACTCATCACCTTCCTCCCCACTATTCACAAATTCATAAAAAACGTTATCCGATTATCATACCATAAAGCCGCGGAGCGGCAGGGATTCAAAGCCACACACGGCCAGTCCCGAAATACAAACAAGGCCGTTCAAGGCCGAAGCATAAAGACATAAAAAAAAAAAAAATCTCTCGCAAGAGATCTAACCCAAGTCACCCTCAGAACTTACGCTCCCTCTTCACCCGCCGCCTCGTCCGAGCCTGGAGCCACGTCGCTTCCGTTCTCTCCGACCATCGGATCTTTCCCCTCTGGGTCTTCTGGACACGTCGGAAGGAAGCAAGCGGATTTTAGGTCGGCCAGGATGAGATCGAAATCGCCATCCTCGGCCGCCATATCTCCCTTGCAGCCGGACAGTCGGGCCTCTTCGGCCTCCAAGGTCGGGGGAGTCTCACTTTGGAGCGACCGAACCACGGCCATCCCGCCCTCAATCGTCGCCAAAGCGAAATCCCTGCACCGGATACGCTCGAGGGAACCCAGGGAAGCAGAAATCTTCGCCAAGCGAGCCTGAAACTCCGCACGAAGGGCATCCGTAGCCTCTTGGATCCCGCGGCGCGCTAGTCCAGCGTCACTCTCGATCTGACGCTGGAGTCGACGCACCTCCGAGGATTTGGCCTTCCTGGTTTTCTTTTCCTTAAGCAAGGAACTCGCCGTCTTCCCGAGGTCCCTCTCAAGCTCTCCTATCGCAACCTCGAGCTTCGACACTTTCGCAGAGTGAGAGTCCTCGACAGCCGTCAACATAGCCTCGGTTTCGGACCATCTGCCCTGAAGCTCCACCAACTCCCCGGAAAGACGACTGGTCTCAGAACCACATTCGCTGATCATCCCATCGATCAACGATATGAACTGCGAACAAAAAAATTCTTAAGACTAAGTCCATGAAAAGAATGCACGACAGACGATCGAGAATTCAAACAAAAAAAACCTTTCCGCGAAGTCCCGACGCTAGGCTCGACCCACCTCGCTGCGAAGTCTCCCCGTCACCGCTCTTGGCCAGTTTCCTCTTCCGACTCTTAGGCTGAGTAGCCTGGACAGCGCTAGGAGCACGCAATGCCAGAACGATTTCTTTTCTGGCTGGAGGCGGAGGCATAGAGTCAGCGGCCTTCTCTTTGTCCTCGACGAGGATCGGAGTCGTGGAAGATCCCGCAGGTAGGACTTGCGGGGGAAGAGCCGCGAAGCCGGTCCCGTGACACGGGGCAACGACCTGCGCGGAGGAAGACGGGAACTCGGAGCCAGTCTGAGCCAATTCTTTCTCGGCTTGGCGACGAACTAGTTTCTCTCGGAAAGAAAGATGACCGGCAACACAAGCCGGCACTTCCGCCGGAGAAGTTGGAACCGGAGCCAGAGAGGTGGCCTCACCCATCTCGACGTCGGAATCCTTCTTATCACCTTGGGAGGAAGACATGTTGAAAGGAAAGTTATGAAACTAGGGAGGTTTTGAAGAAAATGAAGGAGGAAAGGTGTGAAGAGAATGAATGACAAGAGCTCACTACTTATAGAAGTATGGGTTCGGAATGTCGCCTCGACAACTTTTTTCCGCGAAGTTTTAACTGTAAATTTCGTCCAATACACTTAACCTTGTCAAAGTCATCTATCCGCCCGCTAGAGTCACAACTCTAACGGGCTGGGGGGCTAACTGTTGGGGTCAAAAACGGTTACGACAAATTTAACATTCAAAACGTTCGAGGAAGAAAATAAGAGTTTCTCCGAAGAGTACTTTTCGAAATAGATTCTTCCTTACGAAAAAGCTTGGCGGAAGAAAGAATCGAGACGTCCGACGAAAGCTCGAAACAGGTCGTTACGTAGCGACCGAGCGATCGTCCCGCTCGGTCGCTACGTAGCGACCGAGCTCGAGCCAAAGCTCGGTCGCTACGTAGCGACCGAGCGATCGTCCCGCTCGGTCGCTACGTAGCGACCGAGCTCAGCCAAGCTCGGTCGCTACGTAGCGACCGAGCGATCGTCCCGCTCGGTCGCTACGTAGCGACCGAGCGATCGTCCCGCTCGGTCGCTACGTAGCGACCGAGCTCGCCAAGCTCGGTCGCTACGTAGCGACCGAGCGATCGTCCCGCTCGGTCGCTACGTAGCGACCGAGCTCGAGCCAAAGCTCGGTCGCTACGTAGCGACCGAGCGATCGTCCCGCTCGGTCGCTACGTAGCGACCGAGCTCAGCCAAGCTCGGTCGCTACGTAGCGACCGAGCGATCGTCCCGCTCGGTCGCTACGTAGCGACCGAGCTCGGGCCAAAAGCTCGGTCGCTACGCAGCGACTGGGCGATCGTCCCGCTCGGTCGCTACGTAGCGACCGAGCTCAAGCCGAAGCTCGGTCGCTACGTAGCGACCGAGCACTCGTTCCGCTCGGTCGCTACATAGCGACCGGGCTCGAGCCAAAGATCGGTCGCTGTATAGCGATTGAAACTTTCCGAACATTGATACGACACCAGTCCTTGCATTCTCGTCAAACCTTCAATGCTATCTCCCGAAGACCGTAGCAAGCTCAGTTTATGTTTCCCGCTACTCTAATTCATCGATCAAACTTCGCGGATTAGAAACCGCGGAAAACTCGTAGTAAACGTGTCGAGTCGGAAGACGGCCCAAAGGGGACCTAAAACACGACTCGAGGCCCATCCTACGATTTTTCCTAACCAAAAGCCCGTGAACCACAGCATGGTTCGCGCTTGGCCCGCGAGGAAGGATAAATGTCAAGTTTCCGCGGATAAATACGGAAGTTTTGAAGATAATTGTGAAGATTGGGAAAAATGGAATATCTCCATTTTTATGCTATGACGGCTTAAGGGCAGAAGAGTAAAAGCGTAAACCGACCTTGGAGCTAGTATATAAGGAGTCCTAGGCGAGGAGCAGAGAAGAGACTTTTTCAGAGCAAACTTAGCACTTAGAGCGATTTAGGCAACTTTCCGTTTTTGTTATTTCGAGCTGCGACTCAATTAGGTTTAGCCGTCTTAGGGTTGCTAGAACTAGGAATCTCGCCGACAGCTCTCGAGCCCAGGCTTATACCTTGTTGTAACGCTCATACGCAGATTCGGAAATAAGATCTACTTTGCTCTCTTTTCGATTTCTTATTTTTATCGTTGTTATTTTCGTGTTCTGATTGCTTGACGTGTGGTAATTAACAGATATCCGGGTCCTCTGGGAAACTAGGGTTTTCTTAGTTTCCTTATTTAAACGGAAATCGACAGTGCGAATTTCGGTTCCCACATTCTTCTTGTAAGGTTGATCGGATTGTAACCAACGGTGATTGAGCTCCGTGTACAGCCACGCCACAGTCGATCAGATTAAAAAGGTCAACTCGTTTGTGTTCTTTGATAGAAGCTAAGTCATGGATTATTGAAGTCATGGATTCTTGAAGTGATCGGATTCTTTGAAGCAAGGTTGATCGGATTGTAACCAACGGTGATTGAGCTCCGTGTACAGCCACGCTGTGGTCGATCAGATTAAAAAGGTCAACTCGTTTGTGTTCTTTGATAGAAGCTAAGTCATGGATTCTTGAAGTCATGGATTCTTGAAGTGATCGGATTCTTTGAAGCTCTTGTGTTCTTCTTGTAAGGTTGATCGGATTGTAACCAACAGTGATTGAGCTCCATGTACAGCCACACCGCGGTCGATCAGATTAAAAAGGCCAACTCGCTTGTGTTCTTTGATAGAAGCTAAGTCATGGATTCTTGAAGTCATGGATTCTTGAAGTGATCGGATTCTTTAAAGCTCTTGTGTTCTTCTTGTAAGGTTGATCGGATTGTAACCAACGGTGATTGAGCTCCGTGTACAGCCACGCCACGGTCGATCAGATTAAAAAGGTCAACTCGTTTGTGTTCTTTGATAGAAGCTAAGACATGGATTCTTGAAAGTCATGGATTCTTGAAGTGATCGGAATATTTGAAGCTCTTGTGTTCTTCTTGTAAGGTTGATCGGATTGTAACCAACGGTGATTGAGCTCCATGTACAGCCACGCTGCGGTCGATCAGATTAAAAAGGTCAACTCGTTTGTGTTCTTTGATAGAAGCTAAGTCATGGATTATTGAAGTCATGGATTCTTGAAGTGATCGGATTCTTTGAAGCTCTTGTGTTCTTCTTGTAAGGTTGATCGGATTGTAACCAACGGTGATTGAGCTCCGTGTAAAGCCACACCACGGTCGATCAGATTAAAAAGGTCAACTCGTTTGTGTTCTTTGATAGAAGCTAAGTCATGGATTCTTGAAGTCATGGATTCTTGAAGTGATCGGATTCTTTGAAGCTCTTTTGTTCTTCTTGTAAGGTTGATCGGATTGTAACCAACGGTGAGTGAGATCCGTGTACAGCCAAGCCATGGTCGATCAGATTAAAAAGGTCAACTCGTTTGTGTTCTTTGATAGAAGCTAAGTCATGGATTCTTGAAGTCTATGGTGATCAAAGGGGTTTGATTTTCAACATAAACAAACTAATAATAAGATGAGTAAATGCCTCAACTTCGTGAAACAAGATTTCTAATAATCCAAATATGTTTTGTTTTTTTTATCTGATTCGACTACAACAGAGCGCAGAAGACAGATCAAAGCAAGTTACGCAGAAAAAATATGATATAGAAAAACATGATTTACCTTTTATGAAACAGCTCTGAAACTCGCTTTTATCTGATTTACCTTTTCGTTTTAGCGACGTTCTTTGGAAGAAGAGATATGAGTTGCAATGAAAGAGCAAAGTCAACTTATAGACAGTCTATAATGATCTGTTATGACTTATTCTAATTCTAAATAAAATGAATATTTTTTTGTGCACCGAATAAAAAAGATATAGTTTTTTGTACTACAAACTACGAATTATATATTTTTATTACAAGAGTCAGATTCCTATAAAGTTTCTCAATGAGATCAATTCTTTCAAATAGATTTTTTTTTTTAATTTTTTTGTCACAAAAAATAACTTTAGATAAAAAAATGAATGAAATAGCTTTTTAATTTTAAAATTTTTAATTTTAATTTTTAAAAATTTGAAATTATATCCGCAGAACTCTAACCCTTAACAAATACTATCCTAGGAATCCCCTATATATTAAATGAGAAATCACTTTAATGATTTCTGGTGACGTGTCGCTTATAGGTGAAGTTTCAAAAAATTGTTATCATTGATTAGTCGATTGTTTTTAAATTTTATTATTTAAATTAAATCTAAAAATTTAAGGTAAGTCTAAAAACATTTAACATCACTTGCCATATAATCTAAAGAATATTACAAATAACAATTTATGGCAACTAATTCTCGAAATTATAGAAAGATTAATAATGTTTAATTTATTACTTTTAATATCTATAAACTATAAAATATAATGAACGAATTTTTATATAAGATAATTATAATAGTTTTATACTCTACTTGATAAATTGTATTCGAATATAATTATATAATAACTATTTTAAATATTACAAAATCCAAACATGTCTATTAATATGATTTTGAAATTATTTATCGTTGTTTACAAAATAAATTTAACAGAATTTTAAAATTATTTATAAAATGTTATAAATTATTTATAAAAATATAAATCCTACTATATATCAATGTGATTTTTATTACGTGTTAATCATAAATGAACTCTTCAAATTGTTATAATTTGATTGGCCGATAATTTTTAATTTTATTTATTATAATTATATCTAAAAGGAAAGGATAATTCAAATACCACTTTCAAAATATTCTACATAATATTAGAAATAATTATTTATGGTAACTAATTGTTGAAACTATGAAAGTGTAATAATGCAATCAATTTTTTATATATTTATAAATTACATAAAATAATAAACAAAAATGTTTATTTGAATTGATATAATGATTTTATATTCATATAGAAAGAATTATATTTCTATATAAAGTATCATAATAACTATTAATGTCTAATAATTCAATGCATGCTTTATAAATCATTTATAAAATTATAAATACATTTATAAAAATTATTTATATTGGCTTATCAGATGTTTTAAATTATTATAAGAGATTCTAAGTCATTTATAGAAGCTTATACATTAATTTATAAAATGTATTTTGAAAATTTATCCTCCTATTACAATATTTTTGAATTTTTTCATTTTTAATGGTAAAATTCTTCAACTATGTTTACTTAGTGTAGAAACTTCTAAACTAAAGATTTACTGGTACTAATGGTAATTATGACCTTCTAAAGTTTAATTCATTAAATAAAGTTATTTTAGGGCGGTTTTCATTAAATACTTAGTTTGAGGGGTTTTTACCCAAAACAAACTTAGTTGAGGGGTTTTAACGTTAAAATTCCTTATTCTTTCTTTATTATCTATTATTTAAATCCTTATAGTGGGATTTGTTTTATCAAAATCAGTTGCAATCAACTGGCGAGATATCTTATTTCCTAATATCATGCATTTAATATTTAAATATATATATAGCAAAATTTGAGTTACCAAGATTATGTATATATTATAACCAGAATATTTTCAAAAAATTATTAGAAGATATTCTATCTCATAGCTGAATTAAAATTTATTAGAAGATATTATATCTCATAGTTTCTCTTAAAAGTTAGGTCATTTAGAAACTTAAACTAGTTTTCTATATAAATATCACGCCACCCCCATTAGTTTCACGCATCTATCTTTTAAGTCTTCATATGTTTTTGATCGTTCTAATTTAAATTCTACTTTTATGATCTTGCGCAGGTGTATGATAATCAATAAGTAACTCATAGACGGGAACACCATTACTGGTAATTTTATGGGGGATTCTTCTTCTCCGTTTATTTTTGTTCTCTTCCTCTTCATGTTGTATCTCTATCTATATTTTTGCATCAGTAGTGATTCAACTAACAAAAAGAGACGACTCTGTTTATCCAGGAACTGATCATCCCTTTCGAAAACGGTAATTCTTTTTTTATAAAGTTAAATCACTTAGCAAGAATATAATATAAGATGTGTATGCTAATCAAGTGCAATTTATTTATTGTGTGTGATCCTCTTCAGGTACGTCTGAGAGCCAAAGGTAATCTCAAAGCTTTTTAAAAACTTTGAAATTCATTGACGTTGTCCTATCAATTATATAATTTGTTATCTTTTGGGGATTGTTTACATCTTTAAATATTTTTGTTAGAATTACCTCTTTTATGGCTCTAAGCTTAGAGAAGGAAACCGTAAATCATCTCTGCTGTTACAATGAAACCAATGATAATAAATCTCAGGTAATTCAAATCTCTGTTTTATATTTCATGGCTGATTTTTCTATTGGGGTTATGCATAAAATATTTGTTTTTTCTCAATTATATTTTCTGATGTTTTAAGATTGGTTTGAATTGTGATCGTTTGAAGCATAATGCATTCTCAGTACACACTCCATGATAAATACTTCTATGTAAATTGTGTCAATTATGTTAGTGATTTTGCATCTGAGTATTGTGACTGATGTTCCAAGAGAGAAATCATATCATCTCAAACCGAGATTGTTGGGAAAGGTATTTAGTTTATAGATGTAATTGGATAATTGACATCTAAGGGATACATTTTACTAGATAGTACCAAACAGTCCTTTTAAACCTTTTGAACTCTAACTTTTTGAACTAACACAATAATCATGTTTAACCTATAAGCAGTTCAAAGAGTTATGTATCTAAATGATACGTTTTATCAGATATAAATGATACGTTTTATTAGATAGTACCAATCAGTCCTTTTAAACTCAAACAATGCCATGTTCTGAGTTGTACACATTGTATTGACCTTTTTTTTTCCTTGCGGTGTGTATTCAGATAGCAGTAGTGAAGTGCAAATATGAAGTAATATCAACCAAAATTAAGAAAAGTCTTTTAAAAGTAGAGATAATCACATGGGCCTCTCTTGAACATGACAAACAACCAGTAGTTTTGCCAGACCCGAATTTCTTAAAAGGTTTTCTACTTTTTATTTTCTTATTATTTAGTTTCACCTGATGAGAAGTTTGAATCACAGACTCTTGACATTTTAAAATTTATATTATTTGTTTGTGTAATGGTGCAGAGGTTTCAATGAGACCGGCTTATCCTTCTTCCAAGAAAGTAAAGGACTATGACAAGCTAGAAGCTGAAGTGAAGAAGAATAGAAGGATGATAAGCTTGAAGGAGACGCTGCTTTGAACAAGTTCTTCCGTGAGATATATTTGAATTCTGATGAGGATATGAGGAGTGCTAGAACAAATCATTTGTGAGTATCTATCTACAATATTCGTATTTAGTCTTTCTTCTTTCATGGAGATTACAATGTTTTGGCATTTTGATTGACTTTTTTGCAGTTTTGCACAATCAACAGGTGGAATCTATTGGGACAATGCTTTCAATAGACTGGAAAGATGTTGGTGCTAAGAAAATCAAGAAAACTCTTCATGATGATCTGGCGCTCAAGACATGGAAAATATGATCTTATATGATGTGTGGGTTTTACCTTAATCTAGACAGAACTCGAAGCCTTGGTCTTAAGGTCTGGTTTCTCTACTTTATGGACCTAAGGTACTTTGTATTTTCCATAACTCATATTGTTTATACGAAACACTGAAATTTTTAATCTAAACGTTCTAATGTATTCTTTGTTCATATGAACATAGTATAAATATCAATATGTAATATCTAATCTTTCATATTAACCACATACATGTAACACAAGTATTATATAGTTGTAAATATGTAATTATCAATTTAGTATTGATGTTAATACCCGCACATGCGTGCGGGCGGTCACCTAGTTTCTATTTAAATAACTATTTTTGACCCATATCTCCCATGCATTTTGCTAGTTCTATTCGTACCTCGAGATTCGATTTCCGTTTTCGACCAATATGAGAACCCTAAGACCACCACTTTGTACCGTAACAGAGCCAAGCTTACTCCTCCACCTTGCATTGCTTCCTCATGAGACCGTCGAAAGGCAAGCACGCAAGATCTGGAAAACACGTCTCCAAAAACCCTAAAAGCCAACGCTTTTTCACACCATCTCCCGCCGACTCTCATCACTGCTCAGATATGTTTTTAGTAGCTATGACGATAATGGTTTTTGGTAAGGCAAATTTCTTACACCTGAGAATCTGTTGTGAGATATGTTCAGAGAAACCAAGTTTTTTAGACCAGAGGGGGAAAAGAGGTCGCCTGAAAGCAAGTTGTGCGAAATGTCCAGATCCTCGCAGGTATAAAGCCATCTAATGCATTCCAGCTCAAGTTTAAGGCAATGTTTAGATTTTCAATGTCAAAGAGCTCTTCGGGTATGGCTCCAGAGATGTTATTACTACTGAGATCAAGAAGTTTAATATTTGCGCTTTCACCTAGAGACGTAGGGATCCTTCCAGTGAAGAAATTTTCACCAAGAATGAGCCGGTTAAGCGAAAGGAGCTAACCAAGACCATCAGGAAGCTTGCCAGTTAAGGCATTTGAATAGACATCAAGAACCTGAAGCTTTGTTAAGGTAGATAAAGAGAGAGGAAGATAACCTCTAAGGCCCTGTTCGTTTGTACATCTGGAAGATGTATCTAGATGGTCCATCTAGATGTTTTATCCAGATGCTTCATCTGGGTGTTGTTCGTTTCTTCATTTCATCCATGCATTCAGATGAATCATCTGAATGCAACTATGTTCGTTTGCTTTTCATTTTTTAACTTTCATCTTCATCCAGGTGGACTTGTTAATAAAATGACTAAAATTAAAATTTTTACGTTTCGGCGGAAAAATAGCATTTTACCGGTTTTGGCCGAAAATATTTTTGCAGTTTTTAAGGAAATATGTGTTTTTCGCGAAAAAGTACATTTTTATGGTTTTGGCGGAAAAATAAGTTTAATGGGTTTGACGGGAAAATACGTTTTTGCGATTTGGACGGAAAAAGTGTGTTTTGAAGTTTGGGGGGGGGGGGGGGGGGGCGAAAGTGTTTTTGACGGAAAAGTTTTTTTTCACGATTTTGGCGGGAAATTGTTTTTCGCGATTTTGGCGGGAAAAGTTTTTTTTCGCGATTTTGCGGGAAAAGCATTTTTGCGATTTTGGCGGAAAAATACATTTTTCCAGTTTTGGCGGGAAAATACATTTTTGCAGTTTTGGCGGGAAAATACATTTTTTCCGGTTTTGGCGGGAAAATGTGCTTTCCGGTTTTGATGGGAAATGCGTTTTTCCGGTTTTGGCGGGAAAATGCATTTTCCGGTTTTGGCGGGAAAATGCGTTTTTCCGGTTTTGGCGAAAAAAATTTCATTTTCCGATATTGGCGGGAAAATTGTGTTTTTCAGTTTTGGCGGAAAAATGCGTTTTTCCGGTTTTGGCGGGAAATTCTGTTTTCCGGTTTGGCGGGAACATTCAGTTTTTGGGTTTTGGCGAGAAAATTCTGTTTTCTGGTTTTGGCGGGAAAATTTTGTTTTCCGGTTTTGGCGGGAACATCCCGTTTTCCGGTTTTGGCGGGAAAATTGTGTTTTTTGGTTTTGGTGGGAAAATGCTTTTTGGAGTTTTGGTGGGAAAATGTGTTTTTAGGCTTTGGCGGGAAAATGCGTTTTTTTTATTTTGACGGGAAAATGCGTTTTTTTTTGGTTTTGGTCGAAAAGTGCGGTTTTACTGGTTTAGCCGAAAAATGTGTTTTTATGAAAATGTTTGTTTTATGTTTTTTTTTTGCGGAAAAATACATCTTGCGGTTTTGACGGGAAAGTGTGTTTTTTAGTTTTTGCGAGAAAATGCATTTTTTGGTTATAGCGGAAAAATGTATATGAAAAAATAGAATTTACGGTTTGAAAATAATATTTTGATTTTAAAAGGTCATTTTTATCATTTTGGACTAAATTAGATGCATCTGCATCCAGATGCACCATCAAGACTCAGCTTCATTTGGATGAGAATTTGAGATGAGTTTTTAAAAATTCAGCTTGGTGATCCATCTGGATGTAGCGTTATAATGCACAAAACGAACATCAATTTGCATCTTCACCCAGATGGATCAGCTGGGTGAGGAAACGAACAGGGCCTAAGAGTATTGTTGCTCAAGGTTAGCATTTGGAGTTGTCTGCAGTTGCTTATCTCCCAAGGAACTGAACCGGAGAGATTGTTCTCAGACAAATCAAGGAAGCTAAGGTTCTGAATAAACCCTATTTTTTTAGGAATCTCTCCTATGCTGCTGTTATTGACAAGTCTTAATTTGACAAGAGAAGTGCAGTTTCTGATCTCCGGTGGGATAACACCGGAGATGGCATTAGACATAAGCAAGATCTTAGTCAGGTTACGAAGCTGGAACAAACCAGCAGGTAAGACTCCGGTGAGAAAGTTCTGAGACAAGTCAAGAGCTTGGAGATTCTTACAACCAGCTAAACTCGGTCGGAATGTTCCCTTCTAGCATGTTCTGCCACCCTAAGAAGATGTTAAGCTCCTTAAGCAAACCAATCGCAAGAGGAATCAAAACCGAAATCTCATTGGCGTCGATCTGCAACTGAAGAAGCCTTGTGCAGTTGCTTAGAACAGAAGGTATCGACCCTGTGATGTTGTTGCTGCTAAGCATAAGCTGTTGGAGATTCGACAAGTTACCAAACGTTTCAGGGATGGGTTCTTGAGAGATAGTTCGTAGAGAGATCAATGGAGGTTAAGCTTTTGATGAATCCGATCTCCTCAGGGATAGGTCCGTGAAGGTTATTCTGCCATAGAAGCATCTTCTCTAGGTTTTGAAGTTGACCTAGCTCTCGTGGAAGCGTGCCAGACAAGTCATTGTCGTATAGAAAGAGATTGATAAGCGCAGAGCAGTTTCCAAGCTCTTTAGGGATCTCACCCGAGAGCATTGCTGAATATAGACAGATATAGTTTCAAGCTTGCTTAGTTGACCTAACGTGACGGGTAAGTTACCGGATATTTCCGTTGCCGCGAGCCCTAGAACCGTGAGAATAATTGTCAAATATTTCTACAATATTTCTCCTTCTCTGAATCATTATCGTCCTGAATCATTTTCCTTGCCCTTAAAACCGCTAACACGCCTAATACCGCTAGAATAATTGTCAAACTAATTTAGCCCAATGGCTATCTTGAGTACTTGAGAAAGCACAAAATCTTCACCAGGCTGTGTCAGTGTGCTTAGCCGTGTACCATTACTGAATAAACAAGACCTGAAGCCTTTGGAACATAGTCCATTATTTCCTTCCATCTCTTCTTCTATCATTTGTCTGAACACTTTACTGTGTGGAAGAAAACGTGAGAATCTATCGTGAGAGATATTCAAAGAAACCAAGTTTTTAAGACCGGACTGGGAAAAGAGGTGGCCTGAAAGCATGTTGTACGATATATCCAGCACGGATAATCGGTTAAGAGCTGAGATCCTCGCCGGGATGAAGCCATCTAATGAGTTCCAGCTCAAGTTTAAGGCAATGTCTAGATTTTCAATGTCAAAGAGTTTTTCAGGTATGGTTCCAAGAGATGTTGTTACTGCTGAGATCAAGAAGCTGAAGATTCGTGCATTGACCAAGAGATGTTGTTACTGCTGAGATCAAGAATGTGGTTTTGCATAATAGTTTGTGTCAATACAGTCAGGATTGTAAGATGGTTTGTATTCGAGACCTGAGCCAAGCGTTTAAGATTCTTCCTCGTTTCAAGAGTGTAAACTCCGTGTATTATTACTACACTAATGCCTATCAATTAGCCAAAAGATAAACAATTTTTTTTTGTGACCGATGTTTATACTATCAAGGTAATTGTATATTTTAGGTTAACTAGATGTTTGGTGTCAAAGCTGTTGACTCCTCCATCTCTTGATCTTCGTTAAACCAAATGATAAAATCATGTTCAATGATCACTATCAAAGCATTGTCATACAAAAAAGGGAGACATTGAAGAAAATATGGTTCGACATACAGAATGTATTTCAAACTTAGCATTACAGCGAGTGAGCATGGAATAGATAAACGGAATATCGCACGCAGACAAGTAGTAAACAAAAACGACTTATATATCCCATCACACAATGAACAGTGGGTACTGATTCTGAGTAGGTTCCCCTGAAAACCAAATAATAAAGAGGTTAGATGGTTGAGACTTTCACACTAAACTTCAGAGGATACATAACCAACAAAACGAACAATATGGAACATTATACCAAAAATATATACCTGAGACGTTTTATTCTCCTTATTTGTAGCTAGGATAGTTTAATTGAACACTAGGAATGTGTTGGACTTTGTAGTAACTTTCCCCACCTGATTCCAATTTCCCCTTCCACTCATTGTTCATACCTGAAATTTTCAGTTCCTTTAAAGAGATTATATACTTCAGCCCTTCCGGTATCTCCTTCAACTTGTCACAATACTTTATATGCAAAGTACGAAGACATGGCATCGACCCTTCTTCGATTTCCCACTCTTCCAACTCTTTTAGAACCACTAAATCTAGCTTATGTAATTGAGGGAATCCACCTTTTGAACACACCATTTTCCTCCCTGCGAAAGCATCAAAGAATAATATAACAGACTTTAAATGAAGCAACTTTTCCAGAATCGGGAGTGGGTCCTCCTCCATTCTGCATTGACCTAGAGATATGCTTGCAAGGTTTGGAGGGAATCGAGAGTGCTCAGGAAGCCTTGGCATATGCATCGACATCACCAAATCCCTTAGATGAATGAAATTCCAAATGAAATCCACATCAGGAGCCACATCGGATTCGCTCAAGGAGATCAAGCTAAGCTTCTCCAGGTTTCTTAATTCACGGAGAGATGACGCTAGAATTTCACAAGTATACTTGCCTTCGAGAACTACTTCGAGAGTCCTGAGCCTAGTCATGCCGCAGAGGTCTATGATGCTACCACTTTTCGATCGGAAACACCCCAAAAGCTCCAGGTTCACTAGATTACCCAATTCCAGCTTTGTTTTATTTTTCATATAAAAGGGTAGCCACAGGAACCTCAACTCGACCATCTCTTTAAAGATATTTGGCACGTAAACTTTCCCACTGGAGGATAATTCCAAATAGAGTAGAAGCTTTAGATTCCGTAGAGAAGATGGTAGATGAGATCCCGAAGTCACGTTTAAGCTCAAATATCTCAAATGAATGAGATTGCCAATGCTGGAAGGTATTCTCCCTACTTCAATGGCAGCTACACTATCTGATTGTAAATTCAGATCTAGCACCCTAAGTAACTGTAAATTTCGGAATCCTTGAGCCGACTGCTTCCACAAGTTGCTGTCGAGTCCAAAACCCAAAACCGATCTAGCTTTTTTATTGCTTTTACCTCCCCACATATTAAGTGCATTACCACCATGAAGTACGAGTCTGCGAGATTCACGAGTATGAGCATTGACAGTTGAAGTGGAAGTAGGGGCTTTGATGACTTGAACAAAATTCTCTTCTTTGGCCTTAGATAAACATACTTCTCTCATCATGTCATGCATTTGACAATATTCCTGACCCCAACTCCCAATGCTTTTTTCTACGATAACCATATTTCTCCTTCCTAACTCTTCCATGTATTCTTCTCCACTCTCTCGAATGGTTGGTCCATCGCAACTTGATGTTATTATTCCTTCGGCTGCCCATAAATAAGACAGTCTATTGACTGTTATCTTGTAATCTTCAGGGAAATAAGCTAGGCAAAGGAAGCAATGCTTCAAATGCATTGGCAAATCTTCATAGCTCAGAGACAATACTCGGTAAACCGAATCTTGTTTGTTGTCATCTGAGCGAATGATCTGAGTTTGAATATTGTCATATACTCTTTTCCACGCTTCAACCGTATATTTCTTGTTAGCTAACAAGCCTCCCAGCACTTTAACAGCTAACGGTAGTCCTCCACAATATTTAACCATTTTTTTACCCATAGCTTCCAGTTCTTTATCAACACTAAATTCTGCAAAACAAAAAGCATATATTATAAGATAATAGCCATGAACCATATATGTACATCCCTGAACTACTCCACAAGATTTTTGATAATAGGAGGTAAGAGATATCACATTATGTGTCGTAACGGATTAATAATATTCTATTATATAAACGTACCAGTTTTGTCTCTTCTAGATAATGCTATCTGCTCACACAACTCCCAACTTTCCTCGGGAGTAAGGATTGTTGGTGTAAAGGCAAAACATGTTGGGTCTGCATGTAAACCAACACCTCCATTGCGAGAAGTAAGAATCATTTTCCAACCTGCAAATTGTAATTTCCTTTTAAGTCAGGGATTAAAAGGCATTTATGAAACTTTTAAGTAGTGTATGTACAATTAAAGAGCTTGCCTCTTTCTTGGGGGAAAACGTCTTTTATTCTATCCCAGTCTTCATTTTGCCATACATCATCTAAGACAATTAAATGTCTACGTGCTCCCAGCAATGGAAAGAGCTTCTCCTGGAGTTCGTTCTCATCCATTTGTTTGATAGCCTGGACTTCATTCTCATCCATCTGTTTGATGTCCTTACCATGTGGTCTAAGATCTTGCAAGATCTTTTGCCAAATATCCTTCCGCCGAAACTCTTTTGAAACACATACCCATGCGAATCCATCAAAATGACGTCGAACAATGTCATGATGAAAAACTTGTCTTGCCAGAGTGGTTTTGCCAATACCACCCATCCCTGATATGGAAACCACTTGAATGTTATCATTCTTCACCAAATGACCAACCAATTCTTCAACACTCTCTTCCACCCCAACAAGGCCCTTTTCAGAACTCTTAGGAAATGTTTGTCGGATCTCCCTCTGCACCCTTTGTCTCTCTTTTAGAGACAGTGAACGACCATCATACATGATTTCTTTTATTCCAAAGCTCTGCATTTCCGCAACAACCTCAGACATTCTCTTAGTTATGCCTTCAATTTCTATAGAAATATCTCGGCGCTCCACTAAGAAACAAGAAAGCCCTTTCACACGCCTCTTGATCCATTTTTCGTTACCACTAGATTCTTTCAAAAGAAAGGATTCAATTATATCTTCAGCATCGTAAACAATGTCTTTGACATCTTCCAAGAAGTTTCTCACAGCATCATTTTTATGTTTCTTGGCATCTGCATCTTTCAACAATGACTGTAACTTTCTCATTCGGCGTTTTAGATCATCAACATGCTCGTGCACTCCCTGCAATCGCTCAGATTCTCGACTCAGGAGGTCCCAGAGTTTCTCCATTCCAAAGGACACAACTCCCTCAACCATCGCTGACACAACTACCTCAGCCATCACTGATTTCCTGTTCCAACGTCAACACATAAGCCAACAAAATAATACAAATATCAATCAGAGGAACTTATTTTAAATCAAACAAACTAAGAATAAGATTTGATTAAATGCCTTAAATTCGCGAAACAAGATTTTCTGATAATCCAAATAATTTTATTTTATTTTTAAATCTGATTCGACCATAACAGAGGGCAAAAGACAGATCAAAGCAAGTTAAGTCGAAAAATATGATGTAGAAAAACATGATATACCTTTTATGAAACAGATCTGCAACTAGGTTCTATCTGATTTACCTTTCAGCGACGTTCTTTGGAAGAAGCGATATGAGTTGCAATGAAAGAGCAAGTCAACTTTTGCAGTCGCTTCTATCTGTAATAATGCATGTGGAAGCTGAGTGAAGCAGGATTTTGTGGCGTGTTGGAGAAATTGAGTCAATCCCAAGTAAGAGCTATTGTGACACAAAGAACATGTGTTTTAACTTGACAGGAAGGATGACAGGTGAAATCTGATAGAAAAAATCAGTGTCATAGAAATCAAATGGTTTCTGGTTCTAAAGATTTAAAGGACCTAAATCTAAAGAAGATGGATAAGCTGGGTATAGGGAAGCTCAGACGTGGATACTCAAGGTTTAATGTCTTCATAGGAGGTCTCGTTTCAGTATTTATGTGTCTGCCTTTTGTAAGTTGTGGAATTTCTGTCTACAATAGAGGTGAGACTAATGCAGTTGAGAATGGTGAAGACATGGTTGATAGCAGGAGGCATGAGTTCTGATATGGTCAAGCCAGAAAAAATATATTGTTGTGTATTGAGTTGAGTCTAAGGCTATAAGAGTTTAACAGCTTGTCATAAGTTGATATGACTTAGACATTTCAGTGTCTGATCACTTTGGTGGATCAATGCCAAAAGTGGAAGCTTCGTTCAGATTAGAGTTATTGTGATCTTCTTGTACAAAGAACTAGTTTGAAGGACTGTGGTATAAAAGTTTGTGTCCAGTCTCTGACAAAATTTCAAGGAATGAACCATGTATATACAGTCAAAGTTTTAAGACTGAAAGAAGATCCACGTAAAGAGAAGTGAAGCTGAGGTTAAAGTCGCGTGAGTGTGTCTCTTAAATGGTTATTGTTCCAGGTGGAGCAATTGGTATTACAAAGAGGGAAATACATTCAGAATGGGTTTGTTTCCGAGGTGGAACTATATTTTCAGAAGGAGTCTTGCCTTCTCAGAACGTTGAACATCAAAGGAGGATCTGATGGAGTTTAAGAGGCTGCATATGTTTGAGTATGTGAAGTTTTGTCAGGGTTATCTTGCAGTGGACTGAGCCTTGGCTGTCTGTCTTCGTGATATTGGGTGTCATGCAGCATGTACTGTTGGTATAAACAGCGGTGCACAGAGGTTCATGTTGGCTGTATTAGAAGAAAAGTCAAAAGTTTTTTTCTTCTGGCCTGGAGTGAAGATTGATGAAGAATCAGTAGGAGTTTTGCAAAAATCAGAATATGAGGAAGTCTCTAAATTTAATGGAAGTAAGATCAGTGAAACACAGAAGGCTGCATAAAGTTGTCTATTTGCAGCAGGAGGAATTCAGCAGTAATCTTCTCCGAAGAAATACACTTACAGGTTGATCAAGTGGTGGAAGCTCAATGTAAAGGATGCTAGACGAAAGAGTTGGTTCAAGTCTGCGAAAAAGCAGGAGGCAAAGAAGCAAAGATTTTGGTTGATTATGCACACTGTTGAATGTGTTGCAGGTCTGTTACAGTTGAAGACACACATCATGAGCTCGAGTTTGATGTGCAAGAATCTGTAGAGAATATCTCAGGAGCATCACATGTTCTGTTGATGAGATATATGGTTAAAACGTACAAGTGGTGAACTACAAGCTACTGGTACTGGTCTGTTTGCTCAGGGAATTGGACAAGGAACTTATATCGAAGGTATTCACAACTAGGTGGAGTTATGAGGCGTGATCTGTTGACATCCAACAGCGGTACAAGTTGGTTTTAAGGCTTAGTTGGCTAGACAGATGGATGTAATTACAAAAATGCATTGCTTACTAACCTAAAGGTTTTGTTGAGATTGTTTTGCAGGTTTGAATCGAAGATTGGTTCATGATGGGAACATGTATGTTTCTGGTTTTTGCATATGATTCATGAGTAATTTGATTTTAAACTCAGTGCACGAGGTGAATCAAATGAGTCGACAAGAGGAATCAGGTTTGCATAGATATAAAGGCTATATATAATTGCTGAAACAGTTTTATGGTGTTTGATAGAAACCATGATGAAATCTGTGTGATTGTTGAACTCCTAAGTGCTAGCTTTTAGAGTTGTCTCTTGGTTTAACAATTTCTAAATTCATTAGTCTTGTTAATGAGATATTCTTGAATGGTTTCTCAGGTATATCAAAGATCGATAGGGGATCAATGAAGAGTATTAGCTTAACACCAGTTTGTGTGAAAGCTGGTTATGATACTCAAAGGGGCATTAGAATGCCAAGAGTCTTCTAGAAGCAGTGTGGTTTACACAGCTGAAGTATCCTTAGCATTATGTCTGGTTCATTGATTATTAATCAGGTTTAAGATGATTAAGTTTGTTTAACTGGTTGCTGTACATAAGGTTTCTTATGCAGGTCACTGGAGATGGATATTTACCAAGTTTGGAGCTGGAACTTCACAGTTAGTTCACAGTGAAAAAGAGAGATGTGAGAGACGGCATTCGCTTAAGTATTTTGGGTTCTCGTGGGTTTTTATTCTCTTAATTCTTCTTGTAAGGTTGATTGGATTGTAACCAACGGTGATTGATCTCCGTGTACAGCCACGCTGCGGTCGATCAGATTGAAAAGGTCAACTCGTTTGTGTTCTTTGATAGAAGCTAAGCCATGGATTCTTGAAGTCATGGATTCTTGAAGTGATCGGATTCTTTGAAGCTCTTGTGTTCTTCTTGTAAGGTTGATCGGATTGTAACCAACGGTGATTGAGCTCCGTGTACAGCCACCGCGGTCGATCAGATTAAAAAGGTCAACTCGTTTGTGTTCTTTGATAGAAGCTAAGACATGGATTCTTGAAGTCATGGATTCTTGAAGTCATGGATTCTTGAAGTGATCGGATTCTTTCAAACTCTTGTGTTCTTCTTGTAAGGTTGATCGGATTGTAACCAACGGTGATTGAGCTCCGTGTACAGCCACGCCACGGTCGATCAGATTAAAAAGGTCAACTCGTTTGTGTTCTTTGATAGAAGCTAAGACATGGATTCTTGAAAGTCATGGATTCTTGAAGTGATCGGATTCTTTGAAGCTCTTGTGTTCTTCTTGTAAGGTTGATCAGATTGTAACCAACGGTGATTGAGCTCCATGTACAGCCACGCTGCGGTCGATCAGATTAAAAAGGTCAACTCGTTTGTGTTCTTTGATAGAAGCTAAGTCATTGATTCTTGAAGTCATGGATTCTTGAAGTGATCGGATTCTTTGAAGCTCTTGTGTTCTTCTTGTAAGGTTGATCGGATTGTAACCAACGGTGATTGAGCTCCGTGTAAAGCCACACCACGGTCGATCAGATTAAAAAGGTCAACTCGTTTGTGTTCTTTGATAGAAGCTAAGTCATGGATTCTTGAAGTCATGGATTCTTGAAGTGATCGGAATCTTTGAAAGCTGGTTATGATACTCAAATGGGCATTAGAACGCTAAGAGTCTTCTAGAAGCAGTGTGGTTTACACAGCTGAAGTACCCTTAGCATTATGTCTGGTTCATTGATTATTAATTAGGTTTAAGATGACTAAATTTGTTTAAGTGGTTGTTGTGCATAAGGTTTCTTATGCAGGTCACTGGAGATGGATATTTGCCAAGTTTGGAGCTGGAACTTCACAGTTCTAAGGGCAGTTCACGGTGAAAGAGAGGGATGTGAGGGACAACATTAGCTTATGGGGCTGTTTTTTTTACCATTTGTCATCTCCATCCAAATGATTCATTTGTATGATCTATTCAGATGATCCATTCTCATTTTTGTGATTGTTTGTTTGTCCATCCACATGACTCATCTAGATGAATCATCTAAATGGATTTTATGTTTGTTTCTTTATTTTCATTTCCATTCAAATGAGTTTAGTAAACAAATTACCAAAATACCCTTGTGTTGGTTTAATCATATGTTTGATATTAATTTTAACTATATTACATTAATTATTTAGTTTAATATTTACATTAGAATTATTTCAAAATTAACGAATTTTCTTTTTGCGGTTTGGGCGAGAAAAAAAAAATTTTTTTGGTTTCAGCGACAAAACAAGATTTTTCGGTTCTGGCGGGAAAACAAGATTTTTCGGTTCTGGCGGGAAAACAAGATTTTTCGGTTTTGGCGGGAAAATACAAATTTTCGGTTTTGGCGAGAAAACACGTTTTTGCAGTTTTGGCGGAAAAAGACGTTTTTGGCGGAAAAACGCGTTTTTGGCGGAAAAACACATTTTTGCGGTTTTGGAGGGAAACCCATTAAAATGAAATTTTTCGGTTTTGGCGAGAAAACGAGATTTTTCGTTATTGGCGGGAAAACGTGTTTTGCGGTTTTGGCAGGAAAACACATTTTTGGCGGGAAAATGCATTTTTGTTGTTTTGGCGGGAAAATGCATTTTGCGGTTTTGGCGGGAAAATGCGTTTTTGGTGGGAAAATGTGTTTTTGTTGTTTTGGCGGAAATACACGTTTTTGCGGTTTTGGCGGGAAAACATGTTTTGCGGTTTTTACGGGAAAACGCGTTTTTGCGGTTTTGACGGGAAAACACATTTTTGCGGTTTTGGCGGAAAAACACGTTTTGGCGGGAAAACGCGTTTTTGCGATTTTGGCGGGAAAACGCGTTTTTGTGGTTTTTTCAGAAAAACAAGATTTTTTGGTATTGGCGAGAAAATGAGATATTTCGGTTTTGGCGGGAAAATACGTTTTTGCAATTTTGGCGGGAAAATGTGTTTTTGTGTTTTGGCGAAAAAATGTGTGCTTGGGGTGTTAACGTGAAAACATGTTTTTTTTTGTGATTTTGGCATGAAAACACGTTTTTCGGTTTTTGCGGAAAAATACGTTTTTGCAATTTTAACGGAAAAACACATTTTTGCAATTTTGGCGAAAAATTGCGTTTTTGGGGGTTTTGGCGTGAAAAATAGTTTTTAGGTTTTCGCGAGAAAAAGTGTTTTTGTAGTTTTGTCAGTTTTCGTATGTGACAAAAATGATATTATTTTTAGGTTTGTAATTTGTGAATTACATTAGGGGCATAATAGATATTATACCATTTTGAATGAACCATCTCTATTCAAATGATCCAAATTAGTTCAGCTGAATGGACTTTAAAATTAAGCCTAAATTTCCAAAAGTCATCCGGATGATCCATCTGAATGAGTTGTACTTTTAGTGTCTAAACAAATAAAACTTTCATCTTCATCCAAATGATTCATCCAGATGGAGAAACAAACAGGCCCTATGTATCTTGGGGTCTCTTGGGTTTCTATTCTCTTATATTCTTCTTGTAAGGTTGATCGGATTGTAACCAACAGTGAGTGAGCTCCGTGTACAACCACGCCGCGGTTGATCAGATTAAAAAGTTCAACTCATTTGTGTTCTTTGATAGAAGCTAAGTCATGGATTCTTGAAGTTATCGATGGTGATTAGAAGGGTTTGATTTTCAACATAAGCAAACTAGTAATAAGATGAGTAAATGCGTCAACTTCGTGAAACAAGATTTCTAATAATCCAAATATGTTTTTTTTTTTTATCTGATTCGACCACAACAGAGTGCAAAAGACGGATCAAAGCAAGTTAAGCAGAAAAAATATGATATAGAAAAACATGACATACCTTTTATGAAACAGATCTGCAACTCGGTTCTATCTGATTCACCTTTCAGCGACGTTCTTTGGAAGAAGAGATATGAGTTGCAACGAAAGAGCAAGTCAACTTTTGCAGTCGCTTCTATCTGTAATAATGCATTTGCTTTAGGCTAAGAATGGTAGGTGGGAAAACTAGTGGGCGTTACACAAGGGGTGGGGCATCCACCTTCTATTACCACTCACATATCAACTATGCAATTTTAAAATAAGATAGAACCATACACAAGCAGACAAGCAGTAAAAATTAGTGGATTATACACCCAAACAGTAAATAAACGCCTTTTACCTGTGAAAGAAGGGTAGCATACACTCTGTGCCTTTTTCTTTTCTTTTTTTTTTCAAAAAATATTAGATAATGTAAAATATTATTAAAGTAAAAAAAAAATTTACAATACATTATTCATGAAACATAACTCTCTTTGCCTTTCCGCAAAATCATTTATCAACTTCGAATAATCAAGTTTTTCTGCTAATTCATGCTCTATTATATCATCGACAATCCATTCAAACGGTCTTGAGACATAATCGAACGTAGACAATTCGTCTAACATACTTAAGCATATCATTAGCTCGAATTTCGTCACTTCATCTTGTCTGGCTTTTTTTTCCTATTTTGAAATCGACTTGGTTGATTTCTTATTCTATTTCATGGAAGCATTCTCTACAGACAACAATTCAAAAACATTAAAAACATAATTTAGATAAAATACACCAATACATTACATATGCTAGAACATAAAACAAGTAAATAACAATCATAATTTAAGAAAATTTCAGATTTTCTTACAAATTTTTTTTTTTAAAAAGAAATAAAAGAATAGGAAAAACTCACATAGATTCAGAGAATGTGGAGTATAATGATCTGCATAGAAGAATAAACAAGAAGGTTGAAAAAGGAGAAGATGGAACGTCAATTGTAAGAGTAAATAAAATAGGTAGTTATTGTAATTTATGTATTTTATCATTGAATATAATACTAGGTTAAGACCCACACCTTGCGCGGGATGAACATTATATATATAAATTATTTTATATATTATATATTTATAATATATTATGAAATAATAAATATATATTGAATAATTAAAAATTCATTATCTACTACTTATATAATTAAATTGGTGCGAATATATAAATAAGTTTTATAAATCAAAAAATATTTTTTCTATTTGATATGATTATAATTAAATTTATATGATAGTAACATATATATGGTATATTTTAACATTAATATTTATTAGATCATGCTTTTTGCTCATATTTTTTTATCATTTGCATCTATTATAGCAAAAAATCTAAATTAGTGATAACAAAATTTTCAGTGTGGAATTAAATTTTTAAGCAATTTATAATATTTTAAAAAAATAAGTTATCAATATTTTTTTCAAAATTTTTATCAAAAAATGTTCAAAGAAAATTTCAAAATTAAGATATTTATGTATTTTTATATGACATATAGTTTAATTTAATGATACATATATTTATATATCTTTTATTTTTGATACTTATTAAATAAGACTTTCAACTTATATTATTTTTGGGGGAATTTTACTTATACACTTTTTATGATACCACTTTTCAACTTTACCATCAATCGAAAGGCATTTTCAAAAATACCACATTCATTAATGTGTAAAAGACAATATTGCCCTTAACTTATCTTCAACTCATTTCTCTCTCTCTCGTGAATCTCCGTTCGTCGTCTATCGTCTCTGTTCAGATCCGCTGTTTTCCGTTCAGATCCGCCGTCTCCGTTCAGATTCGCCGTCTCTGTCCTCCAGATCCGCCGTCTCTGTCCTGAACCGACGTCTTCGTCCAGATTCGTCGTCTTCGTCCAGATCCACGAAGCAATCGAGATCGAGACTCAAAACTTCAAATGTTGAATCCTCAGCAAGAATCACAACCTGTAAGTATTTTTTCGGATTTTGTTGTTTTGATCTAAGAGAAAGAGTTATCTATTAATAGTCTGATCTAAGAGAAAGATTTCTAATAGTGAACATTGAGTTTTTGAAAATTTATAACTCTTTATAAATCGAAGTTATTTAGTAATGTAATTGACATGTTCAGTTCCCGACACTCATAAAAGAAGCATATGTTGAAGCTTATATGAGATCCACAACTCTGCCATCACACATTTTCTTTGATCTACAATGTTAATCATCAAATTCATCATTGTCTCTTGTTTTTTTTTCTAAAGTCTTATTGAGCAACCATTGACATTTTTAGTTTCTTCTTGTGTCTGAGATTGCAGAGTCTGTTTCTTTTAGCAGCGATAAAAAGTATGATATAACGCAAGTGAAGGCTCCACCTCAGCTGCAGAAAAAGATGTGTTAAGTAACTCAATCAACTAAAAGACAATTTAGAAAGGCTTATAAGACAGTTTATAAAGTTTGTTAAATAATTTATAAGGTTTATAAATTCTGCACAATTTTGAAGTTAACTACGAGGTATTGTGATACTTCAACAGAGCTACCAGACAAGCCAAAACTGATCATCCAACGTTCAAATATGAATTATGTTGAAAATGATTTTTTGTATTTTAGGTAAGGAGGAATTTAGTGAAATTGAGAATTCACACCTTGCGGAAGTGTTGTAGAACTAGCTAGAAAGAATAACATTCAATTTTCAGGAAAACCTTATGCAAATAAGATTATTGATGAATGGGGGTAGATCTATGGTTCACTTTCTCATATCAACCAATGGGGTTAGATCTATGATTATTGATGAATGTAAATAATTTATAAAAGCTTATAAAAAACGTTATGAAAGCATACATTCAATTTATAAGGGTATTATATGAGTTCCATAGGTTTATAAATCAACTAAAAGAGTCTATAACAATTTAGAAAGCCTTATAAAACAATTTATAATGGTTTGTATAATAATTTATAAGGGTTTATAAGGGTACGTAAATAATGTATATGGGTTTATAAAAATAATTTATTAAGTTTATACACCATTATAAATATTATAAAATGATTTATATGGGAATTTAAAATTTCTGAAGCGGTGGAGTCTTGATTGCTGTCCACATGTACCTCAGAATCTGCCATGTATCATCATCTCTTTACAAAGCCTTATAAGGATATGTAAAATTATTTGTAGGAGTTTATAAACTATTAATAAATGCATATAAAACAAGTTATAAAATCTATAAACCATTTATAAATGTTTATAAGAAAGTTATGAAAGTTTATAAACAATATATAAGGGGCATGTATACTATTAATAAGAGTTTATAAAAACTGTATGAAAGATTATATTCAATTTATAAGAGGTATTATAAGAGTTGTATAGGTTTATAAATCAACTAAAAGAGTCTAAAACCATTTAGAAAGCCTTATAAAACAATTTATAATGGTTTGTATAATAATTTATAAGGGTTTATAAGGGTATGTAAATAATGTATACGGGTTTATAAAAATAATTTATTAAGTTTATACACCATTATAAAATATTATAAAATGATTTATAAGGGAATTTAAAATTTTTGAAGCGGTGGAGTCTTGATTGCTGTCCACATGTACCTCAGAATCTGCCACGTATCATCATCTCCTTACAAATCCTTATAAGGATATGTAAAATTATTTGTAAGAGTTTATAAACTATTAATAAATGCATATAAAACAAGTTATAAAATCTATAAACCATTTATAAATGTTTATAAGAAAGTATGAAAGTTTATAAACAATTTATAAGGGGCATGTATACTATTAATAAGAGTTTATAAAAACTGTATGAAAGATTATATTCAATTTATAAGAGGTATTATAAGAGTTGTATAGGTTTATAAATCAACTAAAAGAGTCTAAAACCATTTAGAAAGCCTTATAAAACAATTTATAATGGTTTGTATAATAATTTATAAGGGTTTATAAGGGTATGTAAATAATGTATACGGGTTTATAAAAATAATTTATTAAGTTTATACACCATTATAAAATATTATAAAATGATTTATAAGGGAATTTAAAATTTCTGAAGCGGTGGAGTCTTGATTGCTGTCCACATGTACCTCAGAATCTGCCACGTATCATCATCTCCTTACAAATCCTTATAAGGATATGTAAAATTATTTGTAAGAGTTTATAAACCATTAATAAATGCATATAAAACAAGTTATAAAATCTATAAACCATTTATAAATGTTTATAAGAAAGTTATGAAAGTTTATAAATAATTTATAAGGGGTATGTATACTATTAGTAAGAGTTTATAAAAACTTTATGAAAGATTATATTCAATTTATAAGGGGTATTATAAGAGTTGTATAGGTTTATAAATCAACTAAAAGAGTCTATAACCGTTTAGAAAGCCTTATAAAATAATTTATAATGGTTTGTATAATAATGTATACGGGTTTATAAAAATAATTTATAAAGTTTATACACCATTATAAAGGATTATAATAAAACAATTTATAAGGATATGTAAAATTTCTGAAGCGGTGGAGTCTTGATTGCTGTCCACATGTACCTCAGAATCTGCCATGTATCATCATCTCTTTACAAAGCCTTATAAGGATATGTAAAATTATTTGTAGGAGTTTATAAACTATTAATAAATGCATATAAAACAAGTTATAAAATCTATAAACCATTTATAAATGTTTATAAGAAAGTTATGAAAGTTTATAAATAATTTATAAGAGGTATGTATACTATTAATAAGGGTTTATAAAAACTTTATGAAAGCCTTAAAACAATTTATAATGGTTTGTATAATAATATATAAGGGTTTACAAGAGTATGTAAATATTTTATAAGGATTTATAAAAATAATTTATAAAGTTTATACACCATAATAAAGGATTATAAAATAATTTATAAAAGTATGTAAAATTTATGAAGCAGTGGAGTCTTGCTTGCTGTCCTCATGTGCCTCACAATCTGCCACGTATCATCATCTCTTTACAAAAGTATATAACTATTTATACAGGTTTATAAAACTATTTAAAAGGGTGTATTAAACTATTTACAAGAACATATAAGCTATTTATAAGTCTATTGTTAAAAGTACAACTCGACGATTTATAAATTCTTATTAAGAAGTTTTTAAACAAGAGTTGATTGTATATGTCTATACAAAACACATAAATGTTTGAACTTGAGAAGTCTTGTGAGGAATGCTAGGCAGAATGAGTGTAAGAAACTCAAAGTGATTTATAAGCGTTTATAAATTTATTTACAATGGTTTATAAGGTAATTTTTTTAAAATCCCTCCAAAAGACAATCAACACAAAAAAACATATCTGGTGAAAGAGCCACGTCCTTCAACAAGGGATATATTGCTTTAACATAGTCTGAGAACATCAAGGCTTCTCCATATCTCACTCTTCTATAAAAGAAACAATTGAAACCAAACTCACTTACATGTCCAACTAATATCTTCAATTATGCAACTACTAAAAGAGAGATACAATTGTTTTAGTATAAGAGATGTCTAAATAAGATGAGAGAGAAGAATGTACTAAGAAGCCAACTCTGCAACTTTTATAAAGCGTTATAAATACGTAATTCTTTGATAGTACAAACCACATTCTTCTTCAGAGTCTCTCTTGCCTCTTCAAATAGCTCACCAACCTCGTAAATTTTCAAAATCTGAACAAAAGCCAGTCACATATTATTTCTACGCATCAGCATTCACTTCCAAAAATAAGATTCAAAAATAGTATACTTTCGTAACTCAACAAACTCATCATTCATCTTCACTGCTTCTGTAGATATTATACACAAAACAAGACATAAAAAATAAACTCATAAAGTATAAATAGAACGTTACACTACCAAAACACCAACGTTCCACCTCATATACTGCACATACTAAAACATTGCTAGTCAAACTACAAATAGTAGCATTGTATTACCTTAAGGAAGTGAGATACTTAGATATGCATATCACCACACATATTCTCCACAACATCCTTTAAATCCAAAAGCTGACAACACACATTTGTAATTCTCTACAACATCACCAAATCAACCAAGAAAAGAAGTAATCATAGAATAATTATACTCTTAGGTTAGTACCTTCTCATGAATTAAATAATTATATAAATCTGAAAACTATGACAATAAATCAACCAAATCAATAATTGTACTCTTACGTTAAGCTTTGTGTCTTTTGATTGCTAACAGATCAACAGTAAGATTTGAAAGGATCCAATTTATAAGATCTTATAAATTTGAGATCTGAAAACTTCACTTGAAAAACTTCGTCTTCTTTCTTAGAAACATATCGATTTTGATAAATCAAGCTAAAATTACAGAAAGAGGCAAAAATCACCATATACTATCATCTTACCTTTGTTAGTGTTTCTTAGGCGTTGGGAGAGAGATCGTCTCGTTCGTCTGAGCTTGCCGAGTCTGTCAGCTTTGCCGGAGAACTTCTCGGCATGCGATTCGTGACGAACGTGACCGATTTAGCATCGGAGGATTACTACGACTACATAATGCCGGCAGAGGAACGGCGGGATGTCCACTCGCCGCCACGCTCTCCCAATCCGGTCGAGTTCGTCGGAGATCGTCGAGTTCGCCGGAGATCGCCAAGTTCGCCGAAGATCGCCGAATTCGCCGGAGATCGCCGAGTTTGCCGGAGATCTCGTTGGAGCTCGTCTCAATTTGATCTCATTTTCATCTCGTGACAGACATTTGGAGAAGAATAGATCTAGGTTAAATTAATGAAATGAGGGGTATAATGGTACTTTAGCCATTAAAATTTTAATGGTAAATTTGAAAAGTGTAAAGTTGAAAAGTGGTATTAGGAAAGTGGTATTAGTGGCAATTCCCCATTATTTTTTTAATTATTTGTATCATGTCATAACAAAAATTTTAAATCATAGATTACAAAATTTGAATGTGAAACTTTTAACAGTTTTAGTAATTTATACTCGTTTTTAAAAATTCAAAATAAAATATATAAATATTTTTTTTAATTTTTATTATATGGTTACTATGATTGTTTAATTTATTTTAATAGCTTAAAATTAAACAAATATAATTATAATACACACTTATTTTTATCAAATCTTTATTATTCAAAATCATTAATTGTCATATATACTTTAGCCACATTCGGCAATTTCGTAATCTTATTTAAGGAAATAATGAAAACATTAATAATATATTTATTGTGGTTTAATAAAAAGATTATTATATATTTAGATGGACCAACTTATTTCTCTAAGGATTCTAAGAATCATTCTAGTGATGACACGTGGCTACAAAAAAATGTTGCAATGCTTCTCAAATAATATATAGGGGATATAAGGAAATTTAAAAATTTAGAAAAGGTAATCAATCATTACGATCAAATCATTCAGTTATTATTAGGGGTGGGCAAAATATCCATAATTTTGATTTGATTCGTTATGTATATATATATATATATACATATACTTAAAGAAGTATATATATATATATATATATATAAGCTGTATCAATTTTTTCTTTATTTTTAAAATTTTTATTTTATTTTTACGGATCAAATCAGATATCTCGTAAAAATCTAAAAAAATTTCGGATATCCGGAACAGCGAATATCTGGAAGGCTATTCGTGCCCACCCCTAGTTATATTTGGCTGGAAGCATATTTGAACCCATGCCTAGAGGAGCAAGAAAAAGTACATAGCCAACATACCAAAGAAACTTCACTGAACATTATGCCCATAATTTTTAATAAATCTTGGTGCTCCAAGCCTTTGTTTTATGGGCTTTAGTCCAGGGCTAGGCCTAGCTTTACTCTCACCAAGCGCCATGGCGAGGCAAGTCGATCAGCCATGTGTAACTCACATGCAAAACCGTAATTATCCATTTTCAACTTTTAAGTCATGTTAAGCCATATATAAAAACAGTAAACAGAATCATAAAACCAATTCCATTTTTGTTGGCTATAACAAGAACTAGACTAGTCGAAGATCACATAATTTTTGTATGCTTCGGTTTGTTGATAGATTATATCAGACGGCACAGCTACTCTATTAAACCAAGGCCGGTTGAGTAACCAAAATTTGCACAAACCATGCAGATAAATCATCGAAGCCGCGCTTTGCGCGCCTTAAAGCATCTCCAAAAAGATTCTTTATTTTATAATTTGCAAAACTCTATATTTAAATTTTGGAAGTCCCGGAGCAAATTTATTAAACGATTAGTGTTGTTGTAATATTTAAATTTGTGTAATAATTATTTCTTCATGTATCTTTTTAAAAAAATTATTAAGTTTTTTTTGGAATAATCTTGTTGTATAGTTCTAGTTTTACAATATTATAAATCTTATTTTATTTTCTGTGTAAAATCTGAATTTATAAAAACAAATTTTAAATATCTATGATATACAAAAGTTTTAATGATTAAGACGATAAATGAGAAAATACTTAAAAATCATAAATATGATATGTAATTAATTATAAAGACAAAAATGCAAATAAAAAGATGAAACTTTAAATTTGGAGTTTTTAGGAGTGAAACTTCAAATATGAAGTTTTAATCCTTAAAATTTCAAATTTGAAGTTTTGAAGTTCTTTTTTGGTTTTGAAGTTCTTTTTTGGAGAACAAAAAACTTTGTATTTGAAGTTATAAAATTTCTTTTGGAGATACTCTTACGTGATACTAGTTTAGCACTCAATGGCGAGCACTTTCTGTACCTCGCCTGGCCTTGGGGTCTTGAGGCGATGAGGACATAGCTAGATGTCTCCAAGCGCCATAGCGGTCAAATCGATCACCATTTAAAACCAAACTTAAAACACCTTAAAATATATTTTTTTTTATTAAAAGAACACAAAAAAAAAATGACCAAAATAAATTTCATTAAAAAGGTAAAAAAAAAAACTTTTACCTTTATTTTATAGATATTTAAATATACATATAATTTTATAAATAAAAAATATTGTTATTTTCAAATAATATGTTTTTAAATTTGAATTTTTTTATCTTTATTTTGGAATATTAAAAAAAAAATTGAAATCCAAAAATTCTTTTTAAAACTATTTTAAATTTTTATTTTTTTATTTTTTTAAAAAAAATCCTAAATCCCATCTCTTCAAACCTTCACCTTTCAAATCTAAACTATAATTTTATATTAGCTAACTATATATTTCAAAAAATAAAATTGTATCTAAATATATTTACATTTTTAATGAAACATTTTGGTCATTTTGATCTTTATGAACTATATTTATGATAAAAACTTTTTAGGATCGATAGACAGTTCTGCATATACGTCATACTCGATGAAGATGAACTCCGCAACCCACGTTCATTAGCTCTGCTTTCAGCATTCTGAAATTTACAATAGGCTTACATCCAATAATCTACAAGAAATTGAAATCGAACCTTGGTGTAAAAGCCTATGGTTCCGCAAATTTAGTTTTCTTTATTAACCAAGATAGCTTTAACTATGTGAAATCTGAATATTAGGTTTTAACACAGATTATTATCGTGATGAGCTCAATCTGTCTATAGGGATGTTTAGCACCAAGTTTACGTTGTAGTGAATATTCGGAACCAAGTTTACATTGTAGGATTCTCAAATGTAAACTTGAAGGAATAATAGTTCAGTTTATAGAATTACTACTGATTTAAAGCTTTTGAAAATTGTTAATCAAATTTTATTTATGTATAAATAGGTCCAAAACTTATTAATTTGAGAAGAGTATATTTTGAATGATTTGAGTTTATAAAAAAGAATGAAAAAACAGAATTGGACAGTTAACACTATCCTGTTACAAGCCACACGATCCTTTCTTCCTTCCTTAGACGAAGAACTCGCGAGTCACCACCATGAACCCAACGCAGACGCTTTACCCCTCCGGCGGTAACTCGCCGTCACCTCATTCAACGCACCCGTCATCCCTCTTCCCTCAAATCAACAGATGCCGAACCATGCGCGACCTCTCCCAAATCCACGCCACATTCGTCAAATCCGGCCAAATGCGAGACACTCTCGCCGCCGCGGAGCTCCTCCGCTTCTGCGCCACCACCTCCGATCTCCTCCACCGCGACCTCGATTACGCGCACAAGATCTTCACCCAGATGCCTCACCGCAACACCTTCTCCTGGAACACTATTATCCGAGGCTTCAGCGAGAGCGAAGAGCAAAACGCAATCATCGCGATCGCACTCTTCCACGAGATGATGAAAGACTCGGTCGAACCGAACCGGTTTACCTTCCCGTCACTCCTCAAGGCCTGCGCGAAAACCGGGAGGATCGAAGAAGGCAAGCAGATCCACGCGCTGGCGTTGAAGCTAGGGCTCAGCGGCGACGAGTTCGTGATGAGCAATCTCGTGAGGATGTATGTGATGTGCGGTTTGATGAGAGACGCGTGCGTGTTGTTTTACAAGAACATTATAGGGAGAGATATGGCTGTGATGGTGGTTGATGGTGGGAGAAAGAGAGACGGTGAGGTTGTTATATGGAATGTGATGATCGACGGTTACATGAGGCTTGGTGATTGTAAAGCTGCGCGGACGTTGTTCGATCAAATGCGTGTGAGAAGCGTTGTTTCTTGGAACACTATGATCTCTGGCTATTGCAAGAACGGGTGTTTCAAGGAGGCTGTGGAGATTTTCTGTGAGATGAGGAGAGTTGATTTGCGTCTTAGTTATGTCACTTTGGTTAGTGTTTTGCCTGCGGTTTCGCGGATAGGGTCGTTGGAGTTGGGAGAGTGGTTGCATTCTTATGCGGAGAGTAATAGAGTGGAGATTGATGATGTGCTTGGCTCTGCTTTGATTGATATGTACTCCAAGTGCGGAGTTGTGGAGAGAGCGGTTGAGGTGTTTGAGAGGTTACCGAGGAAGAATGTGATTACTTGGAGTGCGATGATAAACGGGTTTGCTATACACGGCCTGGCGGGTGATGCTATTGACTGTTTCTGTAGAATGAGGGAGGCTGGAGTTAAGCCTAGTGATGTTGCGTACATCAATCTCTTGACCGCTTGTAGCCACGCTGGGTTGGTAGAAGAAGGGAGAAAGTATTTTAGTCAGATGGTGAATGTGGATGGTTTAGATCCTAGGATTGAACACTACGGGTGTATGGTTGATCTGTTGGGACGCTCGGGTCTTCTCGAAGAGGCTGAGCAGTTTATACACAACATGCCTGTAAAACCAGATGACGTGATATGGAAAGCTCTTTTGGGTGCTTGCAGAATGCACGGGAACGTGGAGATGGGGAAACGTGTGGCTAATATTCTGATGGATATGGTTCCTCAGGACAGTGGAGCTTATGTGGCTCTCTCAAACATGTACGCTTCTCAAGGAAACTGGTCAGAGGTTTCGGAGATGAGGCTGAGAATGAAAGAGATGGATATAAGAAAAGACCCCGGGTGTAGCTGGATCGATGTTGATGGTGTGCTTCATGAGTTTCTTGTGGAAGATGATTCTCACCCAAGAGCCAAAGATATCAACTCGAAGCTTGCGGAAATCTCAGAGAAACTGAGACTGGCTGGGTATAGACCCATCACCACACAGGTTTTACTGAACTTGGAGGAAGAGGATAAAGAAAACGCGCTTCATTATCACAGCGAGAAGATCGCTGTTGCGTTTGGGTTAATAAGCACAACACCTGGTAAACCAATACGCATTGTTAAGAACCTGCGTATCTGTGAGGATTGTCACTCGTCTCTCAAACTCATCTCCAAGGTTTACGAGAGAAAGATAACGGTAAGGGACCGGAAACGGTTTCACCATTTCGAAAATGGATCATGCTCGTGTATGGATTATTGGTGAAAGTAAACAAAAGTACTTCATTTTTCATAGTGTATACACATGTTCTGTTATTTCTTTGTTCTCATAACAACGATAATAGCTAAATTTCTTTAGACCTGAGATGCGTTTAGACCCCTAGATACGTTAAACTGTTTATAATTTTTGTAAATTGTAAATATTATTATCCATAGTAACATACAGTATATTCAAAATTTGTCATTTAACATGGTCGATTGCTGCTGGTGGTGGTTTCGGACAATTGTACATACAATTACATGTATAATTATCAGAGCCTGGTGGATTCTCAACGCAAGTTCCGAATCCATTCAACGTCTTGAAACACTCTTCCCTACAATTTAACAACAAACATTGTGTCTCGGGCGCTATCACTTTTGTGCATCTCTGCTGTGCCTCAGTTTTAGGAATGATCAACAACACTGCAGCCAATTGTGAATTGAGTGTTCACAGTTTAGAAACGTCTGCTTCTGTTTTGGCATAATGTATCGTCTAATGTGGATTTCGATGGACGATAGTAGAAAAAGAATAAACAAAGTTAATTTACCTGAGAAGAGAACCATCAAAGCCATACAAGAAGAGACTAATTGATTGGACATGGGGAGAGACTTTATTTATCTATGTATAACCTTCTTTACGATGTATGTAATATATGTTTTTTTTTTTTGCCAAATTATCTCCCATACAAATACTATTATATACAACATTTTAGTCAACCCACACTGTGGTGGTCAAATGAATAGATAGAAATTATAACATATGATAAGATATTATACCATATATAGGGGGTGATTGGTTAGACTGTATTGTAAAAAATTTACTGTAGAATTTGTACTGTAAATGTATTGGCTGTAGCTGTACATTTACTAAAGTATATTTTTCTGCAGAGATTTTTGCTGTAGTTATGATAACTGTACCTGTAAATTATTGGCTGTACTTTTGTAAAATAAAACATGATTGGATAAAATGTGTTGTAGCTGTAAAAAAAACTTTTCTGTTAATTTAAAAATATAAGAATTTATAAAATCTATCCAAAATAAAGAAAATCATCTAAAATAAAATAAAAAATAGTCAAAGAAAAACCACCATCTAAATAATAATAAATATTATCTACGAGAATTCTATAAATTCATTGCAATCTCATCTCGAAAGCCTTCCATGTATTGCCGAGAATCGACTATTTGTGCATTTTCATAGTCTTACCGATGGACAGGTTTAGCTCCAACTTGTTCTTCTTTCTCGCGTGATTTGGAAAACGTATTTGAAAATTTAGTTCTCTAGACTTAATGCTTTGAAGAAGAAAAGCTAGGTATTTATAAAACAAGTGTTACGTTAGGATTTTCCTTGCTTAAGTTATCTATTGATTTTTCCTTTTTGTTTTTAGTTGATAATTTATGTTTTTAAGTTTATCTAACTTTAAATTATTAGTTTATGATCAAGGATTATCATGATTTGAATATACTAAAGATTTGAATATATACATGTACCTCGTATGTTGATGGAAAAATAAAACGTGGTTTTTTTTTTCAGTTATGAGTTTATTTTTTCTACAGCCTAAATAATAAGGATGTAGGATTTTTGTCTAAAACAAATAGAAAAGTTAAAGTTTTTAATTTTTGCTGTATCTTGAAAAAATAAAGCTACAATTTGATTGGCAAAAAATTATAAAATTTTGCTGTAGACTTTAACTTAAAAAATAAAACTAAAGCATGATTGGTTAGGATTAGTGCTTTAAGAAAAATTAAAACTAAAGCATCCAACTATATAAAAGGGACTAAATTCAAGGCTTTTGAGACTATCCACCTCAACCAAAATATTCTCATTCAAAAAAAATTAAAAATAGATGTCATTTAGAAAATAATTAACTAACATACGACTTTTGATATTTTTAGAAATTTCAAATTTGTAACTGCTAATTTATTAATAGAATCATATATTTATATTGAATTATGTTATATTTTTAATTGTTAGACTTCAAGGATAAATAAATTATTAATTTATAATATATATAGTTTATAACTTTATATTGTAGTTATAAATAAAGATAAAATAATTGGGGAGGGTGAAGAAGCTCATGTAAAATTATGTAATTAAAATGGTAAAATGGTGAGTATGATGAGGTGAATCTAAGAAAATTTGTTGTACAAATTATGGTGTTTTCTTCGTCAACTATAATGATTTAAAATAAAATATATATTCACATAAATAAGTCAATATTTGTTGTTTTTTTTTTGTAAGATGTTAAGATTATCATTTTCTGAAAAGTTACACTGTTATTTTTAAACAACTTATTACAGCAAGGAAACAAAAACAACCAACAACAACTCAAGATAAAAAAAACCTTAAGGAAGTCTTATACAAGAAAAATAAAAAGAAGTAGAGAAGAGGAGAAAGAAGAACTTACAGGGTAAAAGAGGAGACGGTCACGCATCATACGGTCGAGAGAGGCAAGGATGACTGATGAAGGTGAGGAGACAAATGTGAACACACGAGCATTACGCTCTTTCCACAGCAGGTAGATGGATGACTGAAAGTAGAGCTTGATGACTGGAGTAGCATGTGCATCTGCGTTGACGTGAGGTTGATTGATCCAGGCTGCAACAGAGTGTAGATCAGCCGGAGGAGAAATCTAAACTTCAGCAGCAAAAGGCTCCCATATCAAGCGAGAGAAAGAGTACTCAAAGAAGAGATGATGGTGAGTCTCTATTTCCAGATTACAAAGGACGCACGTTCCTGAGACATTTAACCCCCAACGCCTCAAGCGATCCTTGGTTGGCAGTCTTCTCCGCAAAGCCAGCCATGATATAAATGCATTACGTGGAATATGTTCCTTGAACCAAATAGTCTTGTGCCAATATTTGTTGTTGATAGTGTTTATATTCTTTTCTGACATTAGTATCCATATTTTTTAGTAAACTGATCCAAAGAGATTAGTTTGTGGAGCTAACCAAACGAGTATTATAGTGTTTACTTTGGAAAAAATAATAGGTTGAATGATAGATGGCGTGCATGCTTTTTCACATGGAAATCTGCACATATATTAAAATTGTAAGATTTGAATCATAGAGAAAATATAGTGTATATGACTGAAGTTGGACCATTCCGAAACTAAAGATGACTAAAATTCTTCTTTGTCAAAATGCATAGATGTGAATCTTATATGAATAGAGTTCTCCATTGCTTATAGCAGTGTAATAAACTTCGTGTGTAAAGGAGAAAAAATGTTATATAAGTGAAAACAAAAATTATGATTTTTTTTCTTGTGCCTATAGGCTCTTTGCAATTTGAAGAAAAAAAGAACATATTGTGTGAAAATCTTTGGCTCGGTCAAATTTTATCCAGTTGTTTATAAAACTGTTGTTATCTGATTCATTTAATTTTTCAGTGTTGATTTTAAAGTCCAAAAAACCCATATATACTGACTTTTTGATATTTTTTCTGTGATTTGAATTTAAAAAGAGATAAAACTTTCGATAAGTTATGTAAACTCAGAACAAGTATTTAGCTTTAGAAATCATTTACATGTTTCAAACTTATAATATATACGTATATAATGTTTAAAATTATGCATATAAAACCTGTGTAAAATGTGCCTCAATATGTTTTTCTTCTTTAATGTGTTAATCGTACTATATATAACATTATTTTAAAATTTCAAAAAGTTTATGTCACATACAAAAAACTATCAATAAAAAATATAATTCTCTATTTACAACAAGAAAAATTAAAAATTATAAACATATAAATTTAAATTAAGAAAAACTAACATTGGAAAAACAAGAAGTTAATATAAAAGAAAAAAACAGATAAATAATATTATAAATAAAATAAATTTATAAGATATAATCCGCGCGAAGCGCGGAAAAAATCTCTAGTTAAGTTAAAGCCCAACCAATCATCACCATTATAAATGCAATGCATTGACTCTTACACATCATTTGTTTTTGTTTTTTTGTAAAACCTTACACATCATTTGTTGCCAGATAATTTCATGCTGAATCTAAAAGTATTGCAAAATAAATGGGTTGTCATGATATTCTCCCCCCCCCCCCCCCCCCCCCCCCCCCCCCAAAATTTTTACTTTCATGGAAGACTCCCCAAACTAATTAATCCAACCTAATTCCGCATATCTAATAAAATCAGTAGAAACACGTTTTATACTCTTAACAGCGTTTAAGAAACTGCTAAAGCATAAGACCATGCTTCTTCCTCTTGTTTTTTATGTGTAAGTCCGCATATGCTTTTGTAACATGTGTACACTATTTATCAGTCATCTACGAGACTAGAGTACGAGAGAGACCATGTTCTATACTTACTAACTGTGTTTGTTAATGATCAAACCCTTTTCTTATAATCAAAACCATTTTCTTGTATCTTGATTTCACCAACATGTAATTATCAAGTAAAGGAGACCAAGCATGAGCTTTCTCATTAGATTGGAGTTTGAAGATTTTTGAGTAACCATCATGCGGTAGAATCTCAATACTAAATCACCAAGAATACTTTCGACTTATAGCTAATAGCTCTCACTAATGAAGATGATTCGTTCTGCTAATTCTCTAGAAAAGCCAGACCAACAAGAGAACACTAATTAACTTGGTTATACGTTCATTCAAATGTGAATATTTAAAAACACTTAAAACTGTCAACATAAAGCAGAGAGTTGGTGTTAAAGTTGGGAATATAACACCAATTTAAAGACGTCGGGAAAAAGGGTTTAAAGTTGACGGATCAGGATCAAGTTTAATAAATTCAGGTTATGATGATTACGGGTAATCACTAGTCATAACTTTAAATCACTAAAAAGAGAGATTCAGATCTTTTCCCACTGGTCTAACAATAAAACGCTAAGGTTACAAATGGAGGGAGAGATCAAGACAATGATCTCTACCGTTCTCACTAGTCACCACGTTACAATTATGATCCAAAATTTGAACACGTTGCTGCTGACCAAAATACCCTCCTCTGCTATCTCTGCCTTGGTGGGATGTCACCAACACAGCATGCGCGTCGTTGGATCTGAAGATTGGATGGTCGGGTTGAGCAGCTGGAAAGCAGCCAAGGGAGGCTGATGAAGGGTAGCTTAAGAAGGTCAAGTGGTGCGGAGAAGGAGATGGTAAGAATACAGGTAGCGTGTGAAGAAAGTCATTGTTGTTGACTAAATCGTAAGCCCTTTTGGCTCTTCTAGCAGCGGTTCTCTCCTTCTTGTGGGCGTTCTGGTGGCCTCCTAAGGCTTGAGAACTATGGAACTGTCTAGAACAAAAGAGGCAAGAGAATACTCTTGATGAAGATGTGTCTTCGTCTGTCTTGCTGGCTTCTTTAGTTTTGTTGATCCCTTCTTCTTCTACTTGGTGGTGATGATCATCTTCCATTCTATGGTATCTATACAGAAAGACTAACTTCAAGTGAGTGCCAAAACAATATGGAGAGCTAACTCTAAACCAAGAAATGACTATTTATATACCTTGAGTTGAAGATTAAGGGAGAGAATGTGTATGTTGTGGACTGGAGAAGATGAGTTTAAAAAGGCAATGGAGAAGATGTGAAGTAGAGAAGAAGTCAAGTTTAAGATGGTGTTTGAGGAGAGTTGGAAAATGTGAAGAATCTGAATCTGTGAGTGGATTCATTAGGTGCTGTTACTGTCAAGTGTTATGTTCTCTTCTGTTGCAGAGCCAACTTTGGGGGCAGGTTCTATTACCCGTATGGGCTTGGGAACAGAGGAGATAAGAGAGAGTCAGAGATAAAGAGAAAGAGTTAAAGGTCTTGCATGCAGATGAGAAGAAGAATGATTGGTGGGAAAGAAAGAGACTTTTGAATTGGGAAATGGAACTTCTTTTTTTTCTATCTTGAGATTAGAAGTTTTTGTTCTGTTTTGCTACTAGTTTAAATGGAACTCATATTTGCTATTGGTCTAATCATAAACTTCCTCCTTTGTTAATGCTGACCATGCCTTTAATGAACTTAAGACTTCTTCACTTGTCTTTCACAGATCACGAGATTAATTGGTTTCTTTAAAAATGTGTAATTGAGAAACATACTAACAAACACACATTTAGGACACTTATCTCTTGACCAAAGATTTGGAAAGTGATGCCAAGTTGGTGTAAGAAAAAGGAAGAATGCTCCATAACTTGAGAAAGCAAATGGGTAGACATAAAGACTGATAATGTGTTCTGACTGGTCTTCACCGCCCACTTCCCCTTGCAACTTGTCTTCACCTAGTTGGCTACTTCTCAGTCGCACAACAAAAAGGTATTAAACCATTAGAGTTTATGTTTATGGATCTGTTGCGGCCCATTTAGCTTTCATACAGTGGTTTTTCCATTTGCTGGGCGTTATATGTTTTGGGCTTAGCTTTAGTAGTTTGCAAGAAAATCTAACGGTATAGATGTGAAACAATGTAAATAAGATGTTATACAAGAAAACCCCAAAGTATCCTTTATTTGCAAGATTGACTTTCAACTAGAAATTTATATATAAGCCACCCGTCCATCTAATTTTTTGACTAAACTGTACGCACATATATATATAATTATGTAATCAACAGAAAATAATATTTTACACAATTAGGTAAATACGTAAAAGAACGAAAAGTACATGATTAGAGTTGAACTATTTCGTATCAAATTTTAGAAGCAACATGTAAATTTTAAAGCGAATATGTGACAAGGATCTATAAACTCTTCAATGTTCAGCATCTACAAGTCTACAGATAAAATTTTCCACGTCGATCACATTATTGTTTGTTATATAAAAATAAAACTTCCAAGTAATTATTGAAACACGATGATGGCCCCAACCAGATTTATATCATTGTAAGTTTGGTCCCAGTCGGGCCTTCTAACACGTTGATAAGTCTAAAGGTAACTTAAATGCTCTCATCTTCTTATCCTCTCAGTTACTAACACATTTTCAATTTAATAATCGTGGATACTCAGAATCATCATCTAGAAGGCTCGTAACTTGGTGGGTGAGAGACATGACAGTATATGTTTTAGTGCGCCACATGAGCTCATGACACTGCCTCAGCAAACGTCACTTTGACGAGCTCATGACATTGCTTCGTGTTTAACGAGTTATGTTCATGATTTTAAACCTACCAACTTTAAATGAAAAGACAACTGTCGGCACACAAACAAAAAAGCAGATGAAGGACATGTACATGTTTTATTCGGATCATTATCCAACTAAATACTAATCTCTCTGTTTCTTAAAAATAGATGTTTTGCAAATTTATATCCCACTCAAAACAAATGCAAAAGTATCACTGTTCCGCTCACAAAAAACCTACAATATCACCTTGACGGTAACAGCCGACAAAAGTAAAACTCCACGGCCGTCACAAATTGGTTTTCGCGGACTTACTCCACAAAATTTTTGCAATCGTGTCGTTATTCTCCTTATTTAATAGTATTTTTATTGTGTATAATCCAAAATAGTAATGGCTTATTGTCTGTGGTCCTATGTCATCAGTATGATGATTTCTCTGGTGCAAGCGGCAACGTTTGTTGACTAGTGAATACCGCTTCCGATAATGTCTAGATTCATACATATACGTCTGAGAGTGACGATGATTTTATTTATTTATTTATTTATTGATGTGGTTTTTCTTTTTTTGCTAGAATGTTTATTGATGTGGTTACAACTCAGATATTTTAGTTATTTATTTGAAGTGATTCATATGACGAGGGATCATTAAAATTATATAAATATTGAGTTCTTGAAACTTTTATCTCTTGTAATCAGTGACGGATCCAGAGGTTTACTTGACTGATGTCATATACTTTTTTTGTTCTTTAAAATTACATATTTTAAATTTTTCACACGTTTCAATAAAATATATTAAATTTACATATTTTTATGTTTATTTTTTTCATAATTTTAAACTAATAAAAATTCAGTTAGTGCAATTAATTTTTTTTAAATTTGTAATTAATTAATAAAATATGCATAAAAAATGGATTTTTTTGAAACAAATTTTTTTTAAAAAAATATGTAACTTTAAGAAATAAATAGAGGAAGTATGTGTAATCTTTGAAACTAAAAATAGAAAAGTGTCAATGGGAATTTGAACCTTCGGTTATGGGGTGTTAATAACAACATCACAACTATTTCTGCTACAATTTATTTAATAGATTTTATACAATTTTATTTATTTGATTATTTTAGGGGTGTCATGTGACTCCCTATAGCCTTAATAGATCTGCCTCTGCTTGTAATGAAAGGTTGAAATGCCTTGCACCACTTGCTGCGAATCTGCGTAGACTGTTCTGTACATTACCCCCTTTGACACCTATTAAATTATCATTCGACCAAGTAATCAATAGAAATAAGAATTTACATGAATCGGACTGAACTTTTTCCCCCTAGTTTGGAATATGAAGTGTGATTAATCTAAGCTACAAAAACGCCAAGGGAAATAATAGTGAAATGTTTTCTATAAACCATAAATCTAAAAAGAAAATTTATATTATTATTTAAAATATTGTTAAAATTCAGGTTATAACATATGCATCTAAATTATGAATATACTACAAAGGAAAAAAAGTCGAAATGATGGAGAAGATAACAATTACATAAAGTTTTTGAAATATTGTTAAATTTAGCTACCTACAAATTTAGTTAACATTAAATATAGTAATATGTAAATTACATAATTGAAATTAGTATAACATAATATACATCTATATTTAGATATTGTATACTATATACTTAGTGTTATAATCTGATATGAATTTATGTAAAAGTTGCTCAAAAAATTTAAAATGTTAAAATTTTCATTTAAATTAGTTACACATATGTCGTGAACCAACAATCTATATCCATTGAACTGAAAAATAAAAGGCGTTATCATTGTCACAAAACACATTAGTATTTAACTTCACATAGTAAATGTTATCGTTGCAAACGGTTGACGAAAATAAATAGTCTTGTAAATTACTCTCTTTATTTCATAATAAATGTCATTTTAAGTTTTTTATTTTGTTTCAAAATAAATATCATTCCATAATTTTAATTAAGTTTGGTACATTAAATCTACTTTTTACCCTTTTGAATAAACAATCAATTTTTATTTAAATCATTATCATTTAATTAATTATACATTAAATAGGGTTATCTTAGTGTATTATATAATTTTTTTTTAATTTCCGATGGAGAGAGTATTGGAAGGAAGCCAATAAGAGCGTGCAAAGGCAGTGTCCCACAAGGTAAATCGATAAGCCTTTAGCTAAAATATTTGACTGAGCGGTCAGAATTGCTAGGTAATAAGAACAACGAGAGGCTTTTGATACACCGTATGACACCCTAACAATATGCGTCGAATATATAGAAATAAAACCTTTTGGCTTTTAATAACCTATAATATACCAATAAAGGTACCAAAAATATAGAGAGAGAAGACGGCAATGGTAAAATGACACACATTTAGCTCGGTCACCTACGTGTGGTAAGAAGTCTTCAGGTCACGTGGCATATACTAAGAACAAAGCCGAGATATTGTCCGAATTCATTTACTACAGTTACAACAGAACGCATATATATATATATATATGTATATTTTTTGAAGTTGTCTCTCCCAGCGTGTATAAATTAAGACACTCTGTATAGGCTTTAATTATTCAGAGAGAGAAAGAGATGGAGAAAAGCTTGAAGAAGATGAAGAGTAACAATACCAACTCAACAAGAAGCAATCTGGTGAAAGATAGTGAACTCTTTCATGTGATTCACAAAGTTCCATGTGGGGATACTCCCTATGTCAAAGCCAAACATGCTCAGGTACATATTCTTCTTCTTTGAGTTTTGCTTTTTGCTTTTTGTTTTTCAGTTTTTTTTTTTTGCGAATCAAACTCTTATAAGATCACACATTCATTTATATGGTAGTTTCTATCGATTTCATCTACTACTTTATGGACTTTATAAATGAAAAGTATTCAGATATAAGATAGAAGTATGGAAATACATATGTTTAGTGTGAATTTTGGTGTAATTTGGATTGGATACTGTTGTAATTTTCTGTTTGGCTGAAAAATTAGTGAGTGACTTGGTCGCTAATTATAAGACAAGCCATACTTGTAATCTGTTTAAAGAAACAGTTATGCCTGAAAGTTTGGTATTCCCTCCGGTTTTAGGTTTGTACATACTATCGTGAAAAAAAAGGTTTGTAAATACTACAAAGACAACTAAATTGAAACGGAGTGAGTATTAGTAGTTGCAAAGTTGTTAAAACCGAGTTTGAACGATGGAACAAAAAGGTAGTTTTGTTAACTATAATCTCAAATCTTTTTCCAAATTTTTATCTAATTGTGCAATAAAACCAAACTGATTAATATGTTACGATGTCTATAGCACTAGAAAGTAATCTTGTGGTGTGCGTACGAGAGTCACTAGTTTTCTTTCGGTAAAACGAGAGTCGCTACTTGCACCAAAACGTGCGGATTCATTATTATTCGCGTTTACTTTTCATTCGAGTGGTGCAAAAAGTCTCACGTCCCAAAGATTATTCTTCTTTACAGTTTTATATTAGCACATCCTCTCATACTTTTGATGCTCACACTTGCTCACATATGATATATATATGCACATATATAAATTTTTAATGGGAATACCGGAATAGTGAAGTACGATTATTAGCAAATAAGAGAACGTAAATATATGCAATTTAACTTTTTTAAAAACGTATATATATGTTGGTTTGCAGTTGATAGAGAAGAACCCGGAGATGGCAATAGTGTGGTTTTGGAAAGCCATTAACACAGGAGACAGAGTAGACAGTGCTCTCAAGGACATGGCTGTTGTAATGAAACAACTTGACCGTTCTGAAGAAGCCATCGAAGCCATCAAATCTTTTCGTCCTCGTTGTTCCAAGAACTCCCAAGATTCCCTCGACAATGTCCTCATCGACTTATACAAGGTCCTACTATAACCGCACATTTATCTACTTGCACTCAAATATAAATAAACTGTGGGTCTTGGAGATTAATTAGTCTTAAACTATTATTAATAATATGTTATCAAAGCACTCATATGTGGTGATTTCTTACAAATGAATAGAAATGCGGGAGAATGGAGGAGCAAGTTGAGTTGTTGAAGAGGAAACTAAGGCAGATCTATCAAGGAGAGACTTTCAACGGTAAACCCACAAAGACCGCTCGATCCCACGGCAAAAAGTTTCAAGTGACCGTTCAACAAGAAATCGCAAGACTACTGGTAAATAATGATCCAATGACTTGTGACCAACTTATGTTTGTTTTACTTTCCGCACGGTGGACTGACTATTTAACGTGGAATAAATATACCAGGGGAACTTGGGGTGGGCATATATGCAACAAGCCAAGTACTTATCAGCAGAAGCGGTTTACAGAAAAGCACAAATGGTGGAGCCAGACGCTAACAAATCTTGCAACCTCGCGATGTGTCTTATCAAACAAGGCAGGTTTGAGGAAGGAAGATCGGTTCTTGACGATGTTCTCGAGTCTAGGGTTTTGGGTGCGGATGATTGTAAAACAAGGCAACGAGCTGATGAGCTCCTGAGTGAGCTAGAGGCTTCCCTGCCACTTCGGCGAGATGCTGAGATGGAGAATGTATTGGGGAATATCTTAGACGATGATTTTGTTCTTGGGCTTGAACAGATTACGACCACTAGTTTCACATCTAAGAGATTGCCAATCTTCGAACAGATCTCTTCTTTTAGAAATCAGCTAGTTTGCTAACAGTTTGATTTTATGTTTCCTAAATGTATCATATATTTCGTGTTTCATAGTTTAATGTGTTAGAAAATATAATGTTTTCTTGTGTAAATTTTGTATATACAACAATAATAGTGTCACCTTGAGGACTTCTAGTTGCTTTAGTTACTTACGGTTGATATCATTGGTTGAGTGTTAAGACTCCAGTGGATCTCATTGGTTGGATACGAAAACAGATGAATAGCGATAAGTACTAAATTAATAATGAGATAAAGTTTAACATGGTTTATCCATAGACAAAAAAACATTATTTTTTGACTGGAGGTGAATATATAAGATGTCTTAAAATCTTTATTATTGTAGACTTTTTTTATCACAATAAATTTACAAAGATAAATTTTAGTAGAAATTCACAAAAGGCGAATTAGTGATATCCGTCCAATAAAAAATAAACATGCTGACATACGAGAAAACACATTTTTTTGTACGAATTTGTCCCGTAAAAAAATCCGTTTAATAGTTACTGAATCTGGTCTGATAGACCACTTTGGCGCCATGGTAAGTCTACCACAGAGATTTGAACTCACTTGGCTCAGATGCAAAAGCTGGCTTGATAGCTTTCAACTTCTTGGTTCTTAGAGCCTATTACTGTGGATTTAAAATCCAATGATTAGGCATAATCCCGCAATTTATTGAGTTAATTCCATGTGCTCACTATTTTTTTTTTAATGTAAAATTATATTCAAGTAAAAAAACTTATTTACATCATGTATAACTGTTTTGATTATAAACTTCTATCTAATAATCAAAAAATCCTTCAGACTTTTTTCTATGGGGGATCCATAATGTGCCTTGTACCAAACCAAGTACATAGCCCCTTCTCCAAATATGCTTGACCCTTTGCTAGCCCTTCTCCAAATATGCTTGACCCTTTGCTTTCACTGCTAGCAATTGGAGTCTGATATTCTTATCAATCAGTTTGCTTAAAACTCTCGCTTCCTTTGGCTCCTCTCCATGTCTTCTCACATTTCTCTCCCACCATATACTGTGCATCGCAGCTTGGAATGAGTATCTGATAAAAACATTTCCGTTGCTGGAAAGCTTGAGCCAGATGTCAAAGTCACAATGTCACTCCATACAGCAGTGAACTTCTCCTTCATAATCCCCTTCACTCCATGAGCTCACTAATTGTACCGGATTAAACCAAATTCAAAACATATCACCAGGTTCATTGATTTAAATTAGTTTTGAGTACGAATCCAAAGAACCAGTTATAGCCAAATTAAGCTCGGTTCAAAGTTGAAATCTATCGAACCGGTTCAAAGTTGAAAGCTATCGAACCAGGATACGTCTTTGGTCAAACCGGAATACTTGGTTTTGTGTTCTTCTTGGTTCAGAGAGCCATTGTTTTATCTGCTCGGGAACAGCGACAAAACACCTTAAACAGACATCGAGTTCTGTCTGAAATCTCCCCCAAATCCGTCACTTCAGCAGACCATCCAAACAATGGAAACCAGAGAACCAGAGGTCATCAGAGACAAAGAAGCGATGAGAAGATGGTCAAGAAGCATGAGATCTCAAGGGAAGACCATCGGTTTAGTCCCCACGATGGGCTTCCTCCACGACGGTCACTTGTCTCTCGTCCGTCAATCCCTCACACTCTCCGACGTCACCGTCGTCTCAATCTACGTCAATCCAGGCCAGTTCTCCCCCACCGAGGACCTCTCCACTTACCCTTCCGATTTCTCCGGCGACCTCGCAAAACTCGCCGCCGTTTCCTCCTCCGGGTCTGTAATCGTCGTGTTCAACCCGAAAAACCTCTACGACTACGACGGCGTTAGGAATGAGAAGACAAACAGCGGCGGCGGAAGTGGAGGAGGGAAGGTGGTGAGCTGCGTGGAGGAAGGTGGGTTAGGACACGAGACGTGGGTTAGAGTCGAGAGGTTGGAGAAAGGTTTGTGTGGGAAGAGCAGGCCTGTCTTCTTCAGAGGCGTAGCCACTATTGTTACGAAGCTTTTCAATATCGTTGAGCCTGATGTTGCTATGTTTGGCAAGAAGGATTATCAGCAGTGGCGGCTTATCAAGAGAATGGTGAGAGTCTTACGAGAATGAACGCTTGTGAGATTTGACTTGTTTCAGATTTAATGTCTCTCTTCTTATACAGGTTCGAGATCTTGATTTTGGGATTGAGATAGTGGGATCGGATATAGCTAGAGAGAAGGATGGGCTTGCGATGAGTTCTAGGAATGTTCATCTTTCAGCTGAAGATAGGCAAAGGGTATATAGTTATAACACATCCCATACTTTGCATTACATTGCTACTACTTACTGATTGAACGGTTCTGTTTTTTTTTTGTTATGATATGGTAGGCGTTGTCTATAAGTAGGTCACTGGCCATGGCTAAAGCTTCTGCAGAACAAGGGAAAATTGGTTGTAAAGAGCTTAAGGATATGATCGTTTCAGAGATTGTTGGAGCTGCAGGAAGAATTGATTATGTCGAGGTAAGCATCATATCATGAAGGAACATACATTTAGCTGGACCAGCAAAATTTATTGGAAGTGGAACAATCTTGTGTGAATAAAAAAAGACTCTCTACAGATACCATTCAGTGTTAAGGAATGATTGTGTGTACAACATGCAGATTGTTGATCAAGAAACTCTTGAAGGAGTAGAAGAGATAAAGAGTGGAGTAGTGATTTGTGTTGCTGCCTGGTTTGGAACGGTTAGGCTGATAGACAACATTGAGATCAATGTCGCAGTCTAATTCCCACTTTCCGCATCCATCTCTGGTTCGTTGACAGGAGCTTCTAAGCTTTGTTGAATGTGATTGACAATTATGCATCTCAAGCCTTGGGAGAATCAACATAAACTACCAGCTTTACAATATTTGTCTGAAAGAGACAGAGGTTGAAAACACGAACGACATATGCACACTCGTAATGTCTATCCATTGTAACATCCTCTTTAAACTCAAACATCAAAGTGTCGGAGTTTTGATTTTGTTATTCTCCTAATACAGAGATTCATTTTATACTAAACAAGTTAGTCACGCTTTGAGGATCTATCTAAAACGCTAACCATGTTTACCCAATGAATGGAACTTGTCATGCCAATCACTTTGTCAAGCTCCTTGTAGAAGAAAACAAGAGATCATGACAAGTAGACTGAGTAAGAAGAGGCTCAAAAATAAAATAATAAAAGCCCAAAAAAAATTGGGTAAGATCCACCCGAGGGTGGAGAGCCTTAACCGGATGTGTTCAAGACCCGAAGGTCAATCCCGTCTCTGTCAGAGGAGATGCCAACCATCTCTCCTTTCTACGAACACGTTTCGATATGCTCTACTCGCAACATATATACTCAAAGTAAAACGACTTACTAACCGATGTGGGACGAAATATAAATTATAACTCAGCGTTTCAGTTGAGAAACAAAAACATTAATGGGGTGAGAGAGGCTCGAACTCTCGACCTCAGGATTACTCAGATAGCTATGAGACCTACGCGCTAGCCAACTGCGCCACCACCCCTGTTGTTTGTTCACCTCAGAAAACTCTTGAACTAGGACGAAGAGACGAAAACTCTTGCACAGCCCCAATCTTCTCTGCTTCTTTCTCAATTCGTCCTCTGCTCTTGGTTCCTGCGAGTTTCAGGTCTGTTCGTTAGTTTCACACGCTAGCTTATCTGAGTTTTATTGTCTCTCCCTGAAGCTGCTATTTGACTCTTGAATCTCAATGTAGATTAGCCTCCCTCCTTATTGAATGTAATTTCTGTTTCTTCGGATTGTATTCCATTGTTATCTGACACTGACACTGGATATTCAAAACCTCCTCAAACTGAATGTCGTAGTAGATACAAAGCTTTATCTCTGCGTAGCTAAAAAGCCTTGTTTCAATTTTTAGTTTCTATTTTGATTTCCTTCTTTTTGTTCTGGGAGCTCCTTGCAGCGTGATTAGGCATGTTTTAGTCGTGCGTGACGAGTAGTAAGGTTTTAGCAATGGTTGGACATGTTGTGGTGTCTCCATCATTATGCATTCATCTACGGATGCCTGAGGTTCACTCTACTAAAAGAAGCTCTATCTCCATGAATCCTCATGTAGAGATTGCCCAAAGGTTTGATTTTTATTCTCTTTTCTATTAGCTAACTACAAAGCTTCTCTATCTTTGTTATTATTCTTGACTCTCTGAAAGTTTTAAAAGTCAATGCCTTTTTTGTAGGAAACCGTCAGGGGAAGCTCGGAAACGCTATGCTTCTACTTCCTTGAATCTTGGAGCTTTTTTGTCTCGTGGAGAGTCTTCTTGTAAATGTACTTGCTTGGCATCTCTGGCAGAGTTTGATGCTGTCGCTGGTTCCGGTTGGGTCCCTATCGGTGACCAAGTTCTCCTTATAGCCAGTGTTTTCCTTACATATATGGCTGGAGTGATTCCTCTTCAAAACTCTGCTTACTCTTCCACAAAGAACACCGTGGAGGAGAATCCAGATGTTGGGACTTCAGAATCTTCTGGTAGGTAAGAGTAGTATAGCTGTATAGTACCATCAATACAGCAAATTGTTGTGTATTAACACAGCCCCCTTTGTTCTATACTTTTGGCTTTGGGGACACAGATTTTGAGGGTGATTTGAAGTCTGTATGGGATGTGGTGAAAGCAAAGCTTTTAGATTCTTTAGACGCCATCAAGCGTGAGAGTTCACTTGGAAGCAGAGTCCTGAAAGCCAAACCGCCTCAAGGGAAACCCCCGCTGAGCTTGTATGCGATATCTGAAGGGCCACAGATGTACTTGCTCTGGTCATGTTTTCAGAAACTTGAAGAAGAGGTCAGCTTGTTTGTACCTGCTTTCTGCAGTATTTCAGTTTAAGCATATTTGTGTTTTAAGTGATTCCATTGATGATTTATAGTTCAGGGGTATATCATCATTATAGAAAAGTGTATCAACAAAAAGCAGCATGTCCTCCTTTAGTCAAGTGATTGCATTAATGTCCGTGTTCTAGTGTAGCAGATACCAGTTCATGTCAAAATGTTGAAACGCACTAACCGGCTCATTTAATTGGTTTCTCCTACGCTAGTAACAATATCTGTTATTTTCTTCCCTTAGTAACATCCGAGACACTAGTTTGCTGTGCTTCTCCGTACGTTGTGATCAGTTATTGTATTTGTTCTGCAGACAAATAAGATATCTAACACAACCAATTCGGATGAGTGGATGGTTGGTTTTACTGATATTGTCCGCAAAGCATACCAAGGAGCATGCACGGCTTGGCTAAAAAGGGAACTGTCTGTGGAAAGCACTGATTCCGACAAGGTAAGTCGATAGCATATATAACAATTAGCCATTTGCTTGTACTATTGGGATACCAGATTTGAAATGAACTTCAGACTCTATCCCATGATGTGCAGGCGATTACTCCTTTGCTGATCAAAATGCTAAATGAAAAGGACGCTATTTTTAACAAAATAAGAAAATCAGGCAAGGAGGAACTGTTTGCAGACTTCTTATATTTTCACAGATTTGGATCTTCCGGGAAACCTTCTTGCTACGACCTTAGCTTGTTTCGCACTCACGGAGTTGCCATTTTGGAAGACTTGATGATAACTTTAGCAGATGGGGTCGCTAGCATCTATCTAGAGTTCATTTCTGTAGACAGCAAGTTTTCAGATGAAATGAACACTGGAGGATTAGATATATGTATCCTTTCTAGTAGAGCACTCCAGAAACTACGTAATGAGGTTTAAGAAAAAAACACTTCCCGTTGTGTTTAATAGTTCCACCTTAGATCTCATCTCTCATGGAAAAAATATTTCATTTTCTACTTTGGTAGGTAGCTCTGTACCAGTGGTTGCATCAGAACATGGAAGCAGTTGTGTCGATGTATGAGGATCGCTTTGACCTCTACATTCTTCAAACTCAGGTTATCAACAACCCTGATGGTGGTGACGGTACAAAAAGCGGTAGTTGGTGGAGAAAGCTCACACCGGGAAAAGCTAAAGCTGCCTCATCATCAGCACCCTTGCGATACTCCGTAATCAGTGACTTCTCATTGCCTGTTAAACGAACAAAGGAGCTTAAGGCTCTATCTGGATGGTAAAGCTTCTCTCTTTCTTTTACCTCGATCACATGACTGGAAGTACATAGAGATTTTACATGAGGAAGTGTTTAATGTGTGCAGGAGGTACTACTTCAGTTTGTTTCTGGAGTTATCAGACATCGGAATGCCAATCATTAGGGTGGTGCTGGATAAAGTGAGTAGCGTCATATCCTTCTTTCTTGTCACCTTGATAGGTAGATCAGTCGGGCTCATCTTCACCGGCATTAGACAATCTCTCCGGTGGAAGTGAAGTCTCATTACTGGGGATTCTAATTTTTTGTTCTGTCGACCTCGTTTTTGGTGCCCTTTCGATGATTCTTGGTAGTCATAAGCTGATGAAATATTCTATGAACTTCCAGTTTTGGCATTGACTCAATTATTTCAACAACATTACCATTGTCCCTGGTGCTTCTGTCTCTGAAAAATAGTGTATTCTTGTGCAATTCAGAAAAGTGTGTTCGTTCATGAAAACTCTGACCATTGTCATCAGTAATCCCATCCCTTAAAAGTTAATCACGAATTGTCATCAGTAATCCATTAAAGTTAATTACAAATTTGATGTCTTAACTCCTAAATTAACATGCGATATATTTACCTGATACCATATAAAAGAAAGAAAGGGAAAAGCATCGTCTAGATTAGAGGACCTAGAGTAAACATTTTGATTAACACCTTTTGAGAGAAGAGAGAGCATCTTAGTGAGAGAAAGTAGATCTATTCGGTTCCGGCGTACGGCCGGCGCGTGAGCGACCGTGCCGTCGCCGGAACTGTGGTCCGTCCGTTTAAAAGTTATCTTAGTGCCTCTCTTCGTATCCCTCCCCCACTATCGCCTTGTCTGAGCTGTGGATCAGACCTATTCTATGGTGCATGGCGGGTTCTTGTCTGGAGTGAAGACGCGGTCGTGGGGAAGGGTTTCTGCGGTGGAGAGGAAGTATTTTTAGATCAAGGTTCGAATCCGGGTAGGGGAGGCTTTTACAGCTCCGTCGTCGTCGGTTTTTCTCCGGGAGGTGGAGGCTCCTGTAGCTCCGCCGTCGTCGGTTTCAGTTTCCGGGAGGGGGAGGCTTACCTAGCTCCGTCGTCGCCGTCTTGTTACCGGAGGGTGGAGGCTACTATAGCTCTACACTGCCGGCGTGGTACCCGTAGGAAGTTTGGGTGTTAGCGGTGAAAGTTTGGTTGGGTTGTTGTTCTTGTCGGCGGAAAGGTGAGGTTGTGGTTTCGGGTTTTAATCCCGAGAGAAGAGTGGGTGGTTCTGATGAGAGCGCGGTTTGTCCGATGACGCTTTCGGTGGAGGACCATCGGAGAAGAAGGTAGATCGAGGCGGGTTATGAGATCCGGCGAAACGAAGGTACGGTGAGATGGATCTGGAGGCGTTTCGAGGCGGAGACGGTCAGGTCGAGGCGGTGTGCGACGCGTGTCGATCCGAAGGCGCAGATGCTTCCACGTGTACAGCAGCCAGCTTCCTTGATGCGTTTGTCCTGCCGACGTCGTTCGGTCTTGTTTAGTTTGGGCCGCGGGCCCGTTAAAGTGATAGATTGTAGCCGTTTGGCTTTTGGGCTTTTAGGTTTTTTTTGTGTATTTGGGCCTTAGGCCATGTATGTTGGGCTTGGCCCGTTTTATTAATAAAAATTAAATCCTTGGCGGAAAAAAAAAAAAAGATTAGAGGACCTAGAGTTAGCCAGCTAAACTTTGGGAATCATTACAACTTCGTGTTTGACATTGCATGTGATTGTAAATGAATTATGGTGCAAGTTAAATGCCTAGAGAGGGGGTTAGTCTAATATAGTGACCTATGATGTACTAGGTTCGTAATGCTTCTTCGTCTTTAGTACTTCATTGTGTAGTCAATAGTATCTTCACTCTTACTAGATTTGGATTAGACAGAGCTTATATTAGGGGTGGACACTTTACCCGAAATCCGAAGCCGCACCCGATCCAAAAAACTTGAACCGAAATCCGAACCGAAGTAGCAAAATATCCGAACAGATATTAAATTAGGAGATATTTGAAATCTGAACCCGAACGGGTAATATCCGAACCCGAATGGATATTTCAAGATAACCGAACATATGTATAATTAACCTTATTTTTTATTTTTTTTGACGTTACCTTATATTTATAGTTTACATCTCTCATTTTATATAAAATGTTTATATTAATATTACATATACTTTAAATTCATATGATATACATAGAATTACATAAAAAATAATTTGCTACCCAATTTAAAAATAATAACCAAATTAATGTCTTTTTAGTTTCAAAATGTTATGTCCAAATCTATTAACCATTCAATGTATTAAAAATAAAAAAAATAGTTAAGTGAAAGTTATATTTTTAAATATAAGAAATTTGAAAAATAATTTTCTTAAAAAAATTTCAAAATCTAAATATCCGACCCGATCCGAACTGAACTCGAACAAAAACTATCCAAACCCGATCCGAAGTACAGAAAAACCGGAACGGGTATCTATACCAAAATATCCAAAAATCCGAAATACCCGATCCGAACCAGAATGGGTACCCGAACGCCTACCTTTAGCTTATATCCTCATACAGTAATTCAAACTACATGAGTTATTTATACGATCCCAACCTTCTTTTTTTTGCCAACCGATACCAACCTATTATTTTATCTTAATTACTTGTCATGTATATTTTCTTCTTTTTTAAAACATATTAAAGTTTCCAAATATTAGTGTATATTTTCAGTTTTGTAAAATGTTCAATGATTTTTACATGAAAAACATGGTGAACAGCTAACAAAAAGTATTATGTCAAAACATATGTAAAACTGTGAGAACACAAACAAATTTAGTAAACCATTATTTTATCAATTTTATTATATAATCCATTCTAGTGGATATTATACAATATGATAGTATAGATAAGTTTTTGAACAACAATAACAAAAATCTTAAAATGCTATGTAACAAATTAATTACAGGCGAAAAAGTAGTACAAATGAGAATATTTAATATACAAGGACTTGAAAAATAAAAATGATGAATTTATGGGGTCTCAATTTAATTAATACAAAATAAAAAGGGCTCACCTTTTTTTCTCATTTTCTTTACATTTAACCCCACAAAACTCGAAAACCATTTCCCATTTTATTTTTCTCGCCTCGCTTCCCTCCTCGAAGCTTTTTCCCTCTCATTCTCTCTTTCCCGCTCTCGAGCTAAGCTTCCCCCTCTCCCCCAAAATCAACCTCCCAAAATGGGCAAATACATGAAGAAATCGAAGGTTACCAACAACGACACGGAACCCACCGAGCCAACTTCTCTGGGAGTTCGCACCAGAGCCGCTAAAACCCTAGCTTTGAAGCGGCTCAATTCCTCCGCCTCTGATTCCGCTTTGGCCGGAGACTCTTCTTGCTACCTTCAGCTCCGCAGCCGCCGTCTCGAGAAACCAATGGCGCTGACGGAGCCGAAACAGCCGCAGAGAATTAGAGAGTCTGCCTCGAAGGGTCGGGTTAACTCCGGTTCGGGTTCGGTTCGTGTAGACGGAGATGATTGGTTCGGAAAGTCTGAAGCTTTTTGTGGAGAGAACAGTCCTGATTTTGAATCGAGACAAAGGTTCGTCCTTTCGTGCCCTAGCTTACCAATTCGATGCGTTTCTCTGTTTGTCTTATTTAAAAATGTTAGTTTTGGGTTTAGATTAAGACACGAGTTCGTCTGGTTTTGTGTCATAGCTTCTTTTTGCCCAAACTGTGAAGAGCGTTTAGGCTTCTTGTTTGCTCAAATCAAATGTTTTTTTTTTAATTATTATTATTATTGAGATGAAAATAGCTTATAGTACAACTAGAAATAAATGTTTTTTTTTTCTTTTCTCATGTTTAATTTACCTGATTGGTTTGATTTTATATTCGACTTTACTCCTCTTCTGATGTACTGATGTTGTTATTACTGCTCACTCTGATTTCTTTTTGGTGTTAGATTAGATATTTCAGAGTTATTGTTTGTCTGTCTCATGTGTACCACGTTGCAGAGGTTATCAATGTTAACAAAAGCTCTTTTCTTTGTGTATACATATATGTATCGTTTTATATTAACTACTTCGGTTCAGCTTTTGATCCTTTTTTGTGCATATTAGTTTGAGTCCTCTCCTTATAATGATTCTGGAAGTGATATGTATTAGGGTTTCGGAGTAGAGTTCTGAGATTTGGTCTTTTGGACATTCACTGTAATTATTTTAACATATGTGTTTTTTCGTTTTTTTTACTAAAGGGGGTTGTTGTGTAATTGTCAGTAGCTTTTAATATGTAAGATCATATGAAAAAATGGAGACTTTCTTCATAAGTGTAGTGCAAGTACTGTGGTGTGGCGTCATGTTCATGGGACCTAGTGGGTTTTTGCAAACTTGGGGAATACTTTTGTAGGATTCTCTGTTTTTTGGGCAACTTCTCTCAATAGAGGACAACGTGTTTTCCTTCTCTTTGTTATTTATTGCATAGCGTATCAGATGGGACCATATACTCATAAAGTCTAGCTTTTGTTTTTTACTTAAATCAAGTTTCTCTTTTTCTCTGGATGTTCAGTTTTGGTTCAGTTTTTGGTTGTCTTTGTGTTGATAATTGTTTATTGATTTTTCTTTAGCACAAGGGAGAGCACGCCTTGTAACTTTGCTGAGGATCTGGAGATCATTGTTACACCAGGGTCTAGCACAAAGTCGATGCGCACAGCAACCAGAGACTGCATAAGGGACCGAGATAGCTCAGTCCCATCAACTAGTGAACTGGAGGAGTTCTTTGCCTATGCCGAGCAGCAACAGCAGAGGCTGTTCATGGACAAGTAAGGATTTTTTTTTTTTTTGCTGCATTACAGTAGGATGAACACTCATGTGTTTCAAAAATCTTCAGGTACAACTTTGACATCGTGAATGATGTGCCCCTCGCTGGACGCTACGAGTGGGTACAAGTCAGTCCATGAAGTTCAAAGGGAGCAAGCTCCAGTTACATGGTGTGGAAGTAGAATGTGGTGAATTTAACAGACTAACCGAACATCAAAATCCTTTTTAAAAAGGAGTGTAATCTTAAGTAATAATGCGGTTAGAAAACAAGTTGGTAAAAGTAGATTAGAGACCTGAACCTCACACCATTTGTACTAATCTCTTTTGGTGATTTTAGATGCTTAGTGAATTTGTTTGCTTATCTCTTTCTGTTAAGTCTTTTCTGTCATGTTTGTTTATTCAAAGCTATCTGCATATGGTGATGATGATTGATGTGGACGTGTGTAAACATGTTCAAGCTTGGCATGTAGTGAGAAAATGATGTAGATGTAGACTTTAAATGGGTTCATGTGTGAACTTGGTAGCTGAGTCCTTGCTCTTGAAATCTGAAATATATTACTCTTGGTTGAACTACACACAAAATGGTCCCTCCTTTTGACATAATTCTCATGATTTACAGCACGTGAACGTGTATGGGGTGTGAATAATTAGAGGTATAGCATTGATCATTAGTGTTAATTGTTATTTCAATTGTAATGTAATTGTAATGTGCATGGGTGTGAATAATCTGAGATATTGCTTGTCCCGATGCTTGAAATAGACACCCTAATTATTACAACAGAGTTTTATCAGACAGGGACAAAAAGATGAGACAACAAAATATATTACAGTGTTCATTGAGAAGATCTCTGTTGTTTTAACTTTTTTCTATCGTCTCTCGGAAACTGGCCAGCCCCATGTGATGGAACTGTAAAATTTTATCTCGAAACCAATCATTGTTCTTTGTTTTCTCTAATCGCTTGAAGTGAGATTGAAAGTGAATCCATTACGCCACCCGGATTCGAATCTTGACCACAACGGATTTAACATCCCTTCCGTTGGGGCGCTGGACCCCTTTCGGAGGATAGTTAGGAATGTGGCTACCCAGATACCAGAGTTATCTAAAAAAAAAGTGAATCCATTAAACGTTAACAATACGTACGTACGTACCTGCATAGATACAGACACACGTATGGTGATGTATACATATACACACGGGGTGTTGTTAGATCACGGGCTCGCTGACTAATACGAATCATGTTTTGGGACATTTAGATTCGCTTCGGTCATATCTTTAACCAATGCGCACTTGGGGGTATCTGTGTTCAGTTTATTCAATGTTTTGTTTGAACCTTTTAGTACTATTTGCTAGAAAATGCCAAAAAGATGTTAGCACTCACTACGAAAGCCTTTTGTCTTTTCGTTTGTTTTCTTCTCACACTCCCCTTGCTCTGTGGCTTCATCCTTCTGATTACCCCATAGGCCTTAGCTCATAGGCATGTTAATGTGAGCCAAGGACTGAGGGCCGCCCATGAGGGAAGCAAACATTTCTTGGCTTAACTTTCAAAATTTAAATAATTAATATGCACGGATAACCAAACTTCTAAACTGCTAAAATTATATAAATTAAACATGATCGTTACTTTTAGTTTCATGAAGTGGACCGGTCTTTTTTTTGCTAAATTGTAAATATCATTTTCGAAATGAACGGTTAAAGCTTACAAGATGTTATAAGCAAACTATAAGACTTCTAAAACTTACTTCCACGACAAAAAGGTAAAAAAACATAGAAGCATAATCAATCGAATTTTAAACTGTTCTGCTTTGGAGCGAACATGACATCAAATATCGATACAAACTTGTAATGGTCGGATCGGTATTCGTCGTACTAAAATAAAATATTAATTAATTAGCTGAATAAGACAATCTCCACATATTACTGTTCACAACTCTATATTTGGTGCAAGATATCATTTGTATCATATGATTTGTATCCTTTTACTTCGTTAACCGATTGACTTATAAATATACTTTCATCTTTTATGATATCCTAAATTATTTTATCCAATATTTTTTCCGTAGAAAACTCATTTTGTGGATTTTAATGAAGTAGCGTTCCACAAAAAAAAATCTGTGTTTCTTTAACTTTATAAGTGATGAGATTTATCTGTTGTTGTTGACAATTTTCTGCTATTGAATTAGACCCCAACCTTGCTACTAATTCCTTTAATACCAAGTTTATGGGATGCTTGCATATGCAGTTTTTTTCCAAATGTGATTTGTTCAAGTAGCACTTTCCAGCAAATTTGTTGGTTTTAGAAAATAGCTCGAATGTAATTCAAACTTGCCAATTCTAATTGGACTACACCGAGCTATAAAATATAGGTCAGAAATTTAAACTCCTACTGGGTTGGGTTCTTTTGAGCTTAAAGAATAAGGCCAAGTCCAAGTGAGATGTGTAAGGATCACTTCAATCTACTTTTTTTACTAAAATATAAACACAAATGATGTGATGCATAGGATGCTTGATTGTATGGTTAGCTCACAAAAATATAGAAAAATGATAGGAGAGGAGACCAAACAACAATAATGACAATCAAAGCGTTAAATGTACGAAGCGCGTGCAAGGAGACATATGATGCGTTGATAAAGGATCTCCTTTCGTTCCATGTCTACTGTGTCTTTTTGTTTTATCCTTCTAACCCCATTACTTATTGTCTTTCACAAGTTGACCCTCTACATTTTCTTTTCCTTATTTTTCTGTTTTTTTTTTGTTAAAATTACTTTTCTGTTTCCATATGTTTTCAGTTTTCTTTTATTATATGATTTTTTGAGTTTCTTTTCAAATTTCCATAATCACCGGGAGGATACAATTATTCCCATCATTTTAGTTTTTCAAATTGGTTGAAAGATTTCTGTTTTTTATATGAACAAAAAGTTGAAAGCATGTTTTTCAATGTTAAAACTAAAATTTCTTGAGAACAGTAAACCGACTTATGTAACATATAAAAGTTCAAAATTTTATAAACAATATGAACTCACGAACTACGAAAAACACTGCTTAACTTTTGTGTATACAATTTAACATTTGATATAGAAAATTAGATAGTTTATATTGGTTAGAAGACGGCACCGAGTGTTTGTGTGCATTTACCATTTACACGTAGTACTTACATAGTACTTAAACAATTTTAAGGAATTTGTTTTTGTTATTTGTAAACGCAAACGAAATAAAACTCTTTGGTTATTGAATATTGATCGGTGTTTTCGTCTGCATCTTACATAAAATGAGAATTTCTTTTGTTTTCCTCATATAAATGCAAACCATATAATTGCATTTGAAACAAACAAGTTTCGAGTGAAACGATGTACGGGAACATGCTAAAACTATTGTTTGGTTTGCATGCGGTGAACCTGGCTCTGATACCAAATAAAGTAATCAAGAACATACAAGTTTATAAAACTGTTTTTTTGTTTTATTATCTTTCTTTGCTTTCTTAACTTTGTTATTTGATCTCTTACATTACGATCTCTATATATAGCAATAGGTATCCTTATCTTTAACCTATTATATAATGATCTAGAAACCTTAACTTTATCCTAATCCTATTAATATAAGTTATTATTCTTTCCTTATTGAATAACTTATTATTCAAGTAATCTTTGAAGCTTATCCAACAAGAGTAACCCATACGGTAATGAAAAGGTTTAAAATGCAATTTTAATTTTATGTCCTGTTAAGTTAGTTACCTATGCCATTTTATGTTAAAATTCGAATTATAAAAATAATTAGACTAATCAAATATCTAAAAAATCAGTTAATTTTTTTAAAAAAAACCAACACGTAAAAAAAAACACAATATGATCTGATTTGGTAGTGCTGAGTTACCCAAGAAAAAAGTATAAAGAGACGAGTGGGCTTAAGAAAGTTTTGACTTGGTAGTAGATTAAAAAAAGAGACAATGCTTTTGTTTGTATCTAATCAAAACCGAAAATAAATAATGGAGGTGGAGAAGACATCATTCTCACATAATCATCTCAGCATCTCTAGCTTTTGAATACTAACCAATTCATGGTTCGTGGTGGTCAAGTGGTTGAAGAGTTCACCCTACAGGTTGGTGAATCACTTGAACATCCTTATACAGTTTTTATCTGGGAAAACGGCCTATTCATGCCCGAACTAGGGGTTGCTGAGAGAATACATACCTCAACTTTTACTGCAAGTCGAAACATACCTACACTGATCAAAAATTTAAAATTCATGCCTGAACTATGGGTTGATAAAAAAATACATACCCTAACTCTTATTGCATGCCAAAACATACCTTAACTAATCAAAAATTTGAAATTTATGCCTAGTCTTTAGAAGTCAACGCTAATTTCAATCTATACTATTATTTTTGAAATAATTTTATAGCAACGGAGCTCTCACGTTAAAAAACAGAGTGGCTAAAGTTTATGTTATCCTTAATGAATTTTTATATATATTCTATTATATAATAATAAAAAATTATATTAAAAATCTTATATATTTTTAAAAAATTATGATGATTCTTATATATTGTGTTGTTATCTTAAAATAATAGTTTACTATTGTAAAGTAAAAAAATTAAGAGACATGATTTTTGCAATATTATATTTTCTTAAAAATATATGATAATTCTTATATATTGTGTTGTTATCTTGAAATAATATTTTACTATTTTGAAAGTTAAAATTTAAGATAAAAATAATATCTAAGTAAATATTAATGGAGCAATATATTTGTATAAGGATATTTTCTAAGAAGTGATTTTAAGATATATTTGTATATATAAGAATTATCTTTTTTTTTAAATATAATATTGTAAAAAATAACTTCTTTTAATTTTTTTACTTTTATAATAGTAAAATATTATTTTAAGATAACAACATAATATATAAGAATCATCATAATTATTTTTAAAAAATATATAAGATTTTTAAAATAAAATTCATTTTATTTAAAAATTCATTAAGGGTAACATAGAATTTAGCCAATCTAATTTTTAACGTGAGAGCTCTGTTGCGAAAAATTACTTCGCAAATAAAATTCATTTTATTATATAATAGAATATATATAAAAATTTATTAGGGGTAACATAGATTTTAGCTACTCTAATTTTTAACGGGAGAGCTCCGTTGCGAAAATTTACTTCGCAAATAATAGTATAGATTGAAATTGGCGTTGACTTCTAAAGACTAGGCATAAATTTCAAATTTTTGATTAGTTAAGGTATGTTTTGGCATGCAATAAGAGTTGGGGTATGTATTTTTTTATTGATCCATAATTCAGGCATGAATTTTAAATTTTTGATTAGTGTAGGTATGTTTTGACTTGCAGTAAAAGTTGAGGTATGTATTTTCTCAATAATCCCTAGTTCGGGCATGAATAAGCCGTTTTCCCGTTTTTATCCTATGCGAAAATATATCTGCATTAAGCATTTCCAAAAACAATTAATAAGCATGTGGATGTGAAAGAAGAACGTGATTAGGGCCCTACTTGATTCAAGCAATAACACTAATCGACATCACACGCAAGACGCAACACAGCCCAACCAACAGAATATCAATTTGTCTGATTAAGAATAATATTTCGTTTCTGTAGAGGGGCGAGTGTGACTTTAAAGAGCAAGTCTTTTTCGAAATATTAAATTTTATGAATCAATTATTTACAATATTTAAGAAGAGATGTATGAGTCATACAGTATTGACTTGACATGAGTATTGTGTCGAATAATGAATAGGTTAATTCCAAGGGATGGGACTATGAGTCTTTGTCTGGAATCGTTCACATGAATATGAAAACAAGAGACATACCAGTGTTAAGAACTTATACTATATATGACAGATTGAGAGCTGCAGTAATCTGTTACTTTACAGTTTAGAGAAAGTTCATAAACATAAAAATATATGATTGGAAATAGCGAAGAGCATCTTCCACTCTATTTCATATTTTACTACAAAATAAAATAAGAAATAGAATAATATCACAGCTCTACAAATGAAGTAATATTTTATTTTCTTGTTCATAACTCTATTTTTCATTTCATTTTGGAGTAAAATATATAATGTGGTTGGAGATCCTCTACAAGCCAATAGTTTCTAACTTTGAATTTGATGAGCTGATCATAAGCAAAATTAGCCAATAACCTTTTGGTGCAACGGTCTAAAAAAATTGTTTATTACTTTCTTGTGAGGCAATCCTGGTGGTTTGTATTTTTCTCATAACAGGGTTAAAATGCACGAGGTTTCTTGAATGAGAATAAGCTGCACAAGGAGGACTTAGAAGCGGATCACTGGTGCCAAGTCTACTGATGAGCTACGTCAAGCTTTATGATGTAGGTATACTTCAAACTACTATTGTAGGAGTAATACTCTTTCTCACCCGCAAGAGAAGAAAGAAAGGAAGAAGATAATGACAAATGATGACAAGAGACAAAGCAAACCAAAAAGATGTTTTAAGAATATAATAAAAATTCCAAAATTAACACTCCCTTTTTTTCCTTTTCTGCTTTAACTTTTCCCACTCTGCAAATCATTTTCCCTTTGGATTGAAGCCTTTCGACACCTTTTCTCCTTTTTCTCACACCTTTATCAGTATGTTTTTCTTCTTTTTGCTCATATGTTCTATTCCAACTTTGTATAGAATCTTTTTGATATCCCTAATAAAACGGAGCTTAATTCACGTTTGACAATTGTTGCTTGAAAAAGATCTGTTCTTGACAATTCAAAGTAGGGAGAAAACTATGGAGGGACAAGAAAAGGGGACCCAACTAAAGACAAAAACAAAAACTTTGGATTTGAACAAAACATGACCAGGTGTTATGATTAATGCTCATTCAACACTACTATTACCATCATTATCTCTCTCTGGTTTTGGAAATCTCCAGAGGAAAAAACTAACCATCACCAAACTACAACACTTTTAATTGGTTTCTTCTGCATCTTTCTCTGCTTCTTGAACATAATTATTCTTCATGGACAAGCATCACCCTCATCTTCTGCTACAGCATCATCAACATCTCCACCACCATCAGAAGCTCTCCCTTGCTAAATCTTCTAGGCAAAGCTGTAGTGAATGGTATTGTTTTCTTCTCTTTCTTCTCTTTTCACTGCCATCCCTCTTACTTAAGTTTCTTTCCTGAAACTTTACAGGATCTTTCGAGACGTTCCAAGTGATATAACCATTGAAGTAAACGGAGGAAACTTCGCTCTTCACAAGGTATATCCATACTTATAAAACATAACAGTGATATGTAGTTACTGAGAACCAATGTTTGATTTCTCCATCTCTCAGTTCCCTCTAGTCTCCAGAAGTGGAAGAATCCGTAGAATCGTCGCGGAACACAGAGACTCAGACATCTCCAAAGTGGAGCTCCTCAACCTCCCAGGAGGAGCAGAGACATTCGAGCTAGCAGCCAAGTTCTGCTACGGGATCAACTTCGAGATCACCTCATCAAACGTCGCGCAGCTCCTCTGCGTCTCCGACTACCTCGAGATGACAGAGGAGTACTCCAAAGACAACTTGGCTTCGAGAACAGAGGAGTATCTCGACAGCATTGTCTGCAAGAGCCTCGAGATGTGCGTCCAAGTCTTGAAACAGTCGGAGAATCTCCTCCCTCTGGCAGACGAGCTCAGCATCGTAACCAGATGCATAGACGCCATCGCATCAAAGGCCTGCGCCGAGCAGATCGCCTCGAGCTTCTCGAGGTTGGAGTATAGCAGCTCGGGGAGGCTTCACATGAGCAAGCAAGCTAAAGGTAACGATGGAGGAGGAGGAGACTGGTGGATTGAGGATCTTTCGGTTCTTAGGATTGATTTGTATCAGAGAGTGATGAACGCTATGAAGTGCCGCGGCGTGCGTCCTGAGAGTATAGGAGCTTCTTTGGTGAGTTACGCGGAGAGAGAGCTGACAAAGACAGGACATCAAGAACATGAACAAGCCATTGTTGAGACGATCGTTGCTCTTCTCCCAGTTGAGAAACTCGTTGTCCCTATAAGTTTCCTCTTCGGGTTGCTTAGAAGAGCGGTGATGCTCGATGCTTCGGTGTCATGCAGGCTTGATCTAGAGAGGAGGATTGGTTCTCAGCTTGACATGGCGACGTTAGACGATCTCTTGATCCCTTCTTTTCGTCACTCCGGAGATACTTTGTTTGAGATTGATACGGTTCACAGAATCTTGGTGAACTTCTCGCAGCAAGGAGGTGATGATAGTGAGGATGAAGAGTCTGTGTTTGAATGTGGTGATGATAGTAGTCCGCATACGCCTTCTCAAAGCGCAATGTTTAAAGTTGCGAAGCTTGTAGATAGTTACCTCGCTGAGATTGCTCCTGATGCTAACCTTGACCTTCCCAAGTTCTTGCTCATTGCGGAAGCTTTGCCGCTTCATGCTCGCACGCTTCATGATGGGTTGTACCGTGCCATTGATCTCTATCTTAAGGTAAACTTAAACAGTTTTTGCTTTTCTTGAGTCTTGTCTTGTTGATACTTATGTTCTCACTTCTCAGGCACATCAAGGGTTGTCTGATTCAGACAAGAAGAAGCTGTCTAAACTTATAGACTTCCAGAAACTCTCGCAAGAGGCAGGAGCACACGCTGCGCAGAACGAGCGGCTTCCTCTGCAATCCATAGTTCAGGTTCTCTACTTTGAGCAGCTTAAGCTCAGAAGCTCCTTGTGCACTTCTTACTCAGACGAAGAGACAAAGCCAAAGCAGCAGCAACAGCAGTCATGGAGAATCAACAGCGGAGCTCTCAGCGCAGCAATGTCCCCGAAAGACAACTACGCGTCTCTGAGGAGAGAAAACAGGGAGCTGAAGCTCGAGTTAGCTAGGCTGAGGATGAGACTCAACGATCTGGAGAAGGAGCATATCTGCATGAAGAGAGACATGCAGAGGTCTCATTCGCGCAAGTTCATGAGCAGTTTCTCGAAGAAGATGGGGAAGCTTAGCTTCTTTGGGGGGCAACATAGCTCATCAAGAGGATCAAGCTCTCCATCAAAGCAGTCTTTCAGAACTGATTCAAAGGTGATGGAGAGAACATGCGCAAGCATGGATTAGCAAGCTCTGTCATTTTTCTTTCTTATATATTCTCTTTACCTGTTGCTGCTGCTTGTTAAAGTGAGTGCCAAGACTAGGCTGTGTGAGTGAATGGAATGATATTATTCTCAGTTACACTGAGTTCAATCTTTTGTAAATGGATTTGATATTGATTAAAGACAAACAAAAGGTCTCTTAAGAGAGAATATAATATCTGAAGTCTTACAAAGACAGGCAGAGAGATAAAGAGTGTAAACCCACTTAGACAAACACTCAACGACCCAAGATCGAGTCCTCAAGAGGAAGGAGTCTTGGTGTAAGAGCGGATACCGAGAGCCAAGCCTAAGATAAGGAGAGGAACAAGGAACTGAAGGATCTTAATGAGAAAATCGGAGCTCTTGTTCTGGTTAGACTGGGTCTGGTTTGAAGGAGGAGGAACAAACTTGGTTTTGGTTGGGACAGTGGCGGAGTCAATATCACCGACGTAGTACTCATCAAGCATGGCTTTAGCAGTGGAGCTGTGTCCCACATCCTCAAAGTCATCCGTCGCGTCTTTCCCTGGAAACCAACACATTGATAAGTGCCCAAACATGAACTACTAACAAACCAAGAAAGACGTGTAAGGTGGTTACCTGTGGAAGTCAAGATGACCTCGTCACCACCAGGATGATCATCCAAGAACTTGGTCACATCATATACCTATATATATATATACACCATCAAAAAAACAAAAGCTTATAAGCCTTTAAGTGACCTTTTTCAACTATTCACATATCACACGTAGTCAACAAGTTCAATCATAATAAGGTCAAGATACGAGATCAATCAAACAAACATGGAGAATAAGTAGGATTTTAGCAAAGGGATTCAAATTATCAGTGATTAAGAGCATAAGATCTAGCAAAGTAGAGCAGATCTACGGTTACAGTAGATAGTGCGATCCAGATCTTATCAAACAAATCCGGATCGTAAGAAGAGAAGGTGAACCTTGCCGTCGATGACGATCCAACAGTCCTGGTTGCTAGTGTGCTGAGAAACCTCCTCCAAGGTGAACACTTTGCCGTCTCCGCCCATCTCCCGATGATCCTCAATTATTCAAAGGGTTTCTGGTGGAAGGTCGAAGGTAAGTGATTGGCTACTAATATAATTAGCTTAATAGATCTGGCGCCTCGCTGATAAATGCTTCTTGCTTCGCTTAATCATATTTTTTTAATTAATTAAATATTTTATTCCGTTTATTTTACTGGTTGATATTTAATTTATTTTTATATTTATAATAAGTTATTAATATTTATCTCAGTTTCCCTCCACAAAATATTAAAGATACAGTTTCATTTTTCTGTGGACCATATGTCACCTTCCTCCTTCTCCATCGCATCCACCGTCTCACCGGCTTCTCTTGCCGGAACTCTCGTCTCTAACTCTAAGGTAGATACAGTATCCGTTTGTATACTGACTAATAATCCTACATGTGTTGTTTCAAAGCATCTCTCAACTGAAAGAACAAGTCACACACGCATCATACTGAATGTTTTTTCAATCTTGTATTGTAGACTGTTCTTGGTAGTGGTAGTATATATTGGAAGAACAATGATGCTACCAAGACGAATAGGAATCTCAAGTACAGAGTTTGTTCTGTTTCTGGAGGGTCTGACACACCTGTGGAGAATGTACCTTTTCCTCGTGATTACTTCGAGCTCATTAACCAAGTCAGCTTTCTATTTTGCTCTTCTTCTTAACACCAAATTAGCTACCCAATATTGTGTTATGTAAAGCTAAAGCATTAGTGTGGATATGATGGATGAAAAACATACAGGCCAAACAAGCAGTTGAAATGGCGTTGAAGGACGAGAAACAGTTAATGGTGAGTGAGTTTTGCAATGCTTGTTTAAAAAATGGATCTCGTTTATTATTACTGTGATCCAAGGGAACCTTTTTTTTTTACAGGAAATTGAGTTCCCAACATCTGGTCTTGCATCTGTGCCAGGTAACTAACTACTTTCATCTTCTATGCTGTTTTTTTTTTTTAATTCGCATCTTGCTTATTAGATATTACTGTGTGTTTTCTGTTGCATTGTTACTTGTGTTGTAATAGGTGATGGTGAAGGAGCGACAGAGATGACAGAAAGTATGAATATGATACACCAGTTTTGTGACCGCCTTATATCTCCTGAAAAGGCTCGAACCACAAGAATTGTATGCATTCAAACTTATTGTTATCCAACTATTTATAACAAGTTTCAACATCTATAAAAGTTCTGCTTAACATGATGATTTCAGTTCTTCCCGGAGGCAAACGAAGTCAAATTTGCTAAAAAAAATGTCTTTGAAGGAACTTACTTTAAGCTGGACTATCTAACAAAGCCTTCTCTCTTTGAAGACTTTGGTTTCTTTGAGAGAGTAAAGATGGCGGATCGAGTGAAGCCTGAAGACGAACTGTTCCTTGTTGCATACCCTTATTTTAATGTCAATGGTAGTTCCCTCAAACCTTCATCATGTTGTTAACAATATATACATATCTGACTCATTCCTTTGTGGTGTGTTCCTATTTTGCCAAAACTCAGAGATGCTTGTAGTGGAAGAGCTCTACAAGGAAGCTGTTGTGAACACTGACCGTAAACTAATCATCTTCAATGGAGAACTTGACCGCATACGTTCAGGCTGTATCCTTTTTCTTCTTCTCATCAAATGGAACTAAAGTAGAACTCAAAAGAGAGAGAGACCTCTTGTTTCCTTTAATACATAACAAAAAGACTATCCAAAGTTCTTTTACCCAAAACTTGGTGCACTGACAGAGACACTTCTTCCCAAGATGGAGACGGTTTACTACATCCACAACTTCAAGGGACAAAAAGGAGGTGTCCTTTTCAGGTTTACTTCTGCTAAAACAAAAGAAAGAAAGACAAATTGATATCCTCTTGTTTCTTGATCTTTTGCTGAATCAGTTGTTGTATTGATGTAGATGCTATCCAGGTCCATGGCAAGTCCTGAGGAGAACGAGAAACAAGTGCATCTGCGTTCACCAGCAAGAAACCATGCCTTCTCTCAAAGAAGTTGCCCTAAATATTCTTGCCTCTGCTTGAGTTACACTCTTGTACTTAAACTTCTTCATGTAACATACCTGTATATTAGTCCTGAGCATATTATCCAAAATCCGAAACCCAACCAGAACCAAACCGAAAAAGCCGAGACCGAAACAAGACCAAAAATTACAAAAGTTCTGAACGGTTTCTATATTTCTAAATCCGAAAAACCGAAACTGTACCGGACTGAACTGGAAACAGAAACAAAAACCCAAATATTTTAAATATATTAAAAATATTAATTATTTTTCATTTTAATATATATATATATATATTATAAAATATCCAAAAAACCAGAATTACCTGAATTCCGAATATTTTTTTGGTTTTTTCTGGGTTTAACTAAGGTTTTAGGATTTTTTTTTAGTTTTTGGCTTTAAACCCGAACCAAAATTGAATTATTTATAGTTCGATTCCACTTCAAGTTTTATAAAAAAAATAGAAATCCGACATTATTTGAACCGAACCGATCCGAAAAATATCCGATTCCTAATGGTTACTAAACATCCCAGTCCGATTAATCCAAAAACCGAATAAACCGAATGAGTTGTCGTCATTCATAATTATATGATTTGAGTTTTTAATGGACTCTTTTTTTTTTTTGATCAAGTTTTTAATGGACTCTTAGGATCACCAATGGGCCAAAGCACATAAATTATTCGGCCCATTAAAATACATAAAATAGACGAAAATAACCCTTAAACCCTAGACTACTCGAATATAATTTCGTGAGGGAGTCTCTTCAGCCGCTAACACACACACACACACACACAGAAGGTGAAGCAAAAAATGGTGTCGGGATCAGGTATATGCTCGAAGCGCGTGGTCGTCGACGCGCGCCACCACATGCTGGGGCGTTTGGCGTCGATCGTGGCCAAGGAGCTGCTCAATGGGCAGAAGGTTGTCATCGTTAGATGCGAGGAGATTTGCCTCTCAGGTGGACTCGTTCGCCAGAAAATGAAGTACATGAGGTTTCTCCGCAAACGTATGAACACCAAGCCGTCGCACGGACCCATTCACTTCCGTGCTCCCTCTAAGATCTTCTGGCGTACTGTTCGCGGGTTAGTAGATCGAAAGATCTCTCCTTTATATCGTTTAAGTTTCTTAAAGTTTCAGTTTTTAGGTTGCTTGTGTAACACGGTAGCTATTACATTTTGTGTGTTTAGCGCTCGTGTTCTTATTTAGATATGTCTGTGTATTTAGTTTGTGTTTTATAATGCTGAGGTGTCAAGTTATGTATGGTTGTATTCAATGCATGATGTTTGCTGAGCGAAAAGTTTGTGTGTGGTTTGATTTTGCAGTATGATTCCACACAAAACAAAGCGTGGAGCTGCTGCACTTGCACGCATGAAGGTGTTTGAAGGTGTGCCTCCACCTTATGACAAGGTCAAGAGGATGGTTATCCCCGATGCTCTCAAGTTTGTCCCTTTTACACTCTTCTCCTTTTTTTCTAGTTTCACAAACTTTCTACTTTTGTGTAATAATTATTCTTTTTTTTTCACCTTCAGGGTATTGAGGCTTCAAGCTGGTCACAAATACTGTCTGTTGGGCCGTCTCTCCTCTGAAGTCGGGTGGAACCACTACGACACCATCAAGGTATGCATTTTGCTCTGCACCGTTGGTTTTATTTACATAGATGAAATATCATTAGCTTATGAGGTTTTGTGGGTTGTTAATGGCTTCTGATGACTGATGTGATACTATTGTCGAATGAACAGGAGCTGGAGACGAAGAGGAAGGAGAGATCTCAAGTTGTGTACGAGCGTAAGAAGCAGCTTAACAAACTTAGAGCCAAGGCTGAGAAGGTGGCTGAAGAGAAGCTTGGAGCACAGCTCGAAATTCTTGCACCAGTCAAGTACTGAGATGATCAGTTGTAGTTTGTCTTTGCATGTTTTGAGCCGTCCTATAATACTTTTTTCACATTCACTTAGGTGTTGCATCGGATTTTGCCCAAATGTTTTCTTTCTTCAGTTACAAACTTATTTATGTCATATGTCTTTGTACTCTCTTTTTAGCTTCAATCACAATTTATTTATCCTTTTACTTTGGCATGATCACGTTACTGAAGCAAATTAACCAACAATGTAAAATGATTTTAGTTTCAAGAAAAAAAAATGACGTTCCAACTTTAAAAGGAAAAGAATAAGACTTCTGTGTACTTTGTAAAGTGTAGCTAACTTGCAACCCGGAAAGGTCATTGAAGATTGTTCACACTCCACTATTTGCATAGTCAATAAAGCCCGATAAAAATCGATTAGAGATAAGGATTTTATGTTTCTCAGGCCTTGATTAAAAGTAAAATTCAAAACTAGGGAGACGTTACTATGGGAATAATTTGTCGAGAAAGGTTTTTCACTTTAAAAGAAAGCTTAGAGGAGAATGCAATGTGAGGATTAGTGTTGAAGCCAAGCAAAACGTAATATCATTGCTTTTTTTAAGATTCTCTCTCAAGCATCAGTCTCATAATCATTCTTAAGAACTGAGCAACCAAGTTATATTTTCTTTTTCTTTTGAATTTCTACTCATATATGATACTTCTATTTTATGTGATATGTAAGGAAGGTTAAATAAACACTCACTGTACTTAAATTGTTAATGTAGATTATTAGTTGATACATATACTACTAGTGAGTGCATTATGACCACTGAGTAAAGTACCTACGAATCATCATCATTGATAACACCTTCACACATACAAATCCATTGATATATATAAAGAATGAGTTCTTAGGATAATCCTAATAACACAATAGAACAATTTTAATATATGTTCTCCAGATTTCACTCAGAAAATTCGAAGATGATCTTCTGGATAGATTTGGTTTTGCTCAGTGGCTTCTGGATGTTTGCCTTCTCCAATCCAGATGGTATGGAGATTCTTGACCATGTCTCAAGTCCTTACCGTTACTTTTGTTCTTTTGCCTTCAACTGTTTTATTCAATCTTTGTAATGGAACAGGTTTCTTGAGCTTGTCTTGTGGCGGCTCAAGTTACACCGCTGCTTACAACATCTCCTGGGTCTCAGACAACGATTATATCGAAACAGGTAACACTACTGCCGTTACTTACATCGAGGGATCTTCAACTTCTACTGTTCCCATCAGATTCTTCCCGGACTCTCAAAGCCGCCAGTGTTATAAGCTACCTGTGAGGAAGGACCTGTCTTCGGTTCTGATTCGAGCCACATTCGTTTATAGAAACTATGATAGCCAGAGTCAGCCTCCAGCATTTCGTGTCTCTTTGGTAAGGAGCATCACTAGTACTGTTGATCTCAGAATCAAAGATCCTTGGATTGAAGAGTTGGTTTGGCCGGTCAACAAGGATTCTCTTTCGCTTTGCTTGCTTGCGGTTAAAGGAAGAGGCATTCCGGTTATCTCCTCTCTAGAAGTACGGCCACTTCCTTTAGGTGCTTACAGAAACAGCCTGGAGAGTTCACCAAATGCTATCCTCAGGAGAAGTTACCGGATCAATAGCGGATACACAAATGGGACTATCCGGTAATGAGTTCTCAGGCTCTTTAAATCTGATCTTTCTTGTGTTTTGTTGAACTTACTAAGTGATATCTGTTGAATGGCAGGTACCCTTCAGATCCATTTGATCGAATATGGGATCCAGACCAAAGTTTTACACCGTTTCACACCTCTTGGAACTTCAACAGACTCACAAGATTGTCTTCCTTCAACATACCTGAGAATCCGCCGGATACCGTTCTTCAGACTGCAAGAATTCTAGCTCGCAATGACAGGCTTTCATATACACTTTCTCTAGATACACTAGGGGACTACTACATTATCCTCTACTTCGCTGGGATACTCTCACTCTCCCCTTCTTTTAGTGTGACCATCAATAACGAAGTCAAACAGTCTGAGCATACAGTAACCAGTTCAGAAGCCAGTGCTTTGTACTTTACGCAAAAGAGAATCAGTAAGCTAAACATCACCTTTGAAAAAATCAAGTTCAATCCTCAGGTGAACGCTCTTGAGGTGTATGAAATCCTCCAAATCCCTCCAGAAGCTTCTTCTACCACAGGTATCCTCTGTTTGATTGCTACCTAGATAGAGCAGCCAAAAAAATTCACGTTTTAAGTTATCTTTGCAGTTTCGGCACTTAAAGTCATAGAGCAGTTTACTGGGCAAGACCTTGGATGGCAAGACGACCCATGCACTCCTCTTCCTTGGAACCACATTGAGTGTGAAGGAAGCCGTGTTACATCATTGTAAGACAACCCTTGCTTTTCACATTTCTGGAACTCAGCTCAGATTTTTGCTTCTTCTGGTTGTCCAGGTTTCTTTCACAGATCAACCTGAGGTCTATTAGTCCAACTTTTGGAGACTTGCTTGACCTCAAAACACTGTAAGTTTCTAGCATTTCTAGCGTCTCATCATGTATGCATGTGTGTTATCACTGAGCGTTATCCTGCAGCGACTTGCATAATACATCACTTACTGGAGCAATACAGAATGTAGGAAGCCTTCAGCATCTCCAGAAGCTGTAATACTCAACCATATAACATTGAAGAAATATATGTTTTTTAGTCTTCTTGTAGTATTAAAAAAGCTTCTGATGGTATATATCCAGGAATCTGAGCTTCAATCAGATAAAATCTTTCGGCTCCGAACTGGAAAATCTGATTAATCTTGAAGTTCTGTAAGTAATCTTATACTGAGATTTTCTGGAATTGTTTTCGGTAATTCTAAAGTCATTCTCCATTCCTTGCAGGGACCTGCAAAACAACAGCTTACAAGGATCAGTTCCTGAAACTTTAGGAAAGCTGAAAAAACTTCGTCTCCTGTAAGTAAACATTTAGACCAAAGAAGTAGCTTGTACTTACTAGATTCACTCTTTCTATTACTTCTGCTCAGGAATCTGGAAAACAATAACTTAGTAGGCCCCTTGCCACAGTCACTTAACAGAACGGGTCTGGAAGTAAGGTACATAGTTTCTGTCTTACCGCCATTCTATTCTAGTCTTGAGTTCTAGTGTTACTGATTTGCTTTCTATCAGGACAACGGGGAACCAATGCCTTTCGTTCACTTCTTCATCATGCAACAATGTATCTTCAACTATCGACACACCACAAGTCACTATCCCTACCAATAAGAAACACAAGAAGCAAAACCGTATAGCGATCTTGCTAGGAGTTTCTGGTGGCGCCTTGTTTGCCACCGTCCTCATCTTTGTTTTCATGTCGGTCTTCACGAGGAGACAGAGAAACAAAGAGAGAGTGATAACCAGTATGGGGGAACAAATGCTTTCTTTTTTGCTCCCCACATAGTTAAAGCCTTTATGATTCTTATATTTATCAAAATCTGGAACAGGAGAACAACTGAAGATGCAGAATTGGAACACTTCAAGAATATTTTCTCACAAAGAGATCAAGACAGCTACAAGGAACTTCAAGGAAGTGATTGGCCGTGGAAGTTTTGGATCTGTATTCCATGGAAAACTACCTGATGGAAAACAAGTTGCGGTCAAAGTGAGGTTTGATAAAACTCAACTTGGAGCTGATTCTTTCATCAACGAGGTTAAGCGCTCAAACCTTTCCTATCATGCATTCGAACCCACGGCCAAGAACGCATTCATCTTTAGTGATCCGAGTGCTGCGGTCTAATGTCTCCCTTTGTACTGTCTACTTGTAGGTGCATCTTTTGTCACAGATACGCCACCAAAATCTAGTTTCCTTCGAGGGCTTCTGCTACGAACCAAAACGGCAAATACTAGTTTATGAGTATCTGCCTGGTGGATCATTAGCAGATCACCTTTACGGTATACAACTCCCCAAGTATCTAGCTAATGCTCATCATCCTTTTTCAAAGCCATCTTCCTCTCAAAGCTATAGCTTTCTGTGCTATCTTGCTTCTGCAGGTCCAAGTCGTAAAAGACTTTCATTGAACTGGGTTTCAAGACTAAAGGTTGCAGTTGATGCTGCAAAAGGTACATCTTCAACATCTGTCACGTGGTACTAAACACACATTTAATTCTGGCAGATGGTAACATTTTGTCTTGTTCATGAAGGGCTGGACTACCTGCACAATGGAAGTGAGCCAAGAATTATACACCGGGATGTAAAGTGCAGCAACATACTTCTGGACAAGGATATGAACGCAAAAGTTTCTGACTTCGGCCTATCAAAACAGTTTACAAAAGCAGATGCATCTCATATTACTACTGTTGTTAAAGGCACCGCAGGCTACCTTGACCCTGAGTAAACTCTACTGTATCCATCTCTCAGCATTCGTGATGGTTTAACAGCTTCATTAACTAATCATTAATCACACTTTTCATTCCAGATATTACTCTACCCTGCAGCTGACAGAGAAAAGTGATGTCTATAGCTTTGGTGTAGTTCTGTTAGAGCTCATCTGTGGAAGAGAACCCTTAAGTCACTCAGGATCACCAGATTCTTTTAACTTAGTCTTATGGGTAAGAATCACATGACTGTCTTCCTTTTATTATCTCCCAGAGTCATAAAATATAGAGCTACTTATATGCAGGCAAGGCCAAACTTACAAGCAGGAGCGTTTGAGATTGTGGATGATGTCTTGAAGGGAACGTTTGATCCAGAGAGCATGAAAAAAGCTGCTTCTGTTGCTATAAAATGTGTGGGGAGAGATGCATCTAGCAGACCATCTATTGCAGAAGTCTTGACTCAGCTGAAAGAAGCGTACAGCCTTCAACTCTCATATCTAGCTGCTTCAGGACATACAGACATATAAACATATATCACAAACAAAAGGAAAGAACTATACTTGTATCACTTTTTTGCTTTTCCTTTTTGTGTTACAAAGTTTTGTAAGCGAAATGAAATGTATTTACAATACTCTCATACTAACTACATTCCTTGGCTACTAGATATATAAATATATCAGAAAATTTAAGCTCTATTCCTCGGCTAAAAGTCTGGCTTCTTCAACACAACTTGAGCTTCACCAACGGACTCGACCACACCATCAAGTTCCTTCACATGGCTAGTCATGCCACTGATTCTGTAAGCCTTAACCATTGTCCTGTATGTAATCTTATCAGGTTTAAATCCCTTCTTCTCCATTAGTTCGAGAACACCTTTCATCTCCGCAAACTTCTCCATCCTACCATAGGCATCTACCAGACAGTTAAAGAACACAAGGTCTAGCCTTACGTCTGAGTTCTCGATGAAACGCAAGACTCCTCCAATTTTATCCGCTTTACCAGCTCTTCCATATGCACGCACAAGAGAACACAGCGTAACACAGCTTGGCTTTATCCTCTCTGACTGCATCAGCCTAAACAAATATTCCATTTGTTTCAAGTCTCCTGCCCTCCCGAACGCGTCAATGACCACATTGTAGGTGACTATGGTCCATGAATAGTGATACTTCTGCATGAACTCCATCACGGCGCTCATCTTCTTGTAGTTTCCTGTTTTCCCATAGGAATCAAGGAGGATGTTGAATGTTCTGATGTTGGGTTCGATCCCAGACCTCTGAAACTTCTCGTAACAATTCTCCATCATTTCTATCTGTCCGTTTCCACCAAAGGCTCTAAGGGTTGAGTTCATGGTCCAAGAGTCAGGCTTACAGTCATCCTCTCCAAGCATTTGGATAAGTGTTGATTCCATCTCCACAAACCTTCCAAAAAAAGAAAACAACTATCTCAGCTTATACATGCTTTGAACTAAACCATAATAACTCAACAAGGACAGTAAAGGATGCTAATTACATTTTTGCTTTCCCATAGGCATCAATGAGGGTATTATAAGTGATTGTGTTAGGCCTAATACCCTGTCTTCCCATATCAGAGAGCAGAGCCTGAACCTCATCAAACGCAAAAACCTGAAGAAACGACTTAATGAGAATGGAGTAAGTATGCACATCGGGCTGACAGTTATGACTGCTTTTCATAAGTTCTAAAAGAGTAAACGCATCATCAAAGCGTCCACTCCTGCTATAAGCAGATAGTAAAGCAGTATACACTTCATGATTCACCACACAGCCTTCACCGATCATTTCTTGAAAGAGCTGATGAGCCTTTTCAGGCTGCTTGCATTTGCCAAGCATGACGATGAGCTTGACGTAGATGCCAACGTTAGGTTTGTACCATAGCTGTTCACGCAGTAGCTCAAACACCTTACACAGAGAATCAAATCCCAAAATTAAAAAAAAAATTAACAAAGTATAAGTCTGAGAGAGCAGACGAAGTTTACAAACCTGAAGAGCAGATTCCCATCGGAGAGCTGTGATTCGCTCGTGAAGAGCCTCGAGCACCGTCCTTGGGAGAAGCTTCTTGGAGTTGGTTGGTCCTTTCTTCTTCTCGATTATCGCCTTTGTGGCTTCTCTTCGAAGTATTATCGATATGGCTTTCCTAGACGCGATTTTGGAGTTCATTTCATCTTGAATCTCCTTCGAGTATCTCTCCTTCGCCTCCTCCGTGCTCTTCACCCATTTTCTCTGCCTAGTCTCTCTGAGCGCCAGGGAGGGGCCGTTACTCGTATGTTTAGGCTCGCGCGGGGAAAATGATACACATCGCACTGTAACATCTCTCTCCGCCGGACGGCGGTTGTACGCCGACGGGAGTGGGTGAGCGTGGCTCGTGGAGGTGGAGAGCGAAACCATTTGGACTATCACCAGAATTTTCAAGGATCAGACGAACTTTGAAAAAAAAGGAAAATGGATGGCTTTTCAGAATGTTATTGGGCCAGGCCCAAATAAACAAAAGGGCCTACAGACTTGTAGGATTTTCAAATCTCAATTACACTCAAACGAAAGGATCATAGAACTATAGAAGTGTTCCAATAAAAATGGATCATAGACAACCTCTGTTCCATGAGATCGACATGATATCAAATACGACGTGTGGATATTTATTGATGGTTTGATTGATTTCAGAACATCGATATGTTTTCACGTGACTTGTGTCAAAAGAGGGTCTCACATGACAGAGAATAAATGACCAGAGTGGATCGATTACTTACTACTACGAGTTTCCTTTTTCTAACTAAAAACTTAATGTAATAGTATATACATGTGTTAAATTTCAGATAACGGTACAAAAAGAAAATTATTAGTAAAAATCTAATTATGTTATAGGCGCATAAAACTTAGGTTCGTTGTTAGGTAAATGCAGAGCTTAGTAAGGACTTGGTTTCTTTACTACTAAACTTAGGATTAAGAAGAATTCAATCCGAAAGCTCCAAAACAAATAAATTGTATCGTTTTATCGCACAAAGATTAAAAGGACACAAGATTTATTATAGCTATCCACTTAGATACTTGAGAGACATAAACTCAGAGAGTTTTGGCATTTCAGTTTTCAGCTACATTAAGAACTTTATACAAACAAAAAACATCCTACCACATTGGCTTACAGCTCCTTGGTTTCACTTTCTTACCACAGATACCAAAACGAAACAAGAACATGATTCATGACAAGAGTATTAGCCGCTGTACTTACCTAAAGCCCCCTTCACTGGAACTATATCCGGTAAATAAAAGATTTAAGGCCTCTGAGAATAAGGCAAAAAGGTTTATAGAGTTTCAGCAGCGAATGAAAAACCTTAAATACTTTCTACTTAACTTATAAATTAGCCTCTTGTCCTCATAATCGTGATGCTTCCTTTTCCTCCTTCTGTGCGGATCTTAGTCTTCCCAACAACAGGTTTCCCAGAGAATGCTGATGTTTGGATCACTGGTGGCTCTAGTTTGTCTTCCTTTGGTTTTGCTGCTGGTGTTCTGATTTTCTGGTTGATGTCCTTGAGAGTCATGTCGCCGTGAACCCCACATGGTTTGATGAATGCAAATGGATAGATGATCGATGATGGTAGCCTTGGAACCGGCCTTGCAAATGATTTCCTACCTGCTATTTCCCCACAACTTAAACATTATAATGATGTTTTTGTTTTCTCATTTTGTAGCTAATATCAGTGTGTGGACTATGAGAATCCATTTGTGACTCAATAGTTTGTTTTACCTTTGAAGATAACATTTGGGGAAGATCGAGTCATAGGTCGCCTAACTTCCCTGGCTTCTGGTTCTGGTGGCTCATTTAGATACTCTGCGCCAAACATAGGGTTTGTATCAAGAAAAGCCAGGACTAGAGCAAGCAAAAGAAAGAGTCCAAGACAAAGAAACCTCACCTGATATATCTACTTGGACATCAGGAGAACCAAAGCTTTCTCCAAAGCTTCTGAGAGAAAACAACATTAGTTATCAGTTAATCAAGCAAATAGGATACTGAACCGAAAATAAGCAATAATGAATGATCGAAACATACAAGTCATCAGGTAGGATTGGAGTCTCGGTATCATTTAAGCAATCAGCGTACCACTCTTCAGCATACAAATCAAGGCCCTCTAAGTCCAAGCTTGAGGCAGATGCGTCCGCTGAAAAAAGGAGATGTTTTGAATGGAAAACGCATTGGCCAGATTGAGTTGGAATAATTTACGAGAGCTCAACCTGAAAACCCTTCTATAAGCTGAGATCCCTCAGGCAAAAGCTCATCAAATGTTTCCTCTCTAGCCTGAACATTCAAAGAAGAAACATCAATCAGAGCATCAAAGATAGTAGCAAAATCTAACGCAAACGTCATAAGCTATCAGATGTTGCTTAGATAACATAACTTGCCATGGTAGGTACCTAATAATTAAATTAGGCAGTCAGATACCACGAAGCTAGAATTTATTATACAAGTAGAAGAAAAGGGACCACAAAACAAAACAGATTCCTCCTTTGCAAACATATGAAACAATAACATAAATTAAGATTGGTTCGGTGATCTATGGTTTCCAACTGATCTCTGATATTAGTCTGTATCCAAACAAAAGACCAATGGGGGTTTGTTATCGAGAATATATGGCAATGAGTCTGAGGATGCATAGCTAAAGACGAGGTATTGGTTTTTTATACTCACGCTTGATTTTAAGATCGAAGAGAAGCTCTCACTGCTGAAAAGGGACGTTTCCATAGGCTGCTCATCGAATAGTAACATCCGACGCCTCTTAACAGCAGAGCGTGTCTCACTTTGCACTTCCAGCTTCTTGGTCGTTTCATCTGAATCCCACAATTCATTATATTAGAAACCATCATGACATAGACATCTGGGATCGAAATGATAAGTTGAAAAAAGAAGAAGCACAAACCTGTTGTGACATGATAACCCAACTCGCCACAGGCCTTGACAGGGGTGGAGTGATCATCAAACATGTATGAGTGATCTTCTTGGTTCAATGTGACTTCCGTCATAGTTACATCAGCTGGAGTTTGGTGAAAATTTTAGCCATGCTTATCACAAAGTATTGTCAGAGTTAAATAATGTAATAACTTACAGAAATGAGACTGTGGCTGGTGATCATAGTTCTCAACTTGCCAATCCCATGAGGCGCTACTACAAAAAATTAGACAATCACAATGATCAAACCAACGGTACACTAACACGTTAACCATCTACTCAACTTGGAAGCTTCGTGAAGACTGGAGAGCCTTAAGCATATTCTGTAAGTTTTCCCAATGATCAAACAAATCTACGGGTACTAACCAAACAATTCAAACTATACAAATAGAGTAGCACATTGTGTGCAGTGTTAACGATTGAAAAACCAATCACAAGAGTAAAAAAAAAGAGGATTTGATGAAAAACATTAAATGACCAATCAATCATTTCATTAAGAAACCCAACCGAATCTTAAATCACATTTATTTCATCCTCAAATCAATTAATCAGAAAACCCAGCATTGACCGAGGAACCACGACCAAATCTAAGCGATTACAGTAAAATCACAGGATCGAAGAAGGCGAAATGAAACTAATCAAATCAATCATGACAAAGCAAACACACACTAACACAAATCAAATCACAAGAGCAGAGGAGAAACGAATAAAGCAGGAAAAGGTAAAGAGAATCTACCGATCTTCTCCGTAATCCATCGATCTTCCCACACCGAGTAACTAGCCGTTGCCTGGAAAATGAAAGAGTAAAAGATCAACAACACTGTAACATGCACGCGCCTCGTATAGAAGAGGGAGAGCGTACATAGGTTGAATAGAGCAGTTTTGACTAACCTTTCTGCGCTCGAGATATGTGCTTAGTGCTTACTGCTACCTTCAGAGACCAACAAAAAGTAAAAGCGGCGAGTTTCTCTCTCTCTCTCTAGAGCAAGGACACTGGTCAATATTTATATGAGGAGTGAGAGAGAGAGGAGAGATGATGGTCTTTTTTCTTTGGGTATGTGTAGAAAAAAAAAAAGAGAAGACCAGTGCGAAAGCACGCTCTCTAGTTTCAATCCTCTTTTCTCGCGATTTTCTCCTTAATTGTTCGCCATTTATTTATGACAATAAATCACTTTCCTTCTCTTTCTTTATTCTTTTGGATATTTCAATATTCGCTTTTTAGATTTTTTTATCATTCTTCTTGTTACTCCTTTATTGGTTTTTTAACCCCCTCTCTCAACTGCAGCGTTTAATTGAACTAACTTTTGATGCATAAAATGTAGAGAAAATGAAGATATTTAGATATATTTTTTTTATTAAAAATTAGATTTTTATGTTATTAGTCAATGGTGAAGCTGTGTAAATTGTCGTTTAGTCGTTAAATCCTCTAAAACCGTTACAATTATCTTTTAAACCGTCTAAAAATTATAATATTATAATAAATAAAGAATATAAAATTTATTAATTATAAATTATAATAATTAATAGAATTATATTATAAAATAATTTAATTTTTCTGTTTTTATATTAATATGTTGTATACTATATTATATATCTAGTATATTTTAAGTGGTAGATGTATAAATTGCCATCTCTCATTATTCAATTGTGTACTGTCACATTTTACTTTTGATTCAAAGTTTCTTTTGTCAAAAGTTAATACTCTTCAGATTTGGATTGCCATTTATTTCAAAATTTTCCATGTTTCAATGGATTTTATGTTCACAAATGTCAAAATTTTCAATTGATTCATTTGTGTATTTGATTAATATGTTAACAAAAAAAGCATTAAGACTAAAAAATTTAAAAATCATCGTTTTAGCAGAAAATAAAATAAAATAAACAAAAAATGGTAGAAAATTATAATGTTTAAAAGAAGAAAAAATCATTTTTAAACTTATAATGTTCAGTGTACTACAACGATAAAGAAAAGAATATAACTCCTTAGCCGGAGGCCGGTGATAACACTTACCTCAAGCGAGTTACCGTAGAGTTCTCGTTTTTACAGACCCACATAAGTTGTTCGACAAAATAACCAAACATAAACTTTGTTTGGTCACAGAACTGAGTTCCAGAATAACAAAGCATCAGTCTTTTTATATGGCTACCCATGCAGCTATTAGGCCTCACAGGATCAAGTCTGCGTCGGAGCTAATTGATCGGTACTAGACTCATTATATCATCCGTTGATCCATCCGTCTATGGCCAAACTATCAATCTATGTGCTGCTTTGTTACTCTTACAAGCTTTTTTGGTTTAGCCAAAAGATGTCGAAGAATTCAACGAGGAACTGTTGTTGAAGTCTTTGCCTAATCCAAAAGTGTTAGCGCATTTCCTTTTCAAGAGTCGAGCTTCTTTCCTGTCAAACGCCAATGGCCACCATCGGTCCATCACCATCTCTTCCGCAAAGTTATTTTTCAGTTGGTAAATACTCTATCAGTTTCTCTTTAGTTGTCATTTTAGGTTTATGTACACATATCAAGAAAATATTTAATTTTGCATATTTTCAAAATAAATCATCATTACTTATACACCTAACTATATTTCAACCAATAGAAAAATAAAATGGAGAATATTGTTAATAAATTTTGCATTGAAAACATAATACGACACTCAAAACGAAACAAAATTTTAACTCTAAAAAGACAACTAATATGAAACGGATGAAGTAACATTTTAAACTATTGTTTAGTTGAGGTTGGAAAGTAGTACGGTGAAGAAAATTTCATTTTCTTTAGTGGAAGTAACATGTTTCCTGTTTTTTTGTGGACATGTTTTGTTTTTGTTTTTCTTACCTTGAATTATGGAAGAAACTAAACTGTGTCAAAAAAATTGTTTCAAAATTTTCTATTTTTAATACATTATTTAATGGTAAACTATAAATTAAAAAAAAAACATAATTTTGTTTATTGAAAATAGTAAACTTCAAAAAGCATAATTGCATTTATTAAAATTTTGTTGATTAAAAGTTACAGGAATTTTTTTTTCAAAGTTATGGGAAATAAATCTTTTTGGATCAAATTTATGGAAAATAGTTTTCTTGTCAAAGTTATAGGAAATAGTTTTTGTGGTCAAAGTTATGGGAAAAAGTTAATTACAAAAAATAATGCATTGATAATCAAAATTTTAAAACATATTTTTTAAACAAAGGAAAAATCGTTAGTGCCTTTCACAACCCCTGATTCTAGCATGCCTTACAACGTGATCTTGCTCACAAGCCGTGTTTGTTCTCTGTATTTCAAAGAATTGCTTTGTCTCTTCCATATACGTGTAGATGAAAGTGAAAAATCCCTGAAAATTTAAGGTGGTTTGTCCGATCCTTACAGGACAGCTTTGAGACCATTTGAGGCTAAATTATCGTAACAAGTTCACCTTTGATTCTGATTTTTATCTTTCTTCAGCAGGAAAGAAGAAAGCAGGTGCGCTTAAGCAGTTGTTATCAAGAATCTCAGCCTAGATCAGAGGGAGACCAGAAGCTGGTTCATTGGTCTTGTCTTCTATATTTATCTCCCCAATTGTATTAGTTGTAGGAATTGCTGCAGCATGGCATTTTTTTTCCGTAGACAAGTAGAACTAGATATGTACTTTGAAGAGTCGCATAGAATGACATCATCTAGAGATTCTGTACCCTGCAAGACTAGGATTAATTGTTCAGACTTGCAAGTTATAGTTAGTCAATGGCTTTTAAGGTGTTGTTTTGGGTCTTCTTCCTAGCAATGGGTATTAGAACCAATCGTACACTCCCTCCATTTTGTAAAAAAAAAAATCCTCATTTTAGAAGAAAATAAATTGTGTTAAAAAAATTGTTTCAAAATTTTATATTTTAATGCATTATTTAATGGTAAACTATAAACTTAAAAAACATAATTGTATTTATTAAAATTATGTTGGTTAAAAGTTGTGGGAAATAGTTTTTTTTGTCAAAGTTATGGAAAATAGTTTTTTGTCAAAGTTATAGGAAATATTTTTTTTGGGTCAAAGTTATGGAAAATAGTTAATTACAAAAAATAATGCATTGGTAATCAAAATTTTAAAACATAATTTTTGAAACAAAGGAAAAATGGGATGTTGTATGGTCAAGTATATTTGTGTTTGTTATAAAATTCATAAAAAATACCATTAATTTCTCCATAAAAAAAACTTTGACTAATGAGCTCTCCCCCCCCTTACATTTAAAAGCTGTCTTCGTATTTTCATCTTCATTCAGTAGTTTGCTTTATAAATACACATCTCATCCAATCTCTGTAATCAGTATTTGAGAGCTCAGTGATCTGATCAATTCGATTAAAGTAATGTCGACAAAGCAAAATGGAGAAAGTGGTAGCACTAGCATGATTGTGATGGAAGAAGAGAAAAAGGCCAAAGTTGAGTCGGCGTCAACTCATGTAACTCTGAGATTCAAGGGTCAGGTAAGAGTTGGTGGTAACTGAATCTTTACATCATCTTCTTTAAACAATGACTATATAATTATATCTATGGAGATAGGACGAGGAGGAAATAAGAGTTTTTAGGATGAGAAGGAACGTCGAGATGCGTAAAGTTATGAAACGGTACGGTGAGACGAGAGGAGTGAAGTGGACAACGTTTGTTTTCATATTGAAGGATGGCACGAGGATTCGAGAGTCTCATACACCTGATGAGGTATGTATAAAGATTTTTATAATAGAATAAAGTCGTCCATGAAAATGATTTTTGTTTCACTTGTTTCTGTTAGCTGGAGCTCAAGGATGGAGCTAAAATCGACGCAATGCTGCATCATGAGGGAGGCGGTTACGGTCCATCTTCTATAATATTTTGAGTTGTTGAGTCTATGTTGGTGATGTATCAGTCACATATATTTCAATATGAATAAACAGCTTGTTATGCATGTAATAAAGGAATAAGTTCGGTTGCTTATGTAACACGATTTGAATCGAATCAAAAGCTGGAAACTTTGAGGAAACGAAAGTAACAAAAGAAAGATGTTTTTCTGTATACCGAAAACAATTAAAGAATCTAATTGTTATCATCAATAATGCAACATCCTATATCAAACACCATTGTACTATTCTTGCATCGGCTTCTCACACCAAATACAGAGATCCAAGAATATGCCGGCAGAAACAGGTAAGATTTGTTAGTTCTTGTCTGTGTCAATGTCAAACCAGATCATATATAATTTCTTTTTTTCCATATGTGCATAAATAGAAGTGATTCTTGATGTGTTTTGGTTGAGCAGAAAGTGATGTAGTTGAGGTTAACCGTGGGTTGCTTAAGGAGCTTGAAGATATGGGATTCTCAATGGCCAGAGCAGCTTGGGCTCTGCATCATTCTGGTGTGTATAAAACCACTTCAAAAATATCCTAGATTCATGTCATGGATCACTTATATTTTGATTCTCTTCATCTCCAGGCAACTCTAGCCTCGAAGAAGCTGTGAACTGGATCGTAGACCATGAGAACGATTCACAGTTTGACAAAGCGCCTGTGGTATGTCTTCATCTTCATTTCTTTTTCACTCCTTCCATAGAATCTTTGATCGAGGGGGTGGTCTTTTGCAGGTGGAGTTCAACATTGAGATTGAGTCTCCAAGTCCGCATGATGATACATCTCAGGCTAGAGCAAATGAACTAAAGTTAGTCACATATGCGTGTTTTTCGTAAGTTTCATCCTCCACATGGGAACATGACTTGTTTTATGTATTCCTCAGGGAACGAGCTCGTAAGCTAAGAGAAGAAGAAGAAACTAAACGTGAAAGAGAAAGAGAAAAGGTACAAAGGAATTGGTGGCAGTACATAGCGTGTACACGAAGAATACTAATAGTTAATACCTTTCTTGCAGGAAAGGATACGAGCTGGAAAAGAGATGATGGAGGCAAAGAGAATCGCTGAAGAAAACGAAAGGAAACGGTATGTGAGACAGAGAGAGCGTGTGTTTGTTTCTCACATTCTCTTCCTTTGGATTAAATGTAACAGTGTTTAGTACTTTAAATAAAACAGGAACATAGCTTTGAGGAAAGCTGAGAAAGATGAAGAGAAAAAAGCAAGGGAGAAAGTTATGCTAAAAGTGAATGCAGACAAGGTGAATCTTTCATCTTTTTTTTTTTACACTGTAAATGGAAAGCTGATGATCTCTATTATGTGTTTAGGCTGAGAGAAAGAGCAGGCATGGATTGCCAACAGAAGCTGAATCTACTTCAACGTCAACTCTAGTTGCTCCACTTGACACTAAGGTACATATAGTTTCATCCTCCATTGTTTGTTAGTCACTTAGTTGTTACCTCTAAACTCTATGAAGAATGTGATAATGTTTCCTCCAACACTAATAACTACCAGAGGATACTAATGCCGTCCCCAAGCCCAGTCTCGAAAGCAGAGGAGATGAGAGAATGCTTAAGATCACTAAGAAGAAACCACAAAGTAAGAACAACGTTTTATCTATTTTTTTAAGAAGATAAATTTGGAAACAAGATTCAGACAGTGAAGTGGAATCTTGTTGTTGTTACAGGAAGAAGATCCAAGAACGATGAGGAGGGCATTTGAAACGCTTCTGATGATTGTGAGGAACGCAGCGAAGAATCCAGATGAAGAGAAATACAGGAGGATCCGTGTCACGAACCGGTTGTTTCAGGAGAGAGTTGGGAGGTTCAAAGAAGGTATGGAGTTCATGGAGCTTTGTGGATTCACGAGAGAGGAAGGCTCAGAGTTTTTGTCTCTGTCGAACCACGAGGGAGACTTGTCGCGGCTTAGAGACGCTGCGTTTCAGTTGCAGTCTGCGGTTACTAATCCTTTCTTTGGTCTTCTCTCCAAAGAAGCAGCTAAAGAGTGAAGACATGTGAACAATGAACTTTGTCTGCCTGAATTGTTTATGTACCGTTAACAGATTAATAACTGAACTATCGTCCTCTTCCCGCTCTAAAATGTTTTATTAACAGATAATACTGTAAGCTAAACAAAGCGACGTTAGAAAATGGTTATACGGAGTTGCAATATTCTAAAAATCTTAGACAGCGTCTAATCATCGTCTTCCTAAGCGGCAAATCAAAGATTAATTGAAACATCTAGCAATTTTATTGCGCGAATGGTAAATTTATATAAAAAAAATTATTAAAGAAATATGGTATGGAAAAATAAAATTTATATTCTTGATCGAATTAATATTTTTGGCTCTTAAAATTTTTTAACTTTTTTTGTTAATTACATAATTTGTCTACTTATGACCTGATCTCATTTTTAAAAATATTTTAAGTCAAAAAATCATTTATCGCATAAGAACCTAATGTATAGACCGAAAAATCTCAGGCCGACTATTTGGTTACAATGAAACTAGAAGTTATAACTTTTTAAATGTTTCTCTATTAATATATAGGGGATTGCGTAGTTGCAATATGAAACAATTAATAAGAGAATGTTTTCCGGTTTGTTACATACCAAATTGATGGTATGGTAATCTTAACCAACCATAAATGCAGGCCTCTTAGTAAAAGTTTGTACGAAAGGCTAAAGCCCAATAATAATAATACCATATCCTTGACCTATCCGACCCGACCCACCCGGCCCATTCCATCCGGCTACATTTGATGATACTGACGGATACTATCTTTGAGCTGCCGCTTAACTGTGGAATCGAAATCGGAATTGGAAAATATCGTTTTCGTTCGAGGCGACGGCGTCACCTCTCTCTGTGATTATCGTTTTCGTTCGAGGCCGTTCTCTCTGAGAGGTACGTAACTTGGAGACTGTTAGTAAACCTGGAGCTCTGCTCTTTCTCCCTCTTACGCACTGTGATTTTTTTTTTCTTTTAGGTTTTGACATATTCGAGATGTATTCTGATCGAGTGGTGGCTGAGACTGTAAGCAAGAATACGGTGAAGAACCGTCTCAATGGCGGCTCCGGCGACGGGAGACAAGTCACCAGGAAGAGGTTCTTCTCTCTCTCTCTCAACACTTCGTTTTTTTTTTCTCTCTATCGTAATTTAAACTTGCTTTTCCCCAAGGAAGGATCCTTCGAGTAACTTAGTGTTTAGGTTTTACTTAATTAGTCAAAGCTGATTCTCTCGTAGCTCTATGAACTCCTTATGATTCGTATAGGAAGAGTAGCTGATTCTCTGCTTTGTTCAATTCACGCAGTTAGTTTCTACATGGATAGTTAGTTTCATGAAGGAGATGTTTAGCTCTCTATTCACACTTTGTTTTGGATACGTTTTGATGTACAACTGTTATATCTTTTTTTTCTCATTGTGTAATCTAAATCGTATAACTGCACAATCATTCATTGTGTTCTTTACCTTTTCACTAGCATAAGATTGGGAAAAGAAAGTCTGATGAACGTATTAACCTGATTGTTTTCAGAGGACGGGAGGATGACGATAAGTGGGAGCATGATCTTTTCGATGACGACACCAAGCCTCGAGTTTCAAGTATATATCTTTTTAGCTTTGTGGCTTTTCCTTCCTTGTTTTAGTTTACAAAGTATCTCTCTCTTTTGGTTGTTGACTTTGTGCTATTTGACTGACCAAGAACGCAAGGTTGACCCTAGAGATCTCCGCTTGAAGCTCCAGAAGAAACATCATGGTTTGCAGAGTCGACTAGGAGGAGCTCGTTTGGGCGAGCGGGATCTGCGTGAGAAGCTATCTGGGACAAAGAATCCACAACCAAGGAGCACTGACCTACAAAAATCTACTAGGGAAGCTACTAGACCAGCTGTAAAGAACGGTTCAGGTGAAACCAAGTCTGAGACCAGAGCAGCTTTAAACAAAGCTGTCAAGAAGAAACCACAGCAGGCAAGATGATTCCTCATTTTCTGCAAACCATAGTTCTCTTATCAGTTCTGTATGCCATATAGCATTCATCTATTAAATCTCTTCGTAATTGGGTTGTTGTATAATAGAATTGGGTCCTAGCAGTTATGGTCTTACGATTTTATGAACTATGAGGAGTATAAGTTATGGCAGTTGTTGACTAAACTTGTTTACTTGTTTGTTTATCTTTTTTTGCTCAGGCTGGTACGTCGGTTGATAGCTTCTTGGAATCATTGGGTCTCGAGAAGTATTCAACCTCGTTTCAAGTGGAAGAAGTATGTGAATGTATTTACTGTTAGATTAATTCCTGCCTGTTCTCTTCTTACTGTTTTATGTCTTTTCCAGGTTGATATGGATGCTCTGATGCATATGACAGATGATGACCTCAAAGCTCTGCTCATACCAATGGTAAAAGTCCATAATAAGCTGCCACATGACTTATTTTCACCATGCATACCACACCCATCATCATGCTTATTTTTAAAGATCTCTGTTTGACGTTTGTTTGCAGGGACCCAGGAAGAAGATACTTCTTGCTTTGGGATCTAAACGTTGATAGATTTGCTTCTTGCTTCAAGCTCTGAAAGATCCTGAACCTCTCTTTTTCATTGTCCCGTTTTGGTTTCTCATATGTAATCTCAAGAGACGAAAGTAGGTAGACTTTTGAGATTAAAAGAGTTGTAACTCAGAAATGAACTCTTAACTACTGAAAAAGGAATGCTGGAATGAGAAAAATGCGTTTTGCGCTTTGGATCTTGTTTCTTTTGATGAACCCTGTAGAAACGAAGGGTTAGAAACAAACTTGTTCTCGTTGGTAAATAAATCATGTTGGAGAAGTGACTGAAGCTTGATACAGAGTTGAAGGCTAGTTGTACTTATGCGTTTGTTTAGTTTCAGTAACTAAATTGAACACCAAGCCGTCTTAGCTCAGTGGTAGAGCGCGTGACTTTTAATCCCGTGGCCGTGGGTTCGATCCCCACAGACGGCGCATGCTTCTCTTTTTTTTTCAAAAGCTCCATCAATTAATTGTCTCTTGTCCCATGTTTCATTTCCTTCAGTTTTAATCATGATCTGCCTTTGCAGTTTGTTTATTAAACTCAACATGGATTTTGATATGACTGTCGGCCAAACACAGGTTTTAGAAGACAACCAACATTCTTATACTTAAAAAAACAAAAATGATGCAACACTTCATGCAACTGCAATCCTTTCTCTTCTCAATCATTAATGCACCATTGTCAACAACATTTAAAAAAAAACACTTGTTAAATGACAAACTCAACAATCTAACATCAGCTTTACGTTTTTCCCAGAATCTGGCTTTGGAGCTTTTGGTTGTCTTCTAGCAATCTATCATACTCGAGAAGCAGCTCTGCAGACTGTTTCTGGAGAGCCGTGACATGAGTTTCAGCGGTTTCCAGCTTCTTCGCTTTCTCTTTAGACTCGGTCTCTGCTTTCTTAAGTCTCTCTGAAACAGATGACAGTTTTTCTTGCAGCTGCTTGATTTCCTTGGATGCCTTGTCCTCTTTCTCCTTAAATTCGTTTCTCTCTTTCTGAAGCTGTTCAAGTTCTTCTTTAGATGACCCGACGTTGCCTCTTAGGTTGATTAGCTTTCTGAGGTAGTGGTGCATCCTGTCAATTATGAAGCCGAGGAAAAGTACGACTCCTGCAAAGATCATTAACGTTTTGCTGAGCTTCATTATGTGCATTTTGCAAAGCTCTATCACGTTTCAGAACAAAAGAGTTCTTTAAACTCAAAAAAAAAGAAGATTTCAAACAAACAAAATAAGTATTGATAAGAAAGTGCATCAACTCTAATTACCAAGGCAGCTTCTCAAATAATGATGAACGTAAGCAATAGTATGGAGCATCAGATACAATTAGAAAGCTCTTCAGACGTGTGGTATGATAACACAGTAACATTGCTTTCTATACCACCGACCATCCACTCATTTGAGATACAAACTCTTACACACCACATCAACTCTACTTAGAAGTGTCACCCGCAACCAAAAAAAAAGCCAAACATTTTTAATTCCCCCACTCACTCTATCTAAGCCTTCTAGTGTTTGTTATTCAAATCACTAGTCTAGCTACAAAGCCTAGATCATGAACTCCTAGCTGAACTAAACCATGGTCCAAGGAGATCAGCTAGAAGTCCAGCCAAGATTTCACCTTTTGTTCAGTGACCGTAGCTAAAATAGCTAAACTAAAATCTAGAAGCTAAAAAACTCAACTGGTGACGGACAAACCAAGGCAACAACCATCAGAAACATTCATTCTGCTTCAACACTAGCAAAGCCCTATGGTTCTGCTTCAATCACAGTTTCACATAAAAGCCAATCAAGAAAGAAGAGAGAAAGAAACTGACCCATTAGAGAAGCTTCAAGCAAGTGAGTTCTCCAAAGGACCTGATCCATAGGAGACATTGTCCCAAGCTTTGCACCTTTGTTCTGGATCTTGACAATGCTCATGAGATTAGACAAAAGGATAACAGACATGGTTCCAGCTATGGTTTTCACAGTGGCAGGACCTTTCCCCATCTTCATCTGGTCAAGGCTTTTAATCACAAGCTCCCTCAAAGGGCCAATCTTAATCAGCAGCAAGAATGCAATCGCACCTTCCACGAACAGAACCAGAAACAGTAGCTGAATCATGTCTGGTTGATTTCACTGACTCTCCCTAAAAAAAAAGGTATGTTCCTTTATACCAGAATTCAAGAAAGATGGGTCCAACAGTGAATCATAAAATGGAGAGGATGAAGTCAAGATTCAAGTAATCGAAGAAAGGCTTGGAAGAAGACACTGAAGAGCTAAGAAGGATCTGAGAGGGAGAGGACTTCAGTAGAAAGCATTAAAAAGTTGAAAAGCTGTTCACTAATCTAGAGAGAGAGAGAGAGAGAGAGAGAGAAGATCAATGGTGTGAATGATTAATGGTGTAATTATGTAAAAACTCAAGATACAAGAGTGAACTCTACTCTTATGTCTAAACTACTCATGCCTTTTTCACTTGCTTTTACTTTTAGATAGATGACGAATTAGTCTTTAGCAAAGTAGTAAAGTTGCATCTGTTTTCTTTCATTTTTTTTTGTCTTGGAGGATAAAATGTAGCTTTAACAATATTCACACCGATTAAAAAAAAATGAAATGTATTCATATTTTTATTAATTACACATATTTAAGAACTAGTATTTGAAATAAAATTAGAAAATTCAGCTCAAAAAAATATCTATAATATTAATGTATTTTAATAATATTAACTTAAAATAAATATAAATTATATTAAATTAAATTTCTAAAATAATATTCTTTTGTATAACAAAAAAATGTGCAACAAACTAATTGCACAACGAACTTTTCGGTTCAACAAGTTCAGTTTGGTTAAAAATCTCCATAATTTGGTGCATATTTCTCTAGAACTATACATATGAGTTACAAAATTTAACATCATACTTTTCATCTTTTAACAATTTCCATCATTTTTTATATAATGATTCAATACAAATTCAACTTTTACTAATTACAATAGTTTTGCTTTGTAAAGTGCAACCCTCTGTTTTACTAATTAATATTTTTTGTATACAAATTAAATAAACCTAAAGAACAATAAAATAATAAAATTAGATATAAAAATATCAAAATCTAAGATCATATATTATTACAAGGATATTGTTGAAAAATGAAATTTGATGATGTGGAATGATTAGTAAAATAAGATATTGAATTTCATCAAACGAAGTCATTATAGTGTGTAAAGTTGAATATTTGTTGAATAACGAAGTGGAAGAAAAAGAAGATGATGGGGAAAAAGATGAAAAAATGTTGAATCTTAAAACCATTGTACATAGTTTTAGAAAGTGACATGTGGCATTAGTCATTTACAATAACCTCTTGAATCTATTCAACACCAAATAATTCACTTCACGAAATTTCATTATTCAACATACTTATTTTGGTCTTCGAATGGTTGATAAAAAAAAAATGTATTCTTCGAATGGATGACACAGTTCATAATATGCATATCAACATACAATGCATATCAAGTAAACATGCAGAACAAATGCATATCAACTAATTTATCAAATCATCATTGTTGACTGAATTAGCGTTGGGTATTCCGGATTTACGGTTTGGGTCGGGTCCAGTTATTCAGGTTGGAATGTTTAGGATTCGTTTAGGAACCAAACATTTTTAGAACTGATCGGTTCGAATAATTAATGTCCGCTTTATGTAAGTTTTTTTTATAAAACCCGAAACATAATCGAATTTAAAATGGTTCAGATTTACTTCGAGTTTGAAAATAAAAATGAAAACAAAAAAAAACGTGGAAATCTAAGTTAAAACCCTAACTCATATTTTTATTTTAAGATATTCAAGTAATTCAGATGTGTTGAACAGATTTTTATTTATAAATTATATATTATAACTTTTTAAAATTAAAATAAATAGTCTTTTATTATATTTAGGATATTCAGGTATCCGTTTCATTTCAGTTTGGTTTTATTTTTCAGATTTACAGAAATTGAATTCGTTCCGGTCTTTGTAAATTTTGGTCTAGTTTAAGTTTCGTTTTTTAGTTATGTTCCGGTTTGATTTTTGGGTTTCAATAAAATTACCAAGACTAGAATGAGTGTTAAAAAGGTTAAAATATTTTAAGATAATACTTAAAACAAGAATAAAATTTTAAGTTAGATAGAAAATAAAAAAAAAGGATGAATGCGTAACAATATATTTGTTAGAAAAAATATAAACTTTCATCGAATATCATTGACTTTACTTCAAATCTATTAAAAGTTTCATAATTCATTGAAATATTACAATTCAAAATAGTACTTTGTTGTAGAAAAGAAAATTCTTTAAACATATTTGTGTATAAAAATTGTGATATGTAAATTATATATCTTAATAATATTCACGGAAGTTTATGTTGAATACAATATACAAATAAATAATATAAATTTTAAGTCATTTTATAAACAAATTTGTCTAAAATGAATTATTACTGAAAATAAAATTGATTAAACTATTTGACTATAATTTTAAAAGAGTTTATCTTTAATTTGAAATAAATCAAATGGATTAAATACATTTATATAAAGAATTAATGCAGAAAAAAATTAAACAAACATGATTGGTCTCTCGTATGTTGCCTAGCACATTTCCCTCTTTATTTGCAGATTAATAAATTATTTCTTGTGGAAGCCCCTTGTTCCACTGGTTTGACCAATGATTCACTAATGCTTATACACTAGGAGATCTGAGTTTCAATTCCTGGAGAAAGCGGAATTATGCGAATTAAAAGAGAAAATACTTACAAGAGATCTACAACATGACGCAAAGAATACCGTCAAACGTGTATCCGATAGGGCGGCTTAAGTGAGTTAAAAAAAATTTAATTAATTCCTAAAATGAATCTGCATGCAAATCAGTTATTATTTTTTCTATTTGATTTTGTTATGCATTTAAAACAGTGAATGAAAAACAAATGCAGTCCAATTACCTCAAAATTAATGTTCTGCAATAAATCTGTATTTTAATATGTATGTTATTCAAATCTTTAGTGATTCAACTGTTGAATTTTTTATTCAATACCACCATTATAACGAGTATAATATTTCAAGATTCTATTTTTATCATATATTCAATTCCTTTTATTTCAATTCATTTTATTTCAAGTCAAAATCCATAGATTTAATTCCTTTTATTTCCAAAGAGAAAATCCACCAAGTCTATGATCCATTGAAGTTTAACCATAGGTATTCTTTTATAAATATGAGAGTCTTTTCTTTCTTTTCCCCATCAGAAAGAAGTCTAATCAATCTTTGCAGAGGTCCCGAGGAACTGCAACAGTGAGAATCCGAGTGGTGCCATATTTTGAGGTAAGGGATTTAGGTTTACTTTACTTTACTACATTATGAAATTTAAGTGTACCATGTTTGGAAATAAGATTAATCACGTGTCTCTAACCTAGTGCTCCGGATTGTTACGGGAGATGGGTGTTACAATTTATTCATATATCCGTACATGTTATGCAATCGATACATGAGGGAAATTACCCTGAAACCAGTTTGGTGCGTGCTTCATTTTGTTAGTTTTGTTTGACAGCATAAGTTTTATATGTAAACCACGCATGAAAAGCGCGTCGTACGTTTGAAAATATTCTGTTCATTAAAATACAAAGAAGATAAGTCGGCGTAGAAAGAGTCGTCGTCGTTTTACGCAATCACAAGAAAGACTAGTCAACGTCTTCGTGTTTACACGTCTCCTATACTATATATCTCACCAGCTCTATTTCTCAGGACTAATCTCTCTTTTGTTTCAGACCCATTGCCATTGAAGCATTTCTCCATTTCTAGCTTCAAGGAACCAACAACATGGCAGCAGTAAGTCCTTTTTTTGGTCATATTTCTGTGTTTTAATTTTTGTAAATGGATACTAAATATCATCAAACATGTTTTTCCTTTTGAAAAATATACTATCCAACATATCTAGGTTATTATAGAGTTTTTTTCCTAAATCTGCAAGGTATCACACATGTTTACACGATGAAGTTCTATAGAATCTACATGCATGAGTACAATATTGTTCTGCTTAATTATGATGAGATTTTGTTTGTGTATGAACATGATCAAGGTTCTTATTTGTTTTCCTGTTATTAATGTCTAATAGGATGATGATTAACATCCATGAAAATTAACTTATGCTTCTTCTCCAAAAGCAAATAATCAGATCTAAAACTAGGCACCGACTCTTTGTATATTTTATGGTCTTCATTTCAAAGCTGACTATTAAAAGAACAAATTAATGAATTAGTGAGTAGTCTATATATAACAATAATGTTCTCATTTCATATACGAGATTTCTAACCGTCTAAGAATAGTCATGACTCTTGCTTGCGAATTAAATACTAGCTAGCCTTCTAAGATCTTTCTTTCCTTGTGCCTACAGAATCGTCAAAGCTTACCTAAATTCGGAGAATGGACAGAAGATGTTCCATTCACAGTAGTGTTCGATAAAGCCAGCAGGTCGTCGAGGAAAAATACAAACAAGTCTAATCCTAATCCCAACGAGTATCCAGAAATGAATCCAACCGCTGCGCAAACTCGAAATCAGAGACATGACCAACCACCAAACCACAATGTAAGACCGAGACAAGAAAGATTCGGTAGAAGAGAAGAAACCGAATTCAGACCGTCTCCTGCTTACAGTGAAAGAAACAATCGAGTCAGAGCTCCTCCTCCAGCAGAAACATATGACCATCAATCATACGGTGGCGGAGGTACAAATCCATCGGAAACAAATAGACGCCAACCATATGATCATACACCGGTGAAACCTAGGCCCATAAGCAATCTTAGAGGTCGGGGCAGTGAAAGGGTACGTACTACTCTTTTATTGATTAGTCCAACATGTTTATCTCTCGAACTCTTACAACTCTGGACCGAAAATGAGCCACTCTCCCGACATGATATCATTTGTAACCATTTTTTTTATTACAAAATGTGTTACGATTCTTTAAAAAATTGTTCATATATATAGGTCGCAACTATTCCGCCGTTTCCTGGATCGGGTTCTGAGGATCAGAGTTATACACTCATCTTTGAAAAAGTGAAAGAAAACAAGAGACAAAGTGGGACTGTGAGTTCTTACAATGAAACTGATCATAGCACTCCGACTCCAGTCATCAACGACGACCAACATCATCAACCGCTACCTTCTAGTCCCAAGGTATACATGTGTGCTTGTTTATTTGTTTAAATTGTCATGATAAATTATCTGAATAAATATTAATAATTAGTTAGAAAGTACAGCCATGCATCAAAGTTATAGACAAGTGGCCTTGACACTCAGTAACAGGCTAATTTATCATTCTTTTTATTCCAAATAGCATAATTCAACATTCAAGACTACCCCGGTGTGTAGTGGTATTATTTATACCTTCGTTTTTTCCCTTCTTTTTGTCAACACGAAAAACATTTTAACTTTTTATATAAGACTTCTAGTGTGGTCGGAGAAAAGATGTAGTGCTTCACATTTTGATCTGGGTATTAGATATATTAAAACATATAAGTTTTCGGCAAAATCCACATCATCATACGTACACATAACACATTTTAACTAGCACATACATAACTTGACGTTTCATTGTAAATTATTGATGTGTAGGGTTGCTGCTTTCCTAGATGGTGCCGAAAGTGAAGCTACTGAAGATAATTCGTTACTTTGTTTTCATGTTTAATTTGTTTTCTGCTTCTGGTTATGGTTTGGCTCAATCGAGTATTCAATATTATAAATAAAAATATTATTTTGTGTTCAAAAAAAAAAAAAAAAATATTATTTTGATATGTTCTATGCCCTGTTCGAAAACGCGGTCTCGGCGGCCGGTTAATCGCCGGATTTGCGTGAAACGGTGGGGAGCCGTGGCGTTTAACGATACTCGGAAAAAAAAATCGGAAAACTAAATTAACTCGCATTTTTTCTAGATTTTAAGTCTGCAATCACATCTACGTTATAGATTTGATTTATTTTGATGAAACTCTACTAAAATAACAACAAAAATCATTGAAATCGAAAAAAAAAAATGAAAACGGCTGTAGGTGGAAAAAAAAATCGCAGAGGTAAAAGGTTGAAGACAGGGTTGTTTTGGTCATTTAAAGGTCATTAAACCTAATTTTTTTTTAAAACAGCAAAACGGGCTTCGAACCCTGGGCTATCAGTGGTAAACAAAGGCAAGTTTCCACTGGACTAAATAATAACAATAGTATTTATGCGCATATCTAATATATATCCTCAAAACCTATTTAAAAACCCTAAAACTACTCCCCGATTAATCCCCGTATAATTCCCGCTTAATTGATTCGGCGCTAGGCGCTACCCGACCGCACGCATAACGCCTAGCGAGTTTTCGAACAGAGGTTCTATGTATGTATGGGTGTTTTTTTTTTTTTTTTTGCTAAAAGTGTATGTATCGATGTTATGGGAAAAATGCTACGAACATAGTTAATCGTTCGTTATCTAACTCGGAAGCACCCCCAGTGATGGAACAATGGGGTTCTCACTAATAAAAATATTAGAAAGAAAAAAGTTGAAAAAGAAAGATATAGTTTCTGAATTAAGGACCTTTTAGAACTCTTATAAATACTCATTTTACAAATGTCCATTTTTTAATGGCTTGACTCTTTTATAAATAAATCAAATGTAATTGTACAATATAATAACACTAAAATACTAAAAAAATTACCCTAAAATACTAATGTAATTTTGTTAAAACCATTATTGAGTTTTTTAACGGTTGGAAGTGCTCTAATAAAACTAACTCGGAATCGAACGTAGAGGATGGAGAAGAAATCACGAACAGAAATCCACGTCTTGTATGTGCTGAATAAAAATATTTGTAGTAGCCAATTATAATTGAGAAATTCTCTCAGATATCTTAGATATCATATTTTTAGTTTCTTTTCACAAAAATAGATTTTAAAGAAAAAAATGACTAAAATATGTTTTATTAAAGGGTAAATATACATTTATATCCAAAAGTTGATTTTGAAATAATATTCATAGAGAAATTATATTTCTATGTATATAGATTCGTTTATAATTTCTCTCCTCGATAAAAAAATTATTATGAATCTAAACTAACTAATCTAAATTTAGGGTTTAGAGTTTAGAGTTAAGAACATGATTAATGGAGGTTTTTAGATTCTTAACATTTTTCTTTGTTTAAAAATCGGTTCTTAAATTACGCTAAAAACCCCACTCTTAAGAAATCCCATTATGAAATTTTGGGGATACGGTTTCAAATTTTTTTAAAAAATAAAATTATCAAAATAAAAAAGTGCTATTTTGATCATTTTATTTTTTGAGTATTATTTTTATGACAAAAACTTTAAAAAAATTATTTTAGAGAATTGTCCATTATAATAATTGTGTTAAAAAAAAGTCAATAATTATCCGAGCCCAATGGGCTATTTTACATTCCCTCCTTCGGGGAAGCAGCATGGTAATTACGATGAAAACACCACGAAGTGCGGATGTGAAAGGGCAATTTCTAACCAAGTAAAAAGAAAGCCCTGCCGTTTCGTCCAGAAGACCACAAGCTTCGTTAGCGACACGTGTAACGATCTTAGTTGATACAACGACCGCGTTTATGAACTCAAATTTAATCATTTGCCGTTTCTCTCCTTCCTCCTCCTTCGTCTCTCTCTCTCTCTCTCTGCAAAAAGGATCGTGCAAACATTTCAAAAACCCTAGATACCCAAAAGAGATTCGGTTCCTAATCCTCTCCGGCGATTCTCCTCGATTGAAATTGGGATCACGGTGAGCATCTCAAACCTCGAATCGACTCGATCGAAGAGGTCCTTCACTTACTTTCAATCCCACCTTTCTGCTAATCATTTATCGTCGATTACGGATGATAAATTCTCATTTTTTACAATCGAGATCGTCTGTTGCTGACATTTTCAGGTACAAAGGTTTTGTAAAACTCTTGTGTTGAGAGATGAGCTCACAAGAGTCGAGAGCAAGCCGAGGAATTCGACGGAGGAAAGCTGTGATTGATCTGAATGAGGTGCCCAGAGATCACGAAGGTACGACCTCCGCTTCTGTGAGAGAAGCTCCTACGGTGGTGCCTAGTGGTGCGTCTGTACCTTCTCAGCCTGTTCCTACCATGATTGATGTCGATGCTATTGAAGATGATGTTATTGAATCATCCGCAAGTGCTTTTGCTGAAGTATGATCCTTAAAGTTTCTCACTTTTTTGCAGTGATGTGATGGTTTATTGATTTTAGTTGCGTTTTGATGATAGGCTAAGAGCAAGTCAGCAGGTGCACGTCGGAGGCCGTTGATGGTTGATGTAGAGTCAGGTGAGTTTCATCTATTGATCTTTAGGAGATAGGCTGGTTAGAGTTTTTATACTCTTTGTGTTTGTTTTTTTGACTTGGATGGGGTAAGTGCAGGTGGTACGACTAGATTGCCTGCCAACGTAAGCAACAAACGGAGAAGGATTCCTCCTAATCAACCTGTCATCGACTGTGAGCATGTCCCTGTAGATGTGGTAGGATACACTGATAAATTTCTGAAACCATGTATTATGATGATGCTATATGGTCTGAGGTTTTTACCTCTTTGTTTTTTTTCCCTTGTGCAGAGAGAGTCTAGCCCTAAGCCTCCTCCACCACCACCAGAGGAGCCAAAGTTTTCTTGTCCGATCTGTATGTGCCCGTTCACCGAGGAGACGTCAACCAAATGCGGTCACATCTTCTGCAAGGGATGTATAAAGACGGCAATATCTCGACAAGCCAAGTGCCCTACTTGTAGGAAAAGGGTGACTGTTAAAGAGCTGATTCGAGTATTCCTTCCAACCACCAGATGAATTGTACATCAAACAGTCACCAGTCACCTTGTAAGGCTTGCCAAATGATAGTTTTTTTTTTTGCATATACGATTGTGCAATTAACGAGATTTGCTTTAGTTAACAGGACAATGGTTTTGTCACAGGTCTAACAGCTCAACCTAAATTCGCTTTGGAACATTGGAGGGACTTCAGTGACTTGGCATTTTAGTTTGAATGTTTCACTTTATTGGAAGAGAAATGTTCATTGTTTAAGAAGGCCCCCTTTCATTTAATGGATATCATTGGTAATATCGGATTTGTTTGTTTCCTAGTTGTTGTTTTATGTAATTTAGGTCTCTGCAAACTGCTCAGACGATGCCTTACTCTCTCTGATAGATGAAAAATATATATATGGAAGAAACAAAATTTGATATTGAATCTCAACTTTGTTGTTGCTTCCTGATCTTGTGTGTATGCCAATTCTCTCATCTCACATTACTGATAATTCCGTTATCTGAGAAAATATTGGGAACTAGACGGGGAATATATTAGTGTTCCATGCACTAGAAGTAGAGTGCTATGATAATTTACATAAGCTAATAGACAAGGGTCTGAACTGATGTTATATGGCTAGTATGCATGATCTTCTTCGCAATGTCATGGATCCACAGTTATTATTATTTTTTAACATCAAATGAAACCACATCCCAAGAGTGTTTGGTTAGTGTGTCATTTGAAGGAAGTTGCCTAGTCTTTGCTTTTCTCTTTTGCTTTGGAGTATATTTAGAACAATAGTTTCTTTTCTCCCGTTGTCATGATCGTGAAGGTCGTGCCGTCAGACCAAACAGAGAACTAGAGAAGTTTCTCACGTGTTTTATCTTCCGACATAGTTTGTACCTCACGTTCTAAATTGAAAGAAACAAAAGGATAAAGCTTATATAACATTCATTCATTCATTAGTACTAGTTAGAACAACACATAATCCCCAATAGATGGTCGAATTATAAACTTTTTCTTACACTAATACCCTCCTGACAAATCATTGTTTATTTTTTCTTTTGCCTCCTAATATTATAATACCTGAGAGAAACAACTATCAGGCCAACAAGAGACGTGTATAGTCTCCGTTGCAAAAATCGGTTATCATTAGATCATCCTGTTACCCCCTCCACAAAAGCCCAATCCGGTTTAGTAAGAGTTGTTGCTGGCGACGTATTCATAGCCGCCTCTGCGATTAAAAGACCTTCCTCCTCCTCTTCTTCCCCTATTGTAATAGTTCCCATGTCCATAACGTCCTCCTCCACCCCTTCCTCCCTCATTCCTTATTCCATATCCGTTTCCGCCATCTCCTGTCACATCTCTGTTTCCGTATTCATTTCCACCACTTCCTTCCATATTCCTATTTCCATATCCCCTTCCCCTGCTACCTGTCACTCAAGCAAAAATACAAAACGTTCATCCTCATCTGCCTCATATAATCATTAATCAGAGATTTTCCTACTCACACTAACTCACCTCTTGCTGTAGATCGCTTCTCTTCCACGAAAGCTTTTTGTCCACCGATCATCAGAGGTGAAGCCTGTATCATGGAGATGTTGATACCAATTTAAATGTTAAGATACTCATTGCTCTATATTGTCAGATTGTGTACCTCTATTGCTTTCTGGGCGGCATCTGCGTCTTTGAACTCAACAAACCCGAAAGGATAACCAAAGCCCTACCAGTCATACAGTAAACTATCAGTCTTTAAGGGTAAAGAAAACCAGTGTTTCTTCATCCCTGGACAAAGGGACTCAGACTGCCGATTCTGAATTGTTAATTTACCTTTTGGCTTACAACTTGAACGCCACCATTGCCAATAGCTCCAAATTTCTTGAATTCAGTCTCAAGCATGTCAATGGTGGCATTTCCAGGAAGATGTTTCACATAGATAGATGTGCCCTCAGCTACTGCTAATAAAAACAAAAAAAGAAGGTTAAAATCATGAATAAATTAAGAGAAATCGAACGGCCATATACAATATTTTTTATTAAAAAAAACTCGAGAAACAGTTTTTCTATGAAACCACTACCGTCAAACCCCTGATTATGACCATATTCTGTATCGTCAACAGCCTCAAAAACTGCATCATATTTTTCGACTGGAGAAAGATCTGAAGACACTTGATGGCCTTGATCTTGGACTTTCTGCTCTGTAGAAACATCTGAAGTCACTTGATGTTCCTGGTCTTTAGGTGTCTGCTTTGGAGACAGTGACGAGCCAGCTAAGACTCCAGATTTATCCTTTGCAACCTTCAAGCATATGAAAGTCATTGAGAGTATCAACAGAAAACTCATATGATCAAGACTCTAATAAGATGAAACAAGGTCGAGTATTGATTCTCTCTAATTATACTTACCACGGAGGCATAAGATTTCTTCTTGGAAACATTTCCTTGTTCATTATCTGGGTCAGAAACTTTCATGGGGTCACCTGCAACTTCTTTGTAATTTTTCTCAGTATGCGGAACTTCTTCATTGACAGAGTCAGGTACCACAATACTCTCCTTAGCAACTGAAGCATTGTTGCTATTCAAGGGCTTAGACACTTCCTTACAAACAGAATCCACCGAAGCAAATGCAGCTTGCTCAGAACCCTGAGTGCCTCCGGTAGGAGCTGAATTAAGAAAATGATCGGAATACAATGTGCGTTAGAGAAGATTAAAAAAAGTGATGGAGAATGGACACATGTTTAACCTACCAGCAACAGGACAGGGTGTTAGAGAGCCATCCCCATCAAGGGCCTCGGGTCCATTGTCAAATCTGAGGATGTCATTCAGAACAAAGTACCCATTTTCTTGGGGAGCAAGAAAAAAGGTCTGTGTGAATTTCCTTTTAAGCGCATCTTTTAGAGTGAACCAGCCAGTGACCAAAACGACAAAACCCCCGTTGTGAGACTCTTGGGTATGATAACTGGTTATCTTAGCGGATACGAAATTTCCAAAAGACAGTGTGTCAAGCTCCTCACGTATACCCTGTGCTCAACAATAAAAGAGACAACTTTTAGCAAGTTTTACTTAAAAATTGACCAATTTGACTCCTCAACCTGAATGCCTTGTTGTTATTTACTACAATTAAATAGTAATAATTCCTGTAGATCATAGACTCATTTCAACCCACATACACACACACAAGCTAAATTATTTACAACAACTTACATCCAAGGTGTAAAAGTCACGCATGACACCGTCCTGTCCCACACGACCAACCTTACTGATCTCATGATAGAAGCGGTGCAGATGCTGAGGATGCTTATGCAGAATCTCGTAGTACTGCATCACAAATGCTCTCCCAACCTACATTCACCAACAAACAAAACAAAAAACACACAAGTCTAATAACGCCACAAACAAACAAAAATCACATGAGAGGAGAAGGAAACTCCCATGAATGAGAGACATACAACGGGTGGGTCAACAACAGGAGCAACAGCAGCAGGATCCATGGTAATAGCTATAACCTTCAGATTCATAAAATTAGCTGTTAGAAATCTCTTTAAATCACAAAAACAACCGAAAGATCCTTTAAAAGTTACTCTTTTTCAACATCACAATCAATCTCCCTAGACCTAACTCATGAACTACACTACACACACATATATAACCTCGAGAAACACACAATTAGCAACAACCCAACTAAATCAACTTCACATTTCGCATTTGAGACACTGTAGATGACATTAGGCGAAGTAAATCGTCAGTCATACAAAAACGAAAGAGGAAAGAGTGGGAAGACGAAGAGACAACCTGAAATTAGAGAGAGTGAGAGCGAAGTTTGGAGCTCCGATTTGGTCCCCAAGGCCTCCTGAGAGCAAATGTGCGGGTCCTATCTAGGGTTTGATCTCGAGGGGGGCCAAGTGTACTTAGTGAAAGCGAAAAGGTGAACGGGGGAGAGAAGTGGGCTTTTAGTGTGTTTATATAGGCAGAGGGATTTACGTTGACGGCTTTTTGGTTCCTTCGACTTCTACATCTCACGTGCCAACAGGGTCCGTTCCGCTTCCCTTCCAATTAATTCTTCTACAATATTTTATTTTTTCTCTCCACTATACTCGTATTAAAGAAGATTTTAATTGGTAGAGTAGATGATTGGTTTCGGTTACACTAATGACAAAAAGCAAATTGTTTATTGTATATCCAAAGTAAACCAACAACAATATTCTCTTGAGTATACACATGTCCTTCATTTTTCTATCCAACCGAATTACTCCCAACGTTTCAATAAGATAAATTTTGTTGTTTCATAATGTATGATATTTACACAAATCTATATAACTTTAACTTTATTAAAAATTGTGTAACTAATTAATTTTTTATTATTTTTATTTATAACTAAATAAACTAGTTTCAAATTGTAATTTAATGATATTTTTGATAAAAAAATAGTTTTTTGTTTTAATATGTGTGCATTAGAGTAAAACATCAAGTAATATGGAACAGATGGAGTTTTACTTGTTATAATATGACCGGTTTTGAAATTTTTAGAAGATTTGGTTCAGTTACACAAATGACAAAGAAAATCATCTATTGTGTACTATATTCAAAAGAACCAACATTCTCTTGGAGTATACACATGTACTTCATTTTTCTATCCAGTGAACAATTACTTTTTTAATATCTTTAACTAATACTATATGCTTTTGCTACTTGTAACTGCATGACCGCTTCTTAGATTTATAGGATCACAAACAGTTGAGTAAAAATTTATAACTTAATTGTAATTTAGGATCAAGACAAATTTTTTATTGGGCTCTGCAGAGTACCTACCAGAAGAACATGTGTATGATTTGGTGAACCATCCCCTATTTGTCGGAGTACTAGCAAGCACCATGACACTATTCTTTAGATAGGAAATGCTATGCATGTTAGGCCCATTCCTGGGCCGGGTCTAGACCTCATATCGTATGGGCTGGGTATGGGCCTAGTCTTAATTAGTTTTAATAAACAAAAGTAAGGGCGATTTGATAGATTATGAGATTAAGATTTGACAGATAACAGAAAAAAGGTTGAAACTTTAAAAGTTGGTGGGGGATATTAATAAGCTTCTCATCTTCCTTACCCTTCGCGGAGATCGGAGGAGATAATGGCTGCTAATTTCTGGGAATCGTCTCAATAGTAACATTCTGTTGCCTTTTCACTCCCCATGATAACTATTACTGGTAGTCTCGTATTCAACTTTAATTTTGATTTTGTGTGTGTTTTGGGTTTGTACGAGCAGCAAACAGCTTCTGGACCAAGAAGAAGTGGATGTAGTTCAACCTCTCGACAAAGAACGTGGAATTTCAATCGAGGATTTCAAGCTCATCAAGTTCCATATGTCTAATCGTACGTAGCTCCTAAAGTTTGATACTTTAGATTAGGATCTATCAAAGAAAGTGTTTTTTTTGTTTGCTGTTGAGTTGTTGATGCCCTCTTTGTGTTTCAGATATAATGAAATTGGCTCAGCACATTAAAGTGAGGCAAAGGTTGGTTCTTTTGTATTTTTTGGGAATCCAATTTGCTATTCAGACATTCGACTTTGTTGTTTTTATTACATCACTTTCTGTGTGACCTGTAATATTATGTGAACCCTTTCCTTTTGTTGTCTACTTAATGCAGGGTTGTGGCTACCGCAATTACGTATATGAGACGGGTTTATACCAGGTATGCTATGTGTATTTCTCTACGATCTTACTCCAAAGTGCATTTTGTATTTGTGAGGAATGAAATGAGTTTAAAAGAAATGTATACCAAAAAAGTCTTCGGCTTTAGCCTCTAATATTTTCCTTTTGATGTTATACTTGTCTCAGGAAGAGCATGGTGGAGTTTGAGCCCCGTCTTGTTGCTATTGCATGCTTGTACCTGGCTTCTAAAGCTGAAGAGAGCATAGTCCAGGCCAGGAATCTTGTTTTCTACAGCAAAAGATTGTGTAATGTCTTCAAACTGTGTTTTGGTTTTTTACCCTGCTGTAAAACTATGTTGAGATGCCCTTCAATATGCTTATATGTATCAACAATGGCTCTTTATGTCATTGCAGATCCGGATGAGTACAAGTATGAACTAAAGGATATATTAGGAATGGAAATGAGGGTTTTAGAAGCACTCGACTATTATCTGGTTGTGTTTCACCCTTACCGGTCTTTATCTGAGTATGTGCTTACCTCTCTTTACGGACTGTCACAAGCATACAATATGAATATGTTTTGTCTTATTTTCTGTTGTTGCTAACGGAGAAGCGATGATTACAAGTGTAAGTGATAATACATATAAAAACTGACAGTCTTCCCATTCTGTTTTTCTCAGGTTTTTGCAAGATGCTGCATTGAACGATGTCAATATGAACCAGTTTACATGGTAAAGTCATCCTGTATTGAGAAGTTTTCCTTAGAATTCATTTCCTAGTTACAACAACACTACAATCTAAGATCTCTGACCTTTGTACATCGTCTAAAAACAGATAATTAATTTTTTTCATGTTTTCAGGGGAATTGTCAACGATACTTATAAGATGGACCTGATTCTTGTACACCCTCCCTATCGCATAGCGCTAGCGTGCATATACATAGCAAGTGTCCAGAGAGAGAAAGACATCACTGCATGGCTTCAAGATCTTAACGATGACATGAACTTGGTCAGTTCATACTTCTAAAAGACTTTACAAACATGTTCTGACTTTTGCATTTATTCAAGTTATTAATGTCCAGCTAAGAGCTCGTTACCGTTGACTTTGGAACCTTTACTGGATTAGTGTTAAACATGTGGGCAATTGGTTTCAGGTGAAGAACATTGCCATGGAGATTCTGGACTTCTACGAGAACTACAGAACCATCACGGATGAAAAAGTGAGTTCTGCGTTCAGCAAACTGGCTTTGAAGCCGTGACAGCTGGGGAATAGCCTCCATCTCTTCAATTTATCTGATGCTCTCTTTATACAGGAAAAAAAAGATTAAAGACTTCCTCAGTTGCCCATGTTAGTTTTGTGGCGGACCTGTAACCTTGTTGAATCTTACCAAACATAATTCTTAAAGTGATAACTTCATCTACTGAAACGTTTTCTGGTCAAAAAATTCTTATACGGGGATAGGAGAAACAGTTCTTCCCACATTATTGCATACACGCAAAGTTGAAAACATAACACATGAAGGTAGTTGTGCAGGACATGAGGAAAACTTCATGTTCAGCGAGGAACATGTAATCTAATTATGATTACATGATTTCCATCTTGAAGTTCTTCCTACATTATTTCATCTTTTTCTTCGCTTACTCCAAGCTTCAATCAAACCTATTAGGATCAAAAGAGAAGGGTGCAAAATCACCCAGTGTCTTGTAAGAAAAAAAGAAAATGTCAAGAGTATAAGAAGCAGAAGTGGTGGTCTCGCACCCTCTAGCTAAGTTGATTTAGAGGAGAAAAAGAACATATCATTTACTTCTCCCCAACAAAGTAGACAGTAATCTGAGGTCTGCACACCACATTGGGTATGCAGCTAATAAGAAAGGGTTTACATTAGCATGACACCATTCACATACCCGCAGTAACACACACACACGGAACCCTCTGCGATACAGTGCATAACCATATGCCACACATACCTTTGTCCTTACGACACATCTTAAACAAATGTTCAACAACATTCAACTTCTCTATGGATCTACTCTACTTACATCTTCCTCATTCATTTTCCACTCGGGCAGAGCTTTATGGGTGAGAGTATATAGCCGTGTAAGGAACGTTATATATTTTGGGAGCCATGAAGTGCTGTGTGCGCCTCCTTTACGTGCCCATCATTGATGCTGCTAACGGAGCAGAAACAGCTGCAAAGTGGGAAGTTTCTTCTCATGGGTTGTGGCGTGGGAACATCAGAAAATACAAGTCACAGCTAAAATGGAACAACATATGGAAGAGCTAAAATGTCGGCAGATTCTATTCTGAAAGCTTGGTCCCAGACCTGCAAGGCTTCACCAGAATCAGGAGAATATGTTCTTGCCTTTTTTAACTTGACACCCAACGGACCATATAGCCATTCTTCGTCATTATCAACCTCCAGAAACAACTCTCTTTTCGGTACACTGAGTATCTGATCCAGAAACTTTAGGTCCGGATGCGGCGGCTTTGCGGATGCTTCACCATTTTCTTTGACTTTCACTTTCATTGCTGCAGCCACATGACTCTGTGAGCAGACCTTTTCTTTTTCTCCAGAGACAACAAAGCCGTTAACCTTTGCTTCCTTGACTTCTGGCTTGCAGGCCGTTCCTTGCACCTCAGAAGCAGGACTTCGGTGTGAACCTAACGTTCTTCCATTTTCCACAGATGATACAGATGCTGAGTGTCTCTGTAACTTGTTTGGTTTGGTTCCATTCTCTGCACAAGAATTAAAGACTAGTGTCAAACGAAAAGTATCCCTGGAAGAAATTACAACGTCAACGTTAAAGAAGCCTATCATTAGTCCCAAATAACAACCACACTACTCAGAAACGAAAAAATAAAAAATAATATTTTGAAGGTAAGAAAACATACCACGATTGTTTAAAACTATAATATGGCAACTACACACATATATCCTTCCTCATTCACCAGACAGGGAATTGGATCAGGTAATAACTCACCAGACAAGAGTCCATTTGTGTCAAGATCCATCCGCTTGCCAAGACTTCCCTCAGCAATAAGGTTCTTGACGCTCGCCTGAGAAAGGTCAGGCGGTCTGCCATTCCTTATATCCAGAGAGTCCTTTCCCCTCTCCTTTAATTTGGGCCCTTCTATCAGTTTTGACTTATCCTGAGGACTTTTATTTATTGACTCGGTTTTCTTCTTTAAACCTGCTTCATCCCTTGGTTTATCACTCATGGCCGCACTTTCCTTGAGGTGACTCTTCTCAGGTGATTTCGTATGCCTCGCCTTGTCTCTGTTCTCCATTGGTTTACCCATAGCCACAGCTCTTTTCTGATCCGTACCAAATGATGCTCGAGCAACTGCATTTTCTTCAGAACTTTTTGCCACAGCAAAGTTCTTCTGAGTACTGATGCTCTGATCGTCATTTTCGCCATAGTTTGTTTCTTGAACTGGGCAGAAACTGCTGCTCAAAAATGCTTTTCCTGGTGTTCCTTTTTGGTTAGTAATCTTTTGTGCATTCTGACTTCCTGTGGCTTCTTCGTCATATCTGATCCTTCTTCCCAGTTCCTGTACATACTTTGACTCTCCATTACTATTATTCTGCACGGTATTTGTTACAAGTTTCTCTCTGTTCCCTGTGTTTGGCAGCACTCCAGCTTTCTGCTCCTCCAAAGGTTTGCATTTTTCTTTATCCTTCTCCTTGTCTTTACGATCTTTATGTTTCTCTCTTTTCTTCTTTCTTTCCTTATCTTTGTCTTTGCTTCTATCTTTACCCTCTCTTTTTTCTTTGTCCTTATCCTTCTTGTGATTCTTTTCCTTATACTTCTCCTGCAATCCCATATGAAAAACATACACATATAAGGGGGGATCACAAGATTTTATATAAACTTATGGGCAACAGCAGATAGTTACACATAAAGTAGACTGTACATGGCAGAAGTGTCAACATAGCATACAAATGCATTTCAGTAGTTTTTTTTCCTTTTAGAAATAAAAATTAACTTTTGCCATTCAAGGTTGATATCCTCTAGTGGGTAACTAGTATGCTGATTAGTCTGTTGTAAGCTACTACTAGTTAGTGCACCCTCCTCACTAATCTTTCTGAATATGATTTACTACAGCGTCTTTAGAAAGCTAACTACATCAACTCGAACGAATACTCAGAGCTTGACCAACTAGTAATGACCTTAACAAAGAGAGAGACTAACTCTACAAAGTCTATAATCCCCCAACTCAAAGGGTTTCCCAAGTACGTTTATATGTCCTAGGAAAGAACACAAACGATACAAAGAGTTCCATGTACCCATTAGACTCCAGTTTCATCATGCTACGCTTGAGTAGTTTACTCCAAAACTTTTGTTTCTAAGTTTTAAAAATACCAGACGGACCGTTATTCAATCAAAGTAGAGTAAGTTCCAAGGGTCAACATACGGAAACCTTTATGAGAGGAGGGTCAGTTTCGTGAGTTGTAATCTTCTTGTCATATCCAGGTGGAGGAAATGGGAAGCAGCGAGACATGGCACTTGTCCTCGCAAACTCTACTCTCACCACACTCCAACTTACGCCAGCACTTGACCAGATCAGAATATATGATCCTGTACACCATTCCAGCACGGAGTTACACTTTTCTGACCCACAATAAACCAATTTCAAAAGTCCCACAAGCTCTATATCCCTTATAACTTAAGCAAGTTATAAACCCTGATGCTTGGGTCAACTTGGGTAGAATAACCCCCCAAAGATTGGTCTTTTAAGATTTGATTATAGCCTGCCTGCCACCAGAAGTTGAGATCAGAAACACTTTCACTTTCAATAACTCATAGTAACAGCATCTCAAAAGCACCTTATATTGTTATTATTAGCTTTAATTGACCAAAATTAGCAACTTCCTGGCAAGACCCAACTAGTGGTCTCTCTAGCTCAGATTGAATGCTATCAATCCCTCAAGCTTGAGACCTTCTACTAGTATATGATCCGATTCCACGGGAGATCCAATCAAAACCTGAAAAAAAATCAATTGAGAGCACAAAATGTCAAATCAAACATTTCAGTTTAAGAAACAGAAGACAACTTCGGTTTAATGAAAAAAAAATCAAAAATCAATCCAGAAAAGAAATCAATCTACAAGTGTTGCAGATACCTTCTGTTTCTGTATATATATATATATATATATAGATACTGTAATGTTCTTCTTCTCTATTTAAAAACTACGGGCGTAATTTTGATGGGTTGGCTTTTAGATGGGAAGAAGAAACCTCCCTCTCTCTCTCTCTTTTTTCTCTCTCTTCTTTCTCTCAAAATCACAGCCAAGGAATGAGAAAAGTTTGGACAGAGAATGGCAAAAGTTAATTTATAAATGGAGAACGACACGTGTCACTCTTTATACATAACTTGTGGACATTCGCTTAGACTAAAAGGCTTTTCTTTGGGCTTAGCCCGAGTCATTGACTATGTTGTATGTTTTGTGTCACATGCTGAATAATTGAGATGAGGTTCTAAAGTTTTCATAAATCTCAAGTTTTCTATTGTTTTATCAAGTCAAAAGAGTGTGTCTACATATAAATGATACTTTCCAGGGTTATTGAAGTTTAGGATATACGCAGGTAACCTTTTTCTTCTCTATTAGTAACGTGTTCTCTCCGAATGTTAGATCAATTTTAAGTATGCGATGCGATTTTAACAGTTACCATTCGAAGTGTTAGGCTTTGTATATAACCAACACATAACAGCTACAAAAGAAACCAAACTGTCACTCTATATTAAAACACTATACATATAATCACGCAAACTATAGACAAAAACAAATAGTTCTCATAGCCCTGTAGAAACAAACCTTTCTACGCTCCCTCTCTCTATATATATATATGGAGTGTGCACCCAAAAAGAAAGATACCAAACTGGTTCACTTCAGACACTGCTATTCTCTTCTGCATTCTCATTCTCCTTGAGCTTAAACGCGCCGTCTACATACTCCTCTGTGTCCCACAGAAACGAACCAAACGCAACCGCCTCCAGAAGCAGCCTCTTCAAGCTCGAAAACGATGTCACAATCACGCTCTCTTCCTCCTTTTCCTCGGGACCGAAAAGAGCCAGGCTCTGCTTCTCTATCAGGTTCTTAGCCTCACGTGACCTCGGCTTTGCGCATCTCTGCAGTATCTTCGGATCAAACCCGGAGATGTAATGTCTCAGCTGCTTGGTGATGCCTTCCGACAGCGAGCATTCGAGTTGGTGCCTGAGGGAAGCCGATTTCAAAAAGTAACCGTACAAGATCGACGCTGTGTAGACTCTACTGAGATGATGCTTATCGATCTCGGTCGTCTCCAGATCATCAGTCAAAGTTGAATCAACTCTTAAGCTGATGACTGCGTTGCTGTGTTCTTTGATGAGTTCAAGAACGTCGCGGCTATGGATTGATTCGAGCTCCCAGTCTTTAGAAGGCCAGACCTCGAGCTTTCCGTTGTAGATGCAGGTGGAGAGCTTAGGGACAAGAGGCACTCTGATCTCAGAGAATTTGTACAAGATCAACATGTACATTATGTCTTCTATCGCGGTCTGGCAGTTACTCTCCTTGAGTTGAGCTATCCTTCTGGAAAAACCATAGAAACAAAACAGAGTCCAAATAGATTAGCCATAATATGAACTGAAACAAAGAAAAGACAGAAGCTTTAAAGTAGATTAAGCCATAATATGAACTGAAACATAGAAAAGACAGAAGCTTTTAAGTAGATTAAGCCATAATATGAACTGAAACAAAGAAAAGACCGAAACTTTAAGTAGATTAAGCCACAATATGAACTGAAACATAAAAAAAGACGGAAGCTTTAAAGTAGATTAAACCATAATATGAACTGAAACAAAGAAAAGACCGAAACTTCAAGTAGATTAAGCCGCAATATGAACTGAAACATAGAAAAGATAGAAGCTTTAAAGTAGATTAAGCCATGATATGAATTAAAACATAGAAAAGACTGAAGCTTTAAATAGATTAAGCCGTAATATGAACTGAAACAAAGAAAAGACCGAAGCTTTAGGGAGATTGATGTGTGTGTGTGTGTGTTCATGATTGAATCATATGATTGGGGAAGGGAGAAGGTTAAAGAAGAAGAGAACCTGTGGAGAGAAGCTTCATCGGAACCAGAACTGAGGAACATGCGAGATAAAGCTGCTTCCTTGTCTTCCGCGAGCTGCTTGAGCAAATCAGCGACGGCGAAGTGAAAAAGCGGCCGCTTTTTCATCAAGACGCAGCTTAGAAACTTCCCCTGAGCCGAGCGGGGTACTAGAGGCGCGTCGATGCTCGCTCCCGCTCCCGCAGCGGCAACAACCACCATCGAATCGTACCGGACCTTACGCCGCCAGGGGAGAAGAGCGCAAACGCCGCCGGTTATTCGTCGTGGGGAATCGCGGCGCGACGGGAGAAACGAGAGGGATCCCTGGTGGGAGAGAGAGGTGTCCATGATAAAAATAACAGAGAAGGCAAAGCAGAGGGGCTCGAGGGAGATTGAAGAGTCAGTGGGAGGAGGAGCAGAGGGATTGGATAAGGTAAAGGGAATAAGAGTATTTATTTTGTGTTTTGTAATAAAGAAAAAAAAAAGAAGCTTTGATTCGATCCTGGCTTCGATATTTGCCTTTATTGTGTGTGGTTATTGCTGCCTCTCTGCAAGTTGATTGACTAGTAAAAGCGATGTTGATTGTGATATCTTTAGCGATTCACCTTCATGAATCATGAACAAGATGGGCTTTTATAACGAAACATAATAAGGCCAGGCCCATATTAAAGGTCCAATAAGATTGCTTCCACTCTGAGCTTAACAAGAGACAAGACACTGTGAAGAAAAAAGGAAAATCAAACGGAACGAATTTGGCGAGAGAGCAAGATGTGTCTCCGTTACTCCATTTGCTTGATCTTATTCTCTCTCATTTCACTTCAAGGTTTTCTCATTTACATGTTTCGATCTTATGTTGTAACAATTTGCGTCGATCTAATCTATTATTTGTATTGGATCTGTTTGTTTTTATAGCTTTTGCCAAGAAGACAGGAGATGTGTCGGAATTGCAGATCGGGGTTAAGGTACATTTTATTATTATTATTTTCTCCGATTACCAAATGAAGGATCGTTGTAGATCTGTAGCTAACAGTTTTAGCAATATTAGTGTGTTGGATTCCCCCCATCATTGTAGATTGAGTCTACTATCTATTAGGTTTGTTCCATGATCTAAACAGCATTGGTTCTTCTGTTTGATTGTGTTGTGTTCTTCTAGGTAGAGGATCTCTTTTAACAAAGATACTTATAGCTTATTGATTGTTTTTTTATGTTTCAGAGATGATGAATGAGAGTTTGATCCTTGACTTTTCTTTTTTTGTGACAGTTTAAGCCAGCAACGTGTGAAGTGAAGGCTCACAAAGGTGATATGATCAAGGTGCACTACAGGGTAAGCTTGCTTAGACCATGTCTCTCACGAACAAAATCGGAGTCATCACCGTCCTGAAGAGATATTTGGGCATGATGTTTTGTCACAACGTATGGCGTTGTTTTGCTGTTGTTTAATTTAGTGTTATGCGGCAGGGGAAACTTACTGATGGAACAGTATTCGATTCGAGCTTTGAAAGGGATGAACCGTTCGAGTTTGAGTTAGGAAGTGGTCAGGTTATCAAAGGTTGGTGGCTTGGTTCTATCCACTTTCTTTGCACTTTTGAATCTCTCTCTTTTCGATCCATTCTCTTAATTCTTCCAATGCTAAAATTGGTTGTTTTGGTGGCAGGTTGGGATCAAGGTTTGCTAGGTGCGTGTGTAGGGGAGAAGAGGAAGTTAAAGATACCTGCTAAACTTGGATATGGTGAACAAGGCTCTCCTCCTACTATCCCAGGTATATAATACATTTCAGCTATAACCTTTTAAAATGTGTATTAGATGTAGTGAAGAACACTGGTTTTGGTTTCTGAGCTTATAACTAAAGACCAAACTTGCAAACTTCAGGTGGGGCAACACTGATATTTGACACAGAGCTTCTTGCGGTAAATGAAAAACCAGCTGGTGGAGAAGAACACCAAGAAGAAGATGACGGAGAAGATGTAGACGACACATATGGAGCTGACGAGCTGTGATTGAATCTCCTTTCTCCAACCGTTTAGCTTCAGAGTTCCTCTACGAATAAAATGTCTATGTGCGTTTGCTTTTTAATCATTGGATGCTTTAGTTTTGCTTCTTTCTAAGTTATCAACAATTGTACTTCCTTTTGGTTTGGCTTTTGGAGTAGTAAAGATAAATAAACAGTGAGACTGGGCAACACGCTTCAAATAAAAGAAAAATTGTTCCACTAACAAATCCATCTATCTTATTAAAACTCAAGTACAAAATTGGAGTGTTTGGAGACTTGAATAGGACTTTTAAAAATTTGGAGTGTTTGGAAACATGGATTGCAGTCTTTTAAAAAAAAATATTTTTGTTTGAAAACAAGGATAGTAGTATTAAGAAAAAAAGTAATGGGCTTATGTTTTTTTTAAAAATTGAAAGTTATCTAGGCCACTTTTAAAATATACCAAAATGGATCAATCTAATTCCCTAAAAAAATTTTTTCTAAACTAACCATAAAACAAAATTTAAACTTTATATACATATTTCAAATCAAAATAATAATTCAAATTTGATTTATATCAAAAATTGATTCAAAAATATACATATATTCAAAAATGGATTTTTACTAAACTATTTTTCAATAACCATTATAAAAAAATATTGTCAATATATATAAGAAAAATATAATACAAAGCCCAATTTGAAATACCAACTCAAATTATGGTTTTCATATTTCATATTAAGTTTTAAAAATATAATATATGTAATTATTTATATGATGGTATGTATAAAATACTATTAATTATATGATTACTTATATGATGGTACATATAAAATACGATTAATTATATGATGATAAAATACGATATATAATAATGACTAGGGATGGGCTTTTGGATACCCATACGGGTTTAGTTCTGATCGGTTTGTATTTTGGGCTTTCGGGGTCAAAGATTTCAGCCTTATTAGAATGTTTCTAAATTTTGGTTTGAGTTCGATTTGGATCTTTGCGGGTTTGGTTTGGGTTTGGATAACTAATTTAAATTATTTTTAAAGTCTTAAATCATTATATATTTTAAATTTCTCAAAATGTATAAATAAAATAATATATTACGTATAAATTTGAATAACATATGTCATAATACTTAAGCTTAACATATCAATTGGCTTGATTTAAAATTTTGGATACGAAATCAATAATTATTTTAAGTATTTTTGGTGATTTGAGTATACTTTAACTATTTCAGATATTTACTTTTGACTATCTATATATATTTTCAAGTATTTAAACCAATTTAAAAGTATCATTTTTGATGTTTTATATACGTTAAATCTAAAAATAATTAATATATATAAGTATATAAATCTATTTTTAGATAAATTCGGATACCCAAATACTTCGGTTCGGATCAGATTCGGTTCTCTAAATAACAAAATTTTGAATAATTAGAATATTTAATCAATTTATGTTTGGGTTTGGTACTATATCTTTGGATCGGTATCGGTTATGTTCCTCGGATTCATTTTTCCAAATCCTAATAATTACATGAAAAACAAATATCAACATATTTTTCAAAATATACACCCGCGCGCCTGCGCGGGTCAAAATCTAGTTTTCATTATAACAACAATGTTCTAAAAACCGGTTAAATCGATTTAAACCTAACTTATGCAATTTCGTTTTGAATTAGTTAGATTTGGTATAGACTGATTTAAAATAATTTAAATCTAAATTTGTTAAATTATACAATAATATTATTGTATAATTTATCCACAAATTTATTTTTTTTATCTATATAATTTTTATAATTTGTCATGATAATTTTATAACTAAATCTAAAAATTAAAATATTTAACATCGTCTAAATTGTTCAAGAGAAATGAAAAATATAAGATATATAAAAATAAATTAATAATTCGATAGTATTCTACTAGCCTTAGTTACTGCTTAAAAATTTGTTGGACACTAATCAATTTTTTGACGAACATTGAGAGTATCTGCAACTTCGTTTTAATTTTTCCTCGAGCACAAAAAAAATAGTGACGGTTATAAAAGGAAGACCCGCTCAAAAGGAACTAAAAAAAAGTAGTCACTAACGGTATCTGGAAACATCGGGAGGTTTCAACGGCTCTTGACCATAAAAAAAAAAAGAATTCTCCAGAACCTCTCTGCCCTCTCCCTATATATCTCATCACAATGTTGCCAAACAACCCACCTGTGGAAAATCTCTTAAACGCTTTTACAAACTCTCTAAACTTTTCCTCATAATTTTATACAATCTCTTTTAAGCTTTCATTCTTAAAGCAGAAAAATGGCTGACGATTTCGACATGGAGATTCCGGCAGAGGAGGCGGAGGAGATGGACTTGGATCTCGAGGACGATGCCGAGTCTGATCCTTCCCTGAAAGTGGGCGAGGAGAAGGAGATTGGGAAGTCAGGACTGAAGAAAAAGCTCGTCAAGGAAGGTGAAAAGTGGGACACTCCTGAGAGCGGAGACGAAGTTGAAGGTAATCTTTTAAATCACTTGGTCCCTTCCTTTGGTATCCAAACATGTATCCTGTGTTCAGGTTCTGAGTCTCCTTCATGGTGTTTTTTTCTTGCAGTGCATTATACGGGAACTTTGTTGGACGGGACCAAGTTTGATTCAAGCCGTGACAGAGGAACTCCTTTCAAATTCACGCTTGGCCAAGGTAATTTAGGCTCAGCCTGGGGTTGTTGTTGTTGGTATTAGGGATACATATCCGATGTTAATTCTAGAGAACTTTAATATATAAAAGATTAGGACAACGCTAATCCACTAATTGGTAATCTACTAATCACCAATTGGTTTGAAGTCCATAATAAACCCGAATTTAATAGTTGGTGTGAGGGATTGTTCTGAAGTTTATTTGGTTTGCCTTGGCTAGGACAAGTGATCAAAGGATGGGACATGGGGATCAAGACGATGAAGAAAGGTGAAAACGCTGTTTTCACCATTCCTCCCGAGCTGGCATATGGTGAAACCGGTTCACCGCCCACCATTCCTCCGAATGCTACTCTTCAGTTCGATGTGGAGCTGTTATCGTGGAGGAGCGTTAAGGATATTTGTGGTGATGGTGGTTTGTTCAAGAAGGTTATTGCGGAAGGAGAGAAGTGGGAGAAGCCAAAGGACCTTGATGAAGTGTACGGTGAGTGTTCTCCGGTTCCTGTGATTATGGTTTGTTTCTTTGCTCTGGAGTGAATCTCATTGATTTTTTATGGTTTAATACTGTTGCAGTCAAGTATGAAGCTCGGCTCGAGGATGGAACTGTTGTGGGAAGATCTGATGGTGCAAAGTTCACTGTCATGGATGGTCAGTGTTGTATTTTCTTTACTGAGAGTATTATTTTCCGGTTAATGGTGATGATTTGGACTAAAGGGTTATATAATGCATCTTAATGAATCAGGCCATTTCTGTCCTGCGATCGCTAAGGCTGTCAAGACCATGAAAAGAGGGGAAAAGGTGCTCCTAACTGTCAAGCCACAATGTGAGTTTTGTTTTAAGCTGGTGCTTGTCCTTTCGTTAGAACTTAGGTGGGTCTGACTTGTGTATGTGACCGATGTAGATGGCTTTGGGGAAACTGGAAGAGCAGCGTCTGATGGTATTCAAGCTGCAGTCCCACCGAATGCGACTCTTCAGATGGACCTCGAGTTGGTGTCTTGGAAGACGGTGGTGGAAGTAACTGATGACAAGAAGGTCATTAAGAAAATACTGAAGGAGGGAGAAGGATATGAGCGTCCGAATGAAGGAGCAGTTGTCAAATGTAAGTGTAAAGAGTTCACAAAAGCTAAACTAATTTTCTGCTATCTGACGACTGAGTCATGTGATTTATTGCAGTGAAGTTGATTGGTAAGCTTCAAGATGGAACTGTGTTCTTTAAGAAAGGTCATGGAGAAGGCGAGGAGCCGTTCGAGTTCAAGACCGATGAAGGTATAAACAGAAGAAGCTCAGATTTCGTTTACTATTGCAATTGTCACGATGATTATATTGAAAAGATAAATCATTGGTGTGTTGTGCAGAACAAGTTATTGAAGGGCTGGAGAAAGCTGTGATGGGCATGAAGAAGGGTGAGGTGGCTCTCATCACCATCTCGGCAGAATATGCCTTTGGTTCCTCTGAATCAAAACAGGAGCTAGCTGTGATACCACCAGACTCGACAGTTTGCTACGAGGTCGAGCTGGTATCCTTCATTAAGGTGAGAGAGTCTTTATTTACTTCCAAGTGTTACCTCTTTCTCCGTGGATACTTGTGAGCTAATATCGTCTTCGTTTGTAATGCTGCAGGAGAAAGAGTCCTGGGACATGAACACACAGGAAAAGATAGAAGCTGCTGGTAAGAAGAAGGAAGAAGGGAATACTCTATTCAAGGCTAGAAAATACGCAAGAGCTTCAAAAAGATACGAGAGGGTTAGTACCCGAACCAGGGCCTCTTGTGATGTTTGTGAGAAAGTCAAGTTTGGTTTTTGAGATTTAAGGTCGAATTTTTGTATGCCAGGGTGTCAAGTTCATAGAGTATGATTCCTCTTTCGACGAAGAGGACAAAAAGAAGGCTAAAGCTCTGAAGATTGCTTGTAACCTGAACAATGCAGCTTGCAAGCTGAAACTGAAAGATTACAAAGAGGCAGCAAAACTGGCCACTAAGGTATTGGAGATGGACGGAAGCAACGTGAAGGCAATGTACAGGAGAGCACAGGCGTATATGGAGACGGCTGATCTTGATCTTGCTGAGCTCGATATCAAGAAAGCCCTTGAAATCGATCCGGACAACAAGTGAGTATCGCGTTCTTCATACGTCAATTGTTTTATCTTGCCTGCAGTAAGTGTACTAACATCGTATCTCTACAGGGAGGTGAAGATAGAATACAAGAAGCTCAAGGAGAAGGTGAGGGAGTACAATAAGAAAGACGCAAAGTTCTACAGCAACATGCTGGCGAAAATGCTCGAGCCACATGTAAGTAGTAGTTTTAAGAAGAGGGTTTACGGGTAAAGATAAGAAAGGTCTTTTCTTGAACTTATAATTATTCTTGTTTGTGTTAAAATTGTGCAGAAAGAAGCACGCAAGGATGCACAAGCGATGAGCATTGACGCCAAGGCATGAGTCGAAACACCATTGCGCCACAAAATGTATTACAAATTTCTCTCTGTCCCATTTTGTAAACGATCTTTGTGTGTGGTGTACTGTTGTGGATGATTTTTGCTCTGATAATAAATCAGACTTTGTAATAAACAGTCTCCGAGTTCTTTACCAACACCGTCTTACGGTTCAAAACAACCACAAAGTTCAGCTTCTATATATGTATAACTATAAGCTTCTTGACAAAGCTGCTAACAGTATCAATGCTAGTGCCAGTTTCTATTCTATACCGACGGTTCCTTACGTTACGTTCCTAACTTGCTAATTAGCTCGCTTAGTCCTGATTCATAGGAAGATCGTTGGATGTTTGTTGGACCAGCCTCTGGCAAATGAAAGTAATATTTAGATGGGCTTTGAGCATTGTCAAGAAAACACTTATAGATAATTTGGTGCTTACATAGACCTATAACTATTGAAGCCCTAGAATGAAGGTAACTTGTAGGTTTTATTTTATCACTTGGCCATTTCTATACTACTAGTTTCATTTGTTGTATTTTTCTCAAAAGTTAGGTAAATATTTTTGTATACGTAACTCTATAGTACAGTATGCCAGTTTTATAAATAATCTGCAACTAAATTCAAACTTAAGTCAGTAACAACCCCATCTAAATCAATCAAATTTTTTGTCTAGACTATATACATGCGACATGTATTTGTAGATGCATGAACCTGAAAATAGAAATATACGAATGCAAAGGAAACGTCCACTGGTTTGATATTCATTTCTAGATAGCAATCAAGGAAGTGCCGTGGCACAATCTGTGGTTCCACTAAGTTATGTGTCCTTGGGAAAAAAAAAGCTATTAAATTACATATCGCCCACCACAGTGTATTTTAAGAGGAACATACTATCGGATATCGATCAATTTGACTATGAAACTCTTAGATATTTATATAACCTTTCGTTGAGTAAACCATACTTATGTGATAGTTTGACCTAGCTTTATGGTGATTAATTGACTATAAAAATAGTGTACAAATCTAACCATAAAAACTATTTACGTTTCATTTTCCAGGATCTTTAGAAAATAGCGTAACAATGTATTTGCAAAACTGCCCAGGAATGGTGTCAATCAACTGGAGTAACACTTTGGGTAAGCCAATTTTTATTGAGCATGGTCTCATATTTTATCAATTATATCCGTTTCATGTGGTATATGTACCTCTTGGTCAAGTTCTCGTTTCTTCTCTATTTAGTTAGCTCGTATTTTATGTGTTTCATTGAATTCTTCTTCTCGTTTCTCTTGTGTTGTTTTAGTTTTTGCTTCTTTTCGCTGCTAGTTATAAACAAAATTGGTATAAAATTTAACGTATTTACACACAAAAAGATGAATGGACATAACCATAATAATGTATTAGGCCATTTGAGATATGTTCAAACAAAGAAAGAATAGGCCTTTGGTTGCCATAACATAACACTAAGTGATTTGCCACTATGCAACATTTAGGGATAAAAAAAAGTGTATGTCACATGAAGATTGTCATTACTCCGAACAAGTTTTTAATGTCGTTAAAGTTCCGAGTGAGATGCAACTACTCTTCAATAATACCAATACTATAGAATATATAGACCACCCACATTCAAAGCATCTTCTTCTTTCTTTTTTTCTAGCTTTCAAATATAATATATTAAAGCATTAGTAAATTAAAAAAAAATTAATTCACCCTAACCTATTCCTATGTTCAATAATTCAATCCGTAATTTTTTATAAGTAAAATTAAAGCTGCAACTGAAGACTAATAAAAGCAGAAAGGATTATTAACTTACTTTAGAGATTTTTATTAACAACTTCTCAATTATGATAATGAAAGTAGTTGGTGATTAGTTTAATCCATTATCATTATTCCTTGAGCTAATTCCACGAATCAGAGTCCATACATGCCCATGTGATTGCTGATTTTTTAATTCCCTTTCACACTAAGAATTCATCAGTTAATCGTCGTATATCCAGACACGATTATACGTATAATTGATTTATTATTACATCGTAGATGCTTAATTTTTGGTTATTGAATGAATGTGTTTTTCTATCCAGCTTTCACGCGTCAAACTTGTGAAGAAAACATACACTATATACACTTGTGTGAAATTTTGTTTTACTTACTCGTTTTGAGCTATTAAAAATATACGAAAGAGTTAATTTTCTTATAAACCAACTACGTTTGGTTGAAATCACATCAACTTACAAGGCAAGATTGTGTAATACTCAAACTATCAACCACCATTTTCCTGAAAATGGAACATGTACGTCGTTGATCAATCAATAGAGATTAGATGTCTCATGTCTAGTCTTATTAGTACCTAACTCCTTCTGGAATATTGTTTATATATTTGATAATGAATTTTAATAAAACCTACATAATATTGAGCTACTACTAGAGTAATTAACGTAATTATTGATAAGAGAAGTACATTTAGCTGATCGAATTCTTTATTGTTTATAGGATTTCACCGGTAAAAGAAAACAAGAGAGGAAGAGAAGCTTCTGCGTTTTCTCAATAGACACATACACCTAAAAATCACAATCGGTCCAATTAATTTCCAGAACTAACAATTAAAACCCCATTATAAATTTGTTTTTCAATCAATCCTCCATTTCATAGACAGTTATCTCTAGAGATAAAGACATAACACCGCACACAGCTGGTTAACATTACCAAATATCAAATCAACAAGAATCTAGGAATGAAAGTGATGTCGACCAATTTAGAGATAAAAAAGTATGAAATTAAGGATAGGATAATAATCATCTTAATCAAGTTTATCAGATTAAAGTCTATTATTACGAATTGATTAATCATGCAAATATTACTTTTTGCTTCATGATATTTGTCGGAAAGTTCTTTTTCGTAAAGTGTATGATGTAAAGAACTAGACTTGGACATAATCACATACTATTTTCTTGTAAACTTGATTTCAATCTACCCAAAAAAGGTATAATTATGTGGAATACTTTTGCATAGGATCCAAGTTAGGGTTAGTATCGCCGTTCACTTACTCTAAAATATAAAATAGTTTTTTTTGTTTAGATTAATTATCTTGGATTGTGGTGGAAGATTATGAACTTACAATGATATCACATCAGAAAAGCAAAAAGAATCCAAAGATAAACAATACAATTGAACCCTAATGATGAACAGAAAATTACATAATTTGATTAAAAAGGGGTAAAGTAAGAAAATAAAAGTAAAAATATGTTATTTTCATAAATGTGTATATATATGATGATGATGAGTATATGAATAAATCACAGAGATTGGAATGGTTATGTACACCCATCAATCTTTTTTCTTCTTATTATCTTCCTTGAGACCTTGAAAATAAACTGGTTGATCAAAGCTCAATTTTCATGTTTTGAGATTGAGATTCATGGTTGGGGTTATGTGCCACTCCCATCCCTACAATGCTTTGTAAATCTTCTTCGCTAAACATTTGGTACTGAAAACAAACACACGACAAAAAGATACGTGAGAACCATCTTACTATATTAAAATTGAACAAAAGAAGAAAAGTTAAAGCTTTGATCAGAAAAAAAAGTTAAAAGAATAATTTAGAAACCTGAGAAATTGTGTCAGTGAATTGGGTAAGTGTTGGTAAGTGGGTGAAGCCTCTGGCTAAGGCAGAGGGTTCCAGTGATTTCATAGGAGAATGGAGCATCATGTTATTGGAAGAAACATTGGTATGTAACTGTGAATTATTATTATAATTATGATGACTTAGAGACTCTAATTGGAGTCCTGATTCATGCACCCGGCTGCCGCTTGATGAAATCATCTGAAGAAATTCAAAATTTATAAAAATATGAGATTGTACTTTTAGTGGAAAAAAAATAGAAAAAGGTCCTTTCTAAAAGAAATTATAAAAAGTTTAACGAAAAGTAATTAGGATTAATGCTAATAGGCCGAATGAAAAAGGTATTGTTAACACAACGACAAAAAAGTACTACTAAAAATGATAACTATCAATTTCAAACGATAATTATTAACGAGAAAAAGACTACAATAGCACCAAACCAAGTTTTTGTTCCCAAAATAGCATTCAAGGATCAAAGTCACAAAAATAAGTTTCATTAAAGAGGTAAATATACACTTATACCCTTTGGGTTAATTAATCCAAACCTTAAGGTTTAGAGTTAATGGAGTGGGGTTTTGGCATTAGAGTTTAAAATTTTATAAAAAATAAATACTAAAATTAAAAATAAAAATTTTTAAAACAGTTTCAAAAATTATTTTTAAACTATAAAAAGAATATTTGAAAAAAAATAAAAAAAATTTCAAAAAAAATTTAAAATAAAAAAAATATAAAAATTTCGAGTCTGAAAACATATAATCTGAAACTATAAAAAAAATTTCTTTTTTATTTTTATTTTTATTTTTATTATTTTTTATTTTTATTTTATTTTTATTATTTTTATTTTATTTGTTTTTATTTATTTTTATTTGTTTATTTAATTTTAAATCAAATGTATTAGAGATATTTTACCCTTTAATGAATGTCATTTTTGTGACTTTCTCCTTCTAGTGCTATTTTTGAGACATAAACTTCAAAAGGTGCTATTATTGAAAATTGCCCATTATTAATGGTTGTTAATTGATGTTAATGTTTAAGGTGACTTACAGCATCCTTTGACACAAGAGCGTCCACGTTAAATTCCAGCCTGGTGTCGTTCACTGATGATAACTTCATTGACAAGAACTGCCAATTATTAAAACAAAAAATATTAGAGAGATTAATTACAAAATAGTTAATATTCGGTGATTAATGAAACAATTAATTAGATTTAGATGAAGCAAACAAAATAATAATACCTCAACTTGTCTTTGCAATGATTGTACATAGTTTATAATTTCATCCAGCATCAGTGCCTTTCCAGTAACCTTTCATCGTATAAACAAAAGAAGAAGAAAATACATTAATCACCCTAATTATGCTAATCAATAATTATATCCAGAATCAAAATTTATTTTACCTTATTGCACCCAGGCACAAGATCTTGAAGCAGCTTCATCCTTTCACCAATTTTCTCCCTCCGAACCTAAACCAACATTAAAACACTAATCAAACCAAGTTCTAATCTCATACTAAACCAGTTAATTTTAATCTTAATTACTGAAAAAGGCAAGCAAATGCTGAGAATTAATTACTCTTTCGGCGAGACTGTGACTGTCGGTGGCTTGGCCTCGCCGAGCACGAACATGGATGTAATCTTTAGGAGGCTCAGGTGGCTTTGTGTCATTACCACCTTTGTTCCCTTCTTCTTCCTCTCCTTCGTCCTCTCTTCTCCTTTTCCCTCCCTTTTCTTCTGAAACTTCTTTCCTTTCCGCCGTCTGAGAAATTTGAAATTATTCAAAAAGTTAATTACTTTCTGTAAAAGCATGACTTTTCAGAGAACTGGGTTATTCGAAAAAACGTTGAAAGTACAAAACTTTGCTGGAAAATCTAAAGAAAAATAGAAACTTTGCGTGGGAAAATTTAAGAATTTCTTTCCGGGAAAATAATTTACCTTAGAGAAACTGGGCGACGGCGAAGCGGCGGGAAGAGGATTATCCTTAGATTTCCCTTTAGAAACAGATTTTCTCTTCCGGGAAAATTCTCCGGGGAGTTTCGGAGGTGAATCGCCGGCGGGGATCATCGGTCTGGAGGCGGAAGCGAACTCCGGAGAAGCAAGGGCCTTGAGAGCCGGCGTGCTGGAGACACGTGTCAGTTTCCCGGAGTTCACGATCTTGCCGTTGTTAACGGGGATGCCGGAGTTAGTTCTTCCGTTAAAACTCCGGCTACCGAAGCAAGAGAACTTCGCCGCCCTCTCCGCAAACCCCGGATCCCCCGAGAATTCCGTCAACGGCGCCGTTCTGTTCATCATCGGCGGCGGCGAGCTCATCGGAGTCGCGTAGCACGAGGCGGAGCGAGAAACGTTCCCGTTCATCGGAGCTCCGTAGATGTCGCCGGAGGTGTTCCCGATGTTACCAAGCTTTCCGATGAGTTCTCTGATGATAAACCCGTCGCCGCCTCCGCCGGAGAAGTTTGAGGTCGACGGCGTCGGCGAGGAGACGAGTGAGCTCAGAGCAGAGTCGAAGATGCTCTGTTGTTGTTCCGTTGACTTTTCCCACATGAAGCAATCCTGCGGCGGCGAGTTCCGAGCGAGATTCGGATCCATCAACCCCCAGTTAAGCATCGCCGATGAAGAGGACGGTTGTTCAAAATGCATCGCCATCTCAGACGGTGGAGGAAGCTCTGTGTTCATAAACAGCTCGTTGTCCATCCTTATTACACTTTCTTAAGACTGACTCAAAAACTAAAGATCTAAATTATAGTATAAAGATTCTGAAAGTTACGCAGAAAACAATAACAGATACTAATTCACGCAATAATAGTCAAGACGTTCACATCAAGATGAGGTTTGGAGTGTGCCGGAGGAGAAAGAAAGAGCGTAAATGGTAGGGAGATGCTCAAGTGGTGTTAACGGGGTTTATATAGTTGTATTGTATAGTACAAAGATTAAACAATTAATTATGTTTTTATCTATAATCATTTAATTGATTTAGTTTTTAGAAAAAATAGTAAATCAATATGAATTTGTGTGCTGCACCGTAACGTCCGGAGATTAGGAGTTGTTGCCGGGCCTTTGACGTTGAGCGATATTGCTAATAAATATGTAAATTGTTTTACAATATCGACGTAGAATTCTACATGAACGTCTAGAAATGTCAACTGAAGAAAGTCTACTAGAAGGAGGGTTTGAGAGGTGTGACTAGTTATTTTCATATTCTTCACCATTGTCTTTTCTGTCGGTTCCTTCCGACCGAAGGTGGGTCGTGTCGTTGATCTCTTCTGGTTCTGGTAAAGATTCTCTTTGCCTTAGGATTTGTCCTTTGCCTTGGTGAAGCTCTCTTTAAAACGTGTCTCTATATTGTTCACAACCACGGACGGTCTCATTCGTTTTTGTCTGAAGGAACAATACTTACTTAAGCATCTCTTATTTGATTAGATATTCTCAGAACCCAATTTATAAATTGGGAGAAATATCCATCAATGGCTGCTAATTCATTGGATATTAACTGATAGAACTCTTGTAACAATCTCTGTTAGACTTGGTTGTATTTTACGCTCCGATGTGTTCTTTCAGACCTATTAATGATTTCTTTCAGGCTCTCCTTGACATCTGGAATCTTTGAATATGCGTGTTTACTTGACTTTCAATTTCTTATTCTCTTTTCAACTTCATCCAACATTTCTCTCGTTCTTTTTTTTTTTGCTGGAAATGGCTAATCACCCATTTGTGCTTTGATACATTGTTTTACTGGTAAGTTTAGCTTCTCTTTTTCTAAAAGAAACCAAGTGATTTAACATATACCAATCAAACAATCATTGGACTCAACAAGTGGGGGTGGGGGAGGGGAAGGGGAGACAGAAAAATATATTGCGATGTAAGAAAATCAAGTTGAACGAGCAGAGTTCATGCCGCCGCTTGGTAAATAATTGCATTAAATTCCACAGCCTTCTCGGATTTGGTCGGGTTAACTTATGAGACCGACCTTGTATTTAACTGCTTATAGATTATCTTAATAATAAAAAGACTAAAAAACATTATCTCTCTTTACTGCATCAATAACAATAAGATTGAGTAGAAATCTTGGACTCTTATATGATAAAATATTTGATGAGGTGACGTGCGCTTTGTCTCCATGACTCTCTAGTGAATGCTTGAGTTCGACTCATGACTCTAAACATAGGTCTTGTGTCACCTAGTTTTGTTTATATTTGGGCTTTGAACATTTATAGGCCCAATACATCTAACCTTTAATAACAATCTCTTATTCCGCAGCTGTAAAAAACCACCGACCCTTTCAACGCGTTGACTTCATTTGTGCAGCCTGTGCTGTTGGACCAATGCTGCCTGGTTACAGATAGATCAGCCGCTACATTTATAGCCTTATAGGTTATAAGTTAACAAGAAGTACAAGCAAGATAAAGAAACTAATATATATATTTGTTAATTTATGACATTAATTGTGGATAAAATGGATATGCATGTACAGTACATGTATGAATGCAGTTGGTTAACATCTAGGAAACACAATGATGTAACATTTGCCTAACGACTTGAGAGAAGTAGGTTTGGTGAAGTACAGTTTTGAAAATTGTACTGGATAAGGTTTGTGTACACACTCTTTATTGCGTGATTTTTTTTTCTACTTAATGACCTTTTATACGTACCTCAAAGCTTGAACCCTGATAAACTAACCAAACAGACTGAAGAATGTATTATATAAAATGAAGATGAAGCTGAAAATGAACTATACAGAATATACTTTTTGTGTTGGCACATTGTAATTGTAAAGTTCACAACAACATGTCTCTTGAAGAGGGGACTTATGAGGGCTGAACCAATTGTTCTTCAGGAAGTCTGCACAATTGTTCTCGAACACGAGACGCCAGTTGAGATGCTTCCTTGTCCAGTTTCAGTGTGCGTCTATGCAAGCTCTGTTATCAAAAACACCACCAAATCAAACAACTTTCATAAACCTTTCAAAATCTAATGTTTCGATCTTGTTTTGTACCTCAGAAGTCCATAAACAGTCACGTTCTTTACGAGGGATTATGTGAATGTGTGTCTGCAAAATAGAAAGACAAGTGTTTAACACAAACTTCCTTCCTCAGGTATTAAGAGAAATGTAAGTATGTTGCTTACGTGAAATATGACTTGTCCAGCTGCTGCTCCGTTGTTAACCAACAAGTTAAATGAATCTGATAAAACAGTAACCAAATAAGAATTAGAATCTTGGTTCATTGACGAATCTACTTTAAACTTCTTAAAGATTCCAGAACGAATGGCAAGAATACATAAGAACCTGAGAACAACAAGTGGCTAAACCAAATGCCAGATGTTTAGGAAGATTAGACAGAACATACCACTGTCAGTAGCTTTGACGATGGCATTACTGATAAGAGGCACTTTAGAACACATGGCAGCAACTACCTGCATGCTCCTTGGAGGAGACCTTTAATCAATATCTTATATACACTCGCATATACATACTTTCTGATGTAAATAAAAAGTTCCCCAACAAAGCAGACATTTGCCCACATATATATAAAAATCACAAAACAAACGAACTAATGCGATTGATAGGATTCAAAATAAGCAAAAAAAAAAAACCTTTAGCAAAAAAAGAAAGAAAGAAAGAAAGAGGAACTTACTGAGGGAGGTGTTTCCTCTAAAGTTGGATAATGTAACTTTGGAATGATAAGTGAGTGCCTGAAACATGCCACAGATTATAAAAAGAAAGTTGATAGCTTTTGGAATTCAATAAAGCAAAAAACATATTCATAATGCAATCCACTAATCAAAGATTTAGTAGTAGAATGAGAATTTGATTACCCATGGATAAGAGGACTCGTATCCAAAATACACAAACACATATCATCCTCGTACAACTGCTTCCCCCAAAAAAAAAGAGAGACTTTTGTTAGTTCTGTTATATGCGTAAGGAACTGGAAAAAAAAAACAGAAAGTTTAGACCTTGAGACATGGAGACTCGCCACGGACAATCTTACAGAAAACGCAGTCGTTTTGGAGATTGGATGATTCCACCTTGTCTTCGCTGGAGCTACAATCGGAAACCCTGAGAATCGAGTCTCGGGCTGGGTACGGACCAGAGGGGTTGAGATGGGAGCAGAGGATCGCGAGTCTTCTAGCTTCCATGAAAATAGATGAGTTTTTTTATTTATTTGAAGAATACGATTCTTCTGATATAGAACACAGTAAGTGATGAAGATTGAGAGGAGAAGAGTGTGTGGGGGTGGGTCGTCGTGTATGGAGGGAGGGAGAGTTGCTGTTTTGTTTTATCCACAACCTTCCATGTGATTGATGACTCTCTCTCTCTCTTCTGTCTGTCTTCTGTTTTATCCTACTATATAAAAGGGACTAAATTCAAGGCTTTTGAGACTATCCACCTCAGCCAAAATATTCTCATCCAAAAAGAATTAAAAATAAATGTCATTTAGAAAATAATTAACTAACATACAACTTTTGATATTTCTAGAAATTTCAAATTTGTAACTGCTAATTTATTAATAGAATCATATATCTATATTGAATTATGTTCTATTTTTAATCGTTAGACTTCAAGGGTAAATAAATTATTAATTTATAATATATATAGTTTATAACTTTATATTGTAGTTATAAATAAAGAGAAAATAATCGGGAAGGGTGAAGAAGCACATGTAAAATTATGTAATTAAAATGGTAAAATGATGAATCTAAGAAAATTTGTTGTACAAATTATGGTGCTTTCTTCGTCCACTATAATAATTTAAAATAAAATATATATTCACATAAATAAGTCAATATTTGTTGTTTTTTTTTTGGTAAGATATTAAAATTATCATTTTCTGAAAGGTTACACTGTTGTTCTTAAACAACTTATTACAACAAGGAAACAAAAACAACCAACAACAACTCAAGGTAAAAAAGCCTTAAGGAGATCTTATACAAGAAATATAAAAAGAAGTAGAGAAGAGGAGAAAGAAGAACTTGCCGGGTAAGAGAGGAGACGGTCACGCATCATACGGTCGAGAGAGGCAAGGATGACTGATGAAGGTGAGGAGACAGCTGTGAATACACGAGCATTACGCTCTTTCCACAACAGGTAGATGGCTGACTGAAAGTAGAGCTTGATGACTGGAGTAGCATGTGCATCTGCGTTGACGCGAAGTTGATTGATCTAAGCTGCAACAGAGTGTAGATCAGCCGGAGGAGAAATCCAAACTTCAGCAGCAAAAGGCTCCCATCAGTCTTCTCCGCAAAGCCAGCCATGATATAAACGCATTACGTGGAATATGTTCCTTGAACCAAATAGTCTTGTGCCAATATTTATTGTTGATAGTGTTTATATTCTTTTCTGACATTAGTATCCATATTTTTTGGTAAACTGATCCAAAGAGATTAGTTTGTGGAGCAAACCAAAGGAGGATTATAGTGTTTACTTTGGAAAAAGTAATAGGTTGAATGATAGATGGCGTGCATGCCTTTTCACATGGAAATCTGCACATATGTTAAAATTGTAAGTTTTGAATCATAGAGAAAATATAGTGTATCTGACCGAAGTTGGTCCATTCCGAAACTAAAGATGGCTAAAATTCTTTTTTGTCAAAATGCATAGATCTTATAGCACTGTAATAAACTCCGTGTGTAAAGGAGAAAAAATGTTATATAAGTGAAAACAAAAATTATGATTTTTTTCTTGTGCCTATAGGCTCTTCGCAATTTGAAGAAGAAAGAACATATTGTGTGAAAATCTTTGGCTCGGTCAAATTTTATCCAGTTGTTTATAAAACTGTTGTTATCTGATTCATGTAATTTTTCAGTGTTGATTTAAAAGCCCAAAAAACCCATCTATACTGACTTTTTGATATTTTTTCTGTGATTTGAATTTAAAAAGAGATAAAACTTTCGATAAGTTATGTAAACTCCGAACAAGTATTTAGTTTTAGAAAGCATTTACATGTTTCAAACTTATAATATATACATATATAATGTTTAAAATTATGCATATAAAACCTGTGTAAAATGTGTCTGAATATGTTTCTCTTCTTTAATGTGTTAATCGTACTATATATAACATTATTTTAAAATTTCAAAAAGTTTATGTCACTGTCACATACAAAAAACCATCAATAAAAAATATAATTCTCCATCTACGACAAGAAAAATGAAAAATTATAAACATATAAATTTAAATTAAGAAAAACTAACATTAGAAAAACAAGAAGTTAATATAAAAGAAAAAAAATCGACAAATAATATTATAAATAAAATAAATTTATAAGACACAATCCGCGCGAAGCGCGGAAAAAATCTCTAGTTCCGTTAATAATAAATCAGATAATCTCCAAATATGATTTGGGAGAATTGTTGATGGGCTTGTTTGTGTATATGACCCATTATGATGTTGGGCATCAGAGTGACTCCTCTGAACTCTCTCTAGGCCCAGAAGTCCTCTGAACCTTTTTGCTATTATAGCTTTACAGTAAGGCTTTAAAATGGGAAATAGTGATCCCAATTTCCGAATTATATTTGTAAATGATTAAAATTTTGATTTGGTTATTTATGTTATCAGAATACATTTATTTTTTTGATTATTTGTTTAAAATATATTTACGTGTTAAACATGGAATGAAATAGACATAACGACCTAAAAAAACGTTGTAGAAATATGGGAAGAACGGACAAAACCGTTGCAAATACAAAACTAGATTAAATAGAATATGACCGATTCCAAAATAAGGAACTTGGTAGAAATGATTAAACCTATTGTATTGGAAACGATATGACCAAACCATACATTGCAATTAGCAACCTTAAAAAGATATTCTTCTCAATTTGGGGTCTCTGCACACTTCTCGTCGAATAGAGTACATTCTTCCTGCTTTATTATGTATTGTGCTCCTTGTAGCACTTGTAATGATGATGTACTATAAAGATGACTAATTATAATAGATATATTAGGTTAAGACATGTGCCTTGCAGGGGATGAACATTATATATATAAATAATTATATATACTATATGTTTTTACATGAAATAATAAATATATATTGAATAATTAAAAATCGTTAATTATTACATATATAATTAAATTGGTGCGAACATATAATTAAATCAATTTATTAATCCAAACATTTTTTTTTTCTATTTGATAGGATATGTAATTAAATTTTAAATGATATTATCATACATATTGAATTTTTAATATTAATGTCTATTAAATGATGCTTTCTACTCATATGATTGTTTGATTATTTGTATCTTTTATAGTAAAAACTTTAAATTACTGATAATAAAATTTTCATGAGATTAATAGTTTTAGTAATTTATATTTAAAAAAAAAATTAAGTTGTCAATGTTCATTCAAATCTTTTATCAAAAAAATTGTTCAGATTAAATTTCGAAATTAAAATATTTGTGTATTTGATATGGTTTATAATTTAATTTAAAATGATATTATATATATATATATATTAATAATTATTTAAATTAGATTTTTTACTTATATGATTTTGTAATCATTTGTATTTTTTCATAACAAAAATTTTAACCATGGATCACAAAATTTGAATGTGAGATTTTTAACAGTTTTAGTAGATTATATTCATTTTTAAAAATCCAAAATATAACATATACAGAAAAATCTAAATTTTAATTATATGGTTATTGTGGTTGTTTAATTTATTTTAATAGTTTAAAATTAAACAAATATGATAGAAGATACACTAATTTTTATCAAATGTTTATTATTCAAAATCATTAAGTATCATATATATGTTAGCCATATTAGGCAATTCCGTAATTTTTATTTAAGGAAATTATAAAGAACATTAATAATGAATTTATGGTTAGTTTAATAAAAAAATATATTATATAATTAGATGTATCAATATATTTTTCTAATGATTCTAAGAATCATCATAGTGATGACATGTGGCTACGAAAAGAAATTGTAATGCTTTTCGAATAATATATAGGGGATAATAGTACATCATGGCTATAATATTTTAAGAACTTCTCTTTCTCTTTCACTTCATCTTCGAGTGATTAATAAATCCGATGTTGAATACAAACTTTAGTCATTTACAAACCTAAGAGAAAGAGAAGTTCTTAAAATATTTTTCTAAAGATGAACATCAAATTAATATGAACCAAACAGTTTAAATTGGACACCAGTAGATATATAGAAGCATCGTTCCTCGTTCAGATTCATTACGTTTCCACGTTTACAGGTTCTTATCAATGCACAAGAGCTCAACTTCATCTCACCATAAAAAAGTTAGAAAATGGCCATTATAAAAGATCATGGTCCCTCAATGGTAGCCTGGTAGGGATGTTTGTTTATTAGGCGTGGAGACTTTTTACAAAGAGACAAGTGGTCGACGTTGCTCCACTTTCGCGTTAACGTTGACGTTGAAGCAATAAGATTATCAGTCATCCACAGTCAACAATTTCTGCTCCATTTATATTGACCTTCGCGTGATGCCATCTAGAAATCTTCCAGCTAATTAATACTTCCTTTTTATACATTCTGATCTATTTTGTCATTAAACAAATACCAAAATACCAATCTCTGGTGAGGGCATAAGTTGACGAATTCATTAGTTTGATTGGTCACAAGTGTTGCCAAAAAAAAAAAAAAAAGATTGGTCACAAGTATTTGGCTGCTATATAGACTTTGTCTGTGTATCATAATTGTATTTTATTTTTGTAAAACAATAATTTTCCAACTTCCAACTTGCCGATGTGCGTTTTGACCGACTTTTAGAGATATCACGTTCTAGAATAGATAACGTTTGTTATAAAATAGGCTCTCCTCCTAGTGAATAATTCAAGATATACACCCACACAAAAAAACAAAGTAGTTTATTAAACCAAAAAAATGAAGACATTCATTTCCAGATGTCTCCTTCTATTGGCCCTTGTATGCAGCTGCTCCGCCGCAGATTCAATATGGGACCTCTGCAACAAAAACTCAAACGTCTCAAGCAGCAGCCAAATCTCCAAGAACATCGATTCTATTCTCGCTACCCTCGTCTCAAAGACTCCTTCACAAGGCTTCGTTACAACAACTTCCTCAAGTTACAACAAGAAAGACAATGTCTACGGACTTGCTCAATGCAGAGGTGACATCAGCAAGACCGATTGCACCACCTGCATCCAAGACGCTGCCAAGAAAATCCGTGAGGTCTGTCCGAACCAATCTGACGCAAGGATCTTGTACGACTTCTGCTTCTTGCGTTACAGCCAAGAGAATTTCATAGGGAAGCTCGACACGGGTGCTGGTCTCATATACTACAACGTCGCTAACGTAACCGAAACAGATCCCAAAACGTTCGATAATGAACTCGGGAAACTCTTTGATAAAATTAGGTCTGAAGCGGTTTTGCGTGAGAGTCAAGGTTTAGGTAAAGGTAAGACAAAGCTGACACCGTTTGTGACACTAAACGGTTTGGTTCAGTGTACTAGGGACTTGAGCGCATTAGATTGCGCACAGTGTTTTGCAACTGCGGTCCAGAGCTTCATGGGGGCTTGTCACAACAAGAAGGGATGTCGTGTGTTGTACAGTAGTTGCTATGTCCGGTATGAGTTTTATCCGTTTTACTTCCCTCTTGATCCGGCTAAGACCGGCACTAGTGTCGGTACTATTTCTTCCGTTAGGCTCTGATAAGGGCCAGAGAACACATATGTGTGCAGACCTTTGACAATAAAATGATAAATAAATCTATTTCCCTTTGTTGCTTCTATAACATGTAAGCAAATTATAAGTTGAAAAGCTATTTGTGTTCTAGATTCCTATCATGCGTGCAAATCTTTGGATCATATACATTTGGTATATCCAAAAGAACACAATAGAATTATCACACTTCCTAAAATTATTAAGTGTTATTGTTGTTATATAATTGTTAGATTACATTTTATAACATGTAAGAAAAATTATCAAATAAATTTGATGATGTAGATAGCCTATTGTTTCAAATGATAAAAATCTAAAACAGTGAACAAGAAATGTTGTTGTTGTTATATAATTGTTAGATTACTTTTTTATAACATGTAAGACAAATTATCAAATAAATTTGATGATGTAGATAGCCTATTGTTTCAAATGATAAAAATCTAAAACAGTGAACAAGAAATGAGTCTCTCTCAGTCAAATATTGTGTTCTAGAAGAAAATATACAATGAGCATAAATTAGAGTTTCAAAATTTCGATAAACTTGTAAAAATAAAGGAAAATCCTGAAACTTCAACTATATTGGAAGATTATGGAACAGAAATGAAATCATTTGGGGTAATTGGTTGGGATTTATCTCGCTACTTTAGCTTTATTTATTTTTAAATCACTAAATTTTACCAATTATGTTGTAGCTTTACTTTTAAAAATTAAAATCTATATCAAGTTTTATTTAGTTTTACCAATCATGCTTTATCTTTATTTTTAAAGCTACAACAAAAAATAAAATTGTTTCTTATGTATTTTAGGCAAAAATACTACATCATCTTATTATAGGCTGTAGAATCTGTAAAATGAAAAAAATATCTATAATATCAAATAAATTATATAATCATAATAAAAACTTTTATAAATATTTTAATTTTGAATTTGAGTGTTTTTTAATTATTAAGATATTTAAATAATATAAATATTATTTACATATCACAGTTTAAATTACAATAAATTTTGATAATTTATAAGAAAAATATTAATATAAATTATTTTAATTCATATAAAATAATAATTTTATATATACAACACATATTTCATATATTTTATAATAAAATATCTACAGCCGATAAGTTACAAGTACAACAAATTTAACTACATCAAAAGTTCCTGGAGAAAAAGTCTAAAATAACAACTTTACAACTACAACCAATTTATCCACAGCTAAACATCTACAGTTAAATTATTTAAGCCACATTCGAACCAATCATCACCATTGATATATTAACCAAAGATTTAAAGTTGTTTTAGTATAAACTATATGATATAATACAAAATATAATGTATTTAAACACTTGAAACAGTTGGTGATTCTAATATTTGAAGTCTATAGAAATTTTTCTTTCGTTTACGACATTTATAGTATGAAAATTTAACAGTAGGTGAGGTGACAGTCAATTCATAAAACAATTTTTTGATAGAGAGATTAATTTCGGTTTGGTAGTTTCAAACCAAACCAAACATATTGGTTCCGGTTTTATTCGTAAATCATAAACCCCCAAGTAGGTCGTCTCAGCTCTCTTCACTTGCGACGGCTCTCTCTCACTTAACCACTCTCCCAGCTGCCGGAAAACACAGATATGCTCTCCGTCGCTAAACGCCTCGTCTCCGCCTCACCGTCTCTCCGTAACGGCGCCCCCCTTCTCCAATTCTTCAGAACGGAGGCAGGTCAGCCGAGACGGCGAACCAAATCCCACTCTCCGCCGCTCAAAAAGAAGGAAGAGAAGTCGGAGTGGTGGATCGTCGACGGAGAGATGCACGAGATCGGCGATCACGTCCCTCTCCGCGAGCGATTCACCATCCCCAGAGACAATATCCCCAACAGGCGCCGCAAGCAGCTCCGCGAGCAGTTCATGCGCCGCACTCGCCTCGTCCTCAAAGAATCGGTCGGTCCCTTTTCACAATTTTAGGGTTTTAGAAGTGGTTGTGATTAGTAATTCTGATTGAGTTGTGAACGATAGGAGCACGAGCCATGGTGCAAGAAGTACATGGAGCTGTACAACGAGCTTAGGGAAAACTGGGAGAGGCTTTACTGGGATGAAGGATACTCCAAGAAGATTGCTAGGGATCATGCTAATTACGAGTCTGCTGAGGAAGATGATGAAGATTTTAATCCATACAGGTTTTTCTTTTGACCGTTGCTTATTCGCCAGTTTCATGGTGTGTATGTATTATTGATGGGTTTGGTTCACTTTTCATTACAGGAACAGGCGGTCATTTAATGATCCAACAAAGGTAAAAAAAAGTTTTGATTTTGTTTTGTTGGTTTCTTGTATTCTTGACATTTGATGATTCATCTGATATTCTGATGTGACAGCAGGAGCAGGGGTTTGTTAATAGAACAACGCAACAAGGCGATGGTAACTGGGACAAAGTAAATCAAATCCGGGACAAGTTTGAGTATGACAGAGAAAGGAGAATGAGAGAAAAAGGTGAGTTCTACTTATACATTAACAAGTATCTTTTTTTGTATTCATGCATGAACAAATGTTGAGCTATATAGTATATGATATGTGACAAAGTTCTTGTCGAGTAGTTGATCCTTGTTGTTGTTGCATATAAGTCTGATGCTGGGATATATCATAAGTGGGGAAGTTGCTTAGTATTTTCAGCCTCCAGCTACGGGGAAAGGTGAATATGAAATTAGATAGATTATCATCTGTTGTCTACAATCAGCGCTAGAGGGTGTGGTAGTTTGTCTATGAGGTTGTTGATCTTTCTGCCATATAGACCATGTCTGGTTTCTGTAGACAGATATGCATCTTTGAGTATTCTGAATACACCTCATCTGTATGTTTCTTCCATACGTACCTACCTAGTGAGTTTATTTGCTGCCGTGTGTTCTCATCACTTGTGTTTCTGTAATATCTCTCTTATGTTGCAGCCTTTGCACCAATGAACGCCGCACCGGACGCTAGAGACTCAAATTGGAATGCACAGAGACAGCCATTTGATGCTGAGAGATACACTCGGGACTGAATTTGATCGTTTTGGCATCTATTTCAGTGTGTTAATGGAAATGTTGTTGTAGCAGATGGTCATAATCTCTACGCAGTATCCCCATAAGTAGTAGCTTATTTGGCACAACATGGCTTCGCATAAGAGACCGTCAACCACAATACACTTGGAGAAACCGTGCTGCATTTACAGTGTGTGATTATATTTCGTAAACTATACTTTTTTTTTGGAGCATTAGCATCGCGTGTTGTAATCCCCTTCTTCACCTTAAAGAGTGTTATGAATCTTTTGATAAATGACTATGTAGTTCATTTTCACAATCAGAGTAAAATCTCAAAATAATCCAAGGAGAAGATAAGTAAATAGAAATGTTTTTGCTCATGGAACTTGGAAACAATAGAAGTCGGGCAGTAAATAGTACAAATCCATAGACATCTCAGAAAATGAAGAGTAGACAGGCAAACGAGAAAAGACGGAGAGAAAACGCTTTGTATACAATCATAGAGTAAGTGAATTGGCAAACGAGAGATAACATGTGCTATATATACTTGTGGTGAGGACCTAAGATGAGGCTTGGCGAGCACGAACCAGTGCATTAAGTTCCCTCACTTGGCTTCTAAGTCTCTCTGGGTTGCAGAAAAAGTCCATGAATACTCGTCTTTGAAGTTCCACGTCCTTGGAGTGATGCTTGACGATCTGCAACAATAAATATTTTAAGGAGCTGAGTTTATTCAAATTTTATATCCAATACGATACAGACGTCTTCGTTCGTGAGAGAGGAATCAAAATGAGTAGATTAAGGCTCACCTCCCTTTTCTCGCGGTGCTCTAGCGTTACCTCCTCCACTGCTGCAGAGAGTTTGGAGTTGATTTTTCCCATCTCATCAAGTTCTTTCATCAGCGGCTAATGTTACATTACATGGGAGAAACAACATAAATCAAAATTCTTTAGGTGAAGGATTGAAATTGGTAATAGAGAACTCAGATTTCTTTTACCCATGGTGTCAATATGGGCTGTGCCGTAGTTGAAGATGCAAAGAGAAGTTGCTGCAGATTCTGAATAAGGGTACACCTGAGAAACGGAGAGAGGCAACAGTGACATGATCATAATAAATACTTGTTTCTGTGGAAGAAGTTGAGGAATGTTATGATGACTTTGGACTCACAGCTCGTTAATGCATCTATTTCTGTCATCTGGAAGGGAATTCTCGAGGTCAGACTGAAGAGATGATAGATCCGATTGAAGAGAAACTATCTGCTGAATGATGGCTGGAGCTGAGACATAAGTTGATAACCCGGCTTGGACATCTATAGACGAAAATCATCAGCCTCAATTAGGTTGGGAGATATCACGCAAAGGAGAATAATTTTGTAAAATGATAGTGTTGACTACTTGAGTGAATGCTCAATAGATCTCTAACTCCATGTAAAAAGCTGTCACGGTCATCCACTGCTCCCTGTTCTTGGACATCAGATGCAGCTTGGATCAGTGACAAACACCGTCCCTGTATATATAGTGCAAAGATAAAATTAGTTTCATTATTCCCATAATTGTAGGAAAGCATGGACTGTAACTATGGATATGAACATACCACACGGCTTCTTGTGGCGGAGAGGTAACCCTGGAGTTCGGATTCGATTACTTTTAGCAGAGAGAATGCTCCAAGCATGTTTTTCTTTTCTAGCTGACATGCTAATTTCAAGAACTGGTGTCTTGCAAGCTGATTAACCAGGTGATTGATGAACTGCGACAAAATATTCGGAATATCAACGACAGAATGAAAAGTATCTCAAACATGAAAACCACGCAGTCTTGTGGCGACCCCAACATACCACTTTCTGTTTGCTAATATACAGTTCTTGACGCATGACCTTTAGATCGTAGTCACCTACAAGGTTATGGTGAGTAAAAGCATATGAAATCCCAAAATCATCCAAAAGCTACAAGTAAAGAGCAGAGAGTAAATGCTGAGTACCTTGCAAGATATAGGTGTCCTGGAGTTGAGCTAGCTCCCAACATAGTTCCGGAATAGTCTGCAATGAAGGACATATTAAGCAAATATGTAGTTACGAAAATAAGTGCATACACCTTGTAGTTTAGAAACACAAAATTTGAAACGCTAAGCATTGGGTACATGAACAGACCTCAGATAAGAGTTTTTCTTCTTTCTGATAAAGGGTCGAGATTTCTTCGACTAGATCTGCATGTTTTCTCCTGCAAAAGTAAGAACATGATCACATGAATAAAGTATGACGAGAGAATGACTCAACGATGATATTGTCAATATCTTGCTTTTCTACCTTAGAGAATGTAGATCAAAATGAATATGAGCTTCAACTGATGTTACTTGAGATTTCAGTGTCAAGAGAATAGCTTGTTGCTTAGCGTTCTCGACCTGGGCTTCAATCCACTGTCTCTCACTTGTTCCAAAGCTGTGAACAATAGGAATATATCTTTGACAGTGAGAAAACTTGTATGCGTGAAAAATTCAAAAGAAAAATTATGCAGTGAGTGGTCTCTAGTATATCTCTCGCTTGGCCACGTAACAAGAGAGACCTTTGGACGTAAGTAACGTGAAAGCTAAAAATTATACTGTAGGAGGAGTACCACGTAATACATACATGGATCGAAGCCGCTGCAGTTCAGATACACGTTCATGTTGTGACTTTTCCAAATCTGCTGCATTGTAAACAGACAAGTTACAGATGCACAATAGCTTCAAACATGTCAGAAACTATACACCATAACAAGATATATGATTTCTATCAGAGAGGGGGAGTTGCATAACTGCACAAGGATATGAGCATTTCAGGCAAAACAATAGTATATGAAGACAAAGATAACACTGTAGGAAAGTTACCTCGCAACATGTTTGATGTATCATCGAGACTAACCCATGAGCATTTAGATTTTCCTTCTTCTGCAACTAAACGGTATGGCCCCTGACATGATAGTGGATAAATTACATCAAACAGAGTACAAAAAGGTGCAAGATAAATAACACTTGGTACTTTCTCCATTCTCAGAATTCTTCAAATTATAGCATTCTCACTAGGTATACTAAGGATAAGATCTCAACTACATTGGCTTTCCTATATGATGAAGAGAAACTGAAATCATCCGCAAGGTATTCACTACTAATGCCATCCACTTACTGTGTCCAGCTGCTTAGCAAACCACTGGTTTAGCTCCTTTGTGCATGCTGAATCTCCAGCCAAGTAGGCATGAAAATCGGAGTACGCTAAGTAGATTCCATCCTCTGCACATGTGAAACAGCCAATTAAGTTGGCAAAAAGAGTTGATGGCAGTTAACCATGATACATGTTCTTGAAAATAATCAGTAACAAAAAGTTTCTACTAACTTAGAAGTCAAAACCCAACTCTTTGTCTATCAACCAGAAAAAAATGACTACAGAAAAAACAACTCGCTGCCTACGTGAAACTCTAAGCACAAATAACAAATAGAATCGTTCCATAACTAAAATACTGGCTACGAATACAAACCCATTTTAACTAAACGCGACTATCTTATGCAGCTACAGTTCCGAATGCTAATTTAAAAGTACAATGCATTCAAGCCAATTAAAATATTCAGCTTCAAAGCAGATTTCCGGTAGCTCACCAAATATGGAAATGTTAAATCAAAAGACAGAGAAAGGAGACGAAGGATACCTTCGCCGGAATGATAATGCGCCAGCTCTTGAGAAGTGGAAGCCAATCTTCCTAGAACTCCATTCATCTAAATCGCAGGAAAATACCGAAAGGACACATCACAAACTTATCAAAGACCAAAAATTGCAAATCCCTCAGACACCTGCGTAAGGGCATGCATGTATCAAACCTGTAAATTTCTAGCAGACAAACTGTCTTCTATAGTTGTTATCTGTCCAGTTACAGCAGAAGTAGCAGCAACTCGAGCACGTCGCCCTTGAATCAGAGATGAAGATTGGCCAGTTAGTAAATCATATTGTGTCTGTAACCTTCTTAGCTGCCTCTGCAGCTCCAAAGCTTCAGCCTTATGCGCCAAAGTTGCATCTCTGTCGATTGGAAATAAACTGTTAGGGGGTGTTGATGTGGTAAGCGGTATACAGGACTAGATAAGCAAAATAACACCTCTGATGACATAAGGAGACCTCACACAATAAGAACTTGAATGTAGTCATACTTGAAAACCAGGTGACGTGAAACAAAGTACACGGAAAATTCTCACAGCCTCACAGGAAAGTACAGAATCGAATGTGTGATATGAAGGTCTAACCTTACTTCTTTTATGCTTTCTTCTGCTCCAAAAACTGCCTCTTGGTTATTTCTCCTGGAAGAAAATGCTGATATGCTATCATAGGCCTGGTCTAGATCCTCGCCCTAAATCCATGAAAAACAAAAAGGAAGCGCACCATAAGAAGCCAAGGAAATAACATCATAAGACGAACACATATAGGTTTGATGAACTCTCAAACCCGAAAAAGAAAAAATAAGCAGAATGGCACAAAGAAGTTACCTCTAAGAGCTTCCCTTCTCTTTGAAACTGCTCATATCTAGATCCAGAAACAAGAGAACAACCAATTAGCCACTGATATACAAACTAACTACATAGGAAGAACTATCTTGCAGTATAACTCTCATAGAATAGCTAGGATGAAAGAGCTTTCGATTTTCACCGGATTCTTCAGGGATTATACAATTGAAAACCTTTATTTATGACTGCATTTCTGGAATATGACATGCAGCTGAAACTAAAATCGAGAAAATCATCGATGAAATGAGAAAATAACCTATGTAGCAACAATAATCGTATATAAGTATTATACTAATTACATTAATGCGAGGTTCATCAGCTAATATATACCTAATCCACTAAAAGCTACCACAAATTCAACCGAATCTGATTAAAAAGCAACATTGAGAAGTGAAACAATCGAGCTCCGGAACGAGAAAGAGCATGAATCGAGAAAACGCACAGGGAGAGTTCGGGGAGGGAGAGGACATTGGAGGGGCGAAGAGAGGAACAGATCCAGTCGAGGATAGGGCGTGCGTCGTCGTACTGGAACGGCCATTCGAAGCTGTCCGGGTCTAGCTTCCCGGCGCCTTCGTAACCTAGCTCCGCCACTAGGGAGCACAGTCTCGCACCGCTCATCTCCGATTTGCTTCTCTAGCCAAATCAGCCGGTTAGATCGCAGCCTCGAAATTGAAATTTGAATTTCACTGTGTCATTTCTTTAGAAGGTGATTCGATTTTGAAAGTTTTGTGGAAAAAAGGCATTTGGTTTAAAATAATTTTATTGTTGATCTTAGTTAGTTGTTATTGATTTATATATTTTGATTGATTTAAAAATTTATATAGTATTTATAAATCTAACTAAAATATACAATTGAATAACATTTGATTTGATAAAATTTATGAATCATTAAACCAATAAGTAATAACACATGATTTTAATAGAGATTTGAAAATCATAGAACAAATACCACTAAATTTAGTTCGAATTTTCAAATCCATTAAAATACAACAACCAATAACCTCCACGTACGTACGATTTTCTTTCTCATCTAATTTGGTATTTTTTTTTGGATTAGCAAGATAAATCGATTATATAACTTAAAAAAAAAATCAAAACCAGTTTGCTGTAATTATTTTTAGGGCAATTCTCTTAGATATATTATTTTTAAGTTTTTATCACAAAAATATACCCTAAAGTAAAAATTGACTAAAATGTTTCATTTCATAAGTAAAAAAAAACTAATACCTTAGATATATATATAAATATAAATTATAGTTGAAATTTTCTTTAATTGAACTTTTTTTATTTTTAGTTTTTCAAATTTTCTTTTGTAATTCGAAATACTTTTTGAAACTATTTTCAAAATTTTATTTTTAATTTTTTAATATTTATTTTTTATTATAAAATTTTAAACCTTAATCCCCAATCTCAATCCATTAACTTTAAACCATAAAGTTTAGTTAGTTAACTATATGGATATAAGTGTATATTTATATTTTTAATGAAACATTTTGGTCATTTTGATCTTTATAATTTATATTTATGACAAAAACTTTTTTAGTATTATCCTAGAATATTTCTATAGTTAATTATATTATCATAAAAATACTTACATAAATAATTTTATAGCCAATAATTTTATATATGTTGTCGTGACTAATATGTGACTACATTATTCTTAGCCGTGATATTTTTATAGGGAGACTTTCTATAAACATTTTTTTCATTAATCTAAATATTTTTTTTTCTTGAACTAGAAATCCATATCGCATAGTATAAAAGTATTTAGTGTATTTAATTAAAATCGTTTTGCAAAATTATAGTCTCAGTTAAGAAAAATAGACAATTATGTTAGAGATTCCAGCTCGCTAACATCCTCTTAATGTCCTGCCAGTTCCAAAACAAGATTTTCTCAAAGACAAACCCAAAAAATATGGTCTATCCAGCTCGCTAAGAAGATTATTAACGCCGAAAACAGCGTGACGAGCTCGAATCCATACCTCCGACATGCATGTTGACTGGTTAAAGAGGTACAAATGATACATGAATTGGCATTAAATGCCTAGAGACGAGGTGAGTTGAACCCGCGTCGTAGCGAATATGTAAGAGCATGCGCAGCGGTGAACCGCTTGTTGAAGTTCAGGAAATTAATTTTTTTTTTTTTCGTTTGATTTAAAAAAAAAAAAAAATTAAATAAAGTGACCAATAGCGGGCCGCCACGTGGCGTGGGGCCCGCTGAACAGTCACGACCCGGGTTCACGCGGAAGAAGCGGGACGAACCGAAGTCTTCATTTATGCTTATTTTAATATTTTTTTTTTTTGGAAAACGTGTGACCCCCTCCCTTTAAACTCCCAATGCGCATGCTCTAATCTCATTCTATCGGAGACCGAATATATAATTTCATCACGAAAGATGACGAGTTGTTTTTTGTGTCATCTGAGACACTCTTCGCCTATAAAAAAGATCTTTGTTAATATTAGATGTGATGAAGGTGATGAATCGAGAGAGAAGATAGTTTGTTATGAAAGTGTAAAAATGTATTATTCAGCTCAAACTGTCACTGTACACTTACAATCATATATATATACAGCTGGTTAAGCAAAAGGAAACTTAAACCAACTTAAACCAGATTCTAATAACCGGTTATAACTTTAATATCCCCCCCTCAAGATGGAGCAAACAAGTGGTGAAGACCCATCTTGAGAATGAGCTGATGAAACAGAGCAGGTTGAACAGCTTTCGTAAAGACATCAGCAAGTTGATGAGCAGATTTGACGTGCATAGTCTTCAGAAAACCACTCTGCAAACGTTCCCGAACAACGTGGCAATCAATTTCGATGTGTTTGGTCCGCTCATGATAGACAGGATTTGACGCAATGTGCAAAGCCGACTGGTTATCACAGTATAATGTAGCAGGACCAGTCAAAGGACAATGCAGATCGCGAAGCAAAGCTGCAATCCAGATGAGTTCACAAGTAGTGTCTGCCATTGAGCGGTATTCTGCTTCGGAGCTACTTCGAGAAACCGTTGCTTGCTTCTTGGCGCGCCAGGAGATGAGTGAATCTCCTAAGAAGACACAGTACCCTGTAGTTGAACGGCGAGAGTCAGGGCATGAAGCCCAATCTGCATCACAAAAAGCAGTCAAGCTCACTGTGGAAGAAGCAGAATAAAACAATCCCTGTGCAGGATCATTCTTGAGATAACGAAGAACACGCTGAGCTGCTTTGAGATGATCAACGCGAGGAGTAGACATAAACTGACTGAGTTTATGAACCGCATAGGTAATATCCGGTCGCGTGTGAGTCAAGTAAAGTAGTTTGCCAACCAACTTCCGGTAAACTGAAGGATCAGGAAGAAGATCACCAGAAGAATCAGATAACTTGGAGTTAGGTTCCATGGGAACCGAGACTGGCTTGCAGCCCAAGTAGCCAGCATCCTGAAGAAGTTCCAGAGTATACTTCCGTTGGTTTATCGAAATTCCAGTGGCATTCCTCGCAATTTCAAAACCAAGAAAGTATTTCGCATCTCCAAGATCTCTGAGTTTGAACGCCTGTTTTAGAGAATCTTTGAAGTTCTCAACAGCCGCATCATCATTCCCCACAATGAGGATGTCGTCTACATAAACTAGAGCAGCAACAAACGTCGAAGCAGAATGCTTAACGAAGAGTGAATGATCAGAAGATGCCTGAACAAAACCCGTTGAAGAGATGACTGTGGAAAGCTTGTGATTCCACTGTCGCGAGGCTTGTTTGAGTCCATAAAGAGATTTGTGAAGACGACATACAGAATTAGGAGGATAGCTGCGACCAGTCAACTCAGTATATCCTTGAGGAATCGTCATATAAATCTCCTCATCCAAGTCACCATTCAGAAATGCGTTACTGATATCAAGCTGCTTGATGGACCAATGCTTTGCAGCAGCAAGACTGAGTAACAAACGCAGAGTGCCCAGCTTAGCCACAGGGGAAAAAGTATCAAGATAGTCCAATCCCTCAAGCTGAGTATAACCCTTGGCAACTAGGCGAGATTTAGGACGCTCAACTGTACCATCAGGGTTGAATTTGTAGGTATTTACCCACTTACAACCAACCGGATGCTTCCCTGGAGGCAATTGACAAATAGACCAAGTACCAGTATCCTCTAAAGATGTCATCTCAGATTTCATAGCACCCTTGAACTCATCGAGAAGAATAGCTTCTTGAAAGGTCTTAGGGGCAGTAACAGTGGTAATGGATAGAAGAAAGTTACGGTAAGAATCATCAAGTTTATCATAAGATAAAAAAGCAGAGATAGGATATGAAGTGGTATGATTAGAGTTTCTAGAAAAAGGTGGGGTTTTATTGAGAAGATAGCAATGATACTCATCTAGATAAGCAGGAGCCTTAGTTTGTCTTTTATTCCGTGTGTTAACAATGGGAACAGGTGGAGAAGAATGAACACTTGGTGAAGAAGGAATGGAATCAGAAGGAAAAACAGAGTCAAAAGAGTGTTCAGGAAACGTTGTGTTATCACCAAGGTCAAAGAAAGCCGGAAAGGGTGAGTCAGGAACGGGTAAAGGAAGAACATGTTGACCAAAGATGTCATTATCGTGAGAAGGCAGATGTTCAGAAAAAGGAAAACTATTTTCATGAAACACAACGTTACGAGAAATAAGGATCTTGTTAGTATGGAGATCGAGTACCTTGTAACCTTTATAACCGTGTGGATATCCAAGAAAAACACAAGGAGTAGCACGAGGAGAAAACTTATGACGATCCTTAATCAAAGTGGACGTGTAACAGAGACAACCAAAGACTCGCAAATGACTATATGAAGGGGATTTGGACATGAGAAGTTCAAAAGGGGATTTGTTTTTCAAAAGAGGAGTGGGAGTTCTATTTATCAGATAGACAGCTGTTTGGATACAATCACCCCAATAGTCAAGAGGAATGTTAGATTGGAATAGTAGGGAACGTGCGACATTGAGAATGTGTTGATGTTTTCTCTCCACAACAGAGTTCTGTTGTGGAGTGTATGCACAAGAGAAGTAATGTGTAATGCCTTTAGCTTTAAGAAGAGATGTAAAAGAGAGTTCAGGAGCATTATCTGATCGAATGGATTTCACAGAAATTTTAAACTGAGTCTCTATGAATGTTAAGAACTCGGGAAAAACATTTATCACAGAACTTTTGTCTTTTAAAAGATAAACCCAAGTGACTCTGGTATGATCATCAACAATGGTCAAGAAATATTTATATCCATCAACTGTAGGTACATGAAAAGGACCCCAAATATCTAAATGTAAAAGATCAAAAGCCGAAGTAGACATATTGTTCAAAGATGTAAAAGACAGACGCTTTTGTTTAGCTAGAGGACACACTTTGCACAGATGATCATGACCAATATTATCTTTAGAGATATCTAGACACTTAGAAAGAATATGAATTTTATTTTGAGAGGGATGTCCCAATCTCTGATGCCAAATTTCAGAAGAAACGTGAGCAATATGCTGAGTCTGGGCGACAGGTGAATTAGCAGGAGCATGAGAATCCAAGAGATATAGATTTTGAAAAATGCTACCCTTCCCAATCATGCAATCCGGAGTATGCTCCTGAATAAATGCAAGTGGGTTATATGATAAAATGTAACAAGAAGTAGAAGAAAATAGGACCGAAATAGTTGTGTTGTATGTGAGAGCACTAATGCTTAAAAGATTGAATTTGAAATTCGGAACAAACAACACAGAATGCAGAGTTAGTGTTGTAGAAATGATGATAGTGCCAGAAAGGGTTACGGGAATGCGTGTTCCATCAGGGAGAGTAACCGTTGTATCAGTAATAGGACGTGTGTCAGAAAACAAGGTTAAGTCAGAGCACACGTGACAACTAGCTCCTGTATCTATCACCCAAGTATCATGCGTAAAAGTAAGGCTGTTTATGATTCCCGCAGAAGCAATAAAGTTGGAGGATTTTAGGTAGGTACCTGAAGTAGATGGAAGAGTAGATGTAATGGGAACAAGGTGAGGTTGGGGTTTTAGAGTTGAAGAAGAGCCATCAGCGAGTGTAAGAGTGCTGCCTGAAATCTGAGAATGAGTATGCTCTCCACCCTGTGTATTGGCGTTGAGAACACTAAGAAGATGCTGAACTTGTTCTGATGTAACTGTCCCCAAGTGAGTACCCTGTTGATCATGCATGGAGATACTTCCAAACTCCTGAGTGATCAAGTTTGCTACATTCGTAGACTTGCCCACAGACTGTGAGTTTCCATTAGGACGTTGCTGGTGAGGTTGCTGACCTTTATAACCCGATGCATTAGTCTTATAGCCTTGAGGGTAGCCATGAAGTTTATAACATCTGTTGACCGTGTGACCAGCAAGACCGCAATGGGAGCAGATAGGACGAGGTCTGTGCTTGTTATAACCTCCAGCATAAGCAGCAACCAGTGAATCAGGAGAGGCTTCAACGTGAGAAGCTTGGAATGTGACACTGCTCGTTGTCTTCATAGACCGTTGCCGTTCCTCCTGAGATACAATGTTAAAAACTCTGGAGAGAAGTGGCTTTGGTTCCATCATCAAGATCTGTCCTCGAGTGGCGGTGAAAGTATCATTGAGGCCCATAAGAAACTTGAGAACACGATCCTGTTCTTCCTTTGTTGCTAGTTGTTTGTGACTTGCGCAATTCATCTGACCACAACAACATGTATACGGATCCTCATGATTCTTGAGTTCTTCCCAGAGCTGTTTGAGTCTAGTGTAGTATTCACTTACACTCTGAGAACCCTGTGTCTCAGCGTAGATCTGTTGTTTTATCTCAGCAGTACGAGGCCCATCGCTCTGCTTGAACTGGTCATGAATATCTTGCCACATCTGGCGAGCCGTTTCAAGATACATGATGCTCTTCGCAATAGGCTTATCTACCGCATTCACGATCCAAGTACACACTATGTTGTTGCATCGTGACCAAGAACCAAAATCAGGATGCGTAGAATCAAGATCAGGATACGTTCCATTAACGAAAACATCTTTGTTTCGAGCACCAAGAGCTAATAACATTGAGCGACGCCAGCTATTGAAGTTACCAAGACCAGTGAGTTTCTCGGAAACAAGTGAGATACCGGCATGATCAGCGTTATGAATGAAGAGAGGATTCGAATTCGGATCGGAGAGAGATGGCATCGATCGAGAGTGATCGGATAAAGGTGGAGTCGGAGCTGGATCTGGTGACGGCATCGTTGAATCAAGAATCAGAACTGTAGTTCGAGAAACAGAGGAAACGAACGATCTTCAACAAGCACAGCTCACTGAAGAAGAAGACGAATAACAGACGCAACGAAGACGGAGATCGCAACGATGAGTGAGACGAGGCAATCAAGAACAGCGACAATCGCGGGATCGAAGAAGATACTCATGATCAATCGCGGAATCAAAGAAGGATAAAGTGGAGCTGAAGCAATGATGAGACGAAGCGGAATCAATGGAGATCAAAAAGTCTCTGATACCATATTAGATGTGATGAAGGTGATGAATCGAGAGAGAAGATAGTTTGTTATGAAAGTGTAAAAATGTATTATTCAGCTCAAACTGCCACTGTACACTTACAATCATATATATATACAGCTGGTTAAGCAAAAGGAAACTTAAACCAACTTAAACCAGATTCTAATAACCGGTTATAACTTTAATAGTTAACCGAACAAAAGACCGACTTTTCTCCCGAGCAAACAGAGATAAAATTTTACTTATCGATCTCGATACTCTTGTGAGCGTGAGTTCTATTTGTATATCGACCTTGTTTCCTGTAATGTCCGTTACTTCAGTTTACTTCTAATACAAACGAGGTTTTCCGACCTACTTTATTCTTTTATCATTTCTTAATTAAAGATCTGAACTCACACTTCGATAAACCCAAACACCACAGTAAATGCAAAAACATTACACGAACTCCATCACGAAGAAGCGAGCATCGATGTATCCATGCATGAAAGTGGAAATCACAACTGAAACAAAAGCAGAAAATTGTAGGAACTAAAACTGAAACAGTAAACCAAAACACTATAACGTCCACTTCCTTGCAAGAAAAAGCTTAGAGATTATAAGCCATTTCTCATACAAAAATAATAAGCTTAGAGATCAAAACCACTTGATGGCTTCGAATGTAGCCGTAAACTTCAAAAAAATTAAAGGAAGTGCTCGAACATGACCTACACACGTTGCCATGTCTTGTTTTACAATAATGTTTGATCGAACTTTTTGCATAGTTTTAACATTTGCACCCAAAAAAAATATTATTGTTTGACGAACTATTCTTAGATTCACCCCCCAAGAATAAACCAACCAATAGGATTTCGTTATTTCATATTCGATATTTTTTAGAAAATAAAACAAAATATTATCAATTATATTATATTTTTAAAATACAAAGTTAAAAAAAAATAATAATAATAATAGTAGTTACAAACAAAAAGATTTTTTTAAAAATATTTTTAACATCGTCAGCAAAATACTAAACCCTAAACCCTAAATCATAAACCTTAAACCTTTGGATAAATCCTAAACACTAAAACACTAAAATCTAAATCCTAAATCTTAAAAATTAAACTCTAAATCATAAACCTTAAACCCTTGAATGTTTTAGTGTTTAGTGTTTTTTATTTAGAATTAAAGATCTATCTAAGGGTTTACCTAAGAATTTAAGGTTTATGATTTAGACTCTAGGATTTAGTGTTTGCTGACGAAGTTAAAAATTTTTTTTTTTTAAATTAATGTTTTGTAACTACTATTATTTTTTATTTATTTATTTATCTTTTTATTTTAAAAACATAATATAATTTAATAATATTTTGTTTTTTTATTGAATATAAAATAACAAAATTTAATTGATTGATGAATTTAGAGGTTCACTTCCCTAGAAAGACCCCAAGAATTGACTGTTAATTGTTGTTTTATCTAAATTAAGTCTTTGATCCAATGTTTGTTTCACGTTGTTTTTTTTTTTTTTGATCAAATTTGTTTCACGTTGTTTATCGTTTATTACTTTTGCTTATAACTTATCTCGATTTACTTCTCTTGATAGCTTTCACAGATTTATAAATTACAGTGTGATGGCTTAATCCGTATATATTTGAATATATACCGTGCATTTCATTTTGTACTTTAGTTTGCATTTTTGGAAGTGCGTATGATTAAAACTGGAGTTATGAATATAGTAAACATGATGCATGTAGAATTGTTTCTCGATTCTGCATTTCTTTGTATACAAAAATAAAATTGACAACCTGACCTCGTGGTCTGGTGGTAAAAGAACCTCGGCTGAAGTATCCGCCATCACGAGTTCGAGTCCCGGCCACAGCTGATTTAATATGGTTTCCGTTTGACCTCCATAATTTTTCTCGCCAGTTTTGGTTAGACGCGGTGGGATAGTCGGAATAAGTGAGAGGTCCGGATACCTGAATTATATAAAAAATAAAAAATAAATTGACCCGTCTGAACAGTAAATATTATAAAAATGATTTTTTTTTATCAACAACAATATCCGGGCAACAAAGTGGAAAAGTATAAGCTAATTTAATCAAAGCTAGTTGCATAATGTCTTTAACCTTGCTTTACACTTTGGAGTGCTACATTTTATCGCATTCTCTTTCCCTGATTTTAAAGCATGGGACTATTCTAAGCTTTATTAACATTTGATTGCCATAATTGAATCACTTTGTCTCTCTTTTATCCTTTTAAACACCCACTTTTCCCTTTATTTAAACGTGTATTTTTCTTCGTTTTTCTAAAAGATAATGAAAAATGAAAATCCATAAGGAAATTAATAGTTTTGTTTATCTTGTAACCTGAATTTTAACAGTTGTAACCTAAAGAAGAAAAGACGGGAGCATGTCATAATTATTCTAAAGTCACGCCCAACATTTACGTGATAATAGTTTAACACTATGTAAAGTCATTTGGTTATGCTGTCCAAAACAATAGCATTTGCTTATATAAGGTCGTTATTTTCGGGGAAACTATTGAAAGTTTGAAACTCAAAGAATATGGGACTGCTTTTATGAAAGGCAAGCTATTTAAAAAGTTATTGAAAAATCCGGAGGAAAATGAAAAGGATAAAAAGAAGGATTTTTAGCTAGAAAAAAGGCTTTTTCTCTGCCAGGAAATGAATGAAGCTTTGTTGTTATTAGCAGAATATCTTCTACAAGATTCATCGACATCATGAATTCAAAAAATGTACCGTTTAATAATGTAAGTATACCACAGTGAAAAGAAATGGAGGAGGTTTTGACAACGTTGTTATGTGTTGCAAAAGTGTAGCAGTGAAAAAACAAAAAGAGCGAGCGGAATCATCATTCACCATATTAGCGTAGACATCGATTTGGTATCCAACTCATTCACATATATTTGGTTTTGATTGAAAACTTAAGTGTCAATAACCATTGATTTATATTCTTTTTTTTTTGTTCTAGCCCGCTAAATTAACTTTTCATGCCAGTACACATTTTAATTATCACTTCAAAAATTTAATTAGCTTAGTAACATAAATATGATCTAATGAGAGATATCTGCATGAATCCTACTATATAATAGCAGCTAAATTGAGGCTTTTTAAGCTATGCCACATAGGCACAAATATTCTGATCCAACCAAACTGCTATATCATTCCATATTGGGCTTTGATTTTAAATAAATTAATCAGCTTTGCAGCCCTTTTGACCCATCGTGCAGCTGTCTTGATCCCATTTCGCAGCCCAGCCCATTTACCCAGCCCTTTGTCGATTCTATTTCATTCGCAGGCCCAGCCTATTTTTTATACAGATAGCAAGTTTATTGTTCCATATATGATTCTTAGTATTTGAATATAACATATAACATATAAATCTAATAATATTAAAATATATTTTGTTTTTGTTAAGGGTAGTAAAACATCTTACCTGAAAACTGAAAAACTAAAATATAAAAAATGAAAACTATATGATATTCATAAAATTTTCCAACTGCTTTGTCTTAAAAAAAATTAATTACGTAACTAACATTGCATGATGTTACGTACAAACTTTTGTTAGCTTTTATTTTGTAGTTTTATGATAATTACAATAGTATACATAATGAGAATGAATAATATATATAGAAATTATGTCGTTAGTTATTGAAACTACTTTGAAAATTTTAAATATTTATTTTTTATTTTATACAATTTTAAATCTAAATCCCAAATCCCCACCCGTTAATTATAATCCTAAATAACCACATCACACTAAAATATTTCATTTTACTAAATTTAATAAGTAAAATGACACTAATACTCTAGATATATTAAAAATTACATTGAAAGTGGAATAAGCTTACATTGAAATGGCTGCCCCTTTCATGCTTCTAAGGAATTTAAATCAAAAGAAAGGGTTATGCAATGGAACACGTCTGATTGTTCCTTACCTAAGTGAACGTGTTATTAGAGGTGAAATAGTTACAGGCTCTCATATTGGACATAAAGTGGACCTTCCAAGAATCATACTATCAGAATCAGTAACTAAACATCCATTCACCCTTGAAAGGCGGCAATTTCCAATCAGGCTATGTTACGCAATGACAATTAACAAAAGTTAGGGCCAGAGTTTGAAATGTGTCCTATTATATTTGCCACAACCCGTTTTCACCCATGAACAGCTCTATGTTGGTTTTTACCGAGTTATTACCCAGTCAGGCCTCAAAATTATACAAGGAAATGATCAAAAGATAGGAAGGGTTAAAAACATAGTCTACAAAAAAATATACAACGGTCTACCTCGCTCCCCTAAAAAAATATTATTTTGCAACACAATTCACAACACATTCCAAAAATACTAAATTCCTTTCTCTCTCCCCCAGAATCACGATCAGATGCTCACCTAGAGCAGATTCCCCGGAATCACGAACAAATTTCTATACCATAAGATGCAAATAATCAGTAAGTCTGCTGACCAAAACTCTCCGAACTCAATAATGAATCTGTACTAACAAAATTCTTTTATAATAATAGGCCCGCTCGCAATAGAAAATGCCATCTCTACAAGACCATTCACAATATACTTTGCAGACATCATCTACATCTTATCTTATTTTTATTCCTTTTCGTTAGCTACCAAACTCTATTCCCTTTGGACAATTACTTATTTATACTGTCAAACAATTTAGTTTTGAACTGTCTCAACTGGATAACATTCCCTTTGGATTGGATTGGATTGTGTTTACACAGGTACTAACATTTTATTAAATAATATTTGTTTTAAGCAATAAATATATAATACAATAATTTTTTGTAGATCCAAAATGGTACGTATAACCATATGGGACAATGAGGCGGCTAATTTGAGGGAGTTAAATCGCATATCTACCAGGAAAAACCAAATCGTAATCATCACAAGTATCATTCCAAGGTTACATGAAGGTAATAAACTAAACAAAAAGTTTATGTCAAACTAAATGCTTACAAATATTACACTTATACAGGAAAACTATCACTCACAACCACATCAGGATCCACTTTTACTTTGACACCGACATTGATATCATACAACGCTTCTAAAAGACGAATAAACTGCTATCCTAAGCCTGATAGCAAACGACACCACTCAATATTCAAAAATACTCTTTTCTCCTATAAAATTTGATTGCTCAACACAATATATTATTCAAACTTACTTTTGTTTAGAAAAGAAAAACTGATCACCGCATCACATTCAAACAAAAATTCCATGGTTAAATCTACAACACACAAAATTAACAAACACTTTCTTAAACTAAAAACTATTAATCAAAAATATAAATTTTCTTAATTTTAACATGTTATCCGCGCGTAGCGCGGACACCGAATCTAGTTCTATTATACAATACTTCAGATATTCAGCGCCAATCTTAAATTTCATTAGAATCTACTATAAATATTCTGCTAAATTCCATAAATCCCGCTGTCCTTCCCAATCATTTAGATCCATTATCTGGTTTACGTTAACTCTTCAATATAGTCCATTACTTTTCAAATTGAGAAAAAGTTGGTAGCTCTGCTCTGCCACACAAGTCAAACTTTCTGTAGATGAAGAAGCTAAGCTATACTATTACACATTTACACATTCCCCTCCTTCCTCAGAGCATTTAACTCCTTTCCCAGACCTAATCTCTCACCAAATCCAACAGTTGCACTACCAAAAAACAGTAGGAAAAATATAAAGAAGTTGCAAAACTAGTCTCACTTTGTTTAATAGTTTACGTAATACAACATGGCTCGCTCTTCCCAGAGCTACTACTAATAGAGTTCATCTTATAGAATTCATCTCCTTATCCCTACGCATAAATACATACATGGTTTCACAAGCATATAGCCTTCCATCTTGATCAAAAAAAAAAAGCCTTCCATCTTTAAAAATATAAAATATTAAGACCCAACCACAGTGTTGTCTGACTCAAACTCCCACGCTTTGTGGCTTCAAAGCACCCGTGTTGGCAAAAAACACCTTGAAATGCACCCAAACCCACCTCCTCTCTTCTGCAATTTCAATAATCAACAATTTTAAACCTATTGTTTAACAATACTTTAAATAATTAAAATGTTAAAAACAGAAGAAAAAATATATTAAACTAATAATAAAATATTAAAATGTTTAAAAAAAACACAAAAAAAATCTGTGTACCTTTGTGGATTTGACGGAGAGAAGGGTAGGTGAGATCCTGTACAAGTCTTCGTCCACGGGCTTCGTCCTCCTCTTCACCACCGGTGTCGGACAGCTTGCCGGTGCGTCACACTCACGCGCCTCTGTCTTGAAGTTGTGTTGCTCCTTGGAGCTGGTTCTCTTCGGCTCCTGGCCCACCTTAGCCTGAGAATCTCATGATCATATCAGTAAACGGCGTTAAAGGTGGAGTGTTAAATATAGTAGGGAGGAGAAAATAAGCACCCGGCGTCGAGGGACGAGGATCACTGCGGGAGCGACAAGGTGGTGGTTATCGTAAAGATCGCCGCCAGCGAGGTAAAGATCACGATCTTGAGGGTAAGGAGCGTATTGGAGAAAAGTAGGCTGCTGCTGAGTGGTGGTTGCTGTCTCGAAGCACTGAGTGAATGGAACGGCGTCGTTCCAGTCCCAGGTTCCAAACGCCGGTACGTGTCCCCTCCTGCAGTACTCTCCTCCTCCGTATTCCTGATTGAAGAACAAAAAGGAAGTTAAAACATTGAATATCCAAAATAAGTAGAAGGAGGAAGAGAAAGGAGCTTACGTAGTCCATGGTTGTTGTTGTGAATGAGTTTGATGATGTTTGATCTCTGCTTTAAAGTAAGCGAAAGAGAGAGATTGGGGTTTATTTAATGACCAGATGGGTATACTCAACACTGAGCCAAAGTTGTCTTAAAGTCTACTTGTAGGGGTGGTTAGTGAGAGAGATAGTAGAGACACTGTGTGTGTCTGAGTAGAGAGAGAGTGTGTCTCTTGAAAATTATCAGTAGTAAGTGAAAAATATATTTTTAAAAAGTTGGCTTTAGCCTTTATTAGCTAACTCTTCTTTTTTTGAGCAACAGCTACCTCTTCTTCTATTTTACCTTTTTAACAAAATTCTACTGTATTTTTTTGGTTTTTTCGTCTCATTTATACAGTTTTCTGTACTCTGTCTTTACTTTTGATTTTTAAATGTTTTATCCTTCTTTATAGAAAAAAGTTTTGTTGGCTGTAGACTTTGTGTTTACATGGGGTTAAAAGGAAAATGAAAAGACATTTATTTCCATGGTTGACAAACAAAAAAGACTTTAACGTTACTTCACTATAAAACTTATTTATAACGGAAGTTATTTATTAGATTGACCATGTTTTATGGCCTCTAAAGCTGACTTATGCATTTAATTATATCAATTCTTTACTCTTTTTGTAAGGTCCGATTCTTTACAAATATTGCTATTCTGTACTGGAGGGAAAAAACTACTCCTAAAAAATATATTTAGTGGAGCAGATAACATTGATGATCTTTTATCAGAATATCCAATTTGAAAATGAAATTTTGTTAGAAAAAGTGAAGATTTTAGAGACAGAAAAGTTAATAAAGGAGCTTTAGGAAGAAGGGGCCACATGCAACATTACCTCTGTTATGTAGCATTGTGCTATGTGCTATGTGCAGTGTGCAAACAACATTGCCACGACTCCAAGCAATCCCATTTATTATCTTTTGTCAATTTCTCTCCCTTTTTGCTTAATAAATTCCATCTTTTCAATGAATATGTCTCTAGTTTTTAAATATTTCATCAGTAGTTTTATTTGACAAAGGACATGTGGGGTTAGGTTAAAATTATTGAAGATGTACATACCAGCATAATTCAATTTCAACTGCACATTGCAGCCTTTGAACTTGTAAAAGCAGTTTAAAACATATACCAACGGAATGGAATTCCATTGATTGTAATAAATGTTTGGGTTAGGGTATATTATCAAACCATAAAAGCTGGTATACAGATCAATTCAAATGGATTTTGACTCTTATCACTTACAAGTGATAAGTAATTATAAATGTTTTTGTATACATATACTCTAAGAAGGTTGAGAATCAATTAAAAAATGTTACTTCAATAATTTTTGTTAATGTTCTTACAGCGAGGTAATCTAATTGAAGTTCCTAATTCGGATCTCGAAAGTTGATGGCACAAGAGCTATATGCCACACATTAAAAACATTCAGAAGATATTTGACGTGTTATTCTTTGCAAAGCAATATGCTACGTCGTGATACAATTAGAACCTATAGTTCACAAGTTTCGGTTCTGGTCAACATGCATTACTATTGTGCTTCTCCATGCCAGCCAAAACTCTATTTATAGACTTATAGTCTATCAGACGAATCCTATATATATCAAGCTTATTACATCTATCAGCCCATCAAATCAGAGCAAGATGAGATGTTTGAATACATATAAGCTATTAAGTAATAACGATATATACAAATATATTAAAAGTCTAAAACCAGTGGAACCGTTGAAGAAAACGATTCCTAGACCAGAGAATCGCGTGGATCCACCTTTGAACCGGTGGACGAATATGACAGTAAAAAGTAAAACTGAAGTTAATAAATAAAACATTTCGAATTCAGTAGAGAAAGAAATTGAGAATCTAGAAATCTGGAGTCTCTCAAGTCTCAACACGCTCTCCAACATAGGAAACGAAGGGAAAGGCTGCGTCTACGTGCCTCTAAAGAAAAATGGTCAAAGGCTATTTTTTTCCTTTAATATTTGTCTTCTTTTAAAATTTGTTATTTTATTTATTTTGTTACAATAACACTTGTGAGCAACTCTGAGGTGTGCAGTAAACTTTTTACGCTTTAAAACGTCTATAGTCGATGGAGAAAAAGACCGATGGGAGAGCTAACATGTTATATATTCTGTTTCTTCGTTCTCATATATTTGTCCTATTATATACTAACTGATATTCTTATTCGCTTTGTGGTTAAAGTAGCTAACTGTTGTTGTTGTTGTTGACTATACGAAAAGAATGAAAGAAAAAGGTCAGATGCTGTTTTGTTTTCTTGTTGATTGGCAATCTTCCGATTATTTACTGAATTACGAAATTCTTAAAACGGCCACGAAGGTTTTTGAGGTGAACCCCCTGAAAAAAACATAACTTATAATAAGGCTCAAATCAGGCCCATTAACTTTTTCTTTTGTCAAACTAGTAGTTTCTCATTAAACCGAAATTAAAGTATGGTACAAACAGAATCAAGCATCTGCTTTGCTAAACCATCTTCAAAGGAGAGAGAGAGACGGTTGCAGTACCGACTATAGCTGCCACTAGGCTTTTGGAAGCAATTCCGTGAATCTCCGAGAAGCAGGCTCCATCGACTATAGCTGCCACTAGGTTTTTGGAATCCGACTCGAAATTTACTCGATTGAGACCCAGAGACAATGCATGTTCCATCGCCTCCCTCAACGCTAGTCTCTCCGCCACAAGGGACGAGTTCACGTATGAGATAAGTTTACTGTGAGATGTGATCATCCCTCCATTGTTGGTGTAGAAGCTCCACGCTGTGCCCGCTGCCAGGATTCCAGGTTTCCAGGCGCCGTCGGATCTACAAATAATCCCCTCACCCAGATGGTGGTAGGGGAAGCTGTCGGAATACTAGAGTAAGACCTGCGTCTACGTTTTCCGCCGAGAAGGTGTCGAAAGCTCCTGCGAATGGTGCCATCTCCCAGACCTGTCGCGCAAATTGACAATGGAAGAAGAGGTGGAGTATAGTTTCCTCAGCATCACAGAAAGTGCACTTTGCAGATGCAGGGCCATTAACTTAATGTTCATTTTCAATAACGGATTTTTTTTAAAAATTGTACGATACGTCGCGAGTACTGTGAATTTTTTTTTTTTTTTTTGTAAGGATAGTTGGTTGACGTATCTTATCTATTAAAAGAGAAGTACCATTTTTATCTACTATAAAAAAGTCATATTAACCTTATTAGGTCCATTTCATTAATTACATTTATTTAATTATTTACATTAATCTATTAATAAAAGATATTAATAATAAAATCAATTTTAACTGTAAATTTAAATTTTAGTTTTAGTTATAACAAAATGTTGAAAAAAAATCTAACCAAATCTTTCAAAAAATTTAAAATTTTTTATTTAAATTAATACCATTGATTAATTTTGTAATTAATAATATATACTATTATACATTAATTTAAATAAGATTTTATTATTAAAAAAATAAAATAAAAGTGTATGCTATTTTTCAAAATTTATAATTATATTCTATATCTTCTTTATTAAAAGAAGTACCATAAACAATTCATACTAGGTCTATTTCATCAATTACATCTATTTGATTATTTAAGTTAATCTACTTAATATATAACATTTCTAAAAAATCTTATAAATTATATAGATATTAATAAATAAATTTTAACTGTAAATTCAAATTTTATTTTTAGTTATAACAAAATATGTTAGAAAAAATCTAACAAAATCTTAATAAAATTTTAAAATATTTTTAGATTAATGCAGCGATTGATTTCATAATTAATAATATTGTATTATTATAATCTATTTACTTATAAAATCTCACAATATACTAAGATAAATAACATAGAAATATAAATTATGCTAAGAAAATATCAGTTCTATAGTATAACTAAATAAAAATTTAAAATGTATTGTATTCAGTATGTAAAAATTAGAAAAAATGAAGAAGATTCTAAATTTGTTTATTTTATACTATGAATTTATTTTACCAAACTCGAAAATATATTAATATATAATAACAGTTAATAATAAAGTAAAATGTATAAAACAAATCATTATACATTAATAATATCGAATAAGAAACATAACCAATAACATTATAGATTTATACAATATATAACAATAAAATGTAAATTATATCTTTGAAAGTTTTGCGATGGTATCTGTTATATATTTATAAAATGAAAATCTACCCGCACATCCGTGCGGGTGAAAAATCTAGTTAATAATTGTAATAAGAGTTCCATGAAATAAATAATTCAATCCCGTGATAGTGTATACTAATAATCCAATCTGGTTCACATGTTTCTACATAAAACTTTAGTAATATACACATACATGCACATTCACTTTGACACCACAGACGCATTGAATTATAGTATATAAATGTTCTTCTTGCGTGTTGGTATCACCGCATAATTTCTGCCCAATGGCGTTTATGGCAAAACCAATAATGCGGTCAAGAACAAAATTGAAAACTTCACAAGGCCCAAAACCCATACAAGAACTGTGTTTTGACAGGACCACATAATGGCACTATCGAAAATAGAGCCAGTAAGCGATACCTAAAAAGAGGCACAATCCCAGATGCCTATGTTTTCACTACCCCCGACACAAGTTTTCAGCATTAATATTTTACCAATCAGAAAATTCTTCTGTTATTCTTTAACACCTTAACTCTAATCCAACCATTCATTCTAATATGAAAAGGACGATTCTAACCCCAATACGAAATCAAATCTACGGAGAGACGAAGCATACGATTACGCAAAATAGATAAACATAATGAACAAAACAAAAGCATTAATTAATACTATCCGAGATGTTTTTCGTTTTATTTCACCAAGTCTTATGTCAAAAGGGTGAAATTAAACTCAACAAAAGTCATAAGTTAACCGACCCGGTTTACTGATACCGGAGATTCCACAAAAGACAAACTACAAAAGCATAAAAAAAGGATAATAGAAGGTTTGTTCAGAAACCGACGAACGATCAGATCCGACGACGACGACAGTTAGACCACCTCTTTGTTTTCTTCCTTGTCACTCTTCTCCACCGGAGTAACAAAGATCCAGCTGAAACCGAACGGGTCAGTCACCTTTCCCTTCACCCCACCGTCAGCTTCCCCCTCCGAAACCTCAACTTTCACAGCTCCGGCGGCTACAGCTTTCGCAACGGCAACTTCCACGTCATCAGTTTCCAGGAGTGCAGACACAGTCCCCGTCTTCACACTGTTCAAAACCAGATCTAAAGTGAAACCCTAAACAAGAAGATCTAGTCAAAGGAGGAGAAGGAAGAGTTTACTTAGAGCCAGAGTGAACAGAGACGTCGGAGACAACGATGGTAGCACCAGCGAGCTTAATCTCAGCGGAGACAACGTGAGGGAGCTCTTGGTCAGCCTTACGCTTAGGGTAAAGAGAGTGTCCAGTCTCCGTCGCACCAAACACATCCTTGTAGAAAGCGACAGCGTCACCGACCTTCTGAGCCTCCACGATCAGCTGCGGCTTGTAGGCAGTGAAGGTAACAGACTTCTCCACCACTGTAGCACCATTCGCAGCAGCAGCAGCAGCAACACCTTCCTGAGCCATCGTTTGTGTTTGAGAGAAAGATATGAAGAAAGATTTGTTCGTTATAGAAGATGTGTTGTGAAGGAAGAATGAAGAGAGAGAGAGGTAGCTGAGGGTAGATATTTATTGTGGACGAGGAGAAGCGGAATCGTTTCTTGACCTGTCGAGGATTCTAAAATGGTTTGTTACAGCTTTCACGTCCGCGGTTTATTTAGTATTTTACCCTTACTTTTTCCATTTATTTACAAGCGTGTACCCCACTTTTCCCTATCCTACGGCCTATACGGCTACGTGTCTCCTTCGCGTGTCTTCCCTCGTTTCGAATTTTTTTTAAAGTAAAAATAATTATATATTCGAATATTTTTTTAATAAAGATAGTTTTTTTTTGTCGAACAGTAAAGTTAGTTTGTTATCCACTTTCCCATGCCCAACTAGCTAAGCTAATTATAAAATTTAAATTATCAGTAATTCTTGGTTCTTAAAATAACACTAAAGTTTTGAGGTTTAATGGATGTGCATGTTAATGAATGTTGGGCCGCAACATTTGTAATATAAACCAACTAAATTACAGTTATTATATTGTGAAACTACATCTCTGGACGGAACCTCTACTTGCAAAATCTTTCTCATAATATATCAATACGCGATTTCTTCAAGAACTTGGAGTGTCTTTTGGTCCTAACCACATGTCAAAAATACAAATATAGAGGCTCTAAGACCATCTCCAATGGCTTACTCTATTTTTTACTCTAAAATAGAGTGACTCTATAATAGAGTTTGATTTTGCTCCAATGGTACTCTATTTTAGAGTAGAAAATAGAGTGATGAACAAAGAAAAAACAAATTACTCTATATTTGGAGTAAACTAATGGCTTACTCTATTATAGAGTGATAAATAGAGTATCATTGGAGCATTTTTTATTCTAAACTCTATTTTAGAGTGAAAAATAGAGTGGAGTTGGAGATGCTCTAATGAACGCAGAGAAAATAGACTCGGTATGCAAATATTTGGTGTTTTTTAAGGAACTCACCCATTCTAGATGTTGTGCATGCATTACCCGAGTATATGCTGCCCATTACCTATCGAGGTCGAAAATGAAAACATCACACGCTACTATGTTACTATCATCTTTTTGGACGAAGCAATTTTGAAATAAACCTTTGTGACAGTCTCTAGAAACATTCCTGGTCTTACTGGTAACGGCTTTCTTCCTGTAACGCTTCCCTGGATCGAACCAAGTAGGCCAAGTAAGACAGAAATAAAGGCTTGTTATCTTTTCTTCAGTGCCTACTAAAAGAATCTTTTCGTTAATAAAAATGTGTTAGCTGATCATACTTACCCTTCCATTTAATCCACTTTGTCTTCTTCCTTGGGTTGAAGAATCTTCTCTATTGCTAAGATCATCTGCACCTTCATCTTTTCCTTGCATGACGTTCTGGGTCATTTGCTGCACACTCTTTCCAGGTTTGAGAGCTACCAATTTGGTTAGGAAATTTACCTGTTTTAATGACAATGCAGCAAGTTCATAAACATGGTGTGATGGACACAATAGTAACACCTCTGATTCAGGCAGAGTGGAGAAACCACGGTCGTTTCTCTCATCAAGTATACCTCCTCCCATCATGTTCCGTGAAACAAGCCTCGCTAGTAGTATTCGATCAGGAACAACTGGCCTTGTTTCCATAGTCTGCAAAAATTCCTCAGACTTATACATGTGATCTCGAAACAAACATATATACCAAACTAAACACAATACTGTACCTCTAACAAATTACCAGCTTGATTAGCTATGTCATTCAGATTTCCTCCGGGTAAATGAAGTTTATTACCGTCCTTACTTTCAAAAGCCCCACCACCTGCAGCTACTCTACGCAGCAGCTCTTGTCTCCTTTAACATAACAACAGCATTTAAATCCAGTGAACATATGTAAGAGACTGCTACATTACATAGCAAAGCAATCCGAGTTACAAAACACAGGTCTCTCACTCCTGGTTTACCTTATCGTCTTGGTTTTTGTCAGCAAGTTGAATCATGTAATCAAGAGCCATCATAAACCCCTGACTCCATTAGATCAACCCTTTTCCCTATAAACTCCTTGTGCAGCCAATTCCACAGCAACGTTTTCAGATGCCTCATTCATCTTCATATCTTGCAACTACACAAAAGGGCACATTAACATAGCAAGTAACAAATCTATGCATCATACACGATTCTGTGAAGAGTTCCATATGCAGATAAGTTATTCGACGAAATGCCAAGCTTATGAAACAAAAAGCAAAGCTGGTATGAAAACTACATCAACGCCGTCTGTGGGGATCGAACCCACGGCCACGGGATTAAAAGTCACCCGCTCTACCACAGAGCTAAGACGGCTTGCTTAACATTGATTGATTTCAAATTACTGAAAGACGCATACATAATAAAAGATTGGCTATTAATACATGTTTGATACACAAAATCAGGTTTCAATCATGGAAATCTTCAGAGCTGATCAGCAAACATATGGAAGAAGCATGGAGGGGTCCAATTGACATACCATTCTTCTTTTTTTTTTGGTAAAAAAAATGTTTTATCACCTCATTCTTATTATATAAGTTCATTGCCTTACTTATAAAAGGTAGAGTGACATATTACTAATGAAATATAAATATCCTCAAATAATTTGTTAATTTTATTGATCAACTCATAAGATGGAACCACATGTATTAATGTTGGATAACTAAAGTAGTTTAGACAGATGAGGATTCTGAGCTTTTCAAGCAGGAAAGCTGCCACTCTCATCATTTTCAGAAGTTGATAGTTTAATTTTGGCATAGTAGCTGTAGAAGCTTGAAGATCACACATGCTGTTTTGTTATCTGTGATGTGGAGATTACTGAGTCATCCATCGAAAGGCATCATTATACATATGTTATGCTGTAAAATCTAGCATTCGTAGTAGAATATTATTCTCGAGTTCTAGCCTGACTATGGTTGATGGAAGAACTCGGTGATATATGACAACAAATCATGTTTGTACTAATAGCTAACAATATTAGGTGATTCTAGCTGAAAGACATCTCAATAGCAGCTGAGACACTAAGTAAGACGCAGTAACCACTCAACTTCAGTCATGTCATGATCCGTTTACAAAAACGCTGTTTCGACGCCGTTTTAGTCTTTTGGAAGTTAAATAAAAAACCAAACGATACGAGCAAGGCGTTGATTACAACAACATCCACCATGGTTTCCATCTACTACGTTCAATCAGCAACCTTTCTGAACTCTCCATTTCCATCTCCCGCGTCTGGTAGCCTCCGACGTGGAGCTTCTTCTCCTCAGTCCCTTCGCGTCACTGCTTCTCGCAGCTCCTCCTACGATGTAGTTGTCGTTGGTGGTGGAATCATCGGGCTAACCATTGCCCGTCAGTTCCTCACCGGGTCGGATCTATCAGTCGCCGTTGTTGATAAGGCCGTTCCTTGCTCTGGAGCCACCGGTGCTGGTAAAAGTTTGACTCTTTTAACTTATTTCTGGAAAGTTTGAAGTAAAAAAAGAGTTGACTTTTTTAAACATGAAAGTTGTGGTCTTTTTGGGGATTCAGGACAGGGATATATATGGATGACTCACAAGAAGCCAGGTAGTGATATATGGGACTTGGCTATGAGGAGCCATCACCTCTGGCACGAGCTTGCAGATAGCTTAACTGATCAAGGTCTTGATCCTCAAGATATGCTTGGTTGGAAAAAGACAGGTCTTTTCTTACTCACTCACTCACTTACTTTGGTCTGTTTAGATTTTAATTGACTTTTATAAGGTGGCTTCTAGCTAAATCAATGTTCAATAAATCATTAGGTGGTTAAACCTTTTTACAGAGGATTATTTTTTAGGTGGGTGCCTAGATTGATTTTTTGAACACCTATACAGAATTTTCGAAAAATCGGGTTAGAAAAGTTGTTTAATTTAGATCCCATTTACCGCCTAAACACTACCTAGACCTATTCTTAGAACACTGAGCTAAATAGTTTCTCGGTTTAGCCAATTGAGTTAGTTACGCCTTTTTGTTAGGTTCTTGTTGACAATGATATTTTCATCTTGCTATCTACATGGTGTATGTACCATTCAGTATGTTATTTTTTATTGCCATCTGCAGGAAGCTTGCTCGTTGGAAAGACCTCTCAGGAATGTGTTGCTCTGAAGCAAAAGGTGAATGAGTTAAGTGAAGGTGGGTTGAGAGCTGAGTATTTGTCTAGCGCTGATTTGTTTCTAAAGGAGCCTGCAATCCTTGTGGATGATGAGACTGGTGCTGCGTTTCTTCCTGATGATTCGCAGTTGGATGCTCATCGTGCGGTTGCTTATATCGAGAAGGTTGGTTGGGCTTCATGAGTAGTTGAATGTCTCATCTGACTCTTTTTCTTTGCGGCTTTCTTAGCTTTTATTTTACTCTTTCAGGGTAACAGAGAGTTTGCAACAGAAGGACGATATGCAGAGTTCTATCATGAACCAGTTACAGGTTTATTAAGGTTTGCTAATCTTTTGTACACGATTCAACTCAGAAAGATGTTGTCTCTGTAAATCTTGAATGTGCATTGTTCTTGTGCTGAAGTTTTGTTAGTCTGTTAAATAATATCATCTATTCAGGTCTGATGGGGGTAGCAAGGAGGTTACAGGTGTTCAGACTTTGAAACACAACTTGTATGGTAAGAAGGCTACTATAGTAGCTGCTGGTTGCTGGAGTGGTTCTCTGATGCATGACTTGCTTAAAGACAGCAACATCTCGGTGGATGTTCCTGTGAAGCCAAGAAAGGTTTAACTTTCCTCTCACTGCTAATTTTTTGCATTTTTATTTACATTTTGAGGATAGTATTGTTTTACGAGAAACAAGCATTATCTTTATTTGTAGAGTTAATCATCTGCAAGCTTCCAGAATATGTTAAGACTCCTGAAATGGACTGTTTCTGTATTTTTAAATTACAATATCCAACTTTATTTTCCTTGCAGGGGCATCTGCTTGTGGTAGAGAATTTTGATTCGTTCAATTTAAATCATGGGATAATGGAGGCTGGTTATGCGGATCATCAAAGTGCTTCAGCTCCAGGTGTTGAGGAACGGATGCTATCTATTTCCATGACAGCCACAATGGACACAACAGGAAACCTTGTTCTCGGTAACGTTTTCCATCCACCTCTTAAACTCCTGAACCAGTCAGGCACCATATGTATCTGTCCTCTTCATTTAGCCATCTTTAACCTTCAGGGAGCAGCCGTGAGTTCGTCGGGTTCGACACTGAAGCTGATGAGACTATCATCCGGTGCATATGGGAGCGTGCAGCAGAGTTCTTCCCCACGTTAAGAGATATTTCTCTTGAAGATTTCATCCGTAACAGGAAAGTGAGAGTCGGTTTACGCCCATACAGTAAGCTTCTAATTGCTCCATGAAATGCTTCAAACCCGTCCTTTGGAATGTATCATAGAACCTGAACTTGTTGTTTAACTGATCATAGTGCCTGATGGAAAGCCAATGATAGGATCTGTTCCCGGATTACAAAATCTTTACTTGGCAGCTGGACATGAAGGAGGTGGACTTTCCATGGTAAGTCAGAACTCATCCTAATGTTCTATCAACAATTCAAGAACCAGATGGTGATTCTTGGTTTCTTGAAATCTTATTAGGCTCTAGGAACAGCTGAAATGGTGTCAGACATTGTATTGGGGAAACCATCGAAGGTAGATGTTTCAGCGTTTCAGGTTAAAGGACGTTGTTGCTGAGGAACTAGATGCAGTTCAGTTTTTAGTTACAAAGGGAATCAATCAGTCCTGCATTGTTGTTGATCTGTTTTGGATTCCCAAAAGGGAACAAATCTGAATGTTTCAAGAAATAATAAAAGATTAACACAAAATGTTGAAATCATTATTATGTGGTTATCTTGGGTTATTTTTTCTTTTATTATTTTGTCATTGAAGTTAATTATTGACCATGATTTCTAAAATCTGATGTAATTAAGAAACATATTAAATCTCTTCCAAAGACCAAATTAAATTCCCTGAATACTGCATATCCAGTCAATGGTCTCATGTTTCTTTGGTATTTCTAGATTTTTACTAAAATTATCAAATACATAACAGAAAAATCTAACAGTTTTGGTACCTACTTGAGAAATATATATTTATTTTCATTGTGTATCTGCATAAGATAAATTTGTAGTCATCAATGGGTTCATATGTCCTTGTATGGCATAAAACTATAAGTTACATATGTATAGAATGAAGATGAACATTACAAATATAATCCGAAATGTTTAGCAATACATATTTCAAACCTCTTTTGTTTCTTCTTTATCTGTTTGTTAACCAAACTAATGGTTTACCTGTGGAAACAATCTTTAAATTTCAAGGTCCTTTGCCTCCTATACTTCCCCATGAGGTACATTTCGGCAAAGGGACCATAGACTTGGGAGGTCTTGAGGTTAAACAAGTCTCCATCTCCAACACAACAGCAAAGAGAGTATGGAGAACATATGAAGGAGGACGAGACAGCATGGGATTCAGCATCTTTGAACCTATAAATCTCCCTGCTAACTTCTTCAAGATTGGCTTCTACGCACAACCAAACAACCAGAAGCTTTTTGGTTGGATCCTTGTTGCAAGAGACGTGTCTGGAAGAAGCTTAAGACCACCAGTGGACTACATTGAAGTCTGGAACACTGCATCGCTGGATATCAAACAAGACGGACATGCATATTTTTGGCAGCCGGTATGTCTCAACGGGTATAAACCGGTTGGTGTGATTGTCACTACTTCCTCTCAAAAGCCTCCTATGAAAAAAAAATCTATAAGCTGTGTTCGGTCAGAGTTGACAGAACAGAGTGAAGCTGATACATTGGTGTGGGGATTTAAAGGAGTTAGCGTTGTTAATTTGAGACCGGTCCAAAGAGGAACACAAGCAACAGGTGTGTACACAGGAACATTCAGTTTTCAACAACTAAACTCATCTCCTCTTCCTTATTTATTCTGCTTGAAAAACACCAAACTCAACATGTCCTCTAACATGCCAAGCAAAGCTCAAACCAGAGCTTTGTTCAAAACCTATTCTCCTTTGATATATTTCCATCCAAAAGAAATTTTTCTACCTTCTTCGGTCCATTGGTTCTTCGCCAACGGTGCCTTGTTATACAAGAAAGGAAACGAATCAAACCCTATACCTATACAACCAAACGGTACAAATCTTCCGCAAGGCGGTTCAAACGATGACTTATTCTGGTTAGACTTTCCACTCGATAAGACCGCCAAGGAGAAGGTTCAGAGAGGAGACTTAAGAAACACCAAAGTGTATCTAAACATCAAACCAATGTTCGGAGGCACCTTCACCGACATCGCCGTGTGGATATTCTGTCCTTTCAACGGAAACGCCCACCTCAAGTTTCTATTCATCAAGAGCCTTTCTTTAGGTCAAATAGGCGAACATGTCGGAGACTGGGAGCACGTTACTTTACGCATCAGTAACTTCAACGGCAAGTTATGGAGAGTCTACTTCTCTCAGCACAGTGGAGGCACATTGGTGGACGCATGCGATCTAGAGTACGTTGAAGGTGGGAACAAACCGGTTATATATTCGTCGCTTCACGGCCACGCAATGTTTTCTAAACCTGGACTTGTGTTGCAAGGCAAAAGAAAGTATGGTATAAGAAACGATATGGCGAGGAGTGACAAGTGGTTAGACTGTGGTAAGGGATATGAGGTGATTGGAGGGCCTTGGGGCGTGGTTGAGCCGGCTTGGACGAGCTATTTTAGGAAATGGGGACCAAGAATGGGATACAAGATTGATAAGTCAATTAAATCATTTGCTAAGAAGATTTTACCCATGTTTGTTAGGAAACGGTTACGAAATATTATTCGGAAGATACCTTATGAAATAATTGGTGAAGATGGTCCTACGGGTCCTAAAGCCAAGTTGACTTGGACTGGTGATGATAAGTATTCTTAAATTGTTTTATGGTAGGTTCTTGCACTATTCACTAAAATATTTACTGTATGGTTCTCAACGAATATTGTATTTTGCTGGTTTAATAACCAAAATTAAGTAAGGCCAAGCAGTCCAAACCGATCGTGTTCATCTAGAAATTGCATGTGTTGTTCATATAAGGCTAGCCAAGCCCAGGCCCATAAATAACACAGGTGACCTGAAGTTTAACATATTATTCAAGTACCAAGGGGTAAAGTCTAGAGAAACTAGTTCTCTGGTTACTCGGTCTGTAAAGTAGCTTCATTGTCCATGATTAGATCTTGAATCAATTTTATTAACATGTGTGCATATATCACTTAAATTTAGTGATTAACCTTTCCTTTCTTCTGCTGTGCTACCATACACGTACACAAATAGCTGACATGTTTTTTAGAAGTCAATTGTAAACCAACCATGTGCCCATATAAGAGATCACTGAAAAGATCTCGAGGACGAGTTGAATTGGTTAATATTCAATTTAGCAAACGAAGAAATTGCACCAAAACATTAATGGTCTTGGGACAGAGTGCGTTTGCATAACGTCAATAGAAAAAAGAGATTTGGCAGTATATAAGGGCCTGGATCATCATGAAGTTTATCAGATCCAGGCGAGTGATACTGCCGATTTCTATTTCGCAAGGTTTATTATTAATAAATTGACTGGATCATGATAGTATTCAATCCAACCAAAGAAGCTGAACTTGCTTTTCTTTCCGACAAAAAAACCAATTCTCAACTAAAAAGGTAAAAACCCAATGAAGATAGGAGCAATTGAATAGCATAACATAGAAGAAACGAAATCGAAAGCTTCACAAGTTTGGAGTAGCTAAAGGAGAGAGATGTCTGGCCGTTGTTGGAGATGAGAAAGAGGAGAGAGTATATATTGGGAATTAGAAGGGTATAGATTAGGGTTTTTTTTTTCTTTCTCCAGAAAGGCCTGCTAATTTTGTCAGCTCAGCCCAAAAGAAAGCCCAATTTTAATGCACACTGGGAACCAAAACCAGTTCGAAGACACTGCCGACCAGTCTTTTGAAACTCGATATGGACCCGCAGTTAGAACCGGTAAATTCGGAGACCTAGAATATAATCCGGTTTGAATTTTCAGAAAAATACATTATTTAAAAATCTGGTAAAACCTACAAAAAACCATTAAAACCCATAATCCGGATATCGGATGAACCAATACGTAAATTTTAATTATCTTTTCTGGGATTTCTCAATTACGTTATTAGAATCTGTTTTGAATTATAATTAATAAGTTAAGTTTTCAGTTTTTTCGAAAATAAAAAGATATATGATCATGTGGATTATGAATATATTAGCAAAACTAATTGATGTGATTTGACATTAGTTTATTTTTTATTATCGATAATCTATTATAATTTTATATTTTATTTTTGGTTTATTTTGGATTTAAAATTTAATTTTATTATTCACACTATAGATTTAAATAATTATAGACTTTAAGTCTTGATTTTTATTATGTGTCATAACTCATAACTTGTTACAAAATTGTTAAATAATCTGTTTTCTTATATATTTTGTATGTGAAATAAAAATAAAAATAAAGAAAACTAAAGTTAAGTATTTTTCCAGATGGTTTTTGAAACATAAACATTTCTTATATTTTTCAATATCTAATATATTATTATATAACAAACTTATCTAATTTATCAATATGTGGTTTGTCCGCTATCGACCCAATTACCCGGTGGTCCGGTGAATTATTCGGTTCAGTGCCCAGGTCAGGTTTCAAAACATTGCTATCAACCGATTCATCAGTCTACAATTTACAAATTACAAGCAGAAATTGTCTAAAAATCGTTTAACATAAGCAAGTATCAAGCAAGGTTGCTCCGTGATGCTCTAGGTCAAGAGTCAGAGACTGAACAATATCACAACAGTTGTGTAAAGCTGTAAGCTATAGACTTGGACACAACACAAGTTCAGGAGAATACACTTCACTTGTATTATAAATTCTATGGTAATGAACCTTTTGCTATGTTAGAATCAGTTCCTATTGTCTGTTACCTTGACCCATTTGAACCACACTCTCACCAATGTGGTCATCAAGGGGACTGGGATGGATAGTTCTTGCCAAGAGGATCCTGAAATGTACAAGTAGTCGCGAGATAAACACCTTGACCGAGTTCACAAGATCCTTCCATCTATCTCTGAGCCAGAGAATGACAAGTACCGCAAGAGCAAAAGCTGAAGAAAGTCACGTGATCATAAACAATCCGCGGAATCTGTAGAGAGTTATAGGATTTGATGTATCGTCTGTTGTATACGGAAGTTGATTCTCAAACCATCCTTTCTCTATCTCGCCTAGCTTCCCTTCTGTCCTTAGCTTCGCTATCTCTGTGGACACATTGTGCACCAGCTCATCACCCTTCTGAAACATCTGAACAAAACATACTTTGTCAGCAAGTAAAAAGGAACATGTAGAGTAAGATAAAAAAAAAGAGAGGGATACATACAAAGCCGAAACCATTGGTGGTACATTGTGACTTGACCATGATAAACTGTGCAGGCTTTTCTCCAAGGAGGACATTGAGGTATGGCAACTCATCAACAATAAATGCCACAGTTTTGTTCAACAAGGCTTCAGCATAATCTTGAGAAGTGTTGAGACCCTTGGTGTTCGTTGCTCGGAGTCTAGGACCAGTGAGGGAGGCATTTGCAATGATTGAGCCTGAAAGGTGACCAACGAAGTCTGTATTGGAGTTGAATCGGATCTGTTGCACCGTCATCATTGATGTCAATGTAGCGGTGTAGCTTGTAGTCAATATGAGCACTGCAAACACCCATACTGTAACTACAAATCTTGATAAGTTGTATTTTAGCTTCTCCCCTGTCACAAATAGTAAGCAAAACTAATTTAAAGCATAATTTCAATCTTTAATGACCACATAGGCATTGGCATATAAACCGAAGATCGAACCCGAGCTGAAGTTGACAAATAAACTATTGGTTCCAATTTTTCTGGAACCAGAAAATGAAATCAAACCAGACTAAACCGAACCAAGTGGGTATCCGAATATCTAAAATATAATTTATAAACTTAAAATTTTTGATAGTTAGTTTTTAAAATTACCAAAAAAAATTAAAATATTACTTATAAAACAAAATATCTGAAAAACTGAAATACCCGAATAAATCTTTTCCAAAATATTTTAATTTTTTACCCGAAATAACCAAATTACCCTAATAGTTTTGATCTGAAATATTTAAATTTATCCGAATTAGCCGTTAAGTAATTCAAAAAATGAAAAAAATGTTTTTATCCAAAATTAACTGAAAAATCCAAACCGAACCAAAAATAAATTGGAACCAAAATTTTATCGGATATTAGCCAGTTCCTATAATTGTTACCCGAACCGAACCAAAAACTGAAAGAACCAAACCAAAACCAACCCAAATTTCAGAAATAACCGAGCGGATCCTATATGTAGAACAAAAAAATTGAAAAGAATCGAATCGGAACCTAACACCCATGCCTATGGCTACATATAAGCAAGTGATATATACTTACTGTGAGCATAAACAAGGGTAGAGAAGCCAAACCAAAAGATAACACCAATCTGTTCTGACCAAGATCCTTGGAACTCCTTGTTCTCAGGTCTTTCTATCAACCAAACTATAATTCCCGTCAAGACAAAGAAAGCTGCACTTGTCACCCAAAGGTCTCGTGTTAGAGGTTGGAAGAACACCCACATACTTCTCTCCTTTGGTGCTACAATTCCTAGACCCAGTTCCGTGAATGCCATTGTAAAATCAACATACTTCAATCTATTGGAAGTGATTGTAATATCTCCCACCGCTGCATCATACTTGTCTTTCTGTGTGGGATATCAACACAAAAAATGAAAATGAGATCAGTTTCCATTCATCCAATATAATCTTAAAACTGAGCCAATGTTTAGTACCTGGTTATAAAGTGCGTGTGCAAGTTTGTCGTAGTTACTTCCATTGCGCCAAAGTATGAACTCCACATCATAGTTGAAAGGGTTAATGGAAGCTTTGAAGACATCTATACAAAACCCTTCCGCACTTACTATATTTGTTGCTGGATCAGTCGTTACCTTTACCAGTCTTGGGAACCTGTTGCTAGATGTAACCAAAACCCTCAGTTTTTTCCTCTTGATTTCTCCTGAATTGCGTCCATTAGGACTTTGAGCAGATCCACCGGGCCAAATTATAGTCTCTAGCTTGTTGTTATGAGCAGAAGAAGATAAAAGTCTTCTGTTGCTGAAACTACCATTAGAGTTCCAGAACCCTACTCTTCTCTCACCTGATCCTATCAAATTCACAATCTCAAACTTGTCTGACAAGAAATTCTTATCCTTGATTTGGAAGTCACCACTCAAACCCTTAAACCTATTCTCTTTGATTGCCTCTAGGAGAATTGATGATGATGATACATTCTGCATCCTTGTAACTTCCACTGCCCTCGCCAGAGCCCAAGCAATATCATGAGCCCAAACACCAGCAATACTCAACCTATTTATCTCCAACCCAACAGCTTCATCATTTGCTAGTGACTTTCTCCATCTCAAAGTGAAGTTCTGAAGCTCCTTTGACTTTGGAATGTAAGACTTGAAACCAACCACACCTTCCATTACCTCTCTTGTGTCGCCAGTGCTCTCATGGAAGCTGTTCATGCTTTTGGCAGTGAGGATCCAAGCAAACCCTTCACCCATCATCCCTAACTCCTCAGCACATTCAAAAAGATGAGTTGCAACGAGCTCAGAAGAGTGCACCACAAAGACACTCGTCCCCAAACCCTTCACCTTCCTTAACCGATCCATCATCAACTCATCATTTGAAGATGAAGTAAAGCCAACCTTGGACCGTACACGAACCTCGTTCTCACCGAAATGGTCCACCATGAGCTGCATACTCTCTCTCCAATCATCGTCATCCTCGTAAACAAGAACAACACTGTTCCAACCAAACTCATGGATGAAAGCTGTTATCCCCTTCGCCTCGGAGGAAGCATCATGTGTTGCTTGGATCAAATGACTGTATCTGCTCAATGACGATGAGATTGGAGAGTTGAGCGACACCACAGGAACCCTAGCTTTCTCTCCAAGCTCCGCGAGAAGCTTCGTTTCAAGAAACGAACTCCCGACGATGATCGCCTCCACTCCTACAGCTTGATGCAGATCCACACCAGAAGCGAGAGCAAGGAGAGGCTCTCCGTGAGAGTTTCTGACTGAGAGAGAGACTCTTGTTTTGTAATTATTGTGAACGGTGTAAAAATCGGAAAGCGCCATGGAAAGAGAGCTTCTCACTATCTTTCCTTCCACGCAACCCAAATCCAAAACCAACCCGACTGGAACCTGAACCGGAACCCGGTCATATTCAGACCCGGAGTCTTTATTAACGTCGTCGTTTTGGCTCGATCGAAGCGAGACAGTTGGAGATGAAGAGAAGCAGAACAAGAAGAAACGAAACTAGAGTTGGGTTTTGAAAGCCAAATCTCTTCATTAAAGAAAAGGTTTCCAATTACAAAAGGAGGAAAACACTAACGTCTACTTGATGAACTTTATTACTATAATTTTTAAGTCCAACCCATGCCGACATGCCGTGTTTTTGTTTCTCCTCTCTAGAATCATTCAACTATATATAATAGAATATATTCGTTTAGTAGAAAAAATCCCAAGTTTCAGATTTTCCTTCGGACCTTATGATTTTGGAGAGAGAGAGAGAGAGAGAGAGAGAGAGAGAGAGAGAGAGAGAGAGAGAGAGAGAGAGAGAGAGAGAGAGAGAGAGAGAGAGAGAGAGAGAGAGAGAGAGAGAGAGTTGTTTGGATTACTATTCAAAAGGAAATTATGTGTGAACTTCCGACGTTGGCTACTCTTTTGTCACACGCAAGTCACATTATTGAAGGGAATTTCACTATTATCTTAACTTTTCTAATGTTTGGTAAAAGAAATAAATAAGGGAAGTATGATTCTACATTAAAAATGCTAAAATAAAACTAAAACGACATTTGTCAACGGTTGTAGAAACCAAATGTGGCAATGACGTATTAATCCCTTATATATTAATTGAGGAACATTTGAAAAAATGTAACCTCAATTTTGTATTAATTAAAAGAGACCCTAATGCATAAGTGGCACTCAATTAGGTAGTCAATTACATTCAATTGAAAAATTAGTAGGTCCACATTAGATTTTTATATGTTGTTAGATACATAAGTTGGTCAAACTATATGATATAATGATATGATATGATATTTTCTTTCCTTAAATAAAACCTACGGAATTACCATAAATGACTAATATATATATGAAAATTAATGAGTTTAATAATAAAGATTTGATAACAATGTATATCTCCTCCATCATTTTTTGTTTAATTTTATATTATTAAAATAAATTAAACAATCAAATTAGCTATAAAAATAAAATTTAGATTTTTTCGTATATGTTATATTTTGAATTTTTAAAAACGACAATAAATGACTAAAACTATTAAAATTATTATGTTAAAAATTAATGATCAATGGTTTAACATTTTTATTATAAGAAGATACACATGATTTTAAAACCATATGAGTAAAAAATATCATTTAATAATAATATAAATATATATATATATATTAAACACTATATACCATAAGATTACATAAATATTTTAATATTAAAACTTTCAATGAATTTTCAAGAACATTTATAAATTATAAACTTATTAAAGATTTCAGATTGAAAATTTTGTTATCGATGATTTAAATATTTTGTTATAAAACGATATGAACGATCATAGAACCGTATGATTATAAATTCTTATTTAATAAATAACTATACAAAATATACTATTCCTAGAAAAATAGGTTGGTCCATCTTAACTTATATTACACTTTTTATTAAACTAACTATCGAATTGATAAATAACGTACCAAAAAATGTTTTGCACTTTCCTTAAATAAAAGCTACGATACCTAATATGATTAACGTATATGTGAAAATTAATTATAATGAATAATAAATATTTGATAACAATTTTTGTATCTTAGTTCTTTTTTTAATTTTATATTATTAAAATATATTTAAAAATCACATTAAATATATAATAAAAACATTTATAATTTTTCTTATATGTTATATTTTGAATTTTTCAAAATGTCTATAAATTATTAGAAATTTGAAGATCCCCACTCTGAAAATTTTGTGATCAATTTTGTCATGATAAGTTACAAATGATCATAAAATTGTATTAATATGAACTTTTATTGATATTATAAGAAGATACACATTATTTTAAAACCATATGAGTAAAAAATATCATTTAATAATAAAACATATATATATATATATATATAGATTATACTATATACCATAAGATTACATAAATATTTTAATATTAAAACTTTCAATGAATTTTCAAAAACATTTATAAATTATAAACTTATTAAAGATTTCACATTGAAAATTTTGTTATCGATGATTTAAATATTCAGTTATAAAATGATATGAATGATCATAGAACTGTATGATTATAAATTCTCATCTAATAAATGACTATATACAATATACTATTCTTAGAAAAATAGGTTGGTCCATCTTGACTTACATTATATTTTTTATTAAACTAACTATCGAATTGATAAATAATCTACCAAAATTTTTTTTGCACTTTTCTTAATTAGAAGCTACGAAATTACCTAATATGATTAACGTATATATGAAAATTAATTATTATGAATAATAAATATTTGATAACAATTTTGGTATCTTAGTTCTTTTTTTATATTTTAATTTTATATTATTGAAAGATATTAAAAAATCACATTAAATATATAATAAAAACATTTATATTTTTTCTTATATGTTATATTTGAATTTTTCAAAACGTCTATATATTATTAGAAATTTGAATATTCCCACTCTGAAAATTTTGTGATCAATAGATTATTATTTTGTTATAATAAGTTACAAATGATCATAAAATATAACGCATATGAATTTTTATTTAATAAATATTCAACTAAATAATATATATATATATATAAACACTAATGATTTAAAGCAACAAGATTGGCTGATCAATTTAGTCGTCCAGTTGAAATCTTTCAAAAGTATGTGAAAGACTAAAGTCAAAGTAAATATGGATTTAGAATAGTAGTTATATTTTACTAACCAAATACCAAAAAAAACCGAACTGAACCGAAACCAACCCGATATCCGGATTGAACACCCGTAATCCAAATGAAGCCAAACTATTGTTTCATTCTCCAAAATATAATAAAAATAATAACTTAATTCCGCGCAAGGCGCGGATCTTATCCTAGTCTGACTTAGTATTACGTAACACCTTCTGGATTATTGATTTTCTATTGTATTATTAACTTCTTTCGGAAATTACTATTGAAGAAAGTACATAAATGGGGGATTAAGATAAGACGGTCAAAGATATAAATCTACAAGTAGTCAAAGGAAAATATTATCAAGTCGTCTCACCTCAGAAGTAAACGCTCTTATGATGAAACTTGGTCAATATAGGCCGCAACTTCAGGCCACCACTCGTCTTCCTCTCCCAAGGGCGGCTACTTAGCTTAGTTATGGCGTGTATTTTTTTTTGTAACAACTCCAATAAGATTTTTTAACATTTTTCTTAACACCAATAAGATATAAGAGTAGAATAAAATTTGTTCTTAGTTAGAATCGCACGACTTCTCATTTGAAATTGGATGCATTGATGTGACTAGAGGAGAGACAATGTTTGCATGAGAAACAGCCTAGTATCAAACTAAGAATGATGGTTAAGATCTTGCTAATCGCAGTTAGAATACGCTTTGTAGTGGATTTGGTGTGGACATGTCTTGAAGAGTTGGTTATAGTATCTAGTTAAAATTAATATTTTCGTGGGTTTTAGACTTTTAGTGTTCAGACAATAAATGTTGCCGTGTTTGGTATTTTACATTTGTGTGCAGATCATATCTTTATAGTAGCAAAAGCCCAAATGTTTAGGTGTGATGTAGCCGTAAAACTCTGTAGACCATTACTACGAGTTTAGCTAAATCCTGTCAGCTGCTTCAGAAGAAACTTTCGTCTGAAAACCACCCAAGAAATCCTCCATACAAGCCCTGTAAGTATCCATACCCGAAACCTTCTCAGCGATCTCCAAACCGATACTCAGCCATTTTTTAGCGGTCTCTAACTGTCCTAGCCTCACAGGCAATGCTGCTCGGTTCCAAGCTGTCATTGCAAGCCATTTCCCTTCATCAGTCGGGTACTCCCCTTCCTTTAACCCAACCATGATTCTGCATGCTTGTTTATACATCTTTTGGATTGCTTCTCCGTCCTCCGTATCGCCTTTGTGGACGCTGGATAGAGCAATCAACTTCCGGATTATGAGAGCTATGGTTGGGTAATTTGGTGAAGCAGATGCGATCAGTGCGGATAGGCATTCGTTAAGAGCAAATGTTGACACGTCTGGGTTGGACCGTGGGCTTTGAGAAGCGAAAATCCCAAGTTGGAGAAGATAGTTGTAGTTACAAGACTTGGAACCAGCAAAGGTTTTTACCACAAGTAGCTGGAATGCTGAATTGTTGAGCCTTCCGTGTATTTCATAGGCAGTTAAAGTGTACATGAAGATGAGTTCTGGCTCCATGATACAGTCTTTACCATCCGAGAGCAAAGAAGACATAATCTGCATTTTTATAAAAAAAAACATCAGTAAACTGAAAGATGAAACTCAGCAAGCGATGGTGACAAAGAGGAGGATAAGACCTTTCCGGCTCTCACGAGCAGTTCTGCAGCGAGTTTGACTTGGGTTTCAGTCAGTGTGTTCTTGTTTTGCTTCTCCAAAGCAATGATAGCGGTAACACCTAATACTAGGGACCTTAAAATCATCACTGTGTTTTCTCCAGACTCACCAGTATCCAAATAGCTGTAAAAGTCTGATGCCAGCCTACAGAATTCACCACAGAGCTCATACTTCTTTGCATTCCCACATCTTGACCCAAGATTCCAGGAAGTCAGAGCAAACCACTTCAGTTCTCGCTTTCCAGTTTCTCCTGATCCAAAGAAACACTCTGTCCCAAGCTTAGATGCCCTGCTTTGAGCTTGCAACATGAAGTTAAGAGCTTCTGTTTCGCTGCCAGCGTCTTGAGTCAGTATAGTGACCAAGGTACGAAAGACAACGACCTCTGTGGTTGGCATGGTTTTCCCTGAGATGTAGAAACTCAGGAACTTGGAAAGAGAAGCAACAGCAACTGAAAGCGCTTGGCAAGAGATAGCTTCATGCGCTGCAAGGGACAGATAATGTGGAGAAAAATCAAGGCAGGACAACATTGCATCGATCTGACTGATGGCACTACTGTGCTCCTTCCTCTGCAGGTAGATTTTGAACTGCAGGAAAAAGTAGTTGTTTAAAGGTTTTTGAAACAATCTCCAAACATCTTAAGGAAAAACCATAAAATGACATTATCTCATTGACAAGGGAAAACAACATTCACCTTAAGAAAAGAGCAGTGAATATTGGGTTCAAGCTGCATAGACAGAAATCTAGTTAGCAATCCGAAGTTGAAAAATCCAGCTAAGAGAAGCGTAGGACATAAAAGCTTCCTCCTATAAATGTACCTTTTCAGCTTCTTCTATGTATTCATGAGCTCGATCTAGCTGAGAGAGACCGAGGTAGCAAAGACACAAAACCCTGAAGCCTTTTGCCCTGAAAACTCTATTTTCTATATCATGTGGAATATAGAGCATCGACTTCTCAAACATCTCTGCGCTTGTCTCAAAATCTTTAGCACCGAAATGAGCTGAAGCACTGTAAACAGCAGAAGATACCCAAATTAGATCCCCACGACATTAAAACAACAAAGGAAACTATCAACTGCTGTGGCCAAATTGAATCACTTAGTAAACTAGGATGCAATACATACACACACAAACGCTATAATGCAATCACAGATGTAACCAAATGAGATGAAGGAGAAAACAAACCTGTTCCACAGAACAGAATGTATTGCCTTCCTTTCATTAGTCACTGCTTCACCAGCAAAGAGAGCAACAACCCTCTCGTCTGAAACAAGCTGAGCCACAACATTCGCTCTAATCCTCGAACCACTATCTCCTCCCCTACTCTCTCCAAGAACCCGATGAGCCACTCTAAGCGCCGTCTTTGCGCTGACATGACACCTTCCGAGCAAACCTAAGAACACACCTTTCGCAGTTTCTGCTCCAGCAGTCCCCACCACCTCAAAATAAGCCTCCACAGCAGATACCCACACTGCCTCTGGAATGTCTTTGTTTCCCACCATACCTCTCAGCTCTTTCTCCGCCTCGCTATGCTTACCAAGCCCTAACCAAGCCTTCATCGCTAGCACAGGTAATGAAGCGTGTTGATCTGCTCCATCACTCCTGAGAACTTTCACGCATTTGATCACACTATCGAACTCTCCCTTCTGCAAATGAACAGCTGATATAAAACGCAGAGTATTGACTCTCATGCTCTTGAACTCCATGGTGTCTTCCCTAGTTTTCGCAGTGCCCAGTCCCTTCTCGCAAAGATCCAGCGACTCATTCATGAGCCTTAACGCATCGTTTAGACTGCAATCATCGTCCTCTCTAGACAAGGCGCTTTTACCAAACGCGAGGAACTGATTCGAGAGGGCCTTGTAGTGATCCGGTGAGCCAAACAGCATATTCTTCGCTCGATTAAGCAGCGTAACCGCCAGATTCCTATCGGAAATCTCCCAGGCGGTTCGAGATCGCGCCAGGTTAAGATCAAGAAACAGTATCCTTTCACCTGCATCGGTGATTTTCGCGACATCGATCTTCGAGAGGATCTCGGTGGCTCGCTCGAAGCAATCGGAGGCGAGATCGAGTTTTTTGAGATCGTGCCACACGAGACCCGTTCGATAGTAGATGAGAGAGGACTTGATCGTCGGAGATGGAACTCCGGTGACGTCTCTGGCGAGAAATAGCATATCGGCGGCAGCATGTCTGAGGTTCGCGATGCTCTCGGCGGAGGATGAGGAGGATTGGAGCGCGGCGGCGTTGGAGAGATCGACGCATGCGTTCCAGAGGCGGAAGCTGAGCTTCCATATGGTGAGCTTGAAGGAGTTACCGGGAAGAGGAGCGAGTTGACTCAGCCGAGTTAGGGATTGCCTGAGGGAATGAGGGAGAGTTTGCGGTAGCGGCTGATCTTTGGAAATGGATTCGGATTGCTGGATTAGGAGCTCGATCTCGGAGAGGAGGGGATGGTGAGTGTGAGACTCGGTTTCACGGTGAAGCTGGCGGTAGTCCGGCGTTGAGATCTCGGCGATTCTCATCTCCGACTCTTACTATTTGGCGGGAGATAGCAGAGAGAGAGACAGTTAGGGCTCAAAGGAATGAAAATATTTCAAAATTCAAAAAGTAACACAAACTTTTCTTTATTTGCATTGCATTATTAACGGACTTAGTATTATAATTAGTAATTACTACTCCCTCCGTTTTTTAATATAAGTCGTTTTACAGTTATGCACGTAGATTAAGAAAACCATTAATTTCTTATATTTTCTAAGCAAAAACATTATTAATTATTTAACTAACCACAATTCAACCAATAGAAAAATAGAAAATATATTATCATTGGTCATACAACATTAATTATTAATAAATTTTACATAGAAAACCGAAAACGACATATAATTTGGAACAAAAAAATTTGTCTAAAACGACCTATATTAGAAAACGGAGGGAGTACCTCTTTAACGGATTATTTGTTTATTCAAGAAAGAAAATCAATATGTTTTTTTTTAATAATTATATTAATCCAATCCGAAAATCGGGAATTCAGTTTCGGTTACAAACACGATTTGAACAAAAACTCCCAAGTCAATCTATTACATTCTAGTTTCACCTATCCACTAAATCCGGCACGTTTTACTAGTTCGATTTTCGAAATTCTTAGAAATTGGTTACCGTTCTCAACCATCAACAATGATCGCGGGAAGGTGAGGTTCTCCTCGTTGCCTCGGATGCCGGGACTTTCCAGATCATCTCCGGAATAACTAGTTTCCGATGAACTCTTCGAAGCTTGTAACCGTTACTGCCAGTGATGCGCTAGACGGACTAAGAGGTGAAGGGATCAAGAGCCATACCAAGAAAGCGCTTGAGAGCCCAAGCGCACCTCCAAGTCGCCACATACGAGAAAGAGCGGGTTGATGTCTTCGCCACCATCTAAACTGAAAGTCTCTAAAAACTTGCATAGAAAATGAAGCCTCACCGCCGTAAGAGAGCCAACTAGGTAATACGGCACCGGGATGTGAAGCTGAGATCAAGGGATGACACGGAGGCGGTCAATGACTCCCCGAGAACCACCTCCACCACTGAGAACCAGGAGCCAAGAATACGTTGTCAGACGCAATGGACTGAACGGTGATGCACAAAAGACCAAGCCCTGTCAATGCTGGCGGCCGCTAAAATCAATATGTTAATTAGAGCATCTTTAATGTTACTTCATTTTTTCTTTTAAAATAGATTAAAAGTAAAAATTGAATAAGAATGTTTCAATTATATTCTATTTTTTTTTCTCATTTCGTAATAAAATAATGAACAAACAAAAATAGATTACTTTATTTATGGAATAAACAGGAAAAAATAGAATGTGATTGGAGATATATATTGACGGAAATTAGATGTATATAATTGTTTAGACTTTAGACATTGAAACCGATTTTTAAAAAATGTTTTGGAAAATCATTTCGTTTAAATCTAACTTTGCCAAGTAGTTGGGGCTGGGTTCGCGGGTCAACCCGCTCCGCATGACCCGCCAACCCATGGATCGACTCTATTTTTTAAACTCAAAATTCCGATCCACATAACCCGCGAAAGAAAAATCGTAAACCCGCACCCGCCCCGCTAAGATTGCGGGTAACCCACGGGGCCCGCAGATAATATTAAATTTAATAAATAATTATTTTTATTATAAATTAATTACATTTTAAAATAAAAAATATACATTTATAATTTAAATTATATAATTTTCATTAATTTATATATTTTTTTACATATTTTTATTTTTATGTTTATTTATTTTAAAAAAATTAGAAAAAATAATATTTTTTTTTATTTTGCGAGTCGGCAGGTACCCACGACTCAAATTTAGTTGATCCGCATCCGCCCCGCTAAAAAACAACTCAACCCGCACCCGCACCCACATGCAAAAATTTGTAAATCGATCGACCCGCACGCGTCCCGCGAGGGGTCAAACGGAGCGGGACCCGCGGATAATGACCCAAATTCCCAGCTCTACAAGTAGTCAGACGTCTAGACGCTGCCTAAACTGAAGAAAACAATACAACATTGAAAATATAACTAATAGACATTCTTGAGTAATATTTGTTTTTTGTTTTGAGTAGGGTTGATCCTTAAAAATACTAAAATCATCCGTACAACAACAACAACATGAAAGGGAAACGACTAGAAGGAGAGGAGGGGTTAAAGAGCTGCCACAAGTTAACACCATAGACGAGAGAGAGTCACAGTCACATTCACCATCACCTTTTTTAGTCACTAGTGAAAGTACGGAGGAGGAGGCTGGTATTGATAGCAGTTCCCGTAGAAGTTCCCGTGAGCAGCAGCGGGACTGAAAGTGTAAGTCTGAGGAGGTGGAGGCGGAGGAGCTTGTGCCGCCATGATTGGACCGTTAAGAAACTGTCTGTTGTCATACACATACTGCGGATACCTCTCAGGGATGACTCTACCATATCCTGTCTTGTTGTTATTGTTGTTGTTGTTGTGGTTGTCAGTGACTCGGGGTTGAGCTCCACGTGGTCGCTTTGTCTGAGGCTTGGTGGGTTCTGTTGCTCTCTTTTTCTCTGCTTTGGCCTTCTCCAGCTGGACGATCCGTTTCTGAAGTGGCTCAACTGGGTACTGCTCTTCCAGGTTATGCTCTTCCACACACTTGGCCACGGCTTTAAGCCCTGTAAGCTCCCTCTCATTGAACTCATCCTGCATTGGTACACATAGTTATAATACGTATAAACCTGAAGTAATTAAATGCATCGGATTCAAGATTCAAAGGGTTCAGAACTC